>NC_083224.1:133202611-133944869 GCF_032191835.1 Heteronotia binoei | reverse complement strand
TTTCTTGGAAGGAATCTGTCATCCTTTAATCTCTTTTGTATAGTTCTTAGTAATTATTCCATCTTTTTTTGAGTTCATTTTGTTCAGGTAATGTATTTCTGCATTGGTCTTTCAGAATCCCTAGCTGTGATTTAAATTTTCCTTTGATTTCTTGGATCTTGTGGAACAGGTATCACTTGTTCTTCCTTTTCTGTTTTTCTATTCTACTTCTTTACACTGGTTATTATAATAGTTCTCTTTGTCTCTACATGTGAGTCACTGGAAACTACATTTAGGCTTTTGATTCTGTTTCTGTTATCTTTACTTTTGCTTCTTGTCTGTCATTAGCAATTTTAAGGGTTTTATCACTTATCCACTGAGGCTTTTCTTCTGCTCAGTACTTACCTGGGTATCACTACTGTAGTATCACTACCATTGTCTGTGGAAGATCCTCCTCCTTCAGCTGCTGCTGTCCAGTAGCTACCCTTCGAAGATTCCTTTGCCCCCATCATTATTGGAACTGTCCGCTCTCTTCTGATGCTGTGGCCAATGATCCCTCCCCAAAGAGTTTGGATGAATCTTAGTCTGGTGTCTCAGCTGTGACCATTCTGCTTTGAGTGGTTCTGGTAGGAGTTTAGACCCCTTAAGGTATTGCGCTCAGCTTCCCTGACATGCACAAGCCCCCTCACCACATTAAGGTATGTGTCCAACAGGAGGCTTCCTGTGTTGCCTTAATATAGATGGAATGAAGATCAATCTGGTGAAATAATACAGAAGCTTTGTTTTCAGTAAATTAACCTAGGCTGTAGTCCAGTGAAGTTATGTGCCTATAGTAAGCTGGGGAAATCATGCATGTGGTCTCTGTGTGTCCATCTATTGCTTAAAGCTGTAAGACGCTTTTTGTTTTAAAATGAAGCTTGCTGTTTAAGTGCTTGGTGGAAACTTCAAAGAAGCTTTGGGTTGTGTTCGTTATTTTCCTGTGTGTCTCATACAACATTTGTGGTTTGTTGCTGTAGAAATTATTTATCTGCTGTTTCTTAATATCTATTGATGCATGTATGTATTGATTTTATCTTTAGGTATGTACTTCTCGATTCTGGTTTAACTATCGTCATGTGGCCAATACCCTTTCAGTTTACCGGAGTGTCAAGAGATTAGGTATCCCTGATAGGTAAGAAAATCTGCAGAGGTTATTTTTTTGTTAGTATGCTTGTAAAGCACATGGATTGCTAATGTTTTAATTCTGTAGTCTGCTGCAGTAGCATAACAGGGCATAAGTGGTATTTGCCTCCTTACTTGTCAAAGTAAAGAAACAGTTAGTGATATTGCATAACTATGCAACCAAAGGAATTGTGGTGCCAGCTTGAGTGCCCTGCTTATGAGATGAGACAAGAGGAGAAGAAAATGAAAATAGTCCTGCTATTTTCATTCAGGGATGTTAGAAGAGATGATCCTACTTGTGACAATGGATTGCCATGCTGTAGTAACCATCTCCTTTGGCATTCAATTATCAGTTTTGTCATTACCTTAGAAATTGACGTCACCATAGAGGGCACCTGTAATCTCAATGGTGATAGTGCCTATGGAAAGGAAAGGTCCTCTGTGCAAGCACCAGTCGTTTCTGACTCTGGCATGACGTTCACAATGCTTTCACGGCAGACTTTTTATGGGGTGGTTTGCCATTTGCCATTGCCTTCCCCAGTCATCTACACTTTCCCCCCAGCAAGCTGGGTACTCATTTTACTGACCTTGGAAGGATGGAAGGCTTAGTCAACCTCGAGCCAGCTACCTGAAAACGCACCTACCGCCGGGGATCAAACTCAGGTCGTGAGCAGAGTTTAGGACTGCAGTACTGCAGCTTTAACACTCTGCGCCACGGGGCTCTATAATAATAGTGCCTATACCACCCACATTATTTGCTGCTAATCTCAACGTGGTCCAATTTGTGAATGCTCCGATCTAGAGGCTGGAGTTATGGATGGGCAAGACAGGTTTGCAGAAAAATCTGATATCTTTTAAAAATGCATGGGTTAAACTGTCCTAAATGATAAATGCGCCTGTAGCTTTAAGAAACAGAGCCTTTAGTGGCCACTGCTAGGCAATCACAACAGTATTCAAGCCTTGGTTTGTGTCAGGAAAAACCAGGGAGTAAGGGAATGTGCCCTTTCCAGGGCTGTTGGAGGACTCATTGGTGCTAGGCCCGCAGGTGACTTGCAATCACATGATTTCCATCACACACCCACACCTGGCTGCTTACTGTTGTTCAAAAGTAGCCACTTCATGAAAACCAGTATAGAGGTTAGGCTTCCAGACTAGGATCTGGTTAACTCAGCTTTGGATACTCACTCTGCTGTGGAAATACACTGGATGACTTTGGGCATGTCTTAGCCTTACCTACATCAGAGAGCTAAGTAGTTAGGCGGCGGAGGACCTGGCAGTCCTACTCAAGTAAACAACAGAAGGGTGGAAGGGCCCCAATCTTTGTGCTTTTGAAACAATTTTTCTCCAGGTAGGCTTGCCAGCTCTGAGTTGGGAAATACCTGGAGATTTTTGGGGTGCAGCCTGAGTAGTGGGTGTTGCCTTCTGACACACTTCTGGTGGTATCAGGGGGTGTGACATATGCAAATGAATTATGCAAATGAGTTATGCTAATAAGCTCCTGGACCTCTTTTTCTGCAAAATGACCCCGGACGAGCAGGATCAGAACAGTAATGCAACACGTATACTGCTAGCTAAATTGAGAGCAAATGATACGTTTGAAAGAATAAATTTCCAAATATTGGGGGTTTTCTTTAGCCAGGTACCTATTCATTGTTTTTCTAACATCTTGATCATGATCAAGAAATGGGGAGCAGGCTGTGAATTTGTGAACTCTGTTCTCTTTTCATTTCCTGAAGAAATTCTAGGGTTCTTTTTCAGCCTTATGCTTTAATTTACTGAAGCATGGGTGATGGAAAAAAAGGGAAGATTTAATCCAGGAAGGGCAAAGCCGTATGTAAACCAGTGGTCTACTCCTGATCTGTTAACAAAGGCTGAATATTTGGTACTGTGGTTTTCAAAGGTCCTTAGTGGTCTTTGGGATGCTAGAATTAAGGGAAAGCAAGATCAAGTTAGAAGGCTTTTTAGTGGTTTTTTTTTTTTTTAAGGCTAGCTGTCCTGTTTTTCAGATGTATGGTGCTGTTTTAGTAATGCTGCAGTGAAGATGCACCTTTAGGGATGTACCACACAACCAAATGTTTTTTGCACAGTAGTGGGTTAAAACTGCTCACAAAACTAATTTACCTTTACTGTGCCTTGATTAGAAAAAAAGCTTCATCTGAATGAACAAAGTCAAATGATAATTGGCAGGAACTAAATGGAACATGACTGTCTAAAATGCTGGATTTTAGCAAAGAAATTTGCAAGCTATTTTAAGGAGTGCAAGATCTATTTTTAGAAGTGTGCAGTTAGTTACAGATGCATTTCTGAAGCATTTGCTCTGTAATGTTCCTAGTGAGAATATAAAAGTGCATTCAGAAACAACGTTTAAGTTAAGAGTGCTCACTTGAAAATTCCAGGGGAACGTGTTTTCAGTATTTACTGCTGTTTGATTTTTTGACAGCACTTCTGCTGACTGTTTATGATCCTGACTTCAGTTCGTTACTTATTAATTCCTTTCCTGTATTTGACTTTTGCACTATTATTCCATTTCTGCTTCTCCTTCTCCAACACATTTGGATCACCGTGATGGGAAAGCACAGCCATTATTCAGTATACAGATGTCTGCAGTAATCACATGCCAGCCTGTCAGTCACCCTCAAAAGCACTGTACATGGATAGTGAAAACTGATTTTAGGTGGTTTGTAAGGGCTAATATTGTAGCTAAGAGGGTGATTTGTGACGTTGGAAATCCTCTTTACAATCTGGGTTTGACTATGAAATCATTAGGTAACCTTAGAAAAGTTGGTGTATCTCGGTCATGTTTAGCAGCTAGGAGATTAATAATATTGACCTGCCTTATAGGGATGTTGTAAGGTTTACTGAGAATGCGTCCAATGCACTTTGAAGGCTCAGCTATTGTATAAATGGTGTTTTTGGAATCTGTATCCTTTCCATTTTTACCTGATACTGACACAATTGCAACATTTGTATGGTCCTTATTTGGCTTATTCATTTTTATCAATATTTAACTTTTCAGATACTTGCCCCTCTCTCCATTATACATACAAAACACCAAACTCGTCTGGCTTCAGAATTTAGTTTGGTGTTTATTGTGAAAGCTTTTAAAAGCAAGTCAATGTGCTGTAGTTGTTAGTAACAGACTGGAGAAGCCTAGGTTCAAATTCCTCCTGCCATGAAATACAGTGGGTGACTTAGGGTCAGTCTGCCTTTCTGTTGGCCTTACCTGCTTTATGGGGTTGCTGTGAGGGTAAAAGTGGGGAGGGAAAACGACATATTCTATCCTGAGATCCTAGGAGGAAGGCTGAGATAAAATGGAATGTAGCAGAAATAGAGAATGCTACCGAGGTGTGCTGCTTGTTTCTTCTTTCCGGTTTCCCTTTTCACAAGAGAAAAACTGGAAGAATTTCTGTGCAGCTATGTGACTTCAGTTAAATCTGTCAAAGTAAACTGAAGACTGATGATTGTTTAGTGTTTAAATCCTATTATTTGTTCTAAATATTATTTAGAGTGGTTTCCAAATTCCGTGGTACCGTGGTGTGACTGCTTGTTCTCCTAGTGGAATTTTCAATTGCTCTGCAGGGAATTTTAACAGGCTATTACTTCTATGTACTGTAGGTGTATTTACAATTATGCTTTTCCTCTCTGGGCTAGTTTTTTTTCCTTTTAAAATGTATCTGTAAAATTTAAGAAGCCTGTGATAAAAACAGTCTTTTAAAAAATCTGTAGCCTGCTCTGTCTTGTAATTTACTAACTTGGATTCTATCACAAAACTAAATAGTGAATGTAGAGCTGAGAATGAAACAGAGCTTTCTTTTCGAAGTTGACATGAACTCATTCCTTTGGAAAGAGGAAAACATATGCAAGACTACAATATCAAGAACTGACATTCTGTTTTGAGGCTATTTATGACTAAAGATCGGAAGACCCAGAAAAAAACTGGAAAAATTGGGGGGGAGGGTTTCCCCATTTCCCCCAAAGCTGTTTTTTTCTGGAATAATGGGGAGAAATGGATTATAGAATTTTTATTTACAGTGATAAGTAGCATGTTTTTGACAAGGTGTTCATATATTTAACCCTCCAGTATTTCTAAAAATTATGTAACATGAAGACTTTTTTGTAAGACTATGTAAAGTATCAAATCATTGCAATTCCTGTTTACTGAAGATAAGCAAATTCTGGAATACAAATCAGATACTGAGAAAATACTGAGGATACAATTCTCAAATGCAAGGGAAAGATGCATTTCTGTTTCAGTTTGCTTTTTCCTTGTGGGCTTCATCTTGTTGACATAGTTGATAGATCTGTTTCTATCCTCTCAGCTGTTTGTACAATGAAGGAGTAGGAAGATCAGAGGAGATAAAATAATGTTCTTAGTTTTGTTATGTTGATCATTTATTTGGTTTTTATTTGGTTTTTTTTTTGCCTGTTCTCATAAACTGGCAAAATAGGTTTCTTATAGTTCAGGTATTCTTTACATTTCTGGACTTTGTAGTTCCATTTGTAATAAAAATAAAATTTAAGAAAGTAAATTCAATTTGTTATTATTTTCTGAATAAGCTGTATTTTTAATATATCAAACATGATAGTTTTATGTTAAGCCAATTTATATATACTGTATTTTATATGTTCCCATGCTAACGAAGTGACTTGCAATAGGGAAAGGTTGCATTTTTTCAAAATAATTTCCCCTGAAAAAATTCCCCCCTGAGAAAAAATGCCCCTCCAAGGCTTCTGGAAATTTTGCATCTCTGCTTATGGTATGCCTGTGACTTTGGACTCTAGTTATAATTAAAATGCAATCCCATAATTAGCCAGATCAGACCTGTCTGGAACCTCTTGTTTGTTCTTAAAAGAAGAGCGAAGGAAAATGCAACAGTAATAGGGAGAGAAAACACATGAATGTTTTGTTTCCATTCCATGAACTGAGCCAAAGCATGCAATTTGACAAGGTTTTGAGAAGTTGTGCTCAGTTTGAATTCTGTTGCTTGCTTTTGCAGATTATTCCTCCAGCTCTTCTTTATTTATCTATAGTCCTTCATTGTCTCATAGTACTTACTATGTTTAGATCCATCCATGGTTGTGGGATGGAGACAAAAAAGGCAGGTGTTCTTTGTTACAATTCATGAAAAACAGCAGTGGGCAATCAAGTGCACTTGAAGTTAAAAGTGACAGAAGTATCTAGGGCTATAATAGCAAGCAGTAATGCTTCCTTTTTTGTGTGCTTCTTCCTCTTAGGCTTAATTAGCAATGCTAGTATGACCCTCACAGCTGTCTACTTTTCAGGACTTGGAGGTTCAGTTCATCATGCAGAATCTCCTTTATAACATACATCTTTGCCATTGCTCTTTTCTCTGTCTGCATAAGCTGTAAAATTCTGCCCTTATCACCATTATCTGTGACTGGATAACTTCTAGATTGGATTACTGTGATGTGCTCTACGTGAGGCAGCCTGAGGAATGTTCTAAACATTGGTTGAGAACTGGTTGTTATAGATATAGAGTAATGGAGGAAAGCATGCTACAGCTACTTGGAAAGAGCTTAATTGGATTCCTGGTTTTGGCTTTCCTGGGTTAATAGTTCTTGCTTAAACATAAATATGTATTTGTGTTGTTCTTAGAACATTATAAGCTACACATCACCTTGAAGCCAGAAAACATCCATGGAATAACTCAACAAAGAAATAGTTTCCAATTCTGTCAGCAATTGGCTGACAACTGAAAAGTGGTCCATCTCTTTGTGAACCATAGTGCTGACAGTTGTGTAAAGTAGTTGTAAAGCATACTGTTAAAATGCAGTAAGACATAGTACTTAGCTGAAGCAAGATAATTTAAAGGTATTTGGGGAGTGCCTTTTTCACATTTTATCTTCCTGCCTCTATTCATGCTCTAAGATACCTGGTGAAGCCCAGCTTCTATGACCCTGGCCATAAAGATGTTGCAGAATTTTTCTCTGCCTTGTCTTTATGGCTGAAAGGTGGGATAAAATATAAAAAGTAAATATATGTAAGTAGAAACTTGGCTTTCAATAAATGCTTACATTATGAGTAGGCTGATGTAGTTAATTAGATGTGTCAATAAATTCACTATTGCTAGATTAAAAATGTAGGTTTTATTTGGAACTATAAAAGTGCATTTATTAATGATAGTGACAATAGTCAGGCCAAAATACTTCAGGGTTACCCTCAGTATATGAAGGTTAAACACATGCCAGTGCAAGAAATCCTAAGTGAGCTCATCATAAGGATCCTGGTTACAATTCTTAAACTGTGGTTTCTGAACTCTGGGTAGGGCTCAAGACCCCCCAATAGTTAAGGAAATCACACAGTCCATTCATAAAGGCGGGTTTATTTCACAGACAGACCTGGAGGCAAAACAGGGTTTTGCTAAGACTTCAGTCAGAGGCCCACTTGTATGGGTTACATAACCGTTATACTTTAAAGTAAAATGCAGGAACGCCAAGTGGGATCTTTTGGTGGGCTCCCCGCCCCCCATAGTCCTGGGAACACAGGTGTTTTCTAATCAGCGTCTAGTTAGGCAACTGGCCTTGAGACCATGCTCTAGTCGGTGGAAGAGGCTTTGAGTAACATGTTTCACAGATAAGCGAGGCCTAGCATGGGGAAACAAAGCAGTGGTAATGAGCAGCAAAAAGATACATTGCATTGTAGAAACTCATGGCAAGGCTCTTGACAGAGAGCAGATCTTTTGTTCTGAATAATTCAGACTTTATCATGCAACCCTTACACATGTGCCTTGTAGAAAAGAGCAAGAGTTCAGCAGCAAAATTTGTGGCAGGATGAGAGCTTTAGGCAGGGAGGTAGCCAGGATTTTTTTTGTTGGAGGGTATTTCTTATGGGACACTTAGTCAATTACATTAAAGTTAATTTAATTTAATTAACACCAGCTTCTGGTTCCAGCTCAGTCAGACTGGATAGAACCCTTGTCACTCCCCAGACTGGAGTCAGAACTTCCGTTTGAGCTGAAACCTCCTCCCCCCCCCCCCTGAAGCGAGAAGGGGATGGCATCTGCAGCCCTCCCTCGCCTGCTCCTGAAAGGATCCAAAGGAAGAGAAATGAAATACAAAGAACGGGATTCTGTGCAACCTGCTGAGCTTCTCTATAGCTTTTCCTCTATCTGGCTCTGCTGGGAAGAAGGGGCACATGACTCACCTGGGGCCATCCATCCAGCCTGCTTTGCAGGCTGATCAGCTTGGGAACTAGGTTGCAGCAGACCCAGCCAGAGCAGGTGCTCTTCTTCTTGCCCTGCTCCACCAACAAAACCCATGTGCAAAAGCGAGTGTGCTGGCTGGCAACCTGAGGCAGAGAGCTCAGCAGCTGACCTTTCTTGCTCTGCTGCTCTGCTGGGACTTTTTAGTGGAAGAAGGACCCCGGAGGAGCTGCTGTTGATCAGAGCATGGAGCCTGCCAGGAGAATTGAGGCTCACCCCCAGGGAGCTTCACCTAACTCTGGGGGTCTTGTGTGGCTGTGGCTTGTAGCAACTCTGCCTTTTCTTGAAATGGAAGACAGCCCCACAGCAGCAGCAGGACCAAGCTGAGGCAGTGCCTGGCTATGATTGTGCTGCAAATGCTGGCTTTAGACCACAGGTGCACCAAGAGAGGAGGGTCAGCATGTGGCTGGTGAGGGCAGTGTCTTCTGCTACACCCACCACAGCCCAGCTGCCACCAGACAATGTCTAGCAGGCCTGGACTGGATGGGAAGCTGGGGGGCTTTGGGAGGAAGTAGGGGGGCTGGGGCCTCAGGGGCCCCATCCAGGATTGGACTTAGACTGTCTGGCACCCTAGGCAAGACTAACTTCTGGCACGCACTCCCCTCTCTGCACTGATATTCAATTTTGAAAAAACAGATGAATTGTGGAAAAAAATGAAAAGTGCAAAACTTGAAATAGCTCCCTGACCTGGAAAGCCCAGGCAAGCCTGATCTTTTCAGATCTTGGAAGCTGAGCAAGGCTGACTCTTGCAAGTACTTGGATGGAAGACCTCCTTGGAATAACAAAGCTGGGAGGGCAGGCTTTATTCAGCTTCCTGTCTGAATATGCTCCAGGCCCCCAGTAGAGGTCAGTCACCAGAGGTTGACATGACTGTCAGGTACATAACATGCTTGCACACGAATGCACACACATAAAATACTGAATTAAGCAACCCAAAATTGCTACTTTTTAAACAATTATGAGGACAAGTAATACAACAATCCATTTTCTTAAACAGAAAACTGTTTTAGCACACAAATCACAAATCATTTTGAATAATCTTGTGGATTGTAATTTTACAATTTACATTTCTTGAATATTTCTATTTCAATCACATCAAAATCTCACTTTGTGTGCTTTTTCCTTTGCAAATTTTGTCACTAGGTGACAAAGAGGTGAGACAGAGCTATCCTCTTGGCCTCCTGACCCCATTCTACCCCCAGCCAAAAGCCAGTAAACCTAACACAGAATAATTAAAATTAAAGGAAAGTAAAATGAAGCAGCAGAAGCCCTAACTACACATCAGATGAGGAGCTACAGTAGCAGGTTTAGTTAATTAAGGTAAAGAAACTTATCCACACTATGTGTATAGCAGCTGGCAGTGCCTGGGATTGGATTTATATCCCGTCCTCCACTCTGAAGAGTCTCAGAGCAGCTCACAATCTCCTTTACCTTCCTCCCCCACAACAGACACCCTGTGAGGTGGGTGGGGCTGGAGAGGGCTCTCACAGCAGCTGCCCTTTCAAGGACAACCTCTGCCAGAGCTATGGCTGACCCAAGGCCATTCCAGCAGGTGCGAGTGGAGGAGTGGGGAATCAAACCCAGTTCTCCCAGATAAGAGTCCTCACACTTAACCACTACACCAAACCGGATAAGGCTATAAAGAGAACTTTTGTTTCTCACCTTCAAAGAGAAAGAAAAGAGTACCTCCCCCAACTAGAAGAAGGGAAAAAGTTAAAAACAGAATAGAAAGAAGAGCTATTTAAAATGGAAGCTAAAATCAACTAGAATCAACTAAAGAAGTGGAGCACAAGCTGTTAATGCCTGTTCATACTCAGCTGGCAAAAACACCTTCCCCCCACATTGAGGCTGCTAAAATAAACCAAATCAAGCCAGCAACCCTGAAAATAAAACTAGAAGGTAAAGCAGATTAAAAACAATTAAAAGAAGGAATTATTCACAGAGCAAACAGCAACACTGCCACCCAGCCTATGCCAGAAGTCATACAAGTTGTAAAGTTGAGCATACATTTTTGTTTGGTTAATTTCTAATTCTCTGAATTCTCAAGGCAAGAAAGTGAAGAACTGTCTTTTTTTTCAGGAGCTGAAGCTTACATAGAAGCCGAATTTTACCTTGTCCCAAAGCACAAGTTACTGACTGAATGATCAGTAAAACCAGAAGTCAGTAAAAATCAGAATTCCATGTCTGGAATTGTCTCAACAGCCAAGTTGCTTGTGCGTAAAACAATATGCTAAGCTAGTGCTTTACAGTAGTAGAATCATAGAGTTTGGAAGGGTCATCTAGTTTAGGGGTGGCCAACAGTAGCTCTCTAGATGTTTTTTGCCTACAACTCCCATCAGCCCCAGCCAGCATGGCTGATGGCTGGGACTGATGAGAATTGTAGGCAAAAAACATCTTGAGAGCTACTGTTGACCACCCCTGATCTAGTTCAACCCCCTGCACAATGCTGGAAATTTAGTACTGAAGTAACAAATGTTATAAAATGGTAGTTGCTTTCATGACACAATGAAACGGGAAACATGGGTACAGAGACCATTGTTTTCAGAAAGACAACCTTTAACAGTAAAAAGAGATGAGAACTAACATATATACTGCCTTGTCTTCTGTGGCCTCCAGGGCAGCTGGATGGCTACTGTGTGAAACAGGTTGCTGGACTAGCTGGATCACTGGTTTGATCCAGCAGGCCTGCTCTTATGTTCTTAGACTGGGGTCTCCAGTGTGGTGCCTGCCCATGGGTGCAATGGTGTCCACTGACATTTTTCCTGGTACCCACCAATTGTTTCTATAAAGTGGGTGGAGCCTGGTGGTTTTTTTCCCCCAAGCAATGATTATGATGGGCTACTGGAGATTTGTATGGCTGTAAAGATTCCCTCCCCCCTTGCTTTGGCAGCAGCTGCCATCACAGCACCATGATCTTCAGTGCGTGACTGAAGGTAAACTGCAGCAGCCATTGTGTCTCTGGCTCTGCCATTTTGTGACTGTGCCCACCACAGTGTGTCAGAATTTGAAGGTGCCCACAGGGTCAGAAAAGATCCTGTCTCAGATACTAGAGGAGATGGTCGTTTTCGCACTCACCTTAATCAGCAGCGACGACCCTCTTCACACGGAAACCGCCAAAAACCAGTTTCTGTTTGCGCCGCAAAAGCGCCGGGACTTTCCGGCTCTTCTGGGTGCTCCGCGGCAATTAGTGTGAAATCCGCGCAGATCCTGCGCGGTGAAGAGGGTCATCGCTGCTGATTAAGGTGAGTGCGAAAATGACTGATGTGTATTGTAACTGGAAAGAGCAACCCTGCTTCTGCTCCTCTTCTCTTCTTTCCAGTCATGTAAAAACTGTGGTTATTTTTGATGAACATTGGGACCATGTTCTATATTATATTATTAGGGGAGAAGAGTAAAAAGGTGACACTCCTTTATCTAAGAATATACTTCCTGTAATATGTTTCCAAGCCTGATAGGATTGGCTTGTGAATCTCTGTGGCTCCTGCCACCAAGGATGAATTTAATGTATATTAACTGTATACATTTTTTAAAGCTTGAAGATTGGGTGGGAAACAATGACAGTGTTCTTTTTTTAAAATAGAATTTATTTGGATCATCTACAATTTTTCTTATTTTTAAAAGAAAAAAATTCATCTTAAATACAGGTTTTTTCACAGCTTCAAAGTGAACTTGTCATCTAACCATAAAAGCAATTACGGAAATTTTTTTTTAGTTCTTAGCACAATCTTCTAAGATTCTTGTTGATGAACAGCATTGTGCTCCCACATTCCAGGGTATATTTCTTCTGTTAGAAGACATAATAAAATTAGCTTGCTTCTAATCACTGGAAATAAAGTATAATAATTACTACTCTTTGAAAAGCTAATAGGATGGCATAATGTTGGGCAAATTTTCATCAGAATAAATTCCAATACATTGTATTTCCCTAAATGCAGAATATCTAGGATTATATGTTTAGCTGCTTCATACTTGAGGAACATCTTCACCCAAATTCATTTAGTGCAAATATCTTCCTGTTGCATTTCTAAATTTCTGCAGTCTGATCAAGCCAAAGGACCCAGAAACATGACCTGCCTTTATCCAATGCTCTTTATGTTAATAATTCAGCACAGAGGGTCTTGAATGTGGTGTGTTTGTTCAGAAGCTTGCTTAAGGCAGGGTGGCCTTTTTGTTTTGCCAGCTTGAGATAGAGGTGGCTGATATAATAGTTCATATTCTTGTCCTTGCCAAGAGTGGGGTTAAATTCAAAGAGGGATGGGAGTTTTTAATCTCTATAAAAGAATTCATTGGGAATAAAAGTCCTGCAACTGTTTCCAGAATGTCAATAAAATGTAAAGGCGGAAGGGATAAGAACAATCTCATTAAATTAGTCTGGATAGCAGCACACCATGACTTGGATTTTGCAGTAATTTCTGCTGATGTAGGGTTTTCTGTCAGCAGAGCAAGACTTTCTGATATAGCCCCAAATGTCTGTAAAGTGCTGCTCCTTGAAGCCACAGGAAGGGGAATGAGAAGTCGGCAACAGGAGGGGAAATAGGCAAAATCTCTTCCCCTTCCATTTGTGGAAATCATCTGCTGGATCTCTATTACATGAGCAAATCATGATGATAAACAAATTATGATAATAAGCTAGTTTGACGGATATCGGGCCTTAGTTTCACCTATGGGTTGCTGTCAAAATAGTGATAATCTTACAGGAAACTTCTAGACTTTTCCAGCTGAAACAACACAGTTCCCTGATTTAACTCTGCTGTTCTACATAGTTTTGATTTATTAGTCATCCCCACACTGTTGTCCATCCAGGCCTGTTAATTAGGCTCAGTTATTTCAGCTGTGGATCTGGTACAGGATGGTGGAACTCACTCCCATGTGGAAGATGCTAAGGATACTGTCCATTGATTGGTTGCAGGAGTCAGGAGGTTATGGCCTACAGTTTTCTATAAATATAAGTGAGAAGAAGTTTTGTTTTTACCTTTTCCTCTCCATGCATCCCTGCTATGAAGAAGACATCTGTGTTATGCTCAAGGACTGTTTGCTTCCAGAACAAACTGAGCTATGTTAGGACTCAAGTAAGAAGTAGCTAGTTAGGTTTCTTGTTTTTCTGTGCATTTTTACTACCACTGAACTATATACTTGGTTTTTAAACTTTTTTATTGAATATCTTCAGTCAAGCTCTATTTTGCTTTATTTTGTGTGTTACTCAGGGAGTTGCTGAAACCGAACCCAGATATAATTTAGCTAGGTTACTGCACCAAGGCAGGGTCAGCCTTAACAGCTGCCCACAATTTTTTTTCCTAGTTGGGTTGATGATAGCCAATACAAACATAATATTTTTCAGAATACAGAGTGATATATTTCTTCTCTATGCTTTGGAATATTAGTTAAAGTAAAGGAAATAGTGATTTGCCAATAGTATTTTCCATGGATCTTCCTCTGGGTTGAATTCTGATGCACCATCTTTTGTACCACAGTGATGATGACACAATGGTTTAGTTAGCTGAACCCAGTAAACAGAACAAATGCTACCAATCAGTCTTCACTGATCTATTTTCAGTGTTACCATTTACCTTGTATTTGAAAAGGTTTATATAAACTGTATCAATAGGGCTTTAGTTTTGTGAACAGAATAGAGATGAAAATGTGTCTAGATAAGGTTACCCTTGTCTTTTTAAAGGTTCTGTTGGTTTAGATTAACCTGCAAAACTTTCTTCCAAAAGAGGGCCGATATAGTTAAAGTGCTTCTGAAAGCGAGTAGGCTTCTTGAAGTTGGCAGGTAAAGTTAAGTTCATGAAGGGCTTTAATTTTTGGCAATTTCTTGTTTCTGTTGAAGCTAATTAAGTTTATTTTCTTCTTCTTAGCCATATAGTCTTGATGCTCGCAGATGATATGGCCTGCAACCCACGGAATCCAAGACCAGCTACTGTGTTCAGTCACAAAAACATGGAACTGAATGTTTATGGTGATGACGTGGAAGTGGATTATAGAAGCTATGAGGTTAAGTATTAACTAAATCCTGGATAGAATTCTTGATGTTTAGGGGATTAAGGCCCATCAATAAAGTGACAATCTGTTATGCATGTGTGGTCACTGTGCTCCCAACAGCTAAATGGGAATTGCTTCCAGATGCAAGGGTGAAGCTGGTATCTGGGCACTGAATAAAAATCTGTTTTTGCCCTGCAGTGGTTCAGAAGCTACTGTAAAAACTGAATTGATTTTTTCCATCAGTTTGTGTTTTTGCAATTTATGTCATCTTTGAAAGTGTGCACTACAATATGACTGTATTTTTATTTCATAGTTCAGATCTTGGAAACTAAGCAAGGTTGGTCCTGGTTAGTATTTGGATGGGAGACCACTGGGGAAGACCAGGGTTGCTATGCAGAGGTTGCAATAGCAAATCACCTTGAAATGTCTCTTGCCTTGAAAATTGATGTTTGCTGGAACTTTACACTTTTTACCACCATTATAACATTGAAACATTGAGAATACATTAAACTTCAGCAATTGTTTTTAGGGGATGCTTATTTCAAACATTTGCTAGCCACTTTTCTCCCTCAAGGAATTCAATAAAAACAATTCTAAACCCATGAAAGTCTCAGTTTAAATTTTTAGAAATTATATTTCAAATACAGTTTTTATATTGATAGTTGAACTGTTTAAGTAATATTGGTATTTCACTACTTTAGCTGGGAATAATTGGGTTTGAGAACCAAGAGCTGTTTTTCAGAGAACTTGTGTCAACTTTGAAAGTACAGGCAGAAAAATTCCCCTCCCACACAGTGTGTGTGTATAGGTATGCTACATACACATGCATGCATACACACACAGATTTATTTGTGGCAAATGGATGGGTTTAGTCATCTGGCAGAAATTTTCTTGTAATGGGTGGCCAGGTGAGTAATTTATAGAAATTAGCAGGCTAGGCCTGTTAACTTATGCCAAGTATATTACATCATACACCAAGCTGCTCACACAGCAAAATTCTTATTGCTGCAGTGGTTACAGGAAGAGAGAGAAAGAGCGCATGCATGGGATGGGGATCTCTTATAAAAGAATTTACTTTTCTTTGTGCAAAAATGCTAGCCCGTGTGCTTCAGACCTACCTTCAGATTTAATGAATAGGCTTATTACATATGAGATGTGAGATCTATTTAGTAATGACAACACTCCAGTAACTTTTTAATTAAGTGATCCAGTAATAAACCTTTAGCATGCCAAATGATTGTAGAAAAATGTTGAATGTATGTTGAATGTATGTCTTCCTTGTCCTACAGATGTTGGTTAAGGTTTAACTCTAGGCGTTTCTTAAAGGGACCCATTAGCATCTTCCCAATGCCCATGTTAAAAGATAGAGGTATAAAAGAAGAAACTTTTCAGAAATTATTGAATGCTAGAGTCTTGATCTTGTAATTTGATTTCTTAAAACAGAATTGATCTGCTGTGATGTGTACTAAGGCTTTAGTTTTAGTTAACAGCTGTCATGAACCTAATTATTTTAATGTTTGAGCTGCTATGAATCTGTATTCAAGACTAGCAGTTCTGATATTTTAGAGTTTTTTCATTTGCAGGCCAGATGGACAGTTTCTGGTCAGATGTTTCTACCACTGGTATCTTGTTTTCCAAGAGTCTCATAGGGATTATATGCCTTAAAATAAATGTATTAACATTTTGCCATGGTAACACATAATAATGCTGCTGGGTAAGCAAGCATAAGTAGGTTCACACAGATAAAGCTACACAGTGTGACAGGTTTTCAAATTGATGAAAATGTGTTATAAAGAATGGAAGGGTGGAAAATGTCTATTGGCATTATCTGCACATGCAGTATAGTTTTCATAGAGAATGCTATCTCTTTAGGTTACTGTGGAGAATTTTCTGCGAGTATTGACAGGAAGAATCCCAGCAAGTGCACCTCGCTCAAAACGTCTCCTTTCTGATGACAGAAGCAACATTCTCATATATATGACAGGTAATTGTGCCCCCTCCCCCAAGCACTCTTTATAGTAATCTCCAGAATATATTTAGAATAAAGTAATGCCAGAATTTGGAAGTGGACAGTATAGTTTGGATATGAGCTCCCTCAGCTTGGGAGCATTTATACATCAGACATGAATATTCTGGAATTTCAGGCCTGACTCATTACTGTAGGACTGCCTCTGCCTTCCAAAAGCCTGTATGTATGGGGGAGGGAGAGTTGGTATGGATGGTTTATGACTGTACAGAGGCTTTGCTTCTAAGGCTTGAAATCTTTTCTTCTTTCTGAAAACATTTAATAGCTGCTGATTTAACATAAAATGTAGGAAGAGCCCTACTGTATCAGGACATGAGTCCTTCTAGTCCAACATCCTGTTTCCTACTCTGGTTTAGCAGACGTTCCCAGAAGTCCTGTAGGAGGGGTAAAGGGGCTTCCTTAATGAATTGAGCTGAGAAGCACTGAGAATTCGTAGACTTCTTTAAAACAATGGGCTTTGTGTAAAGCACTTTCGGAGTTGCATGAGTATAATGGAGTAGACTGATGTGGGATTGAAGGTTGAAATGGGAAACTAGAACACTAATGGTACAATTAAGCAAAAGTTACAGGCCTCTAAATCCACTGAAGTTAATGGAGTTAAAAGTGTGTTCAGGATTATACTGTTCTGGAAAAACATGGACTTCTTAATCCTGATGTGTAAAATGTGTGTAAATGCAGTGTTTTACAATGAGAGATTTTCTGAGATCTAGACCTGTAAAATCTTACTTGTATTACACTGTCAGTAGTCTGAGGAAGAATAATTCCCTTGGATCCCAAGGAAAATTTATTTAACTGCGCTTGTGAAGTGGTAGTGATTGTATTTAGGAGAAGAGAAGAGAAAAATGAGTTGGTTACACAGAAACCTTAATTCTTAAATATATACATTTAAATATATAGACTTTATAAGGACTGGGTTCTTGTGGGTGGGATTGTCTTCAGCTTGGGCAGTTTCATGCTCCCCTGTTTCTTATCCCCTTTAATACTTTGTATGGTGGGAGGGAGTGATTTATGACTGTTTCAGTGTAGGTTGAAGTATGCTTAAGTTTTTAAAAATGTTTTTGAATAATAAACAATCTAATTTTCTTTGCAAGGTCATGGTGGGAATGG
This sequence comes from Heteronotia binoei, assembly GCF_032191835.1. NCBI lineage: Eukaryota > Metazoa > Chordata > Lepidosauria > Squamata > Gekkonidae > Heteronotia > Heteronotia binoei. The sequence continues at coordinate 133,927,391 of NC_083224.1, read as the reverse complement.
CTTCTTGAAATTTCAGGATTCTGAAGAAATCACAAATGTTGAACTTGCAGATGCTTTTGAACAAATGTGGCAAAAAAGAAGGTAGTCTCTTATTCCAACCTTTCAAATGTATTTGGCTATGTTTTTTTTTGTAACCTGGCTACCCAAACCAACCTATGGTATCACTTGTAGCACCCTGTTGGTATGAAGAAAAAAACTTCTCTTGGTTTAAAGTGTCTTCCTTCCTGGCTAGATAGAGATAATTCATGCTTTTCAGAAGTGAACAAGCAAGTGGTTATTTACAAGCTTATTTTATACTGCTTTTCTTTCTTCAAATAGTTCTAATCTAAGTAAAATTGAATGACACTAATTAATTTCCAATGATTACATTCATAATTCAGTAGATTAATTTTGCTCTATCAGAAAATCACCTGTTGTCTTCAAAATGCTGTTCCTGTTAATATGACATGTTAATATGGAGCATATTATTTAGAGTCTTTCTGACTACCTCAGGAATTAGAATTTCTTGAACCATCTGTGCAGTTATTTTCAGTCTCACTAAAATGGGTGCTTGCAACAGTGAATTATGTCTGTTAATGACATAATGCCATATGGCTCAGGATGGCCTTTGACTTGAATTATTATAGCTAAGTAGCTTTTTGTTCACAGTGATGCATGAAACTGCCTGTGGCTTTTCAGAGGAAGAAATCCATTGTCTCCTTTACTGTAAAGGACTTCACTTTCTAAATATCTATAGGTGCTTGATAATTGTAGAAAGTTTAAAATGCTTACTACCTGGCTCCTTATTGAGGGTCTTGGTACAGAATTAACCGTCTGAAGAGAGACTCAGAATTGACACAGGACAGACAGAAAAGGTGTTTATTTCCTTCCAGATACAACGAATTGCTGTTTATCATTGATACATGCCAAGGTGCTTCCATGTATGAACGATTTTATTCTCCTAATATAATGGCTTTGGCTAGTAGCCAGGTGGGAGAAGACTCACTTTCAGTAAGTATATAGCTTATGTTCTATTGTGGGGCTTAGATTTCCGTAATGAGAATCTCAGAATCCTTCCAAATTATGTGCTAAGAATAAATTCTACCAACTAGGCAGACTTTTCTAAATGGTTTTAAGCTATTATTTTAGCAAATGCTAAGATTCTTATGAAACTAAGATAAAAGAAGAAAAGAAAATGGGCCTTTTGTAGAGACATGAAGAATTGAGCACAGGGAGATATTGTATCCAGGCAGCAGGGCTGGATTTGGTGGGTGGGGAGAGGGAAGCAGAAAGTTTACCAGCTGTTGTTGTGGCTAGAGTGTCATACTAAGAGTGAGAAGGCCCCAATTTGGGCTGGTCACTCAGCCTAACCTACCTCATGAATATATTAAGATAAATTGGAATAGGAGAAAACAATGTTATAAGCTGCTGTGGGTCCGCATTGGAAACAAATGGTAGTATAATTAATGGGGAGTGCCTTCTATGAGCAGTTGTGACATCTCTTAGCGTACTATTTTTTCCTGTCTCCAGAGATTTCTGTTGCGTTACAATCTTCATTTCTCCTAATGTATCCCTTACATATTTTACCTCAGCATCCATTCTCCTCTTATATCCAATTTCTTTAACTTCCCCTTTTGTTACTACTCATCTGCCTCTGTAGCACCCCTTTACTGCCTTAGATCATTCCACAGCATTCATCTTCAAACTCCCACTGTCTCTCCATTCTTCTTGCTCTTCTCCTAGCTCATGTTAAACTTTCACACTTTGTTCTTTCCTCCCCCTTCACTACCGCACCTTTTTGTTTCCTATCAGAACACCCCCTCCAGCCAATCCATTCATAATGCAATCTTAATGCAATCTCAGTATTCTATTTGCCCCTCTCACTGCTGCCTCTTATCTCTGCCAAGACAGTTTCAGAGGTTGCTGGGTTTCTTCTATGCTCACCCTAGCTTTCCATGTATTGCTGGAGTTGAGGTGGACAGGAACCATTTTCCTGTGTCAGGAGACATGTAGAGAATTGTCCTAGAGAGGGCTCCCCCCCCCCCTTGCTCCAGCTTCATTTCCCCTCTGTATCCAGCTTTGTTTTCCTGTTATTACATATTTTGGGTGCCATTCTGATTGCTACAGCATCCTTTACTTTAGTTAGAAGGATACTGTTTTTTCCAGCTGTGCAGAGATTTAAAATATGGGTGCTACTCCCCTGTCATGACTGAGTCATTGGCATGTTTAGGCAGTGGGAAAATTAAATAGGGCCAATCACAGGCCAGCTATGTAAGCATGTTGTTGTACAAGATGCTGATTAATTTATATTTGAGTTCTTGTGATGGTTTTTTAATAGTTAGCAATCTTTTCTGTCATGTCTTGGATAATTTGCTTGTCCACAGAGAGTAGCATACAAGCATGGGAATTACATGGTGCTCTTTGCTCAATACTTATGGCTAAATGCTGTTTCTGTTGCACATTCAATAATATCTATGCTATGCTTAATTTTCCAGCATCAGCCAGATCTTGGGATTGGAGTCCATTTGATGGATAGGTATACATTTTATGTCTTGGAGTTCTTGGAAGAAATTCATCCAGCTAGCCAGACCAATATGAATGATCTTGTAAGTGCAAATAAGCTGCTGCTTTATGCAACTATTTCCATATTTGCTATGAAGTGAAGGTATAGAAATATTTAGATGTGCAAACACTTTAACAGCTTCTTTTTCTCCCATATTTGCATCACCCCTGGCTTGTAAGTGACTACTATTTTTAGGGGTGGGTGGGAATGAATGGGCAACATGTGCTCCTCCTTGCATGTGTAGAAATTATACCTCAGATACAAAGCAGTCTCTTGAATCGGGGCTGAAATTTTGGAGGTTGCAAATCTGTCCTTGATTTGAATTAAGATTGTACACATGACTTTATACCATCTCATTGTGATTATTTCAGTTCTGTGAGTAAGCAGGACCATTGATTAGCCCCAGTAATTGTTATCTTTGGTCTTGTAATGATTAAATTCATTTGGGAGAAGTGACTATGGTTCAATGTATATAAAGTCTTAGATTTAGTCATTACCTATTCATCTCTAGTACAGCTGGGCAAATCTGTGTTAGGGACGCTGGAGCTCAGGTGGCAATATAGGCAAGATGGACCAGTATTCTGACGCCACATAAGACAGCTGCATGTAAGGCTTATATGAATCAAGAATTTATATACCGAAGGGGAGTGTAGGTGGGTGGGGAGAGGAAGTGTGCTGCCAATTTCTTAGCTATGAATATACATTTGGCAGTGTTAAATGCTAACTAAATGCTACGATTTCATTTTGGACACATAACCCTCTGATTGAAGTCTTTCTAAAATGGATGAGGCCTCGCTAATTCTTGACTAGTTCTTGAGAAAGGGTATATTGTACATGCCCGGAAGTACAAATGTCAAGGCAGTAAGGAGATGCTGAAAAATTTCGGACAATGCATCTAAAAAGAAATTCGCTTACTTGATTTGGGATTTCTGTTTTCTCTGGACAGTGATTTGGCCACATAAATATGTCTGGATTGTATGTTAGCATTATTTATGTCCAGAGGCTGTTGCTGTCTTAACGTAAGAAATTATGTAGGAATGATCAATTGATATGGGTATTGGGAGAGGAAAAAGTTCTGCTCTCTCTCTGAGCAAGGTTTATTATATCCATGTATCAGTTGTACCAAAAATACACCAGTTTACAGCATTGTAATGGACAGGGCATAAAAGGAAACATCTGCCCAGTTACAAGGAGGTCGTGTCTGCATAGTCTACAGAAACTAATACCAGCTCAGCAGTTGTCAGGAATAGATTTAGATGAGGAAGCAGAAATGCGGTTGAACACGGGTGTAAGGATCTTGTGCTCTTGTTTCTGTAGATGTTTCAGAGTATAGCTGAACCAGGTGGCATGCTGAACGCGTGCCACAATATAAGAGAAGTAAAAAAATACAAAATTTAAAAATACAAGAAGCAAGCAGACATGCTCCTGTGTCAAGATTCTATATGTAGTGCAGCAGCTTCCTTGCTGCATTCTGTTGAAAGTCAGCTGTTGACATAAGTACCCTCCATCTTGATTGTGAAGCATGGCAAGAAGTGGAGCAGGGGGGATTTATTCCCTGCCCTTCACTCAGTCTCAGAGTGGCTTACAATTGCCTTCCCTGTTCCCTCTAATTCCCTTCTCCCTACTGATTGAAACAGTTAATATCCTGAGCAGAATATAACTACTGTACTCTTAAAATGGGCAATGGGCAGTGTAAGGTTTTGTCAGTTGCTGACCCAAAGCATCCAAGCACATATAGATATGGTCAAGGTTTAATGGAAATCAGGCACATAGCAATGTCCTCCTGCCAAAGGGCCATTCCCAAAAATTGTTTGAATACAATCAATGATTATTATAGAAAGCAAAAAATGTGTGCAAAAGTTGAGCTCCCCAAGTGTCTGTTATTGTTCGCAGACTTTGGTGTAAACACGAGACATCTTCCCTGGGTCTTCAAGGTTACAATGCATTATTATTATTGTTATTCATCCTGTTGGTATTCTAAGTCATTGCTATAACTACTAGATAAGCCAGCTCCTTGTGATAGCCACCCTCCTGCACAGCTTGGAAAATTGTGGTTAACAAGCAAGCATGCAAGGTAGATACTATAACACCTGTTGGATAGATTTGTGAATACATGAAAATACATGAATGTAACATATTGTCTGGGAATCTGACATGCTGCTGCCCTGGAACTCTACTTCACCCCTCCCAGTTTGCCCAAGAACTATTTCTGAAAGTCCCAGATCAGTTTAGGTGGATTTAAATCTGTTGAATGGACCCACTCATTGTGGGCCTCTGAGAAATGAGTGCATTTGACAAGGTAATACAGAACACCCTGTTTAATTTGTGAGTCCAAGATAAGTTCCACTTCATAGTGTGGCTGGTGTTCATAGTGTTCCACTTCCACAGTTACTTTGTTTATCAATCTCATTACTTTAGCGACCCCAGATATTTCCACCCCAGCTTTTTGGTAGGCTGTGTCCCTTTCAGGTTCTTAGTAGAGATGTACATGAATCTCCCACCTTAACATCCCAAGGAGGAGACCTCTGTCTCGTGTTTTGTAGTCTTCTTTCACCTTTTCAAGAGTTTTTTTTAATGGGTTCCCATTGGGCTGCCAGCTTAGGCCAATGTTCGTGGAGTTCCCCTGGTGTTTCAGATGCCCCGCCCCAAGCCCCTGGCAATGGCTTCCTCTCAAATCTATGTGCAATTTGAAATGGGGAGGCCCTTACTGAGCTGTGGTAGCTATTCTTGTAACAATACTCTGCAAACAGGAGGAATTCAACCCAATTGTCCTGCTGGAAGTTCACATAACAATGCAAAAATTGTTCAAGAATTTGATTGGTCCTTTCTGATTGGCTATCTGTTTCAGAATGATATAGTGAGCCAAGCCCCTGCTCAGACTTTGTCAACTTTAAAAACTCTTTCCAGAATTTGGCCAGAAAACTGTGAGCCCTGATCTGAGATTATTTTGCTGGGAAAGAATGCAGTCTCACAGTGTGGTTCATGAACAGCTTGACCAGCTTATTAGCTGTTGGGATCTTTGAATATGGAATAAATTGTGCCTGTTTAGAAAATGTGTCCACTACCACTAATGTGGTGGTCTTCCCTTTACTAGGGGGCAAATCCGTGATGGACCATGGAGATTGTTGCCCAGGGGCATGATAGGGTCTCTAGGGGCTTCAGTAGTCTTGGTGGCTTCCCTCCCTGTTTCTTTTCCATAATGCAAACTGAGCACTAAACCACATATTGAGAAATGTCTTTTCTAATGATAGGCCACCAGAATTGCTGTCAGGCTAAGTGCAGAGTCTTTACAAACCCAAAATGTCTGGCTAGCAGATTGTCATGGCATTGGTGTAATACTTCCCCCCTGAGTGATTATTGCCTTTATATATACAGCTCTTGCCTTTATATAAGCAACTGTCCTCCCTTTTCTGGAGGTCACTCTTGAAGTCTAAGTCCCACTTGACTTCCAGAGTCTCTTTCACTTTACAGATCCAAGTGGCAGGGCAGAATCACTCTCTGATTTTTTGGTTTGGTTGCGAATTGTTACAGCCCCCGCCCCACAAACTGAGCAAGCAGAAAGTGACTTCTTCCTACATGCTCTCATGCTGTGGTAACTGGGGGGAGGGCATCAGCCAAAAAGTTGGATTTCCCAGGTGGGTGCTTTAGCATAAAGTTGAACTTAGAAAAGAACTCAGCCCAACGGATTTGTTTAGTTCCCAATCTGGTGGGAATGCAACACTTCAGGGTTCTAATGGTCAGTCCAAATCTCAAATGGCACCCTTGCCCCCTCCACCCAATAGTACCAGGTATATTGGTCGAGCTTTACTGCCGCTACCTCTTTGTCCCATACCGGCCAATTTTGTTCCTGGAAACATACAAGGGTGGAGTTTGCACCCACTTCTTCTTGTAGCAACACCCCACCCATCACCATGTTGCTGCCATCAACTTGTACAGTAAAGTTTTTGTTTTCATCAGGGTTCCATAATAGGTTTGGAAGTGAACCATTCTTTCAGTTTTTGGAGTGTCTGCTGGCATTCTGTTGACTATTCTGACTTAGCTACTCATTGCTTCCCCTCTTGTCCATTTCCCTTGGTTTTGAGAAGATCGGTCAAGAGCAGGGCTACTTGGGCAAAGTCTTTTATGAAGGGGTGGTTGGAATTGGCAAACCTCAAGAAAGACTGTAGCTGTCACCGGGTCTTGGGGACCTTCCAGCCCAAGACACCTCTGACCTCGGCTGAGTCCATTCTCAACCCTAAGTGGGACACCCAGTAGCCCAGAAAGTCTAGCTCCTCTTGGTGGAACTCACACTTTGACAGTTTGGCAAACAGTTTGTGCTTGTACAGTGTCTCTAGGACTGCACAGACCAATTTCATGCGGGAGGGGCGGTCGTTAAAGTATATCAACATATCATCCAAATAAATGACCACCCCCTTGTAAAGAGAGAGTTTGTTTGGTGTAGTGGTTAAGTGTGCGGACTCTTATCTGGGATAACTGGGTTTGATTTCCAGCTCCTCCACTTGCAGCTACTGGAATGGCCTTGGGTCAGCCATAGCTCTCACAAAAGTTGTCACTGAAAGGGCAGCTTTCTGTGAGAGCTGTCTCAGCCCCACCTACCTCAGGTTTTTGTTGTGGGAGAGGAAGATAAAGGAGATTGTGAGCTGGTCTGAGATTCAGAGTGAAGACTGGGATATAAATCTGATATCTTCCTCTTCTTCTAAAGGAATTTGTGTACTACTTCATTAATCAAGTCCATGAACACTCCAGGGGCTCCCTATAGTCCAAACAGCATCACCAGATATTCAAATTGACCTAGGGGGGCATTAAATGCTGTTTCCCCTTTCTTTAATGCGGACTTGAATATAAGCGTCCTGCAAATCCAGCTTGGTAAATATCTTCCATTTGGCCACCTCTCCGAATAAATCCCGAATGAAGGGGATCAGATAGGCCTTTGAGGTGGAGACTGCATTTATCCCTCTGTAGTCAGTACACAGTCTCAAACCCCTTCCTTTCTTTTTTTGGAATGGGACAGGGGACGCATGGGGGGGAGTTTGTTCGACAGATAAACACCCTCTTCAGGATTTTATCCATGAATTTCCACAACTCTGACTTCTCCCCTGGGCTCATCAAACATAATTTTGCCTTCAACAAGGATTACCGAGGAATCAGTTCTGTAGCACAGTCTGTCGTCCTGTGGGGTGGCAGTTCATCCACTTCCTGTTCCTCAAACACTTGACTCAAATCGAGGTACTCAGGAGGTATGTTTCTCAGATCCTCTCTGGTCAGACAGATGACCTCAGGTATGGGAGGTAGAGCTGGCCCCCAGTCAGTATTCCAAATGTAGGTCTTGCATAGTTTATTGGGTAAACACAGTCTTTACTTACTCCACTGCACATAGAGGGCATGCATGGTCCACTAACCACTGCACCTCCAACACCTCTGGGAAACTAGCAGATGGAGTAAACACAAATGTTCTTGTTTCTCAGTGATGACCCATCCCCACTGGCATTGACTCTGTCTCTAGAGTGCAAGAGTCCCCCCTCATTGGGATGCCATTCATTTGTTCAAACCTAATAGGCTTTTGGAGCCTCACCAGATCCAAGTCCAGCCCAGTAACTATCATAAGTGTAATCAAGTCCCAGCTACACCCCAAATCTAACAGAGTGCACAGTCTGATATGGGTCCCCAACCTGGGGTTGATTAGGGTGATGGGGATATAAAACAGAGTTCCTTTATTTCTCACCCAAGGTGGTGCATCTATTCCCTTGACCTGCTTCAAGCCATTCACAACAGGTCTTGCTCATTTCCTGACAGTGGTAATCTCCCTGAAGAAGAGCTAGTTTGGTTGTTCATCAGCTCATCTTGTGGTCTGGCCACCGTGCCCCTTTGAGGGAACTAGCTGCTGACCCACCAGGCTTCGTCCTCGACCTGCCCTCCTACGGCACATCCTTTTTTTAGCTCCAGAAAGGGAATTTGCAGCAAAATGGTTTTCGGCCCCACACTTCAGGCACAAACTCAGCTTCCTTCTCCAATCTCTCTCTGTCTCATTTGGGCCGGGGCTATTCCCTCTGGAATTCCCAGCTACTCTTCCCATGGCTGGCCTAGTGTTGCTGATGTAGGAGTTTCACCACATGCTCCTGGTTCTCAATTTTGCATGCCATCCGTATCCATCCTGTAAGGGTGTGTGGGTTGTCTTGCACCATAGCCTTTGCCATCAGGTCTGGATTCAGGCCAGCTGTATAGAATTTGATTTTTATGCCTTCTGACTGGTCTTGCACTTTGGCTGCATATGCCTGGAATTCTGCTGAGTATTCATGCACTGACCAACTTCCCTGGTGTATTCTCTTTAGCTTGGTGTGGACTCTTTCTCCATCCATGGGGTCTTTCTACGGCTCTCTGAGGGCTTTAAGAAACCCTCTCATGGTCTGAAGTTCAACTGCTTTGGCCTTATATAAGGTGATGTGCCATTTAGCAGTGCACCCCTCCCCCCCAGCTGGGAGCCCAGGTAGTTCACATGGCTAACGTCTGATGGGAAGATATGTCCCCACTCTTGCAGGAACTCATGGATTTGAACTCTGAAGAAGCCTAATTCCTCTGGGTTACCTTCAAATTTTGGTTCTAGCTTTTGGTGCTCTACTGGACCTTGCAGCAGTGCAATCGGCCCCATGGGTCCAGGAACTGGACCTGTGGTGCTGGCCCAGAAGAGTGTAGTTGCACTGACACTGCAGGCAGCTGTGCTGGCACCACTGGTGGCTGTGCCAGCATGTTCCTGTCAGGGGCTCCCTTCTGTTCCAGTGGTGGTCACTACCCATCCGGGACCCCCTGGCTAGCTGGTGGTTGGGGAGGAGGCGCTGTCCCCCTGTGACCGCTGTCTGTACCACCTGCTGGATAAACTACATGAAGCCAAGCATCTCTTGCCTCAGCTCTTGTTGCCATTCAGCCATTTCTGCCTGAGTAGGTGGGTCCATGTTCGACGTGGCTTGGCATTCAGTATCACTGTAGTCTGCTTCATCAAATCCATGTAGATAGATCCAAGTGAGCAGCCATGTTGGTCTGAAGTAGTAGAACAAAATAGGAGTCAAGGTGCACCTTTAAGACCGACTTAGTTTTATTCAGAACATAAGCTTTCGTGTGCTCTAAGCACACTTTATCAAACGAGGAATCCAGTACAGTGAGCAGAGCCACACATAGCTGGTAGGCAGTGGCTCAGAATGCAAAATGGTACAAATTTAGGAACCAATGACAGAATAGTAAAATTATTCGGTAGGCAGTGGTTTAGAATGCAAAATGATACAAATTTAAGATCCAATGACAGAATAGTAAAATTAACAAATTGAGCAAACCTTTGATTTGAGTAGCATGAGCATGCGAAAGCAATAAAATGGTAATATGTCAAAATGTGAGAATGTGTCTCTATTGTTACAAGCCTGGGCCATTCAACTAATTTACCTTTTAACATGTAACGTACACATAGCTTGCCATTAGGAGAAAAATACATTAAAATATAGTGGAAGATGTATTTTTCTCCTGATGGCAAACTATGTGTATGTTACTTGTTAAAAGGTAAATTAGTTGGATTATAACAATAGAGTTATTAACAGACATTCTCGCATTTTGACATATTACTGTTTTATTGCTTTCGCACGCTCATGCTACTCAGATCAAAGGTTTGCTCAGTTTGTTAATTTTACTATTCTGTCATTGGATCTTAAATTTGTACCATTTTCCATTCTGAGCCACTGCCTACCAGCTATGTGTGGCTCTGCTCACTGTACCGGATTCCTCGTCTGATGAAGTGTGCTTAGAGCACACGAAAGCTTACGTTCTGAATAAAACTTAAGTTGGTCTTAAAAGTGCAACTTGACTCCTATTTTGTTAATCAAATCCATATTCCTCACCCTTGTGCCAGCACCCTGCACTGGCTCTTTCAGGGATGGCACCGCTTCCATAGTAGTTACGTTGGCAGTGATCCTGCTTACAGCAGTCCTCTTCCCTCCCTGCTGAGGAAACCCGGGGGCCCCAGTGCCTCTTGTCTGGGACTTCTGTAGCATCATCAAGCACATAAGGGAGATACTACAATACTTGTTGGATAGATTTGTGAATACATGAAAATACATGGATGTAACTTATTGTCAGGGAACCTGACAGGCAGTGCAAGACCCTGCATGGCTCCAGATTGTTTCTGAGTGGGGCTTCCTGGGTTAATCAGCGGCTGTTCATGCGAACAGCTTAGAGGGAATATTAGCCGGAAGGATTTCTATGGTCAGAAGACTACATATCCTGCTGTGCAGATTCCAGTGATTGTCCTTAACCTATCAGCAGGGCCTAATTTATGTTTCAAAAGGTATGGGTTGCCAATGGCTGCATATATATTAAACCATTAGAGGCTTTTAAAAAATGAAGCTGCTGTTAAAATGCTGTTCCCAGCATCTTGGCGGTGGAGGCTGGTGTAACAGTATTGCTAGATAAGATGGTATTAATTTTGCAATAAGCAGCCCACGCTGACAGGTTGGGTAGTGACATAGAGCAGAGTCAGTGACTAATGTTTGTGTTCTTGCTGCTAAAAGAATGAAGCCTTTAGTTTAAAATGTAGCAGAATACTGCCTGAACAAGGCACAAGCATGTACTGTAAAGAATTTCAGACAAGACATGTACCCAAATAATGTCTGCTTGCAGTTTTGAATGAGTTTTTCTGGTGTATTTTCTCTGTAAGGTATGGATTGCATTGACATGCTTGACTGTAGGAATAATACAAAATGGAGAAGCCAGTTAGCAGTGCCAGATACGGCTTACACATATCGACAAACCATAGTTAGCTATCCACAAGTTAGCATTGTTTTGAAATAATCAAACCATGGGTTGAGGCAGCATTGCACCCTGTCTGTACAACGTCCAGAGATTCTGGTGGGAAACAAGTGCAGTGACAAGATCCATAAATCAGAGTTGATTTTCACAAACAATGGTTTTGTTGCTTGTCACAAATTATACAGTTGTTATTAGTAGGACAAACTAATATCTATAGTATGTCTAGAGCAGGGGCGTCAAATATATGGCCTGCTGGCCTGATCCGGCCCCCAAAGGGCTCCAATCAGGCTGGCCAGCATGTAGCCATCATCTTTTTCCTTTCCCTCGCCTGCTTCTTTTGGTCACCATTTTTTTGTTCTCTCCAGTGACGAGGCAGTCGAGCAGAGCAGCCTCTCCTTGCTCTTTCCTTCCTCCCCCATCTTCTTCTTAAAGGGAGGAGGAGCCTCAGCCAATGGAGGAGCTTAGCTCTGTAGCTCTGCTGTGTGATTAAGTTTGCCAGGCTCAATCAATCACACTGCAGAGCTACTAAGCCAAGCCTCTCTTCCTTCTAGTGGCTGAGGCTCCTCCCCCTCTGTGTTTCCTGGGAAAAGAGGGAAAGAGAGAGCTTCCTTTGGCCAGTTCCCTGGATCATACTGGATAAATGCAAAGAAAGCAGCTTTAAGACCAGCAATGTTTTGGTCACGGTATGAGTTTTTACCTTGCTACAGAGAGACAGAGTATGTGTTTTGTTGGACTTGTTATGGGTGCAACTGAGTTTGCCTCCCCCTTTACTCATACTCTCATGATCCAGTGTCAGGATTAGACTGAGATTGTGTGTCCAGGTTTACCCAGCACATTTCCTTTGATTTTTCTTTCACATTTTCCTTTGATTTCCTTTGATTGAACATATGAAGCTGCCTTCTACTGAATCAGACCCTTGGTCCATCAAAGTTAGTATTGTCTACTCACACTGGCAGCAGCTCTCCAGGGTCTCAAGCTGAGGTTTTTCACGCCTACTTGCTTGGATCCTTTTTAGTTGGAGATCCCGGGGACTGAACCTGGGACCTCCTGCTTACCAAGCAGATGCTCTACCACTGAGTCACCGTTGGGGATTTTGATCTTAGACTTCCCAGATAGTAGGCTGGTACTGATCACTATACATGGCTGTCTCTCTTTTCCTGCATCGCCTCATAGGAGCTGCGGTTATTTTTCTAGGGAAGAGTACCAGTTTTGTAGATAAACACATAGCCCTCAGTCTGTGCCATGGTGCCTTCACATGTTCTTGACCAGCACATGAAGCAACTTATGTACAAAAGCTCACAATGCCCAGCCATTTAATGTTTTCCTCTGGATCTTAGGCTCAAAGCACTGACCATGAGATTTCTGTAATGAATGTCAATAAATCAAAAGCAGGTTTGCAACTTACAGATCCACACCTGAACAACTGAACAACTAGCATACTCAAGATTTCTACAGCTCAGACATTGCCCCCAGTTTTTGATGCAATAATTCAGAGCAAGAGGTGTCAGTTATCAGAGACTGTTAAACAAAATATTGCAAGCATGCTAATGTTTTAAGCATGTCTTATTTTAGGTAAAAAAATCCCCTTTAATAGTGTTTGTCTGTGCCCTTTCTAAAGTTTATATCTGTGCTACCTGGCATTACATTTTATGACACACATGGCCCAGCCCAACAAAGTCTCATTTAAGTCGAATCTGGTCCTCATAATTAATGAGTTCATTACCTCTTGTCTAGACTTTTCTGATGATACAACAGATTTTGAAAACTGTCACTTGTAATGGCTTAAATAAATCTAAAAAGTTAGGCAAAAGAAGTTTACATGTATTTTATATTTTCAGTTGAATGCTGTGATTCTCTTTTAAGAAGGAGAGAGTCCAGATTCCTAAAGCAGTAGATATATTTTAGAGTGGCTTTTGGGTAGAAGCTGTAGATAATAGACACATTTGTTAGCTGTCCAGTTACTAACACTCAGAGCTTTATATATTGTGTAGCTTTAAAAATTTCTGTACTTACATACTGAATTCTATGCCTGTTGTGAACTATGTTGGGGAGGGACGGTGGCTCAGTGGTAGAGCATCTGCTTGGTAAGCAGAAGGTCCCAGGTTCAATCCCTGGCATCTCCAATTAAAAGGGTCCAGGCAAATAGGTGTGAAAAACCTTAGCTTGAGACCCTGGAGAGCCACTGCCAGTCTGAGTAGACAATACTGACTTTGATGGACCGAGGTCTGATTCAGTATAAGGCAGCTTCATATGTTCATATGTAGAATGAATACAAAACATATTCCTAGTAAAATATCTTGACACAGGGCTAAATTTAACATTCATTTTCATTATTAATTTTATTTATTTATTATTTTAATTTATGTTCCACCCTCCCCAAATGGGCTCAGGGCCTCAAAGTTTAAAACATCAGATAAATACAATTTATTAAAATTCAATTAAAAACAACATAATTTAAATATATAACTGCATGGTTCCAGCTGTTGTCATTGGGCCTGTAAGGACTATCAAATCTAGGCCTTACATGATGGAAGTTGTATCTATTTCAAAAGTGCACCCTTCCTTCCTTCCCCATCCCATTTGTCAGCCTTCCCACTGACCCAGTGTTTCCCTGATGGAGCTGGGTGAAGAGCATAGATAGGAATGCCACCATTGTATACCACTTGCAGGTTCTTCCTCGGGGACTCTGTAGCAGGGGCCCCTGCCAGAAACCCTAGACCTTGGCAACTGCCTCACCTCAGTGTATGTTGACACTGACCCTGGTTTTCCACTATGTTTTGTCTGTAAAATCTTTGGATCTAAAGAATTCAGATCAAATTTTAATTCAACCCTTTGGACAATCACCCCCATCAATGTAATTCCAGGCAGGTAGCAAAACCAGAAACTTAAACAAAAGGTAGACTGTCAGTAGTTTGACTGAGTGTTCATAATTTGCATGGCCTTGATGCAGGTCATGCTTTCCAGGCACTGTGCTTAGTCATTCAAGTATTTTAATGATGTAACTGTTAATTTTTCTTTTACTGTTCCTAGTATATCATTTGAACAAACACTTGTCAGGACTAATGTATGTTTGTCTCCTTTAAAGTTTCAGGTGTGTCCTAAAAGTTTGTGTGTCTCTACTCCTGGCCATCGGACAGACCTGTTTCAGAGAGATCCTGAAAATGTCCTGATAACTGACTTCTTTGGAAGTGTACGGAAAGTAGAGATTACAACTGAGACTGTTCCTCTGGATCCTCATGTAGAAATGGTGGACACCAGGTATTGTATTATATTCTTCCCTGGATAAACTATCAGTGTAGAAGAATGTAATTTGGCTTCTTGACCTATCTATGTGCATCTGTACGTTCTCTTCAGACATCAGGAATAAGATACCTGTCTATATATGACTTTTAGCTATGCTTCTTTAAAATCTAAATAGGAAAAAACAGTCCAAGATTTGGAAAGCCTAACTCTGTCTAGACCATCTCAGTCTTCTTTTGCAGTCAGTGTTGTTCTTGATCCTTGACATTTAAGTCCAAAGAAAATTAATATGTTCAGCAAATAACTCCTGCTGGGTTTTTGATCAATTAATATCACGTCTGTTTTTGGCAAGTTCATGTGAATGATGTTCTGATCATCATTCCTTAGAAACCATTTGATTTAAAATATCGGAAAGCAAGTGCTTGTGTCCCATCCCTAATTTAGGTTAAGTTAGGGATGGGACGCAAGCACTTGCTTTCCAATATTTTAAATCAAGTGGTTTCTAAGATTTTCTCCAGTGGAGGCTGCTTGTTAGTGTGTGTCAGTTATACTAAAGTGACTGAGAGAGAGAACAAACTGAATTTGGGCAAGACAGAGGTTTCTGTTTGGCAAGGTTGATGGTAAGAGATTTTGTTGCCTGTTCTTGGAGGGGTTGATTTATACTTGCCCGATTCTGTAATAAGTCTGGGTGTTTTGTTGGTTCCAGCTCCTCTGGTGGAGGAACATGTACGTATGGCTAAAGCTGTTTTCTTTTCTCCCTGATGTCAATTAGCGTAATGGTTAGCTTCTTATCTAGACTTGGCTGACCTAGGTAGGCTGATTCATGACATGGTAACCTTGAAGCTACACTATTGCAACACTGTTTGTGGGACTGCCTTGGAAGACAACCTGGAAACTTCATCTGGCCCAATATGCAGGCATCTTTGGGGGTATCTGGGATTTTATTCCATTGGTTTTAAATAGTAACATTTTATTCCATTGGTTTTAAATAGTAACATTTTACGGGTGCTCAGGTATCCAACCTTGTTGTTTGAAAAGTAGGTTGTTGTAGTGACCAAGAGTCCCTTCTGTCAGCTGCATTTTGTTCACTTTTTCTTTTAGATTATGTGACAGTATATAACAAATTTACTGGGAAGAGATTCCTCTGTTTTGAAATTTCCTACCAAATATGTGATTTTATTTGTAGTGTTGTGTTGCCATCTGCTGGAAAGACTGAGAACAAACAAGTTTTTGGTTGCAGGTATTTTACAGTATAATACTACCTGCAAATAGTTAAATGCTACAGAATAAATTTTTAATTCCTGTAATGGTTTGACAGAAGATTCATGGTATTGTATTTTTTTTTAAATGTTTTGTACCTTTCTCTTCAGAATAGCCAAATTTGGTGTCCTGTGTGGCTGTGATGGCAGGGTGCTGCCTCAGGCTTCTCCCATCTGTCACACCCCCAGTAACAGCGACCAATATAGTTTCAGTTTATGGCATTTTTGCAAGTGGTCAGTAAGGCTAAATATAAAATTAATGGTGCTGCATAACAAGTGGCAGTTCCAAATGGGACATAGAGGAACACAAAGTATCTGAGATTGTTTCTGCTCTCTCCCCTTTCTTGGAGTGAATCACAGTGAAGCACAGTGACACCTTCTTTCAGCAACCGAAGACTAATTCTGTTGCCCATTTCCTTAGAAGAGCTTATCAAGATTGGGGAGGTGGGCAAGAAAAGATGTGAACCCATGTGGTAACTCTTTATGAAGCTCTGCTGTAGAAGGGTTACAGTATCGCACACTCAAGGTTACCGAAATTACCAGGCTATTTCTGTTTGAGAGAGATGGATAGCTTTTATTTGAAATGGTTCACTAAACCCAATAATTTCAGGCTCTTGAAATAGTGACTTGTGAGGGTGTTGAAGGGAAAATCCTGAGACAGAAGCTAACACTAACAGGCTTTTTCTCAGAGGTAACATTAACCTGCGTAACACAGGATGCCTAACCTAATCCTGTCTCTCTGTAGGCACTTGAGACCTCTCTGCCTTGTAATTACCTGAGCCCTATTTGATGATTTTTGCTGTTATACGGGTATTTCCATTCCCCCTCCAGTCTCTCTGTCTGACAAATTCACAGCCTCCCATTGATTGGAAACTAGAGATTTAATTTTTAATTTAATTTTTTAGATTTATATCTTGCCCTTTCCTGCAAGCGGGCTCAGGGTGGCTCACAACAGAAATTTAGACACCTATTACAGATTAAAAATGAAACATCATAAAAACATAATAGTATAAAAACAAAGACAATACAACATCACAAACGCAAGCCAAACAACAGCATATAGGCTGATATCTATCAACACAGCTCAGTCACCATGATGGTAAGGTGATGGGGAGACCAGTTAATACCAAAGGGATACACTTATGCAGCAGGGAGTCAGGAATGGGCTGTGATATGCAGAGGGCAGATCTAGAAGTGGTCTGTCACAGTGGCAACTGATGACAATCCTTTTAGTTACATTTTTTTTCACATTGCAATTAATATGAAACTTGCTTGTCATGTGAATGATATATAAAACTGCTATCTCTGATCACAACTGAATGTTCATTGTGGGTAGGGACAGAAGAGGCACAATGGCTCTTCCAGCATCTCTTGTGGTTGCATCTTTATGTAGAAAGAAACTATGTATATAAGCAGTTCTGCAGATTATTGTATTGATAAAACTGTGGCCCACCACTTTGCTGTCCCACTGATTGTGCCCAGCCTTAACAAATTAGCCTTTCTCCATTAGGTTCTTCAGGAACCTGACCAGGCACAACCTTCTCTTCCTTTCTCCCACCTGTAGCCACTCCAGAACAGATACAATGAAATGGTAAACACCGTCAGGTATGTGTGTGGTAAATCACATGCTGTCACCCATAGCTCCTTAGAAGGCTACAAATTGTGTTATATAAATTCTTTTTTTCACACACTTGGTCCAGATCATAATTAAACTGTGGTGTGTGGAGATTCAAACTGTGAAAAATGAACGCAAGCAACAGTCCCCCCAAAGAGTTAAGTACAGACAGATCCTTGGGTGCTAACTATGCTTTGCTGCATTTGTTAATTTCCCCTCTTGCCTTTATTACTATTCCTAGGAAGCCTGTGATCTGGAGATAGGATTCCAGGGGAACAGCAGTGGTGGAAAACAGGTTGAAAAGCTTTTTTCTGAGACTGCTGTTCTGTACATACTAAACACGATATAAGCCAGAACCTTCAACAGTAAAAGTATCAGTTTCCTAGAACAAAGGTACATCAGAATGTGATGGGATTTGCCTATAATTAGCCATTTCTGCTTGTACATAATACAGCTTGTAAATCCTAAAAATTTTTCATCATGTTAGAAGGCAAGTTGACATATTAATATTCTTTTAAAGAGCAGTACTGTGAAAAATCCAAAACATCTGCTTTGATTTTAAAAAAACAAACACCGTGAGGTGGAAATGTCACTGTAATTTTTAGACACAATTCTTTGACAAATTTTCACCTTAAGCTTGCTTGTAATATGAGTCTGTAAGAGTTCAATTTTTTTTAAAAAAAATGGTTTTTGTGATAGTAGTTCCCTTTTGCAAATCCTAAATGCAAGAATGAGCTCCTCAGAAAGAGAGGCTACTAATATTTTAATGACTTTGTTATTGATCCTCCAAAGCAATACTGCTGTAGCTAAGAAGGTTGAAGTAGTAGTTGAGCTCCTCATGGGAAGAATAAGCACAGAGTTTCTCTCAGAGGCACACAGATCTGGCAGCCCAGCAAATCTGTGTTAAAGGCAATTATTGGATTGTTTACAACTCTAACTTCTGACTCATTAAAGTGCTAATATTGTGTCTTGGGATGTTGCATTTCTGCACCTTGTTACTGCATCCCATAAATTTGTAACTGCTGGAGAAAGTGCATATCACTCTGCATGGCACTGTGTTGCAGGGTACTGCTGTTCATTAATGTAGGCTGCTTGCATAAATTTTTCATCACTGTTTCTGTATTTGTGTCTGTGCAAAAGAACCGACTTTAAGGTATGTATGTGTATAATGTCATGCAGTATAATACAGCTGATTTATGAGTATGATGAATGGGGTAATAATAAACTAGGTTAACTCTTGAGAGAAGAGGTTAATATATTGCTCTGGTGAATGTTTTAAAAATAATTCACTCATTTAATTTTGAATATGCACGGAGCTTGTATTCCCATAGTGATACTTGAGTTGTATTTGCGAGCTCTACTTGCTTTCTAATTGGTTTTTATTGAAGTTCTGGCCAAGTTTCCCCAAACAAATTCTGTATTCTCCTGTAATAGCAGTAGCTAGGCAGCAGTTTCCTTTTGTGGTAAAGTATGTTGCTTCAGTAACATATGGTCTTTTGCTGTATAGTAAACGAAGGGAGGCCTGTCTCAGATTGTTGCACTGGAAAGAACAAATTCTTTCAGTAGCCAGATTTTGTAGTGCAGTGGTCTTTAAACCTCAGGAGGCAGCATACAACTCAGTGGTCTGCAAGAATGAGATAGCAGTCATATGACATCAGTAATTTTACAAGAAAAAGAGGACCCAAAGCTCAATGCTATGAGGGACTTCCATACCACATAGAGTATTGATGAGGGTGGGGGATCAGGTGCAGACTGAGAAAAAGGCAAGAAAGAGTATTTGCAGGGAGGGTGGTCTTTGAACTTTCCTGTGTGAAAAAGGAATTCTCTGCACCATTTGAGCGACCTTGCCTCATTGTCCTGCTTAAGGGGAGGATTTTTGGTACCCCTTCTCTTTATGCATGTGCGCTAGAATTAGGTTAAAAGGCAGCAATCAGGTTTACTCAATTAAATGCTGATGTAGTCATTTTTTGGGGGCGGGGGTTGTTTTCAGTACCAATATTTCCTATATCTGTATATCAGACTTTAGGTATAGAGGAGTACACCTGCAAGCATGAGTGGCCTATTCATTGGCAGTGGTATTTATAAGATGTACTTACATTCTGTGCCAGGATGGTGGTGAATCTCAAGTATCTGAATTGTGGAATCTGTTTTGCTAAGCTATGACTGATTTTTATGATGTTTCTTTTTTCATTTTATATTCTTAAAGAGGTATATGGGGAAAAATATTTTAGTTAAGTTTCCCCAAATTGTTATTGTTTCTTCCTGGTCTACAGTAAATTAAAATACATTTATACAGAATTTTGAACAGGCAACAGAGAGGGCCTTCCGATAAAGTAACTATCTAGCAAAGACTTAAGTCTTCTGTATATGAGTAGAAATTAGAACGCCTTAGTCTTCATTGCTAGTTTGCCAGATTGGCAAAACTTTAAATGTATGGAAGCCAGGCAATAAGAAATAGGTTCACAGATTAGAGCTGAGAATGCACTAACTTCTTAAGCTGCTTTTCTCTACCAGGATGTCTGGAAGTTGTGGTTAATTTGAGCATTATCCTGACCCAGAATACTCTCTGCTTAGTACTTTGTTCTGGAGAATATGAAGTAATGGGTACCATGTTCAGGATAACTAACCATATTCATACTATCTTTCCTCCTGAGGAAAAACGGGGAAGGTGTAAAGGCATAACAGGCAGCTAAGTGAGAAATTTTCACCCTTGTTCAGGGTGTAGGAGAAAAAGGAGAGGCACGGGAGTTTGTGTTTGAGTTTGCTTTGGAAGTGCTTCAGTGGGGAGGGCAGGGTATAAACTAAATAAATAAAATAAAAATATTGATCTCCCATCCATTAATTGGTAGGAAGGCTAACTGCATCCTGACCTGGATAGCCCAGGTTAGCCTGATCTTGTAGGATCTTGGAATCTAAGCAAGGTCAGCCTTGCCTAGTATTTGGAAGGGCAACCTCCAAGGAATACCAGAGTTGTGACACAGAGGCAGGCAATGGCAAACCACCTCTGAAATGTTTTTTGCCTTAAAAACCAATCTAGCTCACCACCTAGTGGTGCATAATGCTGAAAGAGCTGGCTGACAGACAGTCTTGGTATCTCCTGGCTATTCTACACACAATGCCATATGATAATAGCAAGGCTAACTGCAAGTGCACTATCCCCTTGCAATGTTTATTTTGCAGCTCTGTTTAGTTTTGCATTGAAATCGGTACATTACAATTACTTACGTAGTTCCCGGAATATTTCTTACAATCCATGCCAAACAAATCTATGGCAAAAGAGTGGCTTTTGGGAGTGCTAGTGTCCCTGTTCCCCCAAAAGCTTAGCTTCTCTCTGTGTGTTTTCCCTGTCCCTGATAGTAGCTGCTTCTGCACCATGTTGCCCCTAAACAAATCTTCCTGCTAATTAGGTGATCCAAACCAGTAAGTGTTCATTAGCTGATGTGCTGGCATTAGTGTCACTTAAGGGTCCAAGTCAGAAATATGGAGATGCCACTGAAGGTTCTACACTTATCAAGTTCTACACTGAACGGATGGGAGGAGGTGCATCAACATCTTGCCAAGGTGATTTGACCAGTGCTCCCTATCTTTCTACTCTGGCAGTTCACCAGTGCAGTGTGGTAAGAAGATACTTGTCCAGATGCTTGGCAAAGCTAACATGTTATCACATAAATATTTGCTGACTTGCCTTGCACTTTATGTTTATGTGTTTTGAGTTTTATGTAACTGTAAAATTCATATGAATTGTCATGCTGTGGTGTATTATTAATCTCTGTAATACTATTTAGTAGCCAAATTTAGGCCAGGGAAAGAGGAAACAGAATTGGAGGAGGCAGGCTTTTAAAGATATGTGTAATTGGTAATTATGCGAGTCAGAGGATAAGCATTTATGTTTGAAAAGATCAAGGATAGCAGACATAATAGAACTGAGGGACAAGATCAAATCTCTAGAAATCTAGTAAATTATCATGCCGTTGGGGTGGGTTTTCTCCCCTCCCCCTTTTTTGGCAGTCAAGTCACAGCTGACCCTGTAAGGTTTTGAAGGCAAAAGACATTCAGAAGTGGTTGTTGCCTGCCTCTGCATAGCAGCCCTGATATTCCTTGGCAGTGCCTCATCCAAATACTATCCAGGGCCATCCATGCTTAGCTTCCGAGATGTGACAAGATCAGGCTATCCAAGTGAGGACTGGAAAACAAAAGAGGGACAAGAACAAATCTCTACAAACCAAGTAATTTATAACTGTGTCACTCCTTTAAAAATACAATTCTGCTTAAATTGGATCAAGCATTTTGTGTGTGTATGAAGTTGAGGATAGGGCTTTTTGAGTCAGAGTGGGGTTTTGTTGGCCATATATTGTAAAGCAGGGGTGTCAAACTCATTTGTTATGAGGGTTGTTCAGTTCAGTTTCTTACAGTCCTTGACCAGAACATTTTAGTAATCTAGAACAACCTTAAAAGTACCTTATAAAAAGTCCCACAAAGAATCTGCAAGTTAAAATTTGATGACTTAACGTTATGAGGGCTGGATCTGACATAAAAGAGACCTTGTCAAGCTGGGCCATGTGTATAATAAAATGTAATGTCAGGTAGTGGAGATATAAACTTTATAAATGACACAGAAACACAATTAAAGATTTTTTTTATAGTTTAAATAAAAAATGTTTAAAATGCTCACTCGTGCAATATTTTGTTTATTTAACACTTTCTGATAACTGATACCTCTTGCTCTGAATTATTGCATAAAAATCTGGAGACAATGACTGTGCTGTAGCAATCTTGAGTATGCTGTTAAGGTATTCTTCAGGTGTGTGTCTGTAAATTGCAATCCTACTTTTGATTACAGAAATCTCATGGTCAATGTTTTGAGACTAAGACCTGCGGAAATATGAAATGGCTGGGCATTGTGAACTTTTATACATAAGTTCCTTCATGTGTTGGTCAGCCAATGGAGAAAGCAGAGGCTTTGCTTTGTAGCTCCTGTGCTGTTGAGCAAGCCTGGCAAATCAAGCTGTGATGCAGAAGGAAGGGAGAGAGAGAGAAGGAAGCAGATGACAGTGAGATGCTCACGGGCCTGGTAGGGACCCTCTGGGACCTGAACCGGCCCTTGGGTTGCATGTTTGATACCCCTGTTCTAAAGAGTACATTCGTTGTACTTGGTAAGAGGAGGAATTACTTTCTGGATGTCTTCAGTCTTATTTTAAAAACTATATGACAAAGATATCTTTGTTTTACCAGTAGATGGTGCTTATACCAAGCAGAAAATTCAGTTGATCCTTTTTTCAGGCTTTCTGGAAGAAATAGCCTGAAGTGTAGCAGTGTACATTATGCCAAGTAATAGAACATTTTTGTATTTATCTAATCAACTCCCCAACAGTGTAGAAAATGGAAGAAGTAAAAAATCATGAACTAAATAATTCAAATAACAAACTAGGGGTATAGGAAACGGTGTTTTAAAAAAGTTTCTTATGTAGTAATCTGTTTCTGCCTGACCAAATGTCCCTAGCTAGCCTGATCTCATCAGATCTCTGAAGCTAAGTAGGGTCAGCCCTGATTAATACTTAGATGAGGGACTGCCAAGGAAGTACAGAGCTGCTTTGCATCGACAGGATATGCCAAACCACCTCTTTTCTTGCTTTGAAAATCCTGTGGGGTGCCATAAATTGGCTGTGACTTGATGGCACTTTCCCACCATCAATTGGTTCCTGTTTGACTCATTTCATTACTGTCATTGAAGCTCCTAATCAGACTCTGGTGTGTGTGTTGAGGTTTTTACAATCTTCCAACAACAGCTAACTGTCCCACTTGATAAAGATGCTAATTTTTGGCTTATTATCTTGTAACTCCAAACACCATTCAAGTTATCTATATTTGGGTATCTTCTTAAAATAAAAGAACCTGTTAGTTCACTCTCAGCATTTTGTATTATACAGTAATTTGTATTGCATTTGGTTTCCAGGCATCTCTGTGGGATTTTGGGAGCCTCCCCTATGACTCTGTGGAGGCCCTTGTAGCTTACATGGAATGATGGAGCCATGAACAGAGCTGCTCTTTGGCAGCCTCTTCCATGCACTGTGAGGTCCCTACCTCCTTGGTTTATCAGGGAGCTGGGTGACACGAAGCAGACTGGAAGGTGACTAGGGCAGTGTTTGTGGAAGACTTGGGAAGAAGCATATTGTAAAGCTGATTTGCAGGCCTGTGAGGTGACAATGATAGCAGTGAAGAATTTATTCTCTGCTCCCATTGCGTCAACAGAATCTCATCCAACTCAGTTGTTTAAAGTGTTTTGTGAATTGATAACACCAAGTCTGATCCTGCAGGTGATGAAAATCCCCACCCCTGATGTCAGGTCTATGACTATCTTCAATAATAACTCTCCATTTCATCAGGATTAGTGTTTATTGCAAGACAAGATAGTACCACTGGCAAAGCCAATGATGAAATTAAGGCAGGTTGCAGGTGAATATATAGAAGCAGTTAGCCATTACATGCGGGCCTAACTTTGTGGCTCGAGATAAGTTCAAAACACTAAATTGTTACTAAACAGACATTCTCATTCTGTAATATTTGTTAGCAAAACACTCTAACAGATAGTGATGGCCTTGAAAGGCAGACAGTGTTAGAGGGCCCAGATTTCCCAGTAGCATAGCAGGTGTTTCAGCACAGATCAGCAATAGAACAAGACAGCAAAATGGCAAGCAAAATGGCAATAGAACAAGACAGCAAAATTACCCGAACTGTAATGTTTTTGCAAGGTTCTTTGCTGACAAAATGCGACCTGGGACCTTCATACCTGCCTCTCTCCATATGAGCCCGAGAACTTTATGCTCTTCTGACCAGCACCTTCTGGTGGTCCCTGGCCTGAGGGATGACAATTTGACTTTGACCAGGGCGAGGGCTTTTTCAGGCCTTGCCCTGGCCTACTGGAATGTGCTCTCACTTAAGATCAGGGTTCTGTGGTACTTACTACAGTTCTACAGGGCCTGTAAAATGGAGCGGTCCCACCAGGCCTTTGGTCTAGGTGGTGGACATTCAACCATTCTGGTCTTCCCTGTCCATGGCCCCCATCCAGTGCCCTTGCTGTTCTGGATATTATTTTGCCACTGGGGTCTCTTGGGGTACCTGTTATTCTTGCTTGAAATTAGGCATGGGGTTTTGTTATTATCTATTGCTGCCATTTATTGTTTTACTGTTTTTATTGATTGATGGTTTTGTGTTCTAAGCTGCTCTGAGCCCACTTCTGGGTTTATTCTAAATAAATAAAACAAATAAAAATCTAATCTATTCTTACTCAGAGACCAAGCTGAGTGCAGATCCAGTACCTGAGGTGTCAGAAACATCCTTTTGTTATGAATAGTTTTAGATTGATCCTGCCCATGGATGCTGACAGGGTCCTTGAAAGTGTGAGGACTGCCACTTGTGCTCTGGACTCATGCCCATCATGGCTTTAAAATCTTTCTGGGAAAAGATATTGGAGCCATTAGTGAAAATTGACAGACTTTATTTTGATTTTGTGACAGAGGGAAACTTTGTCCCAGAATAAAATAGTGTTGTAAGGATAGGTCTATCGATACGAAGACTGGGAAATGATCACTTCCCAAGAAGTCTCCAACTTTTAGGAACTTAAAATGGGGGAGATATTCAGGTGACGCCAGGATATAATCTATTACACTGGTTCTTTTGGGACTCACATAACTGAAGTCACCAGCTCCATCAATCTTATAGTAGCCATTCAGAGGGGTAAAGTTTCTCTGAACTGCAAATTTAGCTAGCTCTAAACTACCTCTGTTTATTACACCCTTCTTAGATTTTCTATTATGCCAGGCAGGGCTAAGAAATTCATCATTATCAGAGCCTAATAATTTAAATAAAAGCATATAACCATCTCTGGCAATCTTTGCATTAAAGTCCTCTGCTAGTACTAAAGGTCTCTCCAGAGAAGGGCTTGCAAGTCATCAACAGTTTTACCCATGTGATCCCATCTCTGGACCTGTATACTAGGAATGTATGGAGGAATGAATGTATGACTGTAGTTGGTTAATGAGTCAAACAGAGGAAAGGATAACTGTCACATCATCCAACTTTAAGAGGAAGGCAATAATCAAATCGTTTGCCATCAAAAGAATGCAAGGCCCAATATTCAATCTAGTTGAGATTAAACAAGCTAAGCCCCCTGATGGCCTGCTCCATTTTGGGCCTACATTACTGAAAATTATCAATTCCTCCTTGATTGAGTGGCAGTTATTAGACCCCTGCTCAAAAGACCTTCATAGGCTATTTTACCTTTTCTAGGAAGGTGGTTTTCTTGAAATACACTTAATCCATTTCAATCTGGTTTCAGGCCTGGTTTGGTACTGAGATGGCTTTAGTTGCATTGGTGGTTGATCTTTGTTTAAAACTGGGTAGGGTACAGTCTTCCCTGTCTTCCCTGTTGGATCTTTCAGCATCCTTTGATTCAGTTGCCCACTCTATTCTTATCCACTGACTTGAATGTGGAGTTGGTATTAAGGGCATAGCCCTTTGGTAGTTTCACTCTTTGACCGGACACAAAGAGTTTCCTCCTGAGGTGCATAATCAGCTGGGTGGCATTTATTTTGTGGTGTGCCTCCAAGTTCTATTCTCTCACACATTCTCTTTAATATGTATATGAGGCCACTGAAATATGACACCTAGCTCTGTAATTCATTATCCAAATTTCTTGGTTCTGCACTGGTACTTTCAGGCTGTGGTCAGGTGGCTAAGGCATAACAAACTGAAGCTAAATGCAGACAAGTCAAGAGGGTAATGCTAGTGGGAAGGCTGATATTTTATGGAAAGTGAATAGTCTTAGATGGGGTAACATTGGCTTTTTTGGAGCAGGTTAACAACTTGTGGTGTTCATGGATGCTGCCTTGCTGTTTGAAAAGTGGGTTGTCATGGTGGTCAGGACTGCCTTCTATCAGCTGCATCTGATCCACCAACTTTCTCATTCTTTAGACTCAGCTGATTCTGACCATGCTGATCCATGGATTACTGCAACATAATCTGTGTGGGGATTCCCTCAAAGACAACCCAGAAACTACAACTGGTCCAGAATGTAGCAGTCACTGCTGTCAGAGGCTGCCCACTGGAAACACATGTTGGCCATTTGGAAACCACTACATTGGCTGCCAGTCTGTTTCTGAGTTCAATTCAAGGTGCTGGTGGTTATGACCTTTGAAGTCCATTACAATTTGGGACTAACATATTTGAAGGACCATCTCCTTCCATGTCCCTTTGTGCCAACTACAGTAATCAGGCAGCCATCTTTTGGCTATTCTACCTCTTGGGATGACTCATCTGGCATCAACCAGAGCCTGGTCTTTTTGATAATGGCTCCACCTCTGTGGAGTGGGCTCTAAAGAGGAAAGAGGCGCTGCTTCCTTGGAGATCTTCAGGAGGCACTGCCAGATCTGCCTGTTTACCCCTCAGAACCCCTCAAAATCTCTGGCAGACATTTTTTAAGTGGGGGGTTTGGGGACTTGTTATTTTATCTTTGGTTTTAGCTGGGGATGTTTTAACTATTATTGTAAGCCGCCTTGAACCATGAGGAAAGGTGGGATATAAATATTTTAAGAAGCAAATAAATAAATCTAAGTATATTTAAAAATAGTGGTTATGGGTTTCTCATACAAATGAATTTCTTTTGGCCCTCAGCCAATACACCCCATTGTTTAATTGTATTTTAACTTCTGTGAAGCTGGACTGTTGCCATTATCAGACATTTCTTGCACTTGGTTCTGCTAGCCATCTTTATGGTGATATGGCTTTAGCAGCTCTGTAGCTGTCGCTGACACTGGTTGCTAAGGGTATGGTCATCCGTTACCCCTTCAGTGATTAAATTTGAGATATTTCCTGTGAACTGCTGTTGTGATATTATAGTCCTTTTTGTCTTCTGTATTTTTCATTTTCCCATCTTTTTCATAATTATGATTTCTTTCATTATGCTTTCTTTTTCCTGGAGCAAATTTGGTTAAATACCATGAAACTTTTGGTAACCCAGTATTTGAGAACTATGCTGTAAATGTTTGTTCAGAAAAAATTGTTTTTAAGAATTTGCATGTATTAAGCATTGGCAATATTGCTTGACTTTCTTGTAATCTGTTATAGAATGTCTTTTCTGTTCACCTGATTAGCAGCTAATTGGCTTTACAAAACTGCTGAAAAAAGCACCGCACGTGTTAATGGCAAATTGAGATAAATTCAGTAGGGAGCAACAATTTTATCAATAGAACAAATACAATTGCAAAATTTAATACTGTGGAACAGAATTTGCATAGCAAAATGTCATGGGAAATGAATGGATAAGAATGATAGAGAGTACCCTCAAGAGCTTTAAAAAGGCATTGCATACATTTTTATATTGTAGATAACTGCTACTCTTCTTAATTTAGAAAAGTATCATTTACGTATATGATGGTGTTGTAGTACATAGTGAAGAAAAAACAATAGTGGCCAATCTGAAAATAATCAAAGACACAGTTGTTAAAATAAAAATTAAAAAAGATAGTTTTTTATTTTTTTAAGGAAAATTGATATATATACTCATTGAAACTGGTGCTGCTTGTCAAAGTAACAGACCTGCTCTTCCTTAAGAAGGAGGTGCTGAGGAATACTTTTGTTTCCAAATGACGCATTCAGCAATCACTGTTAACCAGGGTTTCTCTGTATTCTTGCATAGGGCTCTCTGCTTTTGTTACCTCTTTCTTCTTGTAATATTAGAAAATTATCTCATTAGAAGGAAGTGGTGAAATACCATCTTGTGGAATGCAGGGACAGCCATTTACCAGCTCCCCATCAAACAGCCTGTACACTCCAGGCCATGAAGTGATGTGGATTATTTGAACAACTTTCTTCAGTAGTAAGGAAGTTTTTAAAGTTACATAAATCTTGTGTCATGATATTTAGCAGAAAATCATTTTTCATCTTTGAAAGTGTGTATAGTTAAGAGATGTACTAATACAATCAATCACAGTATCAATGTATCTGTTTTGTTCTCTTCTGAAATATACATTGGAACCATGTAACTGTAGAGCTGATACAGTTTCAAGCATTGGCCATAATCCTAATGGTTGTGTGAACTGGCTCTGCATCTGTTCATTTGGCACCTGCATATAGTTCTAGCGTTGTGAGAAGTGTTAGGTGCCCATAACTCTACTATTTCAGGGAAAATGAGGCACAAGAGGAGATACCAGCTGGCTGAAAAAAGTATGCAAGGAAAACTAAGGTGACAGCTGTGTACGGAAAATGTCCTTTTATTCTTGCACCTTCTCAGGCGATATAAACTTTACAAATAAACCAAGGCAGTTGGAATCTGCTTATCTTAAACCACCGCTCAAAGATGATGCCTTGAAAATGAGTTATCCTCAAACATATTTGGAATAATGTGATAGGGTTTTTTTTGTTTGTAGTCAGCTGTTACCTTTTTTCTTGGTGAAGTGGGTCTCTATATATGTGAATAAGACAAAAGTATCTGATTACACAATTTTGCACCTAAGATTTATCAGTGTAGTTATGTATGCACCCAGCTCACTAGAGAAATACTCAATTAACTCTGTCTGGAAGCTTATTAGTCTAGCTGATGAAACTGTATAAGCCTGGTAAAGTTACTATACCATATTAAAAATTCCACACACAAGATTTTCATGTAGATGTTGTGCCATTAATTATTATGGAATTTGGAGTAGTCATTCATTGCTTGGTGAACAAAAGAGAGAAAGCAGGTACAGGCAAATAAATGGAGCATTCTAGAAAAAGCAAAGTATGGGCTTTGGTTGATTTTTTCATTGTCTCTAATTGTATTGTAGTGCAGTAACTCTAATGGACATTAACATTTTTGTACACACATTTAAGACCCAATTCAGAGTTTCACATATGAGCACTAGCATAACATGTCTATCCATTTACAAGGGAGACTAAAAAAGAAATAAATACCACGTAGCAGCTTAAGTTCTGAAATGAGTTCACATATACATGCCACAGAACTGACTCTTAAATTGAAAGTGCCTCAGTATATGCATAACTTCCCTTCAAAACAGATGACCTGGCTACATGTAAAGACAGCCAGCTTGCAAGTGACATGGCACTGGCCGGGTGAGGTTAACCTAGTGATTCTTGGTTGAGGATGATGAAACATCTGTGGTTGTGGGTCATTAGGTAAATAGACTGATAAGTTGGGTGGATCAAATCTTAAGTAGCAGGGCCAGCGCTAAGGGTTCTGCGCCCCCCACCCTCCCAGCTCCCCCCTTTTTTTGTGTGCACGTGCCACAATGACATCACTATGTGACATCATCATGAGGCCACTTTTCTCCTCCACTACACTCTTTGGAGGCTTCCTTGGAAGCCTCCAAAGAGTGTAGTTTTTTTTAAAGCCACTGGGATCTGTTTGCACGCTGGGCTCCTCTCGAGGAATCCGGCGAGCAAACGCCTGCCCGTGCTCCGCCTCTTCGCACCGCGAGGAGGCGAAACGGGGCTGGATCTGGCCCTGTTTGCATGCCGGGCTCCTTTCGGGGAACCTGGCGAGCAAACGTCCGATCCTGCTCCGCCTCCCCACAGTGCGAGGAGGTGAAATGGGGCCAGATTTGGCCCCGTTTGCACACCAGGCTCCTCTCAGGGAACCTGGCGAACAAACGCCGGACCCTGTTCTGCCTCTACGCAGCGTGAGGAGGTGAAACAAGGCCGGATTTGGCCCCATTTGCATGCCAGTCTCCTCTTGGGGCCTAGGCGTGCGGTGGCAGGCACAGGGAGGCGGCAACGGGGGAGGGGAGGTGGTGGCGGTGGGGGAGGAGGTAAGCGGTGGCAGGCGAGGGAAGGTGGGTGCGGGGAGGTGGCTGTGGCGAGCGTAGAGAGGTGGACAGGAGCAGGAAGGCGGCAGGCACTGGGAAAGGGGGCGTCTCATGGTACCCCTAGGTCAAGTGGCACCCCAGGTGGCTGCGTACTTGGCCTACTCCCATGCGCCGGCCCTGCCCAGTAGGAAGGGGCAGGAGTTGTTTTGTAGAAAAATAGGTGGTGGAACTCATCCAGGGATTGTTATGTAGCTGCAACTACTATTCAGTGGACAAGGTAGGGATGAGGGGGTGGCATCAGAAAAGATTTGGGAGCTGTGCTCCTGTGAGCTCCTGCTGAATTCAAGGCCTGGGAAGGGGCAATGTGAAGTATAGCCAGGCAGGGATCCAATCCATTTATACTGTCTAAGGCCTTACTCAGGAGCCAGAAGGCTTGGGGTTTTGACAGTTACAGACAGCCATCTTCTCTCTCGTTCCTTTGTTACATTGTCTGTATTTCATATATCAAATTTAATATACCAAAATAAAGATTCCTGTGCACTCTGGTCATTCATTATGTCCTTATATGTTAGACTTTGTAGTCCTGTAGGATTTTTTTTTTTTTGCCTCTTGATACCTACTTTTTCATTCTTGTGCTTTTTTCTTATTTATTAGACAGAACCCACTTATCTACCAAAATTTAGAGCTCCACCTTTTGCAGTTGCAGTTGTGAAATGAGGCTACTTCCTATATGGTAATTCTTTATATTCAAGGGGAAATATGGAGCACAGGTCCATCAGTGGCTATTAGCCACAGTGTATGTGTGTATATAAAATTTTTTGCCACTGTGTGACACAGAGTGTTGGACTTGATGGGCCGTTGGCCTGATCCAACATGGCTTCTCATGTTCTTATATTCTTATTTCATAGAGCCGAACTCATAAGGCTGTACAGGTACCAATGTTTCTTGCATGAGAGTTAATTTATGTTTGTGCACTAAAATTGTTACATGATATATTGTCCACATACTAAATAAGGACTGCAAGATACTGGGCTGCAGCTATAATTAAGGCCTTTACATTTGCAGCTCCTCAAACAAAAATGAATGAAATGATCATCTAAAGCATTCACTTGAAGGAAGAGAAGAAGAGGAGATTGGATTTATACCCCACCCTTCACTTGGAGTCTCAGAGTGGCTTACAATCTCCTTTCCCTTCCCCTCCCCATGACAGACACCTTGTGAGATAGGTGGAGCTGAGAGAACTCTTTCAAGAACTGCTCTTGAGAGAACAGCTTTGAAGCTTGTGAGTGACTCAAGGTCACACCAGCAAATGCATGTGGAGGAGTGGGGAATCAAACACAATTCTCCCAGATTAGAGACCATGCTTCTAGCTACACCACACTGGCTCTCAAAAGACAGTGGCTCTCAAACTACACCAAACTGGCTCTCAAAAGACAGTGATAACACATGCAGTGTTCCCTCTAAACTGAGTTAGTGTAAGCTAACTCACAGTTTTTAAGTCTCCAGCCCACACATTTTTGTTTTTAAGAACTTTAATGCCAGTAGCTCACAAAGTAGAATTTTTTGCTCACAGGACTCCACAGCTTAGAGGGAGCATTGATCACATGTATCACAACTTGCAGTTGCAAAAATGAGTTATAAAGACTTTGTCAGCAACTAGGTTTAAACAGGGGCCATTCTTTTGAGTCAGAACTGAGGATCAAGATTCCTTCCTAAACAGGGCAAGTTTTAGGCAAATATCCTTTTGATCCCATCCTCCCCAGCCTAAGGTCTTGGCAAAGTTCCCTCTTCATTTATGAACATCAGCTGCAGATTTGTTCAAAAGGCTCTTAGAAAGCAGCAGAAGTGCATATTAAAAAAGGATGCTGATGGCCAGGTTAAGTCATTTGGTTGCCAGTATGCAGTCTATGCATATCTTTGGTTATGGCAGGTACCAACCATGTCTTTCTAACTGGAGCTGCTCATCGTCTTGAGAAGAACATATACACTATAAAGTGAAAGCAAAACAGCAAGATGGTGGAGTTCCATTTCTTTTTGCAGTCCGTGGCTTTTTAGCAATCAACAGTGTGTTATGCTATGCCATTATGCCAAAAGAAAATGGAGCTGAGCACATAGTCATAAATTCTAGAGAGCTGCAGGGTGCAGGCAACCTTAATATTTTTCTCTTTGCCATTAAACTATATGCAAGTGCTCTCAATCTTTGCCTGTCTCAGAACTGTGGAAAAGCTTACGCTCTGCTTTTTGAGTGCCTAAAGGATTACATTCCAGATGGTCAGAAATTTCTTCCATTTTAGATTTCAATCTCTTCCTCATCCATTAGGGACAGGAAGGAAAGTCTGATTTTGTAGCAAAGCACCTCTTAAAAACATCCACATCATATTGTGATTATTGTTTTTTAGGTTTTGCAAACAATGTATAGATTAATCTATACATGGAAACTTTCATCACTTATTAAAATTTACACAAATTTGTGAGCTCCATTTTCTCTGTATTGAATTTAATAAATAGGAACCACAAAAGATGACTTCTTCCTAGTCTGAATATCAAGCTAGGAAATATCTTTAATTCCATGAATAAAACTCTAGGGCAGGGGTGGCCAAACTTGCTTAACAGAAGAGCCATATAGAACATCAGATGTCTGACAGCCAGAAGACATGG
The DNA here is from genome assembly GCF_032191835.1 of Heteronotia binoei. NCBI lineage: Eukaryota > Metazoa > Chordata > Lepidosauria > Squamata > Gekkonidae > Heteronotia > Heteronotia binoei. Next base: position 133,894,496 of record NC_083224.1, on the reverse strand, counting down.
ACATCAGATGTTTGAGACATGCAGGGAGGGAGGGAAATAGATGGGGAAAGAAGAGGTGGAAAGAAAGCAACTTTAAATGCATTCTCCAAGCTGTCGGCTGGTTTGGCTTGGAGAAGTGATTTAAACAGAAAAAAGCCTTCTCCTAGCTGGCAGATGGAGAGCCATACATGTATGAAAGAGCCAGATGTGGCTCTTGAGCTGCAGTTTGGCCATCCCTGCCCAAGGGCTTCCCTTCTAGCAATAAAAAATCAGGCCACTGAAATTATCAGTGCTCAGTTTAAAGAGATGTGCACTTGAAAATTTGATATTTTGGGATTCAGATTTTGGTAAGGTTTCCATACCAGTTTTCTGGATTATTCAGATTTTGGGGATTCAGATTTTGGTAAGGTTTCCATACCAGTTTTATGGATTATTCAGATCATCAATACAATTTTGGATTTCAAGTATTTTGGGGTCATTTTCTCTTATTGGGGGATTCTTTTTTTTATGATGGGAGGGTTCCTAGATTGACTGTTTTCAAGCAAATGATACCAAAGGTGCAGAGGACCTAGTATTGTGTGTCCAACTGATTTTCCCCCTCCACTTTTGAGTCTAGTTCTACAGACCTGAGAACAAGGTGCTTCCAGCCATTTTACATGTCGTTATTACATGGGGGGAAATTCCATTTTTTCTACTGGGGAAAGAAGCCAGTAGCAAGGGACACTGTTGCAAACCAAACAAAACTAACATCAAACCATAAAAGCCAAACAGAAACTATGGCCAATGTGGCAAGCCGAACAGAGAACCAATGTCAAACCAGAGAATCCAAGCCAAACCAACCTGACAAGTTGATACTTAGGCAGCCAGCCAGACCTGGTAAGATACTGATGCAGACACACATGCACTCATGTCACTTTCCTGAGAAGGCCTCAAAAAGTGTGAGAAGGAGTTTTGAGCACTTGTGTTTCCTCTCTCTGCAGCCTATTCTGACTGACAGGGGAGCCTCAGGAGCTGCAGATGCCCTTCATTACAGCCACTCCTGTTCCCTCTCACGCCTGTAAAGAAGAGCCACAGCAGCATGGTTGCATGTTTGTGGGTTCTGCTTGTTTTAATTGACATACTTTTCTACTTCACTAACATCTCTTGTTCCAATTAGATTTGTATGTTTTGTTCTTCATGAGAGTAGGAAGAACAGCATTGTGGCACTGACAGACAGACATAACCTTTATTGGCTTAACAGAAAAAAAATACAAGATTTCAGGGGTGGCCAATGGTAGCTCTCCAGATGTTTTTTGCCTACAACTCCCATCAGCCCCAGCCAGCATGGCTGATGGCTGCGGCTGATGGGAGTTGTAGGCAAAAAACATCTGGAGAGTTACCGTTGACCACCCCTGCAAGATCTGAAGAAACTTCACAGTAGGACTGACCACAGTAATTTGCCAGCACAGGCAACATAGGGATACATGATTACAAACAAAACTTAACTAAGAAAAGTGGAACAGGGTGTTCCTCTATCTGGCTCCATTTTTAATTTCTTTGTCAATCACTGCTAGGGCCAAAAACTCCACAACCTGCTCAGTAATTGAGGGACATTTGTCAGCCAACAAAAACTCTGTCCATTTGTTTGTCATCAAATCATGGGTTAGAAGAAGGGACTTGATCAAGTGGCATCAGTGGGAGGTAAGTAACAGGCAGTCTAATAAAATGTGCTGTATAGAATCAGGTTCTCTTCTGCATCTGCACCATCTGTGTTCTTAAGGGATACTCTTATACCTACCAGAGACCATGGATGAAGGAAATACGTTGAGTCTGGCCAGCATAAAAACTCAGTGTTGGTGTGAGTTTATTAAATTTAGGAAGTACTGAGCCATACAAATTTGGGAAGAGGGAAGGCCCAAGGAGTGGGGTGAGCATTTGCCCTTTACTCTGGCAATTATTAATTGGGAGTCAGTGTCTAGTATTCTCCTGTGGATTGAGTGGAATATTTAAGATTCGCTGGAGTTTGTCAATGAATCTAAATCGATGTACTGTATTTATTTTCTGCAAAGCATCATTCTGAGAGGTGCTGGATCCCACCAACATAATTCCTAAGTTGCGTGGCCACCAGGGTTTAGTTGAACGTCCGTTTAATAGTTTTTTTGAATACATTTTGGAATGTGGATTTTATATAATACCAGTCAAAGTGGATAACTTTCCTGCCTTTTCTTTGTACTTCTGAATTGAAGAGGGGCAAGTTGACCTTTTAGAAAGAGTAATTGCTCAACACTCCAGTGGAGCAGATGTGAGTAGTGCAAGCTGATCACGTTGAGAAAAATGTGATCACTCTGCACACTTGTCAAAGAGAGTTTGAGGAGCCTTTGAGCCACATGAGAGAGGTTCAGCCATACCATCTCTTTCCTGGCCTGGTAGCTCAGTGGATCACTGGCACATGACTCATAGGGCTTAGAAATGTGTGCCTCATAGAGTGCCATCGGGGGTTTGTAAGATGTAAGATATTTTAGCTTGAATTTTTATTGGTTTTAAATTTATGTATTTCCATACTACTGATGTATATTGCCCAGAGCTGATGTCTATTGTTTACTGCAGATGTTTACTACTGATGTATATTGTTTACTAATCACCCCATCCTGAATAACAGCGGGATGGGGTATTAGATGATGACAACAACAATGACAGTTTATAAGGTGGCAAAAACAAGAGCAACAAGCTGAGGGAGCTGCAGAACTGCTGCCTCCCCTTTTCTTTCCTCTTGGTCTGCAAATGCTGCATCCACTCATCTCTCCAGTGAATGAGTTTACTGGCACACTCAGAAGGCTGCTGTTGATGTATGGATTTCACATGGTCCCTGTGATGGAACGGCCCTGGTTTGCCTAGCAGTCCCTGTTCCCCTTTTTGGAGGGAGCTATTTCCCCCCCGGCCACTTGGGCTCGCTGCCACCACCTGCTCAGTCTAGGGGTTCGGATTGAGAGGAACAGGACTCCCAATCCCTCTCTCCAGCTCTGAGGCTAGGCCTCAAGGTCCTCTACCACCCTGTACTTGGGTATCACAGAGACCACAGCACTTCTTCGGGGAACCCCTGGAGGATTGGCACCTTATCCAACTACATGCCTTCCCCCTTCCCCTGGGGCCCCCTTCATAAAGCAGTGTGGTCTAAAGCGGTTGGGGATCTATGTGGTACAAAGTTTGACTGCCAGCATTCAAAACAGTAAAAATATTTAATTAGAAGAGAAAAAGAAAAGAAAAAACAAAAACAAAAACAAAAGCAGTTGCATGTAACAGTTTAGCACAGCACCCGCACAGCAACCAGAATGACAAATAAAAGGTGGATTTAAACGCATCCTCCCGTCCCTGGTCTAAACTTGCCCTGCCTTGTGGATGACTTACTCGGTCTGACTGCCTGGAGTCCTCTCCCTCTTGAGAAGGCCTCTCCCGCAGTCAGGAGGCCACAGACTGACAACCTCTCTCCTTGAGGGCCAGCCGAGAACTGACCTTTTCCCACCTCACTCCAATAAAACAAAAGAACTTCCTGCCCCTCTAGGAGGCTTTCCCCCTAGAGTTGATGGTTTAACTCCGGAAGGGAGGCGGGAGTGAAGGGAAGGCTAGGCCGCAAAGCCTGCCTTAGCAGTTTCATGTTCCTTCCCAACCAAGCACCACCATTAACTAAGATGGTGTTTCTCCACAGTCCCCAACATATAGACAGTTTTCTTGGTGAGTGGTTCCAGGCAGAACTTGATGCCCTTTTAAAGCCTCCGTACCAGTACATGCACTGCTATAACAATGTCTGCACAGCCTGTACCTGGGTCCAGAAAGTCAGCCATCTTTCCTGGAAGTGTGTGGGTCAAGGGAATAATGAGACCCAGGTTTGCCAGGTCAAATGAGAGTGTGTTGGAGAGCTCTTGAAAGGGACATCCACTGCCTGGGAGAAAGTCAGCCACTCATTATATATTTATTTCATTAATTTTTTTAACCAGCCTTCCCTGCAAGCAGGGTTCAGTCTAATCCATTCTACAATAGTGTATAAATAATAAATCATTTACATTAAAACCTACATTAAAACCAATCTAGATGCAAAGATCCTATTTATAAGGTAGCAAAAAAGTTACAATTTCTGAATCCCTTGGGGGTTTCCAGGTGGTGGTGGAGAGTGAGAGTGCCAGACTGTACGCTGTCCTTTCACTGTCTTCAACTAAATGCCTTGTGGAACATTTCTGCCTTACATGTCCTGCAGAAAGATAGTAGATCCTTCAGGGCATGCATGTTCTTCAGCAGAGAGTTCCACCAGGTGGTGGCCAGGGCCAAAAGAGCCCTGGCGCTAGTTGAGGGCAGCCAGATCTCTCTCGGGCCAAGGACCACCAGTAAATTCTTGTTCCCTGAGCACAGTGCTCTTCCGGTAGCATTCTGAACAGTCTCTCCGCTGAAGAGTCTCTGAAGTAACCTTGTTCAAGGTGCTCTTTGCCTCACCAGACTGCCTAGCATGGCATCAGTGGAGTTCTGCTGAGTGCTGACATTCTTAAAAGGCAGTGCTCTGGCATATCCATGTGTCTGCTTCTGGCACAGCAAGTGGATCACCTTCACATTGTGTAAGAAGTGACTTGTAATATTCTGGAGCCCTAGAAATCAAGGGCCACAGCATCCAGTCTGGGATTCTGTGCAGAAACCAAATTGAGGTCATTCCTTACCACTAGGTGAAAGACCTGGGTCACAGAATAGATGTGCATCAGGCCCACAGCCTGTGCTGTTGTCCTAATATCTGTGCTACTGTCAGTCATCATATAACCCATGGAGTTTTCCTGGGTTACCCATGCCACTAATTTCTTCTTGATGGTAGCAACCACCTTATTTGCCTTGGCATGGAGAAACACCTTGTGATAGCTGACCCCTCTCACCTTGTCTAGTTCTGGTTACTGTAGCAGTATCCAAGTTATCTGATTGGAGAGCCTTCTGACAAACGATGGGATAAGCTGGTAACTTAATAATCAGAAGTTACATTTTTGTAGTTTTTCAGGTGGGCAATTGGTACAGGTTACTAGCCCATCTGTAGTGCTTACACTCTGGTGCATTGCAGCTCTTGGAAACACTTCTGCACAGATGCAGAACCACATGATGGCCATATTATGTAGATCACCCTTACTGTAATTCTCCATCTGTGGAGAACCATGTGCTGAGTGGTGGTTGCTAAGCTGAGCCATCACTATTCCAAAGTATTTCTATCAGCTTCTGAATGACAGTCCAGATGTTAAAACCTGTCCTGAAGGTTGAGTTAGATTGTCACTATGGTTCTAGCTAGGTACAACTATAAGCAAAATCAGGAGAGGGTAATGGAACCAATGGTATTACTGATAGAAACAAAGTGATTTGTGGATTAATTTAAAGGATTTGTTCTCTGTGCAGTTCTATATACCAGTTCTATATAACAGGCACGCCTGTTTGGTATAGTGGTTAAGTGCGTGGACTCTTATCTGGGAGAACTGGGTTTGATTCCCTACTCCTCCACTTGCAGCTGCTGGAATGGCCTTGGGTCAGCCATAGCTCTGGCAGAGGTTGTCCTTGAAAGGGCAGCTGCTGTGAGAGCCCTCTCAGCCCCACCCACCTCACAGGGTGTCTGTTGTGGCAGGAGAAGTTATAGGAGATTGTAAGCCGCTCTGAGTCTCTGATTCAGGGAGAAGGCGGGGTATAAATCTGCAATTCTTCTTCTTCTTCCTCAGCTTTCAACATAATGTGAAAAATGATAGCTGTTTACAGATTTTGAAAGGAGCTACTCATTTTTCATTCTAAAACTAGTAAGTCCAAACCACTACATAAATACAGCTGTACATAATAACATTTGACTATATTTCCTCTTTCTAGCCTGCCTTTCCTTTCTTATCTCATTTTCCTGCATTATCTGTTTTTGAATATAAGCTCTTTGAGAGATTTGCCTGTGTTGCATATAAAATTCTGCAAGGCATAGATAGCACAGCATTAATAGTAATAAAAATAGACTTGTAGCAGTTAGAGTTTGCCTTGTGAGCTTATTTTGGCATATCTAATTCACAAGTTCCAATTCAGAGCATTGAGCATGGAATTTGTGGTGGTCCTTTTGACTTGAATAGATAATTGCTACAAACACTGGAGCAGAAGAACCATTTAAATTGCACCCAGTTTAGTAGTCAACTTCTGTAGCTCTTTTAAAGTTGTGTTGTCTGTATTCATAGGGGAAGTGTTAACTGTGCTTATGACCAAGGGCATGAAAGCATAGTTAGCCAGACTAATATCAGAATCATTAGCATTTATGCTAAAGATGGGTTGCTGTCTCTATAGGCACTGTTCGTGTCTTTAAAAGATCTGGATCAATTGGCCTGCAATTCACTTAATGGCCAACTGGGCTATATTAATAATCTTTTAAATTCAGTCCAAATACTCCAGAGTGGGTGCAGTGTTTCTTGTCTTCAGATGAAAGGTCAAACTTAATCTATGGAGCATATGTCTCAGGTGAGGCTTTGTGTTAAATGTCAAATGCTATAAGTGGCAATGATGATTATTCATGCTTGAACAAAAATCTAGGGTACATAGGAATTTCACTGGCCATAAATCTGAACAGTATGCTTAGCTCTAATTACAGTTTTCTGCAAGTTTAGCAGAACTAAATTTTAAGTTATTTTCATATGCATGAAAAGAACAAAATAACAAAGTAAATAACCTTTATTTACTTTGGATGTAACTGGTATGTCAGACTTGGCTACTTGCAATGACATGATAGAACTTTGAAAGAATTTCATAATATGCATACTTTTATGGACAAGTGTTAATTAGAATTTGTTTACCTACAAATGTTGTGCAGGTGAGCAGCGTATTATTAATGTGATGACATAAACTGACATTCCATGAACACTCTCTAGATAGGACCTCCTCATTCATACCAATGTTTTGAGAGGCCTGTTATTTATTAAGAAAGTATCTAGAACAGGGGTGTCGAACTTATTTGTTATGAGGGTCGGATCTGACATAAATGAGACCTCATTGGGCCGGGGCCATGTTGGATTGGGCCAAGCCATGCTGGCCGGGCCATGTGTGTACCTATTTAAGATTAGGTAGCAGAGATAAAAACTTTATAAAGGACACAGACAAACACAGTTTTTTAAAAACCCAAAAACCCAACTTAAAACATGCTTAAAATGTTAGCACTCATTGGTTTTAAAGATCCTTTCTTTGTATTTCTCCCATGGAATCTAAGGAACTGGGCAAGGGAAGCTCTGGCTCTTTCCTTCCTTCCTCAGGGGACTGGGGAAGATGCCTCAGCCAGTAGAAGGAAGAGAGGCTTGATTCAGTAGCTCTGCTGTGCAATTGAGAAATCTGGCAAAGCAAGCTCTCCCTCCCCGCTTTCCTTCCCAAGGGAGGAGCTTCAGCCAATGAAGAAAATAAAGAGTTTGCTCTATAGCTGCTGTGCAATAGAGCAAGCCTTGCAAAGCAAGCTGTTATGCAGAAGGAAGCAAGATATAGGGAGAAGGAAGCAGATGACGGCTAGTTGCTCTGAGGCCTGATGGAGCCCTCTGAGGGCCTGATTTGGCCTCCAAATTGCATGTTTGACACCCTTGGTCCTAGGACATTGTTCTTCAGCCAGAGAGTTGAGAGCCAAAATTAGGTTGTGCTCAGTGTCAGTTGCATTAACAATGTTTTTGTTTTTTAAACAGGGGGACTTTGCAATTAAAAATTAAAAGTGGGTCTTGTTATAGAGTGCAGGTTAAATGTGAGTTCTTAGTGTGAAGTCTCTAGATCTAGATCTGGGGAGGGAGAGGAAAGGAAAAAGCTAGAGAAAGAGCCCCATAGCATTTTAAAGAAGACCAGCAACATTTTATCCCAGGTGTAAGCTTTTGTGTGCTTGCATACTTCTTCAGAGAGGGAGAGAGAGAGAGTGAGTGTCCCATAGCACTTTTAAGAAGAGCAGCAATGTTTTATTCCAGGTATAAGCTTTTGTGTGCCTGTATATTTTTTCAGAGAGAGAGGATGGGAGGGGGGAAAGAAAGCCAGAGAGAGCATGCCGGAAAGAGAGAGCATGCCGGGGGGTGGCGGGGAGAGATCCATCCCATGGCACTTGGAGAGATCTCCCTTTCCAGTTTTAACAGATGAGGAGGGGGAAAGAAACCTGACCACAGCGTTCATTCTTTATTAGTGGAAGGGGGAGCAAGAGTTCAATAGCGCCTTGACAACTAACAAAATTTGTGGCAAGGCTTTCATGAGTCACTGCTCACTTCTTCAGATACAACTAGAATATGAGTCCATCTGTCCTTATGTCTTGGATAGTTAAATGATTTCAGATGCCAAATGACAATAGGCGTTGGTAGATCCCTAGAAACCTAGATCTTAATTCAGTCCGGGAGCATGCATTGTTTTGAGCTTTGTTATCAGTTGCAATTCAGCAGTCTCTTTTTGATTTCCCTTTGAAATTCCTTTGTAAAAGAACCGCTACTCTAAGATCAGCAACTGAAAGTCCTGGGATGTTAAAATGTCATCCATTAGTTTTTTCATGTTGTAGTTTCTAACAACAGTAGAAAGAGTAAGTAGTACCTTAAAGACTAACAAAAGTTGTGGTAGGGTATGTGCTTTCATGAGTCACTGTTCACTTGTTCAGGCTTATTTCCAATTATTCTTTTCACCCTCCTGGACTGAATCTTCTTGTACCAAACTGAGAGCTAGGTTTCTTGACTCATTTCTAATGCTGATATTTCCATTCCTGCTACCCCTCTGCATATCACACCTAATCCATTCAAGCCTGCTATTGCCATTAGGCATCTGAAATAATTTGTATAAAGTTTATTTCTCTGGTACCTTGTGTTACATTTTATTGCACACATGGCCTGGTCCGACAGAGTGACGTTTATGTCACATCCGCCCCTCATAACAAATAAGTTTGACACCTCTGAGAGAGTGCTGTAGTCACAGCAGGCCACTGAGCAGCAGGCCACCTCCCTCTGTAGGCCAGATCCTAGCAGGCCTTTGACAAACCTTAACAGCTCCACTGACCTGCACTATATGAATACAATGGTGGCAGGAAAGTGTTTCTTTGCTGCTTTCACTGCCACAGAGTGTCCTTTCATCAGTTACTGGATTTGTTCTTCCTTCACTGAAGGGTGTTTATTGCCTGCAGCACCTCAGTAAACCAAGGGGCTACTTGTGCTCTGATGCTCGAGAGAGGAAGCGTGGGAATGATCATGTCAACTGCTTTGGTCATTTTCGTATTCCAGAGGTCAGCCAGGGCATTGAAAGGAGCACTATTTACAGGAAAATCCTCTAGAGCTGTCGGTTGACAGGTAGAATTGTATTTAGTAGAGAACTTAGATGCAGCATTGCTGAGGTATGACATTTTGTAATCAGACCATTAATAAAGTAAAATAATTTTTCTTTGCGATAAAATAAAAATATTTTATTCCATTGGTCTCAGTAGAGTACCACTAAATTAAGGCTTTGGTGATCATCTGGTGCTGTCATCTTTCTTTTTGGACTATCTCAATACTTGGAACTCTGCCATTTTATAATTAGTGATCATGCTTACTACTTCTACTGGAAGAGGAATAGGTTATGCTTTAGTATTTGCTTTGATCTGCTCACATGCTTAACATCAATCATCATTTTTGCTGGGTCACAGCCATTAATTTGTATGTATACCTTTTTATTTAAATAAATTACTAGTAGACCCAGCCAGCAAATATATTCCATGGCCAAAGGTCAGGTGAATTTAATTTAGCCTATATCTCAGGGGTCCCCAACCTTTTGAGCCTTTGGGCACATTTATAATTCTAACATGCTGGGTGGGCATAATTGTAAAATGGCCATTGCAGGAAGGGGAGTCAACCACAAAATGGCCACTGCAGGAAGTGAAGCCAACCACAAAAATGTCAGGTAGTGAGGTTACGCTTAACTAAAGTAATAATTCTTTAGTATTTTGAGCAGAAACTGTGTTTAACAGGATTCCTTATAAAATGAACATACTGTTTTAAAAAAGTTTCTTTCATACAAACAGCTTACGTTCCATCACTCAGTGAAGATTCTTGTGCTGTGTTGGCAGCTATTCCCAAAGCTATGTTTTAAAACATCTGCTCAGCCAATTGGATCTCCAGTGGCCAGTTAGAAGCCTTGCTGTGTAGGAGCCTCATTCCAAAAGTGGGTGCCAGGAAAGGTGTCAGCAGGCACCATGATGTACATGAGCACCTTTTGGGGGATCCCTGCTATATCTTTAATGCTTTTTTCAGAACAAGATAACTCTGTTTTGGGGAGAACAAAGGAATATATAAACCCTTTCTGGTATTGAAAAGGTAAACTTGTTATGTAGTAGACTTATGTTTAGAAGCTGCTGAGGGATACATATTGAATACAACTAGCTCCACATTGCAGTCTAAATTAGGAACCCAAAAGTAATCAGCATTGAATTGAAGCATTGAAGTGGCCAGAGCTTATATGTAAGATAGCTTATATGTAAATCATACAAAAGGTGATGGAGTGGGATGTGCAAACTGCTGAAGCTCTGTTTAATCAGATTAAACTGAGTGATGTGCATATGTGCATATAAGCAGCCTGAGCAGAATAAGAAAGCAATAACACACAAGATGCAGTGTACAACTTACTCTATTTCTGTCTTGCATTCAAAAGAATTGGTAACACATTGCAAAACTTACATGTCTAAGTAATATTGTTTATCTATTTGAATTGGCTGGAGGCAATTTTCTGTCTTCATGTATCTAGCAATTTATGGGTTATCTCTAGTTTGGAAACTCTGTAATAACATCTATATAACTATATGGTTTATCTCAATTTAGTTGTAATATGATACGTAGGTTTTGTAGCTCCCAACTGAATGTTTTGTGTTGGTTACTTAAAAATCTGTACTATGAGCATTCTGCTAGAAGAGAATAGGCATGGAGTTTGCTGGCAAATTTTATCTGGGGAATTGGAGCAGAACAGCCACTAACTGAGACTGAGTCTCAGTCATCCAAGCCATAATCTAAGCTTCTTCCTTTGTTATCAGACAGAGACATAGTCCTCAATGAATTGGTAAACCTGTGTTGCAATTAAACCTCTTGGTTCTGCCAGTAGGGCCTCACATAATAGAATGCTCCTTCATGAAGAAACATTCCTACACATAGAAAAACAGAATGTAAGGGAGAAAGCTAAATAATGGTTTCTGTCATCTGGTTGTTTTGTGATTCAAAAGGGCCGGCACCCATCAAAGAAAACTAAGTGGTAGAGAGCTCTTTGCCCCCTCTTCATTGTGCATGTTACTTCTTTGTCATTCTTTTTTGCTGAAAGATAATGTGCTATTAACAATTTAAGTAGTTTTTAATCTAGTTAGTTAGTAAAGGCTTTTGTAAATGTCCTTGTAATCACTCCCCTGTTAGTAAAATGGGTGCCTCGCATACATTAGCCGCCCTGAGCCTGCCTTGGTGGGGAGGGCGGGATATAAATAAAAACGTATTATTATTATTATAGATGTGCGAAACACAAAAATAGAAGAAGGGATTGAGCTGGAGAGGATGTTTACTGATGGCCCTGTAATAAACTAAGGCATTTAGCCTGGTGAGCAGGGAACAGCTCACTGTGATTGGCTGAGCCTCAGCCATGGTTACAAAAAAATGGAAAGAGAGTTAGTTAGTTAGTTATTGGGAAGAAAGGGCAACACCAGGCTCTTTCTGTGTGAAAAAACTCTCTGAGGGAAGCAGAGGAAAACTGAAGGCTCTGCTGAGATCTGTCAGAATTTCAGGGCAGACTCCTGGTCTAATTTAAGAACACGGCAACACGCTGAGGGAGAGACTAGTTCCTTGTGGATGAGAAGAAATGCCAGAACACAGACAGGAACGCTAGCTGTGTGGGACTAAGACACACAGGATTGAGGGACTATGAGATAGCACTCAAGGGTGTGAGTCTTGTGGCATTACTCTAAGATCTGGGGTGTGCCTGTATGCTAGTGTATGTGTGGGGATAATTCTGGCACAAGTCAGATAGTCCTCAGTGTGAATGTCTGTTCATTTGAATTTATGCCTGCCAACTGATTTAATACCAACCAATAACTATTACTTTACTCTCTTCCTTGCCTTTTGTAAATCAATAAATATATCTTTGGGTTTGAATTTAAAAACGTTTGGTGTCTAGTTACTTTTCTGACAGGATTTTAGTTTGTGTGCCTGAGGTACTGGGTGAAAGTGACAGGGAAAATTCACAGTGGTCACCCTCACAAGCTGACCCTGACTGTTTCCTCACAAGCCCTCCAAAACCAATGGAGAGCAGGACTGTGCACACATGTAAGTTTCTTGCTGTTAGTGACAGTTGGTAACTAATAGCAGCATGCAGGAGAGTTGGAACTGGGAATTAGATGGCAGGAAAGCATTCAACTTGCCTGTTCCCTTATGGCTCAGGGCTTTCTTGCTGCTGAAATGACTGCAAATGGGAACAGAGAACCTCTTCTCAGAGGGCATGGCCCTGACATACCTTCTCCAGTGTCTTCTGTCAATAGGATTCTTTACTGTGCCAGGGTGATACTTTTGGGTAAAGTGAATTCACATCTATGGGTACTTCTGAGTACAGTATATTTGCTGTGCATTGGTTACAGTTCAATGTACATTTAAATGTGTCTAAAAATGAACATTGCTGTCAGGTGTTCAAAATGCATACCCAAAGGTGCAGTGTAGACAAACAACCCATCCTTGGATATGTGTTTGAGTGTATATCTAACTTAGGTCCAGAGTTCCTCATCTGGTAAGTGACATGCAGACCTGATTATCTAGCTTATATTAGGAAGTCTGGGTAGACATGGGTAGGGAACATTGAGGGGGGGTGGTTCCTTCTTTTTGCCCTGCCTTGCTGTTCAGGGTTCACTTGTCATGGGTATGAGCAAAATATATAAACTACGCCCTTTGTCATAGGGTCTTTATTGTATGATTTATGTATTTGAATGATATATCAAACATATGTTCCCAAATTTAGTTTCTACTTAGGAGGGACAGCTCTACATTTTTAGGTTGCAGTCACTGACATACTTGATTGAGAGTTAGCTCTGTTGGAAATTGACCTATATAAATGTGCTTAAGGTTACATTCTTGCAAACACTCTGTGGGAAAAGGACAAATGCTTTAGAGATGCTGCCTTTGGTCTGAAACAAGTGATATGAATTAGGAAGCCTCTGGGAGAATTGCAGGTTTTAAAAAGTCTTGTTTTAAACAGACAATTAATCAACAGTAATTAATTACACTATATCTTCAGAGCTGTCACTGTTAACCCCTTCAGAATATTGCATGTATTTATTTGATTTTAAAAATGGAGTGTTATCTCTGTGTTAGATATCTGTATGTGATCAGTACATTAGAGATCTGTATGTTAGAGATCTTCTTCGTGGTCTCTGTGCATTCACACATATGGGTATTCCTCCAGAATGGCCCTGACCTCGGAGAGTTCAAAGCAATCTTGATCGTAGATCTGGCGCGCCTCCCCCTCGTCCTGGGGCGGAGCCACCGTTTGCGCATGCGCGGACGAGGGGGGAGGCGTCTAGCCACTCAGTTTCTTCCTTACCGCTGACCCGATCGCACCTACCTCGTTGATCTCCAACTTCCTCATTGCAATCTTCAGCAACTACCTCTTTCTTCAAACCTACTTCAGTCTTTCATCTTCACCTGGTATCGTATAAAAAAAAAAAAAAAAAAAACCCTTCCTCACTATCTTTCGGACTTTCTCCCTCACCCCCCCCCCGGGAGCGGATGGAAGGAAGGGACAAGGTCACTTTCAAACGCTGCACGCGCTGCTCTGCCAAGATCCCATCGTCTGACGGGCACTCCCTCTGCCTTTTCTGCCTCGGGGAGACCCACCGCACGGATTCCTGCGTCCACTGTAGCCAGTTCGGCAAACAGGCCCGCAAGAATCGCGCCGCGAGACTCCGGAGCCATCTAATGGAAGCCTCCCTCCGACCGCATGGCGCGCAACACCAGCCTCCGCCATCTTCCCCACTCCACGTGGGAATGGCGCAGCCGGCAGCTTCCGTGGCTCAAGGTCCCTGCAAGCCTAAGTCCGGCAAACATACCACGAAGTCGGACGGCACCAAGAAGCGTCACCGCTCCGAGTCCGCCCACGTGGATCCGACGAGCACCGCCAGCATAAAGAAAACCAAGTCTGCGCATCGACCCTCCGACCAATCTGGCCAACCCACGAGCTCGAACCCGGCCACGAGCTCGACCGCAGTAAGATCGACATCGAACCCGACCACGAGTTCCGCCTCGGCTCCAAAGACACCAACAGTGAAATCGACGCCGACGCCGAACATCACACCATTGGAGATTGTGCGCATCTCCTCCAAGTCGCCGTCAATCACGACCTCTCCACCCGACCAAATACTCGAGGCCCACTCCCCTGCAAAGAGCCACCAACCACTCGACCCCCGCGCCTTCATAGATCTCTCTAAGCCGCTGGAAGCCCAATCCCTGACCAGGGAACCTTCAACTCCGAGAGTCCTTTTACCAAGGCAACCCACACCAAGAGCTCACAGCCGCCAACGCTCACGCAGTCGCCGACGCTCCCGCAGCCACCGTAGGCAACGTTCCCGTAGCCGCCGTAGGGACAGCCGCCAACGTTCCCGCAGCCGCCGCAGTCACCGTTCCCACAGCCGCCGTAGAGAGAGATACTCCTACTACTCCCCGTCGAGATCTAGATCTCGCTCTCCCCGGACCCGACGAGGGCACCGACGATCCCCCTCTCACGACCGCTACCGCTCGGATTCGAGAGGGCGCCACTACCACAGCTACCATGACTCCCCTCGGTACCGAGACCGCGCGGACAGACACGATCGAACCCGACACTACGAAGCGTCCCCGCGCACACACCACCTCGACTACGACACACTCGCTCAGCTCCATGACGAACGCAGTCGCCTCGACCTCGAGCCGAAACTGCCCTCACCACCAGGCTCCATACACACTGCGACAAACAAACAGCTGCCACCTGTAGAAACCCAACCAGACCTACAGCACGGATCCGACGACGACTCCGAAGCCGAACTCTCCGAATCCGACCGCTCCTCGGGGTCGGACCTACAATCCCCGGCTTCCGATATAGCTAAACCGGCGGACCTGTCTCCATCAGAGGGTCCGAAATCCTACCTTGACTTAGTCTCCAATATGGCGAACTCGCTGAATCTGAAGCTTAACACAGACGCACCCAGGGTCTCGGACGTCGTCTTTGACCTCGTACATTCAGACCTCCCAGCAAGCTCCTCTCTCCCTATGCTCCCCGTCCTCCTCGAGACACTCAAGGAAGCCTGGGACAAGCCGGCATCGGTACCTCCAACCTCCAAAAGAGTCGAAGCCCTTTACAAGATCCACGCACCCGATGCAAAGTTCTTGTTCACCCACCCGGCTCCCAACTCCATAATAGTTCACTCCTCCTCGAAATCGAAACAGACGAGACACCCGGTACCCCCGGAAAGAGAGGGCAAGAAGCTCGATACTATAGGGCGAAAGATATACTCGCTCACTACAGCTGCAACAAAGATACAAAACTACACGGCATGCTTCTCAGCATATGCATACAACCTAACCACCTATCTCAACACCCTGATACCCTCCTTACCCGAGGAATCACGAAAACCAGCCTCTAACGCCCTACAGGAATTAGCAAGACTGAGCAAGCAGCAGATTAACACAGCTCGCCATGCTGCACAGTGCTCCTCCAAAGCCTTGGCCTCAGCTATAGCCTTACGCAGACATGCGTGGCTTAGGTCCTCGTCACTCCAACCGGACATTAAATATAAGATTGAGGACTTACCCTTCGACGGCCTTGGACTGTTTAACGCAGCCACAGACGACATCCTTACATCAGTCGATGACGGCAGGAAACGGGCGAAACGCTTGGGGGTCTCCCAACAGCAACCCCAGTTCAACAGGCAGAGGAACTGGAAGTCCACCTACCATAAGGGTACCAAGTCCCCCAGACAGCAAACCTCATGGAGACGGAAAACCCCCCAGTCCAAGCTGTCATCTCAATACAGACCACGCACGCAAACTTCCAAAAAGACCGCAGCTACCTCAAAACCGTCTCTTTGACCACCCTGCCACGAGACGTCCAGTTTCCCTCCTTCAGCCAAACCCCCACACCCGTCTACAACAGTTTTACTCCGCCTGGAGAGACATAACGTCGGACGCTTGGGTCCTCACCATCATACAGAGAGGATACCTAATAGAATTCACATCCACCCCGAAACATCACAGATTTCTTACCACCCCATCGTCCGCACCGCTACAGACAGAAATCGCGTCCCTGCTAGACAAGAACGCGATAGAACCAGTCCCACCCCAATACCATCGCACCGGGTTCTATTCCCGCTACTTCCTGGTGCCGAAAAGAGACGGAGGTCTCCGCCCGATCCTCGACCTTCGCAAACTAAACCTCCACATCACCTACAAGAAATTCCGTATGATCACACTCCAGGCAATCCTTCCGCTTATCCCAGAACGCTCATGGATGGCATCCATAGATCTACAGGACGCCTACTTCCACATCACAATCAACCACCATCACAGAAGATTTCTCAGATTCGCCGTCGGGGAGCAACACTTCCAGTTCCGCTCTCTCCCATTCGGCCTATCGACGGCCCCGAGAGTCTTCACCAAATGCATGGCAGTGGTTGCCGCATCATTACGACAACGAAGCATATCGATATACCCATATATAGACGACTGGCTGATCGTCGCCCATTCAAGGGAACAACTCCAACTGGACGTCTCCACTACCCTCTCCCTCTTGGCCACACTCGGCCTCCAGGTCAACTTATCAAAATCCAAACTAACCCCCACTCAGAGAATTCAGTTCATAGGAGCAGACATCTCCACAATCTCCCAAACAGCCTCTCTACCGCACGACAGAGTACTCAGCATACAATCTCTGGCCAACACCATCATTGCCCGGCGCTCCCAGACAGCCCTAACGTTTCAAAGGATGCTAGGCCTAATGGCAGCAACCACCGCAGTCCTATGCTTCGCAAAACTTCACATGCGACCCCTGCAGATGTGGTTTGTCAGGACCTTTCATCCTCACACACAGCACCAATCCACACTCTTGACCCTCCCATCGCACATCGTAACATCCCTCAAATGGTGGACGATGGAACATCACCTCCGCACGGGCATGCCCTTCAAACAAGCCCCTCCCTCAGTGATCGTCACCACGGACGCCTCCAGGTGGGGATGGGGAGCCCACTTAGGACCCCTCACAGTCCAAGGCCAATGGTCGGACTACGAGCGGTCCCTCCACATCAACTGCCTAGAGCTCCTTGCAGTACACAAAGCGCTGAGATCCTTTCTCCCATCGCTACGGAATCAGCACGTCCAGGTCACTTCCGACAATATCGCCACGGTCTTCTACATCAACAGACAGGGAGGCACCGCCTCCATCAGACTCTGCAAGAGGGCCCTGGCATTGTGGCATTGGAGCATCACCCAGGGCATCTTCCTCACGGCCGTTCACCTACCAGGGACCGAGAATACCCAGGCGGATGCCCTGAGCCGCCACTCGACCAACAACCACGAGTGGTCTATCAGCGCTCAATACATCCAACAAATCTTCAAAACCTTCGGAACCCCGAGCATAGATGTATTTGCCTCACCATCAAATGCCCAGTGCACCCACTTCTACATGAGAGGTCCACCATCCCAGCTCTCCAGAGGGGATGCATTCCTCCAAACCTGGAAGGGAAAACTACACTACCTGTTTCCCCCCATCCCACTCATCACAAGGGTCCTGCAGAAAATCCAAACAGACCGCACGAACTGCATCCTCATAACCCCATGGTGGCCACGCCAACCCTGGTTCACCACCCTCCTGTCCCTGTCCAACAGGACATTCCTAATCCTCCCACAAGCACAGGACCTCCTCTCCCAACAAGACGGGAAGGTCCTACACCACAACCCGGCATCCCTCAAATTGACGGCCTGGAGAATCAGTTTTTAGACTTTCCCCCGGACGTTCGCCAAGTCCTACTGAACTCTAGAAAACCATCCACTAGGAAAGCCTATCTACTAAAATGGAAGCGCTTCACCCACTACGCCTCTCAACACAACTTTGACCCTAACTGCGCTACCATCTCTCAGGTATTAACTTATACCTTAGCACTCTCAAGAACAGGCCTCTCATACTCCTCCCTGAAGGTACACCTCGCAGCTATCTCTGCCTTCCACCCCCACATCGGGGGAACAACAGTCTTCTCTCATCATGCCACGAAGGCCTTCCTCAAGGGCATCATTCGCCTACACCCTCCTGTCAGACAAATCCTTCCAACCTGGAGCCTCTCTCTAGTGCTCAGCCAGCTCATGAAACCACCCTTTGAGCCCATGGCATCTATTCCACTACACCTGCTATCGTGGAAAACAGCACTACTCACGGCTCTCACCACAGGCAAGAGGGCTAGCGACATCTGTGCCCTGAGGGCGGACCCACCCTACACAATCTTTCACAGTAACAGAGTGGTCCTTCGCCCCGACCCGACCTTCCTACCAAAGGTCGTTTCTCCATTCCACCTAGGGAAACAATCAACCATACCAGCCTTTTTCCAGCACCCCTCGGACGCAGGCCAGAGGGCTCTCCACAACTTGGACGCGCGCAGAGCGCTAGCTTTCTACATAGACAGAACTCGAGAATTCCGTAAGGATCCGAGACTCTTTGTCACCTACGCCACCCATAATAAGGGCAGCAAAATATCTACTCAGAGGCTCTCTAAGTGGCTCGTTGCCACCATAGAACTCTGCTACCAACTGGCGAAACAACCAGTCCCGCAACACATACGAGCTCATTCTACTAGAGCCGTCGCCACCTCGTCAGCTTTCACGAAGGGCATCCCTATAGAGGACATCTGCGATGCAGCGGTCTGGTCCTCCACGTCTACCTTCGCCTCGCACTACGCTCTTGACGTTCGTGCCCGGCGTGATGCCTCCTTCGGACAGGCTGTACTTCGCTCCATCTTCGACTGACCACCGTAAGTACCACTCTCATTACATTCTGGTCTAACCTTGCATACTTTTTACAGATCCAGCACCCGCCTCCGAAGGGATAGCTCGCTAATCACCCATATGTGTGAATGCACAGAGACCACGAAGAAGATGGACAGGTTTCTTACCTGTAACTGGTGATCTTCGAGTGGTCATCTGTGCAATCACACAGACCCACCCAGCCTTCCCCGCTGCTGGACACTCACCTAGCACGTCTTCCACCTGTCCGGTGGCGGGAAGAAACTGAGTGGCTAGACGCCTCCCCCCTCGTCCGCGCATGCGCAAACGGTGGCTCCGCCCCAGGACGAGGGGGAGGCGCGCCAGATCTACGATCAAGATTGCTTTGAACTCTCCGAGGTCAGGGCCATTCTGGAGGAATACCCATATGTGTGATTGCACAGATGACCACTCGAAGATCACCAGTTACAGGTAAGAAACCTGTCCATCTTGTCATATTTAATTATATGTTCTTTGGGATTTGATTGTACATTACATAGTA
Source organism: Heteronotia binoei (assembly GCF_032191835.1). Lineage (NCBI taxonomy): Eukaryota > Metazoa > Chordata > Lepidosauria > Squamata > Gekkonidae > Heteronotia > Heteronotia binoei. Next base: position 133,875,029 of record NC_083224.1, on the reverse strand, counting down.
GTTCTGCATTATATTTGGATCTCCAGAGTAGATTACTTTTGACACAGTAATACCTTGGGACAATGGAAAGTAGTAATAACTTATTTTGATACTTTGGTACAACGAGTAAAAGGCTTATTGAAATGAAAAGTCTATGAATAAGTACTGGGATAATTAAAGTATGTCCAGTGTTACAAACAAAGTGTAACATTTACTCTTTCTGTGTTTGCTGCAGATAGTTATATTTGATTTAAATTAGGGAAATGTATGTATAATCTTTGTCATGCAGTACAGAATTGAGAGTTGTTAGATTTCCTGGAAAGGCAGGTGTCCCTCTGTGACGGAAAGCTAGGGGTTAACCAGAAACTGAAGACGCACAGGGCTGCGTCAGGTGACCTGAGGGTGGGGGCAAAGTGCTCGGAGCTCTCAGGGAGGGAAAGTGGTTGAGTGACAGAAACTGCTGAGGCAGTCATTCAGTCAGTTGGTGTCTGACAGAGTTGGTGCCTGTCAGAAGTCTGTCAGTGTTGGGGCCTGACAGAGACTGAGTGGGTCAGTTCGTGCTTGACCGAGGCTGGGAGGGCAGCTGATCCTGTGAAGGAGTTTGAGACAGTGACGGGAAAGTCTTCCAGAGACTGCAAGCTCGACAAAACCAGCCAAGAGGGCTGTGTGTGAGGAACAAGTGTGAGTCAGTCAAGACCTGATCGGTCACAGTCACCTATAGACAACTCTGAAGATCTAGTGAGGTGGTTGAGGGAGTGGATGTGGGTCTGAGACACCAGAAGGGCTGAGAGGAGAGACTCCAGTCGAGGGGTGAGACTTGGCACATCATTCCCAAGAGGCCAGACCTTGGCTAGAGGTGGAGAGTGAGTTATAGGGAAACTGTGAACTGTGTAACTGAGAGACTCAAAAGAAGGAAAAAGTTAATGTAAAACTTGAAACAACTGAGCAACGTGTTAGCCTGTGTAAATACTCCCATATCCCCAGTTTAAAGACTTTGTGTTATAATAAATCTGTGGTTTGAGTTAAAGTTCTTGAGAGCCTATATTTTTGGGAAAAACTTAACAAAGCTGCTGTGGTCCCCTACGAAGAAAATTCTATTTCCATCAAATAACGAAGTAAAATACCCCGAAGAGACTGAGTAAAAGAGATCCAGTGAGGCCGTGAGGCGGGCGCTGCTATACCCTCATACCATCCCTGTACCAAAAACCACTGAACAAAGGTTTCAGTAGTTGGAAGTTAGGAAGTGTCTCTGCTTGGGCAATGCAGCTGTGGAGGTAGGCAGCTGTAGAGTAAAGCAGTCTCATTAAGCTGAAAATAAATAAATTTCCACAAGACAAAATATTGCTGATTCTTGTAGTGAGAATTTCATGACTATGTCTGTATTCAAAAGCCCTGAAAGGTAGTGCCAATGAACATCACCAAATAAATTACCTCTCCTGTCATTTATAAAATGAAAGGATTTGTTTGAGCTGCGGACTCTGAATCCCAAATTACTTCCAATCTCGGTGCCTGGAACTTAACCATTTTGTAGATCAAAAGCTTTGTGGAGGAGGAATAGGGGAACATCTTTTAACAACAGTTCAACTGCTGGCCCTGAACTGATATTGTTGGAGCCATGGCTTGTTGGTATAGGTCAGGTATGTCCAACAGGTAGATCGCGATCTACCAGTAGATCGCTGAGGGGTCAGAGGTAGATCACCAGCCCCACTTGGCCTCATGGTTTGCTGGACAGGTGTTTGGGTTTTTTGATGATGGTTCGGTGTGGTGGTATTTGATTATTGGTGCCAGTATGATGAATTCTTATTTTTACTTTTAGAACTGCATGTGTGGTTTTGGCATCATCCAGAGGTCTTCAGTTCCTGTTGATCTTTAATACTTTGGGACAGTGGACTTCCGGTTTCGGCGGCTTGCCTTTGAAAGCGGCTCGGACTGTCGCGTCCTGAGCTGCCTTCAAATTGCTGCCCGAAGGCAGACTGGGGCCCAGGGAGGGTCCTAGAAGGCAGGGGAATCGGAGCGGTGGATCGGGAATGCCAGCAGAGGCGGCTGCTTCCTGATCCCGCTCTTCCCAAGCCTCAGCATCTCAATCGCCATTTTTAAATGGCCAAAAGTCAGCCACCGGCTTTACTTCTTCTTTCTACACTCTGCATTCTGGATCTTCAATCAACTTAAAGACAAAGGACATGGATTCTTCTACTACTGTAAGTTCTGACTATTATATTTCCTTTGGATGTGTGTCAGAGATGCAGGAATAAAGAACCTGCAGACTTTGTGAGGCAAAAGACTGAGAAAGGTGGGGGGGAAACCCTCCCTCTTCCTCCTTCAAGGCTTGCAAAAGTTTCTGCCTACTTTGAATACTGAAATTACTTGCAGGAGATTACACTAATTTGTATTATATATGAGACTTGGTGCCTGAACTTAAGTGATTTATTGTATTTGCTGGAAGGAAGAAGAAGCTTTGATTTTGGAGAAAGATTCCTATTGATAAGTGTGTATGGATGTTAAGAGGCTTGGCTGGAAGATTTTTTTGTAACAGAAGCTGAAGCTTTGAAGTGTTTAAACTGTGCCTACAAATTGGTGCTTACCTGATAATATACTTTAGGTTTTTTGGTTGTAAGAAGATTTTTTATTCTTATTTTTATCTGTGGATGTTAAGGATGTAATTATTTTCTTTTGGATATAGATCTCAGAGTTGTTTTCTATTTTTTTTTTCTTTTTCTTCTTCCCTTGGTTTATTTGTGATTGGATTATTTTTACCTGTGGATTACCTTTTATCTGTGGATTTTTTCTCTCTCATTACACTGGTTGGATTACTTTTGGAGTTTTTTTTCTCCTTTTAATTCTGTTGGATTTTTTTTCTTGCTTGCTTGTTGGGATTATTGTTTTTCAGTTTGAATTATTGTTTTGCAACCGATTTTTGTGATTATAAATAGGGTATTCAGCCCTGGATTACAAAACTATACTTGCCTACTGTGGTGCTTAGAAGATATTTGAAAGTCGAGATGGAGAGTTGGCTTGCCTTTAAACTAATGTTGATGGAAATTATTAGACAGTGAACTGTGGTCTGCTGCTTTGTCTGTTGAATATCTACCGTGCTGAACGTTGTGTTTGTCAATAGTTTCAGTGCTATTTTGACTAACACAAATTGTTGAGAGAAGCTAGAAGCTTGTTTTCTTTTTAGAACTATTTGGCAATAAGAACTCTTCGGAGAAGATTATTCTTTTGTTAAAAACAGAACATAGAACTTTAAAACAAACATTGAAGAGACCTTTTTGAACTGCTGACTCTGAGTGTGCTTACATTAACAACAATGGATAGTAAAGCAGGGGCCATTCCCAAGGAACCGCCCCCCAAAAAAGACATCAAAGAAGGGAAACCATCTTATTCACCTGGTGGCCAGCTGGGCCCAGGGAAATTCACACCTATGCAAGGTGACATGAAAAAATGGCAAACTACTTTAATGACTACTATAACACGGATGGCAAGTAAAATAGACAATATAGATGAACAGATGACAGAGATCAAACAAGAATTTAGGGAGAATAGTAGACAGACAGCAGAGACCAACAAATCCTTAAAAGCATTAGAGGGTTAGGTGACAGAGAATATTCAAAAAGTGGAACATCTTGGAAAAGAACAGACCTTACAAGATTCTGACTCCTACAGTTGGAAGTAGACAAAGCAGCTTACATGTTGAGGTTTCAAAACATACCAGAAAAGAAAAATGAAGATTTACAGAAAATAAGTGAAGCCTTGGCTGAAATTTTACAGGTGACTCCTCAGAGGATGGAGGATGAGTTTGACCAAGTCAGAAGGGTGCCATTGAGCTACACAAGACGAAACAAACTACCTAGTGAAGTTCATTTGAGGCTGGCAAGAAAAAAGATTAAAGATGACATCTTGAAACAAGCAAGCGACAGACCCCTGGTGATAGCTGGAAATACGGTGAAAATTTTAAGAGAGGTCCCTTGGCCAGTCAGACAAAAAAGGAGAGAATAACAAGCACTAACAGAGTTTCTGAGAGGAAGAGAGATATCCTAAATGTGGCTAATGCCAGAAGGCCTTCTTTTTACGTACCAGGATAATAGATATAGCATCAACTCCACTTTTAAAGCTCAGAATTTTTTTGGAAAGTATAAAGAAGAAAGAAAGCAAAGAAAAGAAAAGGATGAGGAGGAGCAAGAAGAAGAAGGTTCTGGTGGTGAAGATCCAAACCAAACATTGAGATATCGTGCAAGACAACAATCTAAAAAGGTAAGATAGTGATAAACAAAACCCATAATGGCCTCAATTGTTTCAATTAATGTAAATGGACTTAATTCTCTTGCTAAAAGGAGAAAGAAATTTAGATATTTGGCAAAAATGGAAATGGATATAATTGGCTTACAAAAAACTCATATCTTAACCAAAGATCAAAATTTTTTGAAGAACAAAAAACTTGGCAATTTATTTACAGCTACAGACTTATACAAAAAGAAAAAGGGAGTGCCAGTTTATATTAAAGACAAATTTAATCCACAACTGCAATTTGCCTCTGAAGATGGTAGAATTTTATTAGTGGAAATCACGGTGGACAATAAGAAAATCCTGCTTGCAAACATCTATGCTCCAAATGACCATCAAGAGAAATTTTTCCAAGATTTGCGTCTTAAATTATCAAATCTGGAGTATGTGGAATATTGTCTAATAAGAGACTTCAATGCGGTGTCTGACAGACAGTTGGATAAGAAAACACACAAACAGATCAAAACTAAAAGTCCACAGCTTCTGATAAGCTTCTGGAAATTAGCAGAAGAAATGGAGTTGGTAGACGTTTGGAGAACAAGATACTCCAACTCTAGAGATTTTACTTACTATTCTCCTAGTCACCAAACCTGGTCAAGAATTGATATGTGTTGGCTTACTACAAGCTTGATTAAAGACTTAGTGGACACAGAGATTCAAACAAGAGTTATATCAGACCACAGCGCTGTAACGATAAAACTAAAAGGTGCACGGATAAGAAGACCATAGAAGTTAAATATAGCAATTTTGAAAGACAAAGATTTTCTTAAAGAAACTAAACTAGAAATGGAATCTTTCTTTAAACAAAATATAACACAAGAAGTAAAGATGCAAACAGTTTGGGATACTGCAAAAGCTTTGTACAGGGGCCTTGCAATTAGATACTGCATTTAAAAAAAAGAAAGAGCTGAAAGTTATCAAAATTTAATGTTACAAATGGGAGAAGATGAGAAGAATTGTAAAAAGCATCCAACAAAGTATGAATTTCAAAAAAAGGTGAAAGAAATGCAGCACAAAATGAATTTAATTCTTATGGAAGAGGTGGCGATCAAATTAAGATATGCTAAACAAAATTTTTTTGAGCATGGCAATAAACCTGCAAGGTGGTTGGCCTATAGGACGAGAAAAGAGAAGGCTAAAAGAATAATTACAAGATTGAGAGATGAGAACAGTAAAAAGAAATCTCAAAAACAAGCAATACGACAAATTGCAGAATAATTTTATAAAAAATTATATGAAGGCAAACAAGTTAATAAAACAAACTTAGAAGAATACGTTAAACAAAATAACCTTAACAGATTTACAGAAGAACAACAAAATTTTTTTGAATGAACCGATAATGATAAGGGAGCTTGGAGGCACTTACTGCCCAAAAGAATGGCAGATCACCAGGTCCAGATGGACTACCGGCAGAGTTCTATAAAGCCTATGAAGAATCTTTACTTCTACCATTTAAACATCTCATTGAAAAGATACAGGAAGTAGGCCAAATTCCAAACTCATGGCAAGAAGCTATGATATCTTTGATTCCGAAAGAAGATAATGATTTGAAAGATATTAAAAACTACCATCCAATTGCCCTTTTAAATGTGGATTATAAAATTTTTGCTGCGATATTGGCACAACGTTTGAAGAAAGTTTTGCAATTTACAATACATTATGACCAAGCAAGATTTTTGCCTAAAAGATACTTGAAAGATAATGTCAGAACAGTTTGTGACATTTTAGAATATTATGAAGGCCATCCAGAGAAACAATTAGCTTTAATTTGCCTAGATGCTGAGAAGGCATTCGACAATCTTCGTTGGCGGTTTATGTTACAGCAATTGAAAAGTATGGAATGTGGGGAAAACTTTTTGAGAACAGTAGAAGCCGTATACTTTCTGCAAAAGGCTAGGGTGACAGTGAATGGCAAACTAACAGAAACAATTAATATAAAAAAGGTACAAGACAAGGCTGCCCACTGTCACCTCTACTCTTCATTTTATCATTAGAGGTATTGAACAATCAAATAAGAGAAGACATAAGCATAAAGTGTGCTGTGATAAAAAATGAACAATACAAATTTAGAGCATTTGCTGACAACCTAGTTCTTACGTTAGAACAACCAATGGATTCTATAGACTGTCTCATAAACAAAATTAAACAATTTGGTTGTTGGGCAGGATTAAAGATTAACTACTATAAAAATTTCTGACCAAGAACATGACAGCAGAACAAATTCAGGCTTTTCAGCAAAAATCAGGATTTCTTCATGAAAAAAGAATTAAATATTTAGGTGTGGTGATTTCAAATAGATGTAGCAATTTAAAAGCAGACAACTATGATCAATTACTTAAAGAAATTCAAAAAGACTTGGAAAAATGGCATGATCTGAACCTATCTTTAATGGGAAGAATAGCTCTATAAAAATGAAAGTTTTACCAAGACTATTATTTCTCTTTCAAACTATTCCAATATTCCTAAACAGTGGATTTTTTCAAGAGCTAAATAAGATGGTTGTCAAAGATGTGTGGCAAGGCAAAAAAATCCAGAATTAAATTAAAGACCTTGCAGGATTCCAAATTAAGAGCAGGTATGGCTCTCCCAGATTGGCAATTGTATTATAAAGCATCTGTACTGTTGTGGATAAGAGATTGGATGTTGTTGAAAGATAAAAGACAATTGTTGTTAGAAGGACACAATTTGACTATGGGATGGCATGCTTATTTGTGGTATCAAAGACTTGAAGGCCACTCTTCTTTTAAGAACCATTGGTTTTGGAAATCTTTATATCATACCTGGTCATGGTTAAAGCTTAAACTCTATTCAAAAGTTCCAAGCTGGGTTTCACCAGTAGAAGCATTTACTAACCCAAATCTTTTAAAAACAAACCAGAATTACAGGTATGAGAATTTGTTGGGAAAAGAAAATCAACTGAAAACCAAAGAAGAAATAGAAAACATGGATATTAAAATGAATTGGTGGATGAGAATGCAAGTTGAATCAAGATATGCTAAAGACAAGGCGATAGGTTTTACTAGTGAACAATACTTATTTGATAAAATTCTATTGGGACCATGGGAAAAGTTAATTTCCAAACTATATGCATATCTACTTCAAATGAAGACACAAGATGAAGTTGTAAAAGATTGCATGGTCCAATGGGTGAAAAATTTTGGTTACAACATTACTCTAGAACAGTGGGAAAGATTGTGGAAACTTAATGTTAAACTAACAAGGTCAATGACTTTTGTCAGAGTTAGGTTTCTTTAAGAAACAAAACTGCTGAGTAAGTGTTATGTAACACATGCTATACAGGGTAATGCAAGTCACAAGAGTAACAGGTGCAGCTTGTGTAGCAATCAATGATGGGGATTGGCTGCACTATATCAGGAAAGGTCTACCTCTCAGCTTTCGTCGGGTGATACAAGGAGAGGAGAAAACTGTGCGTGAGAGAGGAGCAACATCTAGACTATCTGACTGTTACTCTGAAGGATTGGATAAGACTGGCTATTGATGTAATTTATGGGCTGGCTTACTGACTATTCTAACTGGAAACTGTTTTGGTACTGTATACTCGGCTGAACTGATAACTGTGAATGAACCTTGGACTGCCTAACACTGCTTCTGTCTTCTTTGCCCAAATATATCTGTTTGACTGGCTGCTTGGAGTTTTGTCTTTCCTGCACAGCTACTGGAGTTGCACATATCAGGTTACTCAGACCGGTACTTCCCACGCACACTGTCAACTTTCAAAGAAAACCTCAATAAAATGTTTTATAGATGGTACCTGACCCCATAGAAATTGTTCCAGATCTATACTAACATTTCTAATAAATGTTGGAACTGCACCAAATAAACTGGTACTTTTTACCATTTGTGGTGGACATGTGAGGTGGTGAAAGGCTACTGGAAAATGGTACATGAAATGTTACAGAAGATTATGAAAACCCAGATACATTTTAAACCAGAACTAAATGAGACACATGCTGGCACACTTTAACACTGCAGCTAGAATCCTTTTGGCGCAGAGATGGAAATGTCAGGAAATTCCTTCGAAAATGGACTTGGTGGGGAAAGTTTTGGAGCCTGCAGAGCTTGACTTTCTATCCCAAATGATGGTTGGGAAATCTAAAGAAGAAGAGAGAAAAAACTGGATGGAATTTTGTGTTTGGTTGGACACTCAAGAATCTTCTTCGTGGTCTCTGTGCAGTCTCACATATGGGTTTATCCGCCAGGATCGGGCCCATCTCAGAGAATTCAAAGCAATCCTTAAGCGTTAATTTTGGCGCGCCTTTCCCCTCGTCCCAGGGAGGGGGCAGCGTCTGCGCATGCCCAGATGAGGGGGAGGCGCCCAACCCACTCAGTTTCTTCTTTACCGCCGTCCGGAAAACACCTATCTCACTGATCTCCCGCTTTCATTGCAGTCCCTTGAAATCTTTTTCTCTCCGTCCTTTCGTCGTCCTTCGCTCCTCTTCACTCTTCATTCTGGTATCGTATAAAAAAAAATCTTTCTCTATACTTCGTTTTTCGTCCTCCTCTCCCCCCCCCCCTTTCCGGGCGGATGGAAGGGAAGGAAAAAATAACTTTTAAAAGGTGCGTTCGCTGTGCTGTGAAAATCCCGTCTACCGACGGACATTCTCTCTGCCTCCTCTGCCTTGGTGAGGCACACCGAACAGACTCCTGCGTGCACTGTAGCCAGTTCGGCAAACAGGCGAAGAAAAACCGCGCGGCAAGACTCAAAAGCCATTTGCTAGAGTCATCGCTGCGCCCAGTAATGTCGCACGCATCGGGTTCGCAGACCTCTCCTTCTTCCCTGCTCCATAAGGGAACGAATCAGCCGGTGGCTTCCGTGGCACAGGTTCCCAGCAAGCATAAATCCAGCAAACACCTAAAGAAGTCTGACGAATCCAAGAAGCGGCACCGTACTGAGTCGACTTCGAGAGACCCCTCGAATCCGAAGTCTCCCAAGAAGCCGAAGTCTAGCCATAAGGTCCTCGACCCCATTGCCGTGACTCGACCTCCAACGCCTCGTCTGGCCACAACTGTTGCTGCTTCGATACAGACCACCCCGGCATCGAAATCCACCTCGACTCCGGCCATCACGCCACTGGAAACTGTCCGCATCAGCTCTAGATCACCTTCGGTGCATGAGTCGCTGCCGGAACAAATCCTCGGTACCGAGTCTCCGACTTCGACAAAGAACCAACACCTCAACATTCTAGATGACCGCTCATTCCGAGAAGTACCGAATCTCCGACAACCAATCATGGCCCCGTCACTAATCAGAGCTCTCTCGACTCCGAGAGAACCTCTACGCCTCCGAGAAAAAAGATCCAGAAGTGGCCACAGAGACCGCTACTATTATTACACTCCGTCGAGGTCGAGATCACCATCTCCTCGCAGATACCATAGGTATCGAAGGTCGCCCTCTCCTGGCTTCTACAGACACAGCACCCGTGAGCATTCTCGGTCCCAGGACGACTCTAGACACCTAGAAAGGGCCTACTACAGGGATCACTCTCGCGAGGATATCCGCCCTCGATACCGAGACATCTCTCCGCATCAAGAGCAACCTTACCACGACGACCACCAACGATTCCAAGACGACCACCAACGGTACCGTGAATACATCTCGCTACCAAAACCACCTTCTCCAGTTGCCTCTACGGCTATAGAGCCTTCAAAACGTATCCAGCTCTCAGGGCCAGAACAGATCAGGAAGACTCCAGAAGTGGAGACTCTCGATGACTCAGAGGCAGAGCAATCTGTGTCCTCTCATTCTTCAGCTTCCGGCCTCCATTCCCCGGACTCGGACATAGCCAAACCCGCCGACCTATCTCCGTCTGAAGGGCCTAAGTCTTATTTAGACTTACTATCTAACATGGCTAACTCCCTCAATGTAAAGCTGACAACAGATGTCCCAAGAGTCTCTGACGTGGTCTATGACCTAGTACACGCAGACCTCCCTGCGGGCTCTTCATTTCCCATGCTTCCAGTCCATCTGGAGACGTTGAAGGAAGCCTGGGACAAACCAGCCTCTGTACCACCAACGTCTAAGAGGGTTGAGGCACTTTACAAAGTACATGCTCCTGAGTCGAAGTTCCTCTTCAACCACCCGGCTCCTAACTCGATGATAGTCCACTCCTCATCGAAGTCTAAACAGACTAGACATCCTGTCCCCCCCGAAAGAGAGGGCAAGAAACTTGACACCATCGGGAGGAAAATCTACTCCCTCACCACTGCCACTACCAAGATCCATAACTATATGGCATACTTTTCTGCGTATGCTTAGAATCTTACCACCCAGCTGAGTTCCTTGGTCACAGCCCTTCCTGAGGCTACTCAACAGCAAGCCACTCACGTGCTGCAGGAACTTTCTAGAGTCAGCAAGCAGCAGATAAACACCACTCGCCATGCAGCCCAATGCTCATCCAGGACCCTAGCTTCAGCTATCGCCCTGCGCAGACACGCCTGGCTCAGATCTTCTTCCCTGCAGCCAGACATCAAATTTAAAATTGAGGATTTGCCGTTTGACGGCCAAGGCCTATTTAACGCCACGACAGATGATATCCTCACCAATGTTGATGACAGCAGGAAGAGGGCAAAAAGACTAGGAGTCACCCAGCCTCAGTCTACCATAAAACAAAGATCCTGGAAGCCTAACTATTTCAAACGCTCCAGATCTCCTCGCCAAACCGAACCTTGGAGACGCAAGCCTCCTCAATCTAAACAGCCGTTCCAACAGAGGGCACGCCCTCAGACCACAAAGAAGACAACACCGACCAACAAACAGTCTCTTTGACTCCCCTGCTCCACTCTCACTGCATCACCACCCAGACATCAGACTGCAGCCGTTCTACCACAACTGGGAAGCCATAACATCGGACTCTTGGGTACTGTCAATCATCCAAAACGGATACTCAATAGAGTTCAGTTCGACCCCAAAACACCACAGGTTCATATCTACCCCTCCGTCACCCCATCTGCTCCTAGAAGTAGCAACCTTGCTGGACAAGGGAGCTATAGAACCAGTTCTTCCTCAATACCAACACACCGGATTCTACTCCCGTTACTTCCTGGTGCCGAAGAGAGACGGGGGCCTATGCCCCATATTAGATCTCAGGAAGCTCAACCTCCATATCCATCACAAAAAATTTCGGATGGTTACACTTCAATCCATCCTTCCACTGATCCCAAAACAAGCATGGATGGCATCAATAGATCTCCAAGATGCCTACTTTCACCTCACCATCAACCACCATCACAGGAGGTTCCTCAGATTTGCCATAGGGAATCAACACTATCAATTCCGCGCCCTTCCCTTTGGCCTCTCAATAGCTCCGAGGGTATTTATGAAGTGCATGGAGGTGGTAGTAGCAATTCTGAGACAACAACGCATCTCCATCTACCCGTACATAGACGACTGGCTAGTTGTCTCCCAATCCAAGGAACAGCTCCAGTCCGATGTCTCCGTGACCCTCTCCCTCTTGGCCACCCTAGGCCTCCAGGTCAACACTACAAAATCACATCTGACCCCTACTCAATCCATACAGTTTATAGGGGCACATCTCTTAACTGTGACATGCAAAGCTTACCTACCGGTAGACAGAGTACAGCACATCAAATCTCTGGCCAAAGATATCATTCTACATCGCTCTCAGACAGCTTTCACCTTTCAAAGGATGTTGGGACTGATGGCTGCCACCACTTCCGTCCTTCTATTTGCCAAACTTCACATGCGCCCTCTTCAGTTGTGGTTCGTGAGGACGTTTCATCCACAACGTCAACACCAACTCGCTATACTCACCATTCCAGCTCACATCATTCCCTCTCTGAAATGGTGGACTTTAGACCATCACCTCCTCAAGGGAATGTCTTTCACTCAGACTCCTCCCTCAGTGATTGTCACTACAGATGCTTCCAAGTGGGCTGGGGAGTCCACTTAGGACAGCTCACTGTACAAGGCCAGTGGACAGCATACGAAAGGTCTCTCCACATAAATCGCCTGGAGTTGCTGGCAGTCCACAGGGCACTGCGGTCCTTCCTTCCGTCGCTTCACAACAGACATGTCCAAGTTACATCAGACAACATAGCCACAGTCTTCTACATAAATCGACAGGGAGGTACTGCCTCCATCAGATTGTGCAAGAGAGCCTTAACCCTATGGCACTGGAGCATTGCCCACGGCATTTTCCTATCTGCAGTGCATCTACCCGGAGTTCAGAACACTCAAGCGGACGCTCTGAGTCGACAATCCATCAACGACCACGAGTGGTCCATCAACACTCATTATCTTCTCCCTCTGTTTCAGAGGTTCGGTACCCCGGAGATAGATGCATTTGCAGCACCAGACAATGCACAATGTCCCTGCTTCTACACGCGCGGCCAGTCGTCTCCACTATCTGCAGGAGACGCTTTCCTACAGTCTTGGAGTGGACCAATGCTTTACATGTTTCCTCCAATACCACTCATTACGAGAGTACTACAGAAAATTATGTTGGACAATGCCAACTGCATCCTAGTGACCTCATGGTGGCCCCGTCAACCGTGGTTCACCACTCTCCTTCTACTGTCGCACGGTGTATTTCACCGCTTCCCTCAAGCTCTGGACCTACTCTCTCAACAGAACGGCAAGGTTCTCCACCACAACCCTGCCCTCCTCCGCCTTACAGCATGGAGGATCAATTGATGACTTTCACTCCGGAGGTCCGACACATCTTGATCAATGCCAGGAAACCTGCCACTAGAAAATCGTATGCCTTCAAATGGAAATGCTTCTCCAAATACGCTGATCTACATAGCTTTCGACCTGAAACAGCCAATATCAATCAGATTTTGACTTATACCCTAACTCTCTCCAATACTGGACTGTCCTACTCTTCTCTGAAGGTTCATCTAGCAGCTATCTCTGCATTCCATCCACGTATTGACGGCTCCACTGTATTCTCACATTCTGCCACCAAAGCCTTCCTGAAGGGGATCCTTCACCTCCACCCTCCCATCCGCAAAATACAACCTGCTTGGAGCCTGTCTCTGGTCCTCAGTCAGTTAATGAAGCCACCATTCGAACCCATGGCTTCTATTTCTTTACATCTCCTGACATGGAAAACAGCCCTCCTAGTAGCCCTTACTACCGGCAGACGAGCCAGCGACATCTGCGCTTTCAGAGCAGACCCTCCGTACACAGTTTTCCACCACAACAAGGTGGTGCTACGCCCTGACCCCGCTTTTTTACCTAAGGTGGTGTCACCTTTCCATTTAGGAAAGCCTTCTGTCTTGCCTGCGTTCTTTCAACATCCTACAGATACGGGTCAACGCACCCTTCATAACTTAGATGTACGAAGAGCTCTGGCTTTCTACATCGAGCGAACTAAGCAGTTCCGTAAGGACAATAGACTTTTTGTGTCTTATGCTACCCACAATCAGGGTGCTAGAATCTCTACCCAGAGATTCTCAAAGTGGATTACTACCACAATATCACTATGCTATGAACTGGCAAAGCAGCCTATACCCGAGCACTTGCGAGCTCATTCCACGAGAGCCGTCGCAACCTCAACAGCCTTCTGCAAGGGCATTCCGATGGAGGACATCTGCGCTGCTGCGGTTTGGTCGTCCCCATCTACGTTCGCCTCGCATTACGCTCTGGACGTCCGTGCCCGGCATGACACCTCCTTTGGGCAGGCTGTGCTGAGATCAATCTTCGACTGATGCCTTCTGCTACCTATTTGTGAGTACAAGTTTATTCTCTTTAATAACTCACAGTGCTTCTATTACAGATCCAGCACCCACCTCCTGACAAATAGCTTGCCAGTCACCCATATGTGGGACTGCACAGAGACCACGAAGAAGATGGACAGGTTTCTTACTTTCTGTAAAGTGGTCATCTGTGCAGTCACACATACCCACCCAGCCTTCCCCGCTGCTGGACTATCATATCAATGCATTTACTATACCTCTCCGGCGGCGGGAAGAAACTGAGTGGGTTGGGCGCCTCCCCCTCTTCTGGGCATGCGCAGACGCTGCCCCCTCCCCAGGACGAGGGGAAAGGCGCACCAAAATTAACGCTTAAGGATTGCTTTGAATTCTCTGAGATGGGCCCGATCCTGGTGGATAAACCCATATGTGTGACTGCACAGATGACCACTCGAAGATCATCAGTTACAGGTAAGAAACCTGTCCTTCTTAAGATTCTCTGGTGTGATCTGATTTCTTTTTCTTTTTTCCTGTGTTTATATTATAATATATACCTTTAAGTGAGCTTTCAAATTTACTTTGGAAAAACTGGCAAACTTCTAGAATATAACTAAAGATCTATATTATACAACTTTAAAACGGTGTGTGTGTGTGTGTGTATATATATATATAATTTAGATTAAAATAACAACAAGAGAGAACATATGTTAAGACAATATGGTAGAACTATCCTTTTGATTTTGGAAAGTATTTCATAAAAACAAGACCAGAATGTATTGTGCTTTTACCCCTTCCTTTTTTTTCTGTTCCCTATTTTCTAAACTTTTCTGAAACTAATAAAAACTTTTGAAAACTGGAATACTTTGGGACAGTGACAGTTTTGGACCAGATTCAGCCAATGTTAGCAGCCCAGCTACCCCAGTATAACAAAGATGAGTGTTCCAAAAAAGAGCAGAACCTACCACTTTCATAATGAATGGGAAATGGACTACTTCTTCATCATGGTGAAAGACAAGTGTTGTTGTCTACTTTGTAATGCCACTGTATCCTTGCCCAAAAAGGGTAATCTGGAGTGTCATTATAAGGCTCTGCATAGCAATAAGTTTGATGCTGATTTTCCACCCCAAAGTGAAATTCGTAAACTGAAGCTCAAAGAACTTAAATCTAGATTGGCTGCACAGCAATAGTTGATGGCGAAGCCAAGGTCACATTCGGTCAATGCAACCATGGCATCCTTTAAGGTCAGCAACCTGATCGCAAAGAAATGCAAACCTTTCAATGAAGGAGAATTTGTAACATTGTTTTCTTGAATCTTTTTGAAGGATTTAAGAATAAGAAAGAGATCATAGCTGCTGTTCAAGATGTACAATTGTGAAGAAACACAGTTGTGCGGCGAATAGAAAAGATGTGTGGAGACACAACTGAACACTTGTTGGAGGTTGTTTCAGTTTGTGTTGCTTTCTCACTCCAACTGGATGAATCTACAGACATAAGAGACATAGCTCAGTTACTAGTCTTTATCTTGATGGTTTTTGAAGACTTCAGTGTTAAAGAAGAACTACTTGGAATGATTTCTTTAAAATGGAGAACTACCGGTCAGGAAATATTCAGCTCTTTCTATTCTTTTGTGACAAAGTGTAATCTTCCATTGCATAAACTTGTTTCCATCACTACTGATGGAGCAAGAGCAATGACAGGTGAGGTTAACGGTTTCATAGGCCTCTGTAGACAGCATGAGGACTTTCCAGATTTCCTTTCTTACCACTGCATCATCCACCAGCAAGTTTTGGCAAGCAAGAGACTCAATACAAAGACTGTCATGGACATCACTTTCAAAATTGTAAATTCAGTTCATAGAAGATCACTTCAAAGACGGCTTTTCAATCATACTCTTGATTAAGGGGCAGCGGAAATCATTTTGCACACAGATGTAAGGTGGCTAAGTAGGCACAAATTTCGTGATTTGCTGAATGAAATAAGGTTTTTGAAGGAGAGGGGAGATTACAAAGCAGAGTTGGAAAATGAGGAGTGGTTATGTGATCTGGCATTTCTCGCTGACTTTACAGGCGAACTAAGTGATATGAACATTGAACTACAAGGTAAAAACAAATGCATTGGTGAGATGATGAGCACAGTTTCATCCTACAAGAGCAAATTTGAGCTAATGATGACTGACCTTGCAAACAACACTTTTGATCATTTTCCTAATATGAAAAACATCTGGGAAAATATCCAAATTTTGTTTTTCAGAACAAGAAGTATGTGACAGAAATCTGCTCTGTTATCCAGGAATTCGAAAAAAGATTCTGTGACTTCCAAAGAATTGAAAAAGTTGTGGAGTACTTGTTATACCCATTCAAAGCAGATATGGACATTAAGGAAACTGCAGCTGCTATCAGTAGAAAATTATTCATTGAACAAGGCATCTCTTGAAAACAAAACAGTAACCCTTAAAAATGACATTTTTCTCAAGACCCGTGCTGAGCAAGAATAATTTTGGAAGCTAGTGCCTAGAGACACATTTCCCAACTTGAGAAGATGCAGTGAAGCTGTACCCTCCTGTTTCAGTTCAACATATTTGTGTGACTCTGCGTTTTCCCATCTGAAAATGACAAAGAGTACACAGCATTCCAACATGACAGATGAACGTCATCATTTTGGAAGCTAGTGCCTAGAGACACATTTCCCAACTTGAGAAGATGCAGTGAAGCTGTACCCTCCTGTTTCAGTTCAACATATTTGTGTGACTCTGCGTTTTCCCATCTGAAAATGACAAAGAGTACACAGCATTCCAACATGACAGATGAACGTCTCCAGGATCCCCTGAGACTGGCCCTCACGCAATATTCACCCAACTTCAAAAAGCTGGTGGATGAAATGCAGGCTCAGACATCTCACTAATTAGCAAGAGCGAAGTTTTAAAGATTGTGCAAGATCAGCCTGGATCAGTACTTAACCTACATTTAACACAAATTACTCAATAAAAGTTAAAGAAAGTTATTAAGACAGTTAAAGAAAGTTATAACAATAAAAATTTAAGAAAAACTGTTTGCAGTTCTCTCTGGATCTTTGTCTCTCTGTTTTGTTTTTGCTTATTTTGCTTACCAGTAAATGACAGAAGGTACTTTGTAAATGGGGGGAGGGGGGCGGTGGAACCCAACTTTGGTGGGTTAAAATTCAAAACTAATTTGAAACTTAATTTCATGGTGGTAGATCACCAGCACTTTTGTCCAGGAAAAATATCACGACCTGTTCAAAGTTGGACATGCCTAGTATAGGTTATGTCTTGCATTTTGAAGGACAATGTACAAGGTTCTTAATTTAAAAGCTTGTTTGGAAGGCAGGCTGGGAAAATTAGTTGCAGAGATGTGCTGCTATTTAGAGGTTTCATTTTACCAACTTTTTAATAGTGTGCTTCTTGTGGATAATCTTTATGCTGTTAGCAGGGTTTTTTTAGAAAAAGAAGAAGAAAAAGCCCAGCAGGAACTCATTTACATATTAGGCCACACCCCTGATGTCACCAGGGCACACCCCCTGACAGTTTTATTTTTTAAAAAAAAATCAGTTCACAAACATGAAACCACCCTGTTAAAACATGCATTTTCCTGCCACTTTTTCATTTAGAAGTTATCATTCCATTATCCAATTTGTTCTGAATCTTCAGAATGGGAACATTACCACTCTAAGTATGCTGACAATATATATTTAGCCTGCATTAAAAACTGGATTTTTTTTTTTAAATCCAAGGCTTTGCCTAATAGAATTACAAGCTGAAAGTTACTCCAGAATCTGTGGTATTGTTCACACCCTATGTAAGCAGAAAGAGAAGAAAGAGAGACAGAAAGAAAAACATAAGGGAGAAACAGGGAGGGAGAGAAGGAAGGAAAGAAGGAAACAAATGGAAGGAAGGAGAAAGGAAGGAAGGAATGGAACAAAGGGGAGAAAGAAAGAAGGGAGAAAGAAAAAGGAAGAAAGAAAGAACCTTCTTAGCATCACCACATGCTGTTGCATGACTTGGCCTCAGGAAGCTGCCCCACAGTGTAGCTGGGCCCCCTGAGTGTGGCAGGTGACCTGTTTGTCAGGAGGCCTCCACACGAGTGCAGCTCAGCCTCGCAAGTGCAGCAAGTAACCCACATACCGTGAGGCCTCCAAGCGAGTGCAGCTCAGTCCCCCAAGCGCGGCAGGCAACCCATGTGCCTGGAGGTCTTCATGCGAGGTCAGCATGCCCCCCCCCCCGAGCACAGCAGGTGACCTGGGCACTGGGAGGCTGCCACGTGATTATAGCTTAGTCCCCCTGAGCACAACTGGTGACCCTGGAGGCCACCCTGCAAGGCAGCTTGGCCCCCTGAGTGTGGCCCACCACCCAGGTGCTGGGAGGAGCCAGGGCAGAACTGGAATGTTGGCAAAGCCAGCCGGAATGGCATTGTGCTGTGTTCCAGCTCAAACAAAAGCCCTGGCTGTTAGTCAACTGCTTGTTTTTGAAACTGTGATGTGGTTTTAATTGTAAGCTGCCTTGATCAGAACTCTGAAGAGTATGAGAGTATTGGATCACCACTTTATTCTCTGTGAAACTGATTTTTTTCCCATTGAACATCCCTACCCCAACACTTTCAGTATCTTTTTAATTTTCCAATTATATAAACAGCTTCATTACTATGTATATAATCAGTTTATTGGAATAGTTACCAAGGTGTTCTCATGGTTGCTATTCAGGGTCGAGCTGAACTTATGGAAGCACTCCAGGTCTCTCTTGAAGAGCTGCCAGAAGACCAAGGCATGTGCTTTGTGACACTCAACCAGCTTTTGGAAGTGGGAGCTGCTGAGAACACAGCAGCTGGAGGAGGAAGAAAAGACAACAGATTATTTTACTGTTTTAGATGTGTTTTTGATTTTGCAAAATGAAAAGGGAAAATGGAAAAGGGTAGATTACTTTGGCCCAAATATGGACTCGTCAGCTAGCACCTTAGAAAGCATGGCTCTCTTTCTTCCTCGGATTCTTGTTGGCTTTTACGTTGCAATTTTTATATTTTCTTTATTTAAGTTAGGCCAGCACCAGTCTTGAATTTTCTGTTGGTGACTATAGCCAGTTAACTGGGATTTCATGTCACCATCTTCTGGACTGTCTTCACTGGCCCATGATTCTTCTTGGTGCATTATTGTTAATCTGCCTGGGCTTTCTCCAGAACTTGCCAAGTGTGATGCACATTGTCTTAATGCCACCTGGTCGTGGCATTGTCTTCACGTCCTGTCTGGGGAAGTTCCCACCTGTTGGCACAATGAGTCTGAACCCATTCAGCAATCATTCATAATTCATAATTCAGTCATCCTGAATAGGAAGCATTTTCCACCGCTAAACTTTAAAAAGTGCATGCCATTTTTCAAATCTGGAAGATCCTTTAGTTTGTCCAATATCTTCTATCTTCTTTGTTTCAAAGTACAAATTGCTCTTCTGGTGTTGTTCTACTCTTCCCTCATTTCACTCCAACCTTCTGTTGTCTCCTAATGTGAAGAACTATTAATTTCCTCCAGAACTTGACCCTGTCTGGCAAGTTGTGTATGTTTCTCAGGTTCCATTGTAGACCTGTATAAATCTATCAAGTTCTAGATAAATCTAGAAAATCTATCTAGTTCTAATTCAGACCAACAATATGAAAATGAAGATCTATCAGCATGGGAAGTTTAATTATGAATCCTCTTCATAAATGCTCCAGTAGCATGGAAGCTGCTGCAGCATGGTTCAATCTCTCAATGATGGTGCATGTATGTACTTGTGTGGATATGATTGCATAGGTCTCTTCCCAAAGAACTGGCACTCCAACGGGAATGTGAAAGTCCTTTGTGACCAGCGCCATCTATATGGCTGTTGTTCAGATGCATTTCACTGTGCCACGTGAAAGCTGTTCTCATGGTCTTGGAAGCAATTGTGAAGACAGTCTGCTTCCCTTGATCATAAGGTACAGCAATCAGAGATTCTAAGTAGGGATGTGCAAAAAAAAAAATTCGGATTGACACGGATTCGGAAGTATATGGGGGGGGGGGCGGGAATTCGGAATCCCCGTATACTCCTGAATACCGCATTCGGAATAGCCGCATATACGGTAGATGCACGGCTATTACCGAATATACGGCCCTATTATACCCTATGGGCCATTGAAATCAATGGCAAATAGGGTATATTTGAAGCCGCATGGAGGGGAGGGGGTTTGAGATAGAGCCCCCAAATTTGCAGGGGACCTGCAGGGGACTCTCCCCTCCAAGCCCCCCAAGTCCCAAAAAGATTGGGCCAGGGGATCCCATTCCAGGGGCACCCAAAGAGGGTGCCCCTATTCCATCATTATACCCTATGGGCCATTGAAATCAATGGCAACATAGGGCATAATTAGAGGCTACTGGGGGGCAGGGGGTTGAGGGAGAGCCCCCAAATTTGCAGGGGACCTGCAGGGGACTCTCCCCTCCAACCCCCCCAAGTCCCAAAAAGATTGGGCCAGGGGGTCCCTGTCTTTGGGCTCCCCAAAAGGCCCATTGCTAACAATGATGGGGAAAGCCCATTAGCCACTTCCTCACTGTAATTGTCGTGGGAAAAGCGGCTCTGGGGAGCAGAGGGTTTTGAGGAGAGCCCCCCAAACTGCTGTGCAGCTTCAGGGCACTGTCCCACACAAAACCCACAAGGCCAAAAAAAATTGGACCAGGGGGTCCAATTCCTGGGGCACCCAAAGCCAAACCTAACCACATCAGAGAATCTCTATAGGACCCAAATGCACTACATCTCTCTATCTACTCTAACCCTGCAGGGCAGGCCTGGAAGCAATATAAAACCCAGTTGCCAACGTCACTGCCACACAAAACACAATCTGCTCAAGGTCTGCTCTGCAGCAAACCCAGTTGCCAGCTCTCCAGCCCTGCCCCAAACAACACGGGGAGAGCTGGCCAGCCACAACAAACCTGCTGGTTCTGGGTCTCTCACCCAGGTGCCAGCTTCCCTGCCACAGAACACACAATCTACAGATGCCATCTCTCCAGCCCTGCCCCAAACAACATGGGGAGAGCTGGCCAACCACAAAAAACCTGCTGGTTCTGGGTCTCTCACCCAGGTGCCAGCTTCCCTGCCACAGAACACACAATCTACTCTATAAAGAAAGTGACCCAGCCCACACACACCCTCACCAACCCCCACACCAACCAGAGGCAATTTAAAAAAACCAAAACAAAACCAGCAGAATCACAAAAGGCCAAGTGTTAAAAAAGTGGCCTTTTCACCAACAAGAAAGCTCAGGCCAAATAAGTCAACAACACCCCCCCCCCCCTAAAACCAGAACCAGGAAAAAGGGGACAAAAGTGGCCTTTTAAACAATGGAAATTAGGCCAAACAGCACCCCCCCCCCAAGAACCCAAAGAAAAGAGTAACAGCAGCAGCACAACACAGCAGCAACAAATCAAAGACTGAATACTTTTAAAACAGTAAAAAAATAACTTTTAACAATACAGGAACTTTGCCACCCCCTCCCCCCCAAAAAACCCTTCACCCTAACCCCAAGAAATCCAAGCCATCCAAATCAGGAGAAGTAAAAGGACACTGCACTTTTAAAAGTCCTCTCACTAAATTAAGATATGGGCAAATTGGCAAACCCCCCCACCCCAGGCCCCCTCCCCAAGCAGAAACCCCCAAATAAGCTACCCCACCACCACCACCACCCAAATCTGGTTAAGTAAAGGGACTCTAAGTCTTAAAAAAAGTCCTTTTACCAACAATAAATAAAAACAAGAACCCCAAGAGTGTCTTACCTTGTCTTCTCTAGTCCAGGGAAGTCTGGTAACTTGGTAAGGCTGAGTGAGAGAGCTGCAGGCTTAAGACAAGGGGCAGCCAGCCCTTTGCACAATCTCACACACAGCAGCAATGGAGGAGTTAATCCAGCCAGGAAGGAAGACTCCTTAAAAAGCCCTTCAATGCATGCATTTGCAATGCATTTTGCAAATGCATGCTTTGGATTGGCTGCTGGGGCTCCTCTTCCCCCTCTCCCCCCTCCCTGATCCCAGGGAGAGGCGGGAAGAGGCCACTAAAGGCGCCAGAGTAGGCAAGCAGCTCCTTTGAAGCTGCAGAAGCTACTTTGCCGCCTTTTGAATTGACAGCCACATACTTACAAATAGCTATTCGTAAGTATGCGGCGAGCCGTATTCGGCTGCCATATAATGGGCGCCTATGGGGATTGGCTTCAGCCTATTCCGCATACAGCCGAATTAGTGCTGATTTGGCTGTAGATACGGTTCGGCCGAACCGAATGCACATTCCTAATTCTAAGCTAAGTCGGACACTAACAGAAGAAGATTAGTGTAACAAAAAGAGTGACAGAAAATGAAAAAAGAACACCCTAATGTCACTAAATTTGGGTTGACTGGAAAGTGCAGTGGCCAAGAATTTTCAGTTTCCTCTTTTGATTTATACATTCACATTTCTGTTGTAGCCTGATCTTATCATCTGATGCACTAATGTAGCAACTTTCCTGGGATGTTGCACTAATGCTTCAGCTCAATATGATACATGCATTGTCTGTGCACTATTCAGATATTGGAGGTATAGAAGCATGACATGGGGTGGAATCAGGAGATTCAACAATGTCTATGATCAACAGGGCTGGAGACTCTTCTTAAATGTTGTGGTCTCTGCACTGTCTTGAGTATTAAATTGCTACAGAAGCTGCTCTTGGCCAGTACTAGTCAGACCAGAATGCCAATCTGGGATCAGATTGTCCTATTTAGTCAACACTGTAAATAATTCCGTGGGTCAGGGAAAGAAATGTTAATTGGACTTTACATTAGGCATTTTTATCCATTGTTGGATTTTGACTAGAGGTCAACTCCAGAAGCCATTGCATTGTCCATTTATTGAGTTGGCATGTTCTGAAATTAGGACTCATGGACTTTCATATGAGCAAGTATTAGTTATTAGCTTGAGCTCTGGTTTCTTTTGTTTTTAAAGAGCTGTGTTAGATTCAGTGGAAAGTTCATGAATTAAGGTCATGAAAGCCATGCTTTTTCTAGCCGCTGCTCATTTGTATACTATAGTCAGAATTTTGAGAAGGGGAGGCATTTTTAAATTGCAATTAAGTTGAAAAAGAAACATTATGAATGGCCCTGGTATTTAGAGGTTTCTTAGCAGATTTATCACATCCTGAGCAAATTGTAGATAAGTGTGACTAGCTGCCTTTTTCTAAAGTCATTCATAGCAATGTAGTCTGCACTATCATTCTTAAGAAATTCTGCAGTTTATTAGAATGATGAAGCCTGATATTTTCCTACAGTTGGAAAGGCAGGAACACTATACATTATCTGCAGGGATGACTGAAGGATTAAACATTTGTACTTGGCAGCTACTAATCTCTATCTCATCATTGCTCACCTTTTGTATGACTTACTGAAAAAGCTGATAAGATTTCTGGTTTTATTTCTTCTCATAAAATTGCTGTTTAGTAACCAAGGTCTCATATGTGCAGCCTATACCAATGTGTTCTATCTGGAGCAAATTCTGTCAAATGCTTTGGTTATTCTGCTTTGGCAGAATTGAGGATATTACAGGATTCATATCACTGTCATTTACATCTCTGTAGAAGATAACATGCATTTTGTAAATTATGTTGTTGTGCCCTTGATAGCAATGCTACAAATCACAGCAAATCCGAATTAAGTAATCAGATGAGTTTATCTCTTCTTGGACAAATTGTGTTGCTAATTCTTGTTGTGTGAAAATGCATGATTCTTTCTCCCTTTCATTAAAGTGAATAAGTAAGATATTGATAGATAGTGTACCTTTTCCAGGGAACAACTGCTCTGAACTAGATGAGATTTTGCAGAAATAATAGTTATTGGTTTTGATGAAAACCTGCATGAACTTGGGGAGGGGGAGGAGAGCTGAAGTTGCCATAGCAACTACTAGTGCTTGAGAAAACCTGAGGAAAAAATCTGAAAGGAAAGGAAATATGACTGTAAAATGCATATGAACAATCTGATTAAATGTTTAAAAGAACAGAAGGAACCTGCAGTTTTATTATAATATTATTTATTATACTATTTTATTAGATTTATGCTAGGGTAGTGAGATCAGTGAGGAACAGGTTCCGAATAAAAATGGGTTTTCTGGAATAGCTGTGAAATAGGAGGAGGAGGAAGGTTAGGGAAGGTGTTTACATGATGTAGAGATTTTTTTCAGTTTGAGGGAGGACCTTTCCTGATACAACATAGCAAAAATCATACAACAATAATGTGAAATCCTGCACATGTACATCATCTGATAAAATGAGCTCTGATTTCACAAAATCTTATGCTGGAATAAAATTGGTTCATCTTCAAGGTGCCACTGCAGTCCAGTTTACTTCAGACAAAGTCATACAAGAAGACCCCATGCTATTCCATGGAGCTGGGATCTTTCCATGGATGCTGGGCTTTCTTCCAAGGCTTGGGAGGAAGGAAGCTGTATAATCCTGGAGCTTGTCTCACTAGACTCAGAAAAAATCCCTGACCCACCTATACTAAAGCTTCCTTTCTGTAACTCCCCCTCTGTCAGTGTGGCTGTAGGCAGGGTTGTTATAAAGGATTAGTGAGAGCAATGGTTAGAGATATTAGGATCTGTGAGAGAGATTGGAATCCCCAATTTTTAATGGCAACTTGCTAAGTGACTATGGATCATCCTCTTTCAGCCTAACCTATCTCCCAATAACTGATGAGAAAGAAATGGAGTAAAGAGACTCTGTCTAAAGCAGGGATGGCTAAACTTGCTTAACAAGAGAGCCACGTAGAATAAATGTAAGATGTTTGAGAGCCACAGGACTTGAACCTCAGAGTTTGAGAGCCGGAGGAACGAAGGAAGGAAAATAGAGGAGGGGAGGGAGGGAAAAAGAAAGCAACTTTAACTTTAAATGCATTTTCCAAGCTGCTGGCTGGCTTGGCCTGGAGAAGTAATTTAAAGAGACAAATGCCTTCTCCAGGTCACCTAGCAGGGCAGTGGAGGCTTCAAGAGCCACATAATATGTGTGAAAGAGCCACATGTGACTCCCAAGCAATAGTTTGGCCACCACTGGTCTAAAGTTTAGCTTAGTCAGCCAGGATATGCTTTGAGGTTGGTCAGACAAGCTTAAGAATTGCAGAGCTCCTTTTATTCATGAGACCACAAAACATCCCTGAGCTGTGCCTTTGTTGGCTACCTCTGGGTATGCATACTACCACTGAACCTTAACAAAATATCCTTTGGGAGCTTTTGCACATTTTCTTCTGGTTTCCAGGGCTTAGATGAAAAGGGCTTTTATGAGACTGCTTCTTGAAGCACAACCGAACAACTGGAGGGCTTTTGGACACAGGAGTTAAAAACAAAAAACAGTCATTTGGTGTTAACTTTAACTAATACAAATAAAGCAAATTCAGTAGAGTAGACATTATTACACCCTTAGATGATAAAAAATGTAGGAGGTTCCCAAGTTTGTTGCCTGTGCTTGCATGCTCACTTTTTGCAGTAAATGGTTCAGTGGAAGGTAGTGATGCATATTTTTTTCTGTCTTTATAAGTACCTGAGCATTTGCTTAGTTATTAGTGGCACATGTGGAGAGTAAACGGTGACATGGGTTCTGTTCAGTTTAAGGATTTCCTTTGATACCAAATTATGCATGGGAATCTTCTGTACAAGGACTCAGAGTTGTTCCTGGATTTATTTATTGCACAGATTTAAGAAGCATTAGTGTCGAAGCTCCTTAGAAAGCACACTGGCACAGCTTACTTTTTGCACTCAAGTTTAGAAGAACATGCAGGATGTCCTTTGCCATTTGAACCCTTTTCTTTAATCCCTCACTGCAGACTGAGTTTGTTGCTTTAATGTTTACTCCTGTGCACCTATAATTCTGAAAAACTTCAGGCACTTTCACTAGGAATTTAAATGGTTGAGATCAGTTAAGAATAAAATGAAAAAGATTGCTTTCTTTGAAATCAGACTCCTAATTCTATAATTTGTCCTCTAGAGTCTGGCACAACAGAATGAGGGGGATTATTTGGGATGTATGTGTGTCTGTGTGATTATAAGCAAAAGACACGAGCTGTATATTGCCCCTATGAAAAGTAATTGGTAAGATCTGGAGGGGGTTAAGAGTACTTGTAGACTTCTATTGATACTTTCCTTGCTGTCTGGAGTGAATCCACTCCAAAATTACATGTGCAGAAATCTGCTAGCTTTTGCTGTCCAGTTAGTAGCAGTAAACTGGACTCTCAGCTTTTCTTCTTCCTTGTCTAGAGTCATTCCAGTGGATACTAGCATAGAGCCGATGAGAAGCTGCAATGGTACCTTTCTGTTTGGTCTGCTTATCTCACACACTCCCTCGCTTTTCATCTGTCACCTTGAAATAAATAAATACAATTTCAAATGGGAAGAAAACATGACAATTTAATGACATCAATAGCTTTTAATGCACTGTATGGCCTTTTGCACAGGCTTTGCCACTGTTGCCCCACCCTGACTGCGATACTGTGATTCAAGTACACCTTAAGGCATAGCAATTCTATATGCTACTCTGTGTAGGCTCTGAGTAACTGATACATTTTTGTTACTAGAGTTGAAGAGTCAAGAACCAGCAGATAGCGGTACTAGTCATATTATTCTTCACGTAGAATGGAGAAGTCAGACTAAGAGATGATATAGATGTTGTTAGTTGTATAGCTTCTGTTAACTATTATTGTTATTATTAGTTGTATAGCTTCTGTTATTGTTTTGCTGTTCGGCTTGAACTCTTTTAAATGTCTTCTGAAGCAGCCAATCTCTTGGCTAGAAAAGATAAAGTAATATGCCTAATGTAATATTTTATGCCCCCTTCTTCACTACCATGCTAGAGAATCTCATGCCTTTATAACCTAAATAGTTCCCCATTGCTTCCTACTGAAGCATCACAAATAATACTGTTGTAACCAGGACCAGTACAGATTTTTTAATGCTAAACCTGGTATTCTCCACTAGGGATGTGCACAAACTAGGGGAAATGGTGGTTCATTTCATAATTTGTTTGATTTCTGACCTGGTTTGTGGTTCATTGGTATTTTTGGTTCAGGAGATGTTAAACTCACTGGGAGTCTTCAGCAGGCTGTCCTCCACCCACCCTCCAAGTTTGGTGAAGATGGATTTTGAATATCTGAGTTATAGCCCCCAAAGCAGGTGCCTCCAGGAAAACTTGGCTTCAGCTCTCACTGACAACTCTTTGTACTGCAGAATGGGAACTCCATGATTGCTCCTGGAGATGCCAGTCAAGATATGGACAATTACTGTGGGTATTTCTAGGGCTCCTGGAAGTCCACCCTCATATTACCTAGCAATTGACTGAAACAGTGCCAGGTGTCTGGGAAATGAACTGCAAAGATGAAACAAACAAAGCACTATGGCCAGAAGCAATTCTAAACATTCTATAAATAAGCCTGATTCATACACAAATTGTGGTTCGTGGTTCGGTTTGTGCCAATGCCTATTCTCTACCTATTAGAAGTGTTAAATGTCTTGGTGAAACTAGTGAAGGGTCTCTGTTCTTTCACGGATTTTTTTTCACAATTACATTTCACTGTGTACTTTCTACATTTCATGGCTTCTTGACCCCAATGATTCCCCCCCCCCCGTCCATACTTTTAATATAAAATGTCTGCCCAGTGAGGGGCTACTGTACTGCATCTAAAGAAGAGGGCAATTATTTCACAGTAGTTTTGCTGTAATAAAATTGTGTGGATCTCTAGGTTGGTTATGTTTGCTGCAGTAGATTAACACAGCTACCCAATTCTTACTCCAGTTATTTCTGTAGCCACCTTATTTATGAAAGTATTAAAATGAGCTCCTCTGTGTGCTGATAATGTTCAGAATGCATCTCCCATTACAGAAATGCTGTTATTATTTGTTGACCTCTTGAAATGATTCAGATTTACTAATAAAATGCAGTTATATTCACATCTCTCAAGTGTTCTATACTGTGAGGGACATCATGCATTTATTTTCATTTGAGATGTTCTGCCTTTTCTAATTGGCTTTGCAAAGTCCTAGCTGCTGCTAGTCTCCCAACAATGTCAGCATTTGAAGGAGCAAACAAAAATTAGCTTTCTGTAGGACACCCCTTTGGATATGACACTGGTTAAGATATAGTTATATTTTGTAGATCTTTTTATATGGCCTAATCCACTAATGGATTGGAATTGGGTACTTGGATATACATTTCATGGTAATTTTAGCCAGTATTATTTATTTGTGAAAGTACTCGTTGAAGGAAGTAGATTAACCCACGTAAATGAGAAAGTTAAGTGGGAATTGAAACTTTGATGTGGTGGGTAGATACAAAAAAAATTGAGTGGGAAGGAGTGATGTGATGGCTTGGCATGATATTCTGGCTGGTTCTGGGACATTTGAGCATTTGAAAGGTTTGCTCAGTGGCACAACAAATGTATAAAATTATAGTTAACTTGACTGGTTATAGAATTACTGGATCTTCTTCGTGGTCTCTGTGCTTCACACTCATGGGATAGTGCGCCTGCGCCGATCCCCGAATCGGTATCTGCAAAAGCCCGGGATTTTTTCGCGCTCGGCGCCACCAGGCATGCGCAGGCGACCCACTGCGCATGCCCACCGGCGCCCGCGCGGCAATCCCGCCAGTTCCTTTCTGACCGCTGCGCTAGAGAGGTTCCCTTTCTGATTCTCCGGTCGGTGAGAGCGATTTTTTCTCTCGTTCCAGCCCGTTTGGTCTTGTAAATAGTTAGTTAGCTAGTTATTAGTGTTAGTTAGTGATAGTTAGTAAAAAAAAAAAAAAAGAAGAAGAAGAAGCGTTTTCTTTGTTGTCCGGCGGATCGCCCTTTGGGGTGGTCCGTTTCCGTTTTTACCCCCCTTTTCTCTCAGGCGTTTCTGAGCAGAAGGAAAAATTTTTCCCGCGCGACCGCTTATGGAAAGTCGCTGGGGGTTTTTTGAGCGCTGCCGGGCTTGTGGGAGGAAGATTGCCCCTCCCGACGGACATTCCCTGTGCCTGCTGTGTTTGGGGGAGGCGCACAGAGTTGAGTCGTGCCCGCACTGCCTTCGGTTCTCGAAACAGACCAGGAAGAACCGTGCGGCTCGATTATCGGCAGCGCTCACCGAATCGGCGCTTCGACCTCATCGACCGATGGAGGTTTCGGCACCGAAGTCGACCGACACCCCGGCACAGGAGCTTGCATCGGCCGATGCTGCTCCGATTCTGACTTTGGAATTGCCGGAAGAGCGTGGCTCCACGAAGCGTCCCCACGAGGGTTCGGTGGATGCGCCCGCTACAAAACGCCGAGAGGACTCGGGGACCCGAGCTCCGAAAAAGGCGAAATCGAAGGAGAAGCGCAAGCGACCCCGCACTCCTTCTCCGTCGGAAGGCGCATCGACGTCGGCAAAACCGCCGAAATCGATTCGGGTCTCTCCGCGCAGGAGCCCAACAGCCCAACAACGCCTGTCGGCGTCGGAGCAGGAGCCGGAAATTGACCTCACCCAACGGTCTTCATCCTCAGGCTCACGGCGTCGGTCGAGCAGCGGATCGACGTCGGGGGTAGACGCTTCGGCACCGGTCGTAGACCCGCCCTTCAAGCCCCGACCCAGACGGGACCTATCCTACACCCCGCAACGCTTCCCAATACCACCATGGGAGCAACGGCGGTGGCAGCCTCCCTACTCCAGATACGAATCCTGTCGGTGGTACCCGGAGGACTACCAAGACTGGGAGCAAGCTTCGGAGTTTTCTGCGATGTCGAGGGTCTCGCATCACTCCCGAAAGGCGTCGGCGTCGGTCCCCCCGGATCGACAGCTAGTCCCGGTCGAAGCTCCTCCAAGACTATCGTCGGTACAACTTCAACCGCGAGCGTCGACACCGAGGCTCTCCGAGCATTCCACTCAGCGTGACTCCTCGTCATCGGAGTCGGACAGTGAGATCCCTGATCTGGAACCCTCACCTGGTTCCAACACGGCGGAGGATCTTCCGATCTCGCCGTCGGAAGACCTAAAATCCTATGGCGACCTCGTGAGGCGCATCGCTTCCACCCTCAGACTGCCTGTGACCTAACCGGAACCCGTAGTGGATGACAACGTGTTCGATATAATGCAGAGGAACACGTCCACTGCGGTGGCCCTTCCAGTCACCAAGGTGATTCTTCAGGCCATCAAAGAATCTTGGAAGAAGCCTTCCTCGACACCCGTTTCCTCCAAACGCCTGGACCATATGTACAGGGTTCAGGAGGCAGGTGCTGAATTTCTGTTCACCCACCCACGTCCGAATTCTGTGGTGGTCTCCTCCTCCTCGAAGGCAAGGAAGGTGCACTCCTCCCCACCGGACAAGGAGGGTAGGAAAATCGACGGGATGGGCCGCAAGGTCTATTCAGCGGGGGCACTCGGCATCAAGGTATCTAACTATGCAGCCTGCATGGCTAGGTACCAGTATGCCGTGTGGGAACAGCTTTCCCCCTTCCTCTCTTCACTAAGTGAGGACAAGAAGACGGCGGCAATGAAATTGCAAAAGGAAGGTCTCGCTGTAGCCAGACAGCAACTGGCTGCAGCGAAACATATGGTGGAAGCCTCAGCCAAAGCCATTACATCGGCAGTTTGCATCAGGCGACACTCCTGGCTCAGGTCGACGGC
Source organism: Heteronotia binoei (assembly GCF_032191835.1). Taxonomy (NCBI): domain Eukaryota; kingdom Metazoa; phylum Chordata; class Lepidosauria; order Squamata; family Gekkonidae; genus Heteronotia; species Heteronotia binoei. The sequence continues at coordinate 133,844,455 of NC_083224.1, read as the reverse complement.
ACTGCACCAAGACACCAAGACCTTTATCGAGGACTTACCCTTCGAGGGTGACGGGCTCTTCAGCACTACGACCGACACGGCGCTGCAAGAGTTTGACAAGAGTGTCAAGACATCCAGAAACTTGGGGGTCCAACCTTCCTCCAAGTCTCCGAAGTCAAAACAATGGTCCAAACCTTGGACCAAGAAGCCCTATCAGAAGTTCTCCCCTGAGCAGTGGCGTCCTCGCTCGCAGCAACCTGAACGGCCACCCTACTCCGGCAACGGCAGAAACCGTTATGGGGGCCAGCCTTCTAATAAATCTAAGGGGGCTCGGCCACAGAAGCAGGGGGTTTGACTTCCCGCAAGCACGCGTCATCGCCCCCACTGTCGACCATTCCATTCGCCTACGCCCTTTCCTGCCTGCCTGGGAGTTGATCTCCACAGACAGGTGGGCTCTGTCCATTATTCAAGAGGGCTACAAGATAGAGTTTAGCCAGACCCCAAACCAGTCCGTGGTAGTTACCACTCCCCCTTCCCCACCTCTGCTGGCGGAGGTGAGCAACCTCCTACAGAAACAAGCCATAGAGGTTGTTCCACCGGAGACCAGGGTGGGAGGTTTCTACTCCCGCTACTTTCTGGTTCCCAAAAGGGACGGGGGTCTACGGCCTATCATGGACTTGCGGGGTCTGAACAAATTCATTCTATACCAGAAGTTCAGAATGGCTACACTGCAAACGATCCTGCCCCTCATCAATCAGGGGGATTGGATGGCGACCCTGGACCTCAGGGATGCTTACTTTCATGTCAGCATCCATCCCGCGTTCAGGCGTTTCCTACGATTTGCAGTGGGTGCTCGTCACTTCCAATTCAGGGCCCTGCCGTTTGGACTGTCTACTGCTCCTCGGGTGTTCACGAAGCTGATGAGTGTGGTGGCTGCTCATCTTCGCCTTCAGGGAGTCGTTGTTTTTCCGTACATCGACGACTGGCTTCTTGTAGCGAAGTCGAGGGAGAGTTTAACTTCTCACATCGCCATTACTCTGTGTCTTCTCGGCACCCTGGGGTTGCAGGTCAACGTGGAGAAGTCTCATCTCACCCCGTCAAAGACAGTTCAATTCATAGGGGCTCTGTTGGACACGGATCAGCACAGAGCGTTTCTTCCCGCTCAGAGAGCAAGGGACATCATGACTCTGGTACAGCTTCTCCAAAGGCGACAATGGGGCACAGCACAACAGATCCAGCGGATGCTGGGACTGATGGCTGCGACGACGAGCGTGCTGCGCTTTGCAAGACTGCACATGAGGGGCCTACAGCTATGGTTCTTGCGCCATTTTCGCCCCCTCAGAGACTCACCTCGGAAGAGGTTCACCATCCCATCCGAGGCTCTTCAATCCCTGCAATGGTGGGGGTCGGAGAGCAACATCTGCCAAGGGGCTCCCTTTCATCTACCAACCCCTTCCGTGACCATCGCCACCGATGCTTCCATGTGGGGGTGGGGAGCTCATCTGGAGGACTTATGTGTGGGGGGCAAGTGGCCACTGAAACTCGGCCAGTACCACATAAATTACCTGGAACTGCTGGCGGTCCACTTTGCCCTTCGATCCTTCCGCCCTCTGTTAGCGGGGAAGACCGTGGCATTACTGACGGACAACACCACTGCCATGTGTTATATAAACAGGCAGGGAGGGACAGTGTCTCGCAGGCTATGCTCACTGGCATTAGATCTCTGGAGGGAGTGCCTCCAGTGGGACATTTTTGTGAAGGCTACGCATCTGCCTGGGGTCCTCAACGTACAGGCGGACTCTCTCAGCAGGGGTGCAGCATCCCCACACGAATGGGAACTGCAGTGGAAGTTCCTGGAACCAGTATTCCAACTTTGGGGCTATCCGCAGCTAGATGTTTTCGCCACAGCGTGGAACAAGAAGTGCCCCTTGTTCTGTGCCAGGGGGGGTGCGGACCCGACTTCCCTGGGAGACGGACTCCTTTTTCAGTGGGAGGGTTGGTTCCTGTACATGTTCCCACCCTTACCTCTGCTGACGAGAGTGGTCCACAAGTTAGTGCAGGAGAGACCACGATGCATTCTGGTGACCCCGTGGTGGCCCCGTCAGAGCTGGTTCCCGATTCTGCTCCAGCAGTCGAAGGGGATCTTTTACCAGTTCCCGGCGGAACCGGACCTGTTGTCGGCCCAGGGCGGACACGTGCTCCATCACAACGTGCCGCACCTGAAGCTGACAGCGTGGTTCATCGACCACTAGACTTTTCCACCAGGGTTCAGCAGGTGCTCCAGAGTAGCAGGAAACCTTCCACCCGTGCCTCTTATGAGAGGAAGTGGAAGAAGTTCAGTGACTTCATGGCTGACTCTCTTGTGCCACCCAACTCGGTTGGACTCCCGGCAATTTTTGAGTTTCTTTTGTCTTTGATCGATGAGGGGTTAGTTTTTTCCTCCATCAAGGTTTATTTGGCAGCTATTTCTGCCTTCCATGTTTCGGTCGAGGGTTACTCTGTTTTTGCACACCCGCATTCCAAAAGATTTTTAAAGGGCCTGTTCCGGCTTCATCCCCCCTCTAGATCCCCTCCACAGTTGTGGGACCTGACTTTGGTTTTGGACAAGTTAACTCGCCGTCCCTTTGAACCCATGGCAACATGTTCCCTGCAGCTCTTGTCCTGGAAGACTGCATTTTTAGTTGCCATCACGTCAGCACGTCGTGCGGGGGAGCTCACAGCGATGCGGTGTGACTACCCATACCTTGCCTTTAGGGAGGCCGGAGTTTCTTTGGCCCCGGACATTACTTTTCTCCCGAAAGTGGTTTCCCAGTTTCACCTTAACTTAGAAGTTTGGTTACCCACTTTTTACCCTAGTCCTTCCTCGGACGAGGAACGGAGGCTACATGCACTGGATGTTAAGCGTGCCCTCCTATTTTATTTAAACCGTTCAAGGGGTTTTCGTAAGGATAACCAGCTTTTTGTCTCCTACTCTGCCCCCAAGTTAGGGTCCAAGATTTCGTCTCAAAGACTTTCCAAGTGGCTTACTGAGACGATCAAACTTTGTTATCTGTTGGCTAAAAAGCCGTTACCTGGACCTGTGCGTGGACACTCCACTAGGGCGATGGCCACGTCGGTGGCATTCCTGAAAGGTGTGTCCCTTTCTGATGTCTGCAAGGCGGCTACCTGGTCTTCTCCGCATGCCTTCATGAAGCACTACGCGCTGGACGTGCATGCTCAGCAGAGGACTCGGTTGGGAGCTGCGGTGCTACAGGCTGTGTCTTCAGGCTGACCGTCTTCCCGCCTCCAGGTATGCTTTGCTTGCTAATCTCCCATGAGTGTGAAGCACAGAGACCACCAAGAAGATAGACAGGTTGCTTACCTGTAACTGTAGATCTTCGAGTGGTCATCTGTGCATTCACACTACCCGCCCTCCTTCCCCGCTGCTGACGGTCTCTCTCTCTCCAGAAAGGGGCTTTCAGCGGTCAGGGAGGAACTGGCGGGATTGCCGCGCGGGCGCCGGTGGGCATGCGCAGTGGGTCGCCTGCGCATGCCTGGTGGCGCCGAGCGCGAAAAAATCCCGGGCTTTTGCAGATACCGATTCGGGGATCGGCGCAGGCGCACTATCCCATGAGTGTGAATGCACAGATGACCACTCGAAGATCTACAGTTACAGGTAAGCAACCTGTCTTTATAGAATTATCAGTGTTAAGGTAACAGTTATAGTGAGGCTTACCATAAGTATGCAATTTATGCATTGCTTATAAAAGCACAGGCCTATTACTTCAGTGTACAGTAGCTGTCAAATTTATCTTTTAAACAATTTATTTATTAGGATTTCCCAAAAACCTAAAAGTTGAGGAGACTCAGCAGTGAAGATGAAACAGTTCTGTGTGGACTATAAGGTGATGGCAAATTAAGAACGCTGTTAATTTGAAAGTAGTTTTGTTAACCAAACTGTAGGAAACATTACAGTGTTTTACTTTGTTCCATATGTGCCATAATGTCTAGTATTCTCTATCTAGTAGGAAAGATCCATTTTTAGATATGTTTTCTCTTTTGTGCTTGCTCATTTTGGATCTTTTCCTAAACACATGTGCCATGTAGTTCCAATTGTTACATTATTTGTACAGTCTGATAGTCTTGCTGTATGTATTGGAGAATATGAATTTCCACTTTTTTCATATGCTTATGATTTTCATAGTAGCTAGCATGGAACAGAGGAAAGGTTAGTGGTTCCATTGCCCTCAGTGTCCCACAGCAAGGGACCAAAAGGTGAGGTGGAGCAATGGATGGCAGCTAAGGACCCTCAGTTAAGAGCTACCATGAGGTGCAAATGCCCAGCATCCTCTGACTCCCCTCCCCAGGTACAAGGGTTACTCCTGTCTATTGGCAATTAGCTGAATTTCCACTCTTTTCATCTCTTGAGGACTTCAAAGCACCCCCTTACATTTTTGTTAACTTTCTGTTTGTTACTATTGCACATTTTTGCACGTGTATAAAACAAATCAGTTGCACATTATGTATTTAAAATGCTATGCGTGTGCCTGGCATTTCAGCCATTCTACGATGGTTCCAGGAGTAGGACGGTCCCAGTTTGGTGTAGTGGTGAAGTGCACAGACTCTTATCTGGGAGAACCAGGTTTGATTCCCCACTCCTCCACTTGCAGCTGCTGGAATGGCCTTGGGTCAGCCATAGCTCTGGCAGAGGTTGTCCTTGAAAGGGCAGCTGCTGTGAGAGCCCACTCAGCCCCACCCACTTCACAGGGTTGTTGGGGAGGAAGATAAAGGAGATTGTGAGCAGCTCTGAGATTTGGAGTGGAGGGCGGGATATAAATCCAATATCATCATCTTCTTTCTTCCCTCACTAGTGGGTATAGGTTCCTCCTCTGGAACAAGGTCAGTTCTTTTAATCGATCCAGTGAAAGGAATTGTCTATCTCCTGGGAACTTCCCAGTCTTGCTGGCCTGCTGCAAGAACAGGATGTGTTCGGCACTCAGTAGAGCACAGCAATCCAGGCCAGAAGAAGTCAATAACGACCCCTGTCAGTGACAACAGACTACAATCGACAGAAGGAACAGCTGCCTATGTCAGGGTTGGCCCTGACAACTGCAGCCATGCAGTGGACTCCCACAGAGTGTCTTACATGGAGTAGGACCTCCTCTCCTGAACCTTTGCAGGGCAGGAAGCAGTAGAGTCCATGCACGGTCTTCTACTGTGTGGTTCAGGTTGTCTGCAACAGACCAAGGGAACCAGTGGTTCGACTGAGTGCACAACTTGCGATGAGAGTAGTAAGTGGTGTGAGCAGCAGACAACGGGTGCCCAGGGCCCCAGCAAAGAGGAGAGAGTCAGATATTGTGGCAACTTCTTCCTTGTGTGTGGTGAACTTCAAATGGCTGCCCTTTGGTGGTAAAGTGGGAAACCGGCTATTTTCACACCATGGTGATGAGGACCTGGCAGGGAAACAGCCCTTAGCCTTGGAAATAAAGCCTAATGCATCTCCCTACTGGTATGAGAGTGTATAGGGGGGTGTCCTTTGGGGCAGATTGTAAGGAGCAGGCACATGGTGGGCCATTTTGGGAGTCCAAGCTCCTTAATGCCAGTTTTCCCAGCCTCCAGGTTAGTCATGATAGCAGAGGGTCTGGGAAATATGGGCAGAAAAGGGAGTTCACCCAATGACTTTGAACTTTCTAAACACTCTGACTCCCATTGAGTTCAGGCTTCTGCTGAGGATACAGAGCCGGATCTCATGGGGGATGATGCCAAAGCTAGCCTATTAGAATGGCTAAAAGGGGAATTCTTAAAAGAATTAGGGCATTCCCAAGGCTCAGACTCTGCTGTATCCTCCCAAGGCAGGCACAGTCAAATCCAACAAAAGAGGGGAACGGATGCAAGCCTTACAAGGTACTATCAAACCAAAAAAGAGCAAACTGGCATTAGGCATTGATTCCCCTATAGTTAGTTTGCACGAAGAAGATAGCTCTGATCCCTCTAATCCATCATTGGAAAAGGAGGAGGGGGAATTATCTGAAGAGGAGGCAGTAGTGCCCATGGTACAGTCTCAACCATTCTCGTTGGAATACTATGCCAAACTATTTCTCAGAGTGCTTAGAGAGCTAGATTTTGTCCCCACTTCCAAAGAGCAAGTGGACTTAGATCCAGATCTCCCAGTGGGCTTTGAGAAAATGATGTCTAAGCTGGGGGTTACACAGGTGGGGGTTCCTTTATCAGTGTCCTTCTTCAGTATAATAAAAGTTGAATGGGATCACACAGCGAAACCCAAGGCCAACCAACAATGGTTTTCTAAGTTGTATAGGTTGATTTCAGAAGCCGCCAAATGGCTTATATTACCCGTGGTTGACGAGCCAGTTAGTAGCCTTCTTTCCAGCTCAGTACTGCCAATGGTCTTCCCAGGGATAGTCTTCCCAGGGATCCCTGTGATAGACAGGCGGAACAGGTTCTGTGAAAGGACTTTGAGTACTCTTTATGGTCCTTTAGACTTTTAGAGCATCCACCACAGGATCACTATTTGCACGTTTAGGCCTCCAGTTTGGCCTTGGAGAGTGAGGTGCCAAATGAGTTTAAAGATGAACTAAAGAAATTGCTTTAGCAATGGCATGTATAGCAGATGCAACTCTCAGTGCTGTTCAACTGTCAGCCAGGGCCATGGTTTGCAGTGTGTGGCTGCTTGTCAAAACATCTGGCTCAGGAGCTGGGATGTGGATATGGCAGCACAAGGCAAGGTTGTGGGCATTCCATTCTCAGATGTGAAACTTTGGAGATGTCTTGGAGAGGTTTCTTATTGAGGACAAAGACAAAAAGAAGGTATTGCCTTCCAAGAAAAAAGACACCAAGCAGAGGAAACATTACCAGTCTTTTCGAGACTCAAAGTCTTCAAGAGCTTCCAGTTTCCAGACCTTCAAGGGAAAATGGCAGTCCATAAGTTGTGAGTCTAAGTCCTATTCTGGAAAGATGGACCAGGGAGCTAAGAGTACTCCAAATAAAGGAGGGTCCCAATGACTATATCGGCAACTCAGAGACACAGGGGATGCGAGGCCACCTACACTACTTTGTGGACCAATAGAAACAATCAGTGATGGACAAATGGGTGGTGGATACTCTGATGCATGGTTATTCACTAGAATTGGACTCCTTTCCCCCTCCACGGTTCTGATGTGCCCAGAAAATGAACCATAGAAGCTCACCAACTGATGTTGAAAGCCATTCAACACTTGATGGACATAGGGGCCATAGAGTTGGTTCCAGTTTTTGGTGGTGTTAAAATCCATTCATATTCACATGCAGTGTTGTAATTCAGGTCTGCCTATAAACTGTTCCAACTATATTAGCAAGAGAGTATGATTTCATTTAATGGCAGGAGCTACTATCAGAAAAAGATAAATGTTGAGTTTAGAACTACTTGTACATGAGGCAGAAGCAGTTAGAGTGAAGAGCTCACCCTATGTATGTATTTTTAAAAATCCATAGTTCTTACTCAGGGTCAAATGTACTATACCAGGGGTGTCAAATGTGTAGCCTGTGAGTCTGATCTGTCCACACAGGGCTTCTATGAGGCATTGTCCACCTCCTTCTCTATCTCTTCTTCCTTTGGTTGCCATTTTTTTATTTCTTCAGTGTGATGCAGCCAAGCAAATTAGCTTCTGGCTCTTTACCTCTTTCCCCCTCCTTCTCCAAGGGAGGAGGAGCCTCAACCAATGGAGGAGCTTGACTCTATAACTCTGCTGTGCGATCAATCAAAGCTAGAGCTATGCCAGACTCTCTCAATTGCACAACAGAGATAGAGTCAAGCTCCTCCATTGGCTGAGGCTCTTACTCCCTCCTCCCTTCTCTAAGAGGGAGGGGGGAAGAGGGGAAAAGCGAGGAGAGGCTGCTTGCTCTGCTGCCTCAGTAGCAGGGGAGAAATGCAAAAAGCACCTTTAAAACCAACACAGTTTTATTCAAGGTAAGAGCTTTTCGTCTTCCTATTGTGTATGTGTGTGTTTTATTAAGCTCATTTTGCCAGGACTTTCCTGGGTGCAGGTGGGTTCCCTCCAGCATCCTGATCCAGGCGTTCTCAGTAGGAAAGCAATGTGAACTATTTAGATGAGGAGTAACACATTATTTAGATGAGGAGTAACAAACTATTTAGATGAGGAATAACAACTATATTTAGATGAGGAATATCAACAAGAAGGCTGCAAGTCCACCATATTTCCTTTGTAGACTGGGGATTCTGAATCTAGGCTTTCCAGATAGTAGGCTGATATTGACCACTATACATTGCTGTCTCTATTCTTGCACTGCCTTATAGGAGTGTCAGTTATCAGACCCCATTAAACAAAATATTGCAATTGTGTTAATTTTTAAACATGTTTTATGTTTAAAAAAATCTTCAGTTGTGTTTGTCTGTGCTTTTTAAAGTTTATATCTCCCCAACCTGACACACTTGGCCTGGCTGCACAGTGTCTCATTTATTTCAGATCCAGCCCTCATAATAAGTGAGTTTGACATTCTTGTTCAATATTTTTTTCCCTGGGCTTTGTTTAAGTAGTGAGAGGGACTGAGTTTTAGGGAACTGACACTCAAGCTGTTTTCTGAGGGTGAGGATAATAAGACAACAGATTCTTCTCAAATGTATATGTGTGTATTTTTAAAGAGAATGCCTTGTTTATTTCTACCTGAAAAGGCTGAAGTCTGAATATATGTAATTTAGTCTGATTGTTGCGTTTAGACAGTGTGTGTAACTTTTTCCCGAAGACTACTTGGGTTTGATTTTGCTGAGCCTGGATGTTTAGAAATTGCATGCTGTGGCTTTATAGGTAGGTGTACTTCAGATTATTAAATGCTTTTTCTGCCTTGTGAAAGGTCATTTCCTCTTCTGTGTTTTGAAGCTGTACATCCCAGGAAAGGAAGCACTTAAGCACAAAGACCGCACAAATGAATTCTGTAAACTTTTTGCCCATGTACTGAATTGATTGCTGGCGCAGCACTTCATATTTTCTTGTAATGTTCTACATATTGATTTATTTCCAGTACCACACATTAGTCAACAGTGTACTCTGGAAGACATAACATGCACGCACTCCAAAAAGGATATCATGTTTCCTTTCCTCAAAAGGGCTTTAGAACTCCAGAATATAGATACAGTATTTTGTGTAGGTTTTTAAAATAAAAAAAATCAACAGGTTTGCTTCTAATTGTTTAATTGAATTCAATCAATTTTCCACAATGAGTGTATGTACTAGGAGTGTGCAAAAAACACCATCAACCCAGTATTTTTTTGGGTTCATATATATTGCACCCCCAAATACCTATATTTCCTGAAATTCCCAAATCCCAATACTGATATGGTATTTGGATTTGGTAAATATTTGGGATTCCCAGTTTTTTGTTGGCTCTATACCAATGGTTCCCATAGGGTATAATGGAGAATTGATCTGGGGGTATCGGGCTCTGGGGCCCCCTGTTTTTTGAGGGTTTTCCATAGGTGCAGTGCCATCAATGTAAAGGTCCTGTCCCTAGTAGCCAGTCTAGTCATTTCTGAAGGTAGGGACACAGATAGGAGGGTTTGTGAGGAAGATCTTAACTATTGGGCTGAACAGTACGGAAGGAGGAGATCCTTCAGGTACCCTGGCTGCCAGGCCACTGAGGGTCTTAAACCCACCCTTTGAATCTGGCCAGAAACAGATGGGCAAATGTGTTCTTTGAACACAGGTGTCACAAGCAGAGAACGAGGGAGGGCCTTCTGCTGGCTGCTACCACTCTGGTAAGGGTCTGTCTGGCAAGGAAAACACTGGAGGTGCATGAATGCAGCATGATGCTGTGAGTAAGTGCGGGGGGGGGGGATGTTTCCCTAAAGCCATGAATTTGGGGAAGATAACCTGTGCAGAAATGGTAATGGTTATCTGTACTGGGTAACTATAACTGTCTCAATTTATCATACAGTTATAACAGTTCCTTCTTTGTTTTACATAGGATTCTTTCATTGTACTTGATTATTTTTCTAGATATACATCAGCTTCCAGTTTGAATTGAAGGAATTTTAAATATGTCTTCTGGTCCATGTTTGATGTCTGAGACCTGAAGGGTTGTTGCAGATAGTCATACAAGCAGCACTTGGTATGCTTGGCTGTTCTCATGGAATGAGAAAAGCCTATGTATTATTGTGGCAGATATATCTCCCTCCTCCCTTCATCTTTGAATATGAGATAATTGTTTGCACATTAAAGACATGACTTTCAGGCTCCACTGTAATGATTTGCAAAAGATGCAATTAACATTCTGCTAGACAGTCATCCAAGGTCATCTGAGGTAGGCTGCCAGCTGTCCATTTTGCTATTGCACTATGCAGGAAAGTGGCTGAAATTACTCTCCCTAATAGCTGAAGCAAAATTTCAGTTGTTTACGGTGTGACTTTTCTTAACACTGGCTATTTTATCACAGTTCATATTTGTCTTAGTGTGTAAAAATGCTGAAATTCTTAAAATGGCTGTTCTTAAACATGTTTTTTATGACTTAATGTTTCTCTTTTTTCATCATAAAGCTAATCAGTAGATAAATTTAAATGCATCTGGAAAGCGGAAAGTGAGGGGATTGGTAAGAATCTATGTAGTGGCATATACTTTCCCCTTCAGTATTGCTTTTTTAAAGCATGAAAATCTGTTTAAAATGTTTTGCCATCTTGATATGCAAACCTTTCACTTTAGATATGCTTGTAGCTAGCACTCAGCAATATTCTGTATAACTGAGCTTTGGTTTAATGCCAGTTCCTAATCTCTAGTAGTCTGTTTGTGCTAGATTAATTTCTAATTGATATATATATATATATATATATATATTTAAAAAACACCTGTTTGTTCCAACTAGACACAAACCTTTTTCAGACTTTAAGGGAAACTTTGAAGGCATTTTCTCATTTAGTGCCAGTATTTGTAATAGCCACAATAAAAAAACATTTTTATGAGTGAAAAAGCAGTATACAAGAATTTAATAAAGTAATAATTTAAATACCGCCCCACATGTCTATTCTGAAATCTTGACTCTTGTCATAAAACTGTACCATTTTCCGAGGCTTGTAGCATTGTATCATTCAATTTCTCCTGTGTTTTACTGCTGTGAGAGTTGTTCCATTAGAATAAATCAAATAGAATGGATAAATAACTATTAAAATAAAATAGACTCAGTCTGTTATAGAAAGACATCTTTATCAGCATATCTCATCCTTTGGCAAGCTGTCCTTTGCTCTGTTTTTATCATACATGGCTTGCAAATTATGTAGCATTCAAGATTATGGCTAAATAATTAGAATTGCCGGGTTAAGACTGGAGCCACATGAAGAAGGGTGTAAAGAAAGGGGGAATTCTGCTGTAGGAGCAAGAAGATGTAGGGGAATGCATGGAAGTCTTTTCCACTGTGAAGTGACTTGAGCTTAGTATCATGGGGGGAAAGGACATTGAGTGTACAGCATGCAGTGAGCATTCTGATATGGCACAATGGCAAACTTGCATTAATAGTATTAATTTTCAAATATTTGAAACTATCGCCACACTTAGTTATACTGTACTGTATTCTAACTTAGTTTGTTTTCAAAACAGCTGTAATATTTTTTCCAGGTGATGTCTGGTCTATTGTAAAACTGTATAAATGACTATTTTTTTAGATACCTTGGTGGCTTTTTGGCAACACTTATTTAAACACAGACCAAAAGGGTCAGAATTGTGTTCATTCAGGGAAGATTCCTTATTATGTTTTTGCCACTTCTCTAACTCAGTAAGCTTCTCCTCATGAATGATAATTGGAACATGCTAGAGAGAATGCAGAGTAATACATTTAGTAGGACTTCACCAACAAGATATACCAGTGTTAAAAAAAAAAAAACTATGATGAAAGTGCATTTGTTATAGAACTGTAATAAATGATACTGTGTACCATTACTATTTTTTTTTTTTAAGAATGTGCCTATAATACAGTTTTAAAAATAATATCACTGAATGTTGTAAACATTTCTATCTGGAACATCTGTAATCAGATGCCAGATTTAACCACAGACATGTGTTGAAGGGGTTTTTGTTAATGAACAGTGTCTTGCAATATCAAATGTTATATTGTCCATTTTTAAGACAAGTCTCAATATATATAAAATTTAAATGAGCATCTTGTTCCACTTGAAGTTATTGTCTGTCATGGCCTAAAGGAACAAAGTCAATAGTAACCATTTTATTTACCCTCAGATATAACTTAGGCATCGAGTGCGCAGTAAAAAAAACTTTTTCTGTGCTGCAGTGTATTTCAATGAAGCCCATGCAAGTCAATTGGCATTCTTGTTTCTCATTATCTCTATAGAGCCTTCAAGCCTCTCCTATCTTAAACTACCCTGTAAAAACATGAGACCTTCCCTGGAGAGCCACTGCCACTGTGAGTAGGTGGAGACAGGGAGTGGGGGGAGAGAAAGCTTGCAATGCTTAGCCAATTCATGTTTTCCTAGGCTCAGAGCATTTTATCTATTTTTAGTTTATATCTTTAGTTTTGTTGCTGTGATCCTTGTGCTTTTTCTTGACATTTTATTTAAAAAATTGCATTGATAAATCCCACTATTCCCCCACCTCTCCATTTTAGGCTGGCATCTTTTAAGGACAAGGTGTGGAGGTTTGGAACCAACCACAGTTAAACTATAGAGTTCTGTAAACTACAGAAATATTAGTATTAACACACACCCCTCCTAAAATGGGGCTACAAAGCAGAACAGGTACCGAAAAGGACAACCAAAATTATTATCAAGGGCAAAGCATTATTATGGTTAGACAATGACTTGGACCTAATGTAGGTTATTCACAGTACACAGTGCTTCTCCCAGTGAAATCCTGACGCTGGTGGGCCTGGTAGGGTCTGAACTGAATTTCTGGGCAATCTTTAAAGCATTTTTGGGTACATGGTGCTATAGTAATCCAACCTAGAGTTCACAGTGTCACTTATAACAGTGGTGAGCAATGTTCCCTCTAAGCTGAGTTAGCGTGAGCTAGCTTACAGATTTTTAGCTTCCAGCTCACACATTTTTGTCTTAGTTTAGGAAGGATGGCCCCAGAGCACACTGATTTATGCAGTAGCTCACAACTTCAATGCCAGTAGTTCACAAAGTAGAATTTTTTCTCACAAGACTCTGCAGCTTAGAGGGAACATTGGTGGTGAGGTCACCCCACTACAGGAATAAATGTACTACCATCTAATCATTCCTCTTAGAAGAAGATAATCCTTGATGCTCTTAAGAATGTCTTCCCCCCTCTGTGCCATTTATAATTTGAGCCATTTTAACCTGTAGTCCTAAATGTATTCTTAAAAGAAATCTTGGCGTTCAGAAGTCCAATTGAAACCAATGCGGTTTACTTTCAACATACACAGGATTGTGGTGTTGTGTTCCATTATTTTTCTTAACTGGCAGTTTTCTCCTGCTCCTCCAATTTTCTGGTTGAAAATTATTTTTCTTGTTGATCCTATATTATAAATTGAAGTACACAGTCATATATTCTTGTTTTGCTGGTAGTGTATTCTGATTAACACTATGCAGTTAGATTATATTATTATTCCTTGGTATACTGTATTTTGAGCCTTTACTGGGATGGCCCAGGCGATCCTGAACTTGTCAGATCTCAGTGTCAGCCCTGGTTATTACTTGGATGGGAGATCACCAAGGAAGTTCAGGGTCACTACAAGGAGGCAGACAGTGGCCACCTACCTCTGAATGTCACTTGCCTTGAAAACCTTACATGGTCACTATGCATTGGCTGTGACTTGACAGCGCACCTTCCACCAACATACAACATTATGAACCCATTCATAGTTTGTATTTAAGTCCAAATATAAGCTCAAAAAACTTTGTTAAAAATGTAATCACAACCAGATTATCTAGAGTACCCACAGATTTGCATTGTGTGTTCATTGCCCTCTTAATTTGGAGCTACATGTGTTCATTGTAACGTACATACTGGGTTTGTTCATTTGTTGCTAATTGCAATTATTCCAGATTCATTTGTACTAATAGCAGCAAAATATGGATTGATGCTAAGTATGAAAGAAAAAATGCGTTGGGCATAACCATAGAAAATTCCAGAACATAAACCATAGAAAATTCCAGAACTGAAACTGGATTGTGCCTGAGCATTAGGGGGGGCAGGGGGTGGGTGGGAGATAAGTGATTGGGAGAGCTAAATTGGGGCACAAGGGAATGATAGTGTTTAAAAAGAATTAATAGCAGATATTTATTAGTGGCCTTTTCTGGTTGATTACTACAAAACAGCTATTTATGATGGGTCAAGATTCCTTCCACTGCTGAACTAGAGCTTCTATAAGCAATTACCTTGTGACAACATTGTAAATATGTGTAAAAAATCCTGAACATTGTGGATAGTTCTTGAATATACCATCTGTAGATCTCTACAATTAGGTTTTATATAAGCATTGTCTTCACGAAGGTTGATCAAGAGGAGACCTAGTGGACATCAGATTCATTCCTTAGGGTTTATGTTGGTATGACTGTACTTAGCTCCATTTCCTGCTCTCTGTCATTAAAGATCTGTGAAATTGTTTTTAAATTGAATGTAGCCTGGATAGAAAGCATTTAACTTAAATGTCAACTAGATAAGGAAACACATTCATGTTTGACTTTTTTGATCCATCTCTGCTGTTACTGAATCAAGTGGCTCTCAATATTATAAATGTTTCTTGCCCCACAGAAGATATAGAGGGCTCAGATCATTTGCTTGCGTATTTTATTGAACATAGTAGCTTGCCCCATGCTTGACTCACAGTTACTTACAAAAATGGAACCATAGGGCAACAATTTTACACTAAACTGCTGAAAGTTAATGAGATGTTAAAAGAACAAAGCAGGTCAAGTAACACCTTTAAGACCAACAAAGTTTTATTCAGAATGTAAGCTTTTGTATGCTAGAAGCACACTTCATCAAACAATGGAATGGAATAGCAACTTCATCAGACAATAGGATGGAATGGCAAGCAGTCCTTAATATAAAGAAAGTGGGCAGTATGCAAAATCATGGAAATGTTTTTTAGCAGATTAAAAGAATCACAAATTGGGGTCTGGTGATTGCTAGTTTGGGTTGAATGGGCTAAAACTAGTCAACCTAAACTAGCAGTCACCAGACCCCAATTTGTGATTCTTTTATTCTGCTAAAAAACATTTCCATGCTTTTGTATATTAATTCACTGCCCACTTTCTCTATATTAAGGACTGCTTGCCATTCCATCCTATTGTCTAATGAAGCGTGCTTTTAGCACTCGAAAGCTTACATTCTGAATAAAACTTTGTTGGTCTTAAAGGTGATGCTTGACTCCTGCTTTGTTCTACTGCTTCAGACCAACACCGCTGCCCACCTGAACCAACCAGTTGTTAAAAGAAACATGGAATTAAGGAGCCTAGAAAAGTGTTTGTAGTGCCAAACTATAAATAATGATGGCAATAAATCCATCCATGGGACTGTAAAGATTCCAGTTTCTTTGATAATCTATTTCAGATATTTTTTTAAAAAATTACAGTTCAAAAATTCTTCCCTTTCTACTTTCTTCCAGACTATTCCTGTACCTTCAAAGTTCTGTTTAAAGATGGGAAAGAACTTGGAGGTCATGTCAGAGACATGCATCATCACTGAATTAATCTGTTTAAAACAAGACAGCTAAGCAACTGAAAATCCTTTAATAGGTTAACAGTTCTAATTTCAACTATAATGTGCCTAGAATGTGGGACACTGCCTATATGCCAATGATAACCTATAATAAGGTAAAGAAGAAAATTCCTATTCTGAAATCCTTGCCTGATAGCTGTTCTTGTTCTTTCTTGCTTTCTTAGTTTTAAGCAGTACCGAATAGTTTGAGCTTCTAATTTTAGAGAAATTCTTTATATAGAGATCTTTACTCCAGACCCCTAGCATTTATGCAGTAGGAATGAGGACATGCTTGGAAAAGGGAGTGGCAGTCTATACCAGATTAAAAACAAATCATATCTCTTATTAAAATGATTGTACTGGAAATACCAGATGCCCTTTAGACTGGATCTGTATTACAGAACATTGATGAGAGTTTCTATACTATATTTCATTATAGTCTGTATTGTTCTGGAAATGCTGTAAATAAAGGAGCATTAATTTTAATGTTACACAGAATGATTGCTGATGTATTGTGCAGAGGTTGTCCTAAATAATTAAAACCAGGTTTCAGTTGCCCAAATGAACTGTGATGCCTTCTGAGGAATTACAGTTCATCTAGTCTCTGGATGTTCTCAAATTTCATAAACTTGTAATAGGTCTCTTGGTGATAGCAGGCACTTTCTGCTCTCAAAATGTCCCGCCATTGTTTATAGAAACAATGTGAACATTTGGGCTATGGAATTTCTTCCAAGGTTAGTGGGGGGAGGGTTTGTTTCTTTTGTGCAACTTCATTGTTTAAGATGAGACTGAAAAGCCTCATGCATTAGAATGTTTAGTTACATTTTGCTTTTATCAGTTCAAAATGGTATTATACAAGCTTGTGTTAGGAGACTAACACGCCAATCTAGAAAGTTAAATATACTGGAGTTAAATAAATGGACCTTGTTTTACTACATATATTTTTCTGCATTAGAACTATGCACCTTCTGTTGATCTTGAAAGTAAATTATATAGTTAGTGTAATGATATGAATGCTGTGTGTGCTCCTTTAATTATTGGTAATTTGCAGTGAAGAAAGGGGGTGAAAGAGAGAGAATGAAACAAAGTTGAAATCCAGTAGCACCTTTAAGACCAATAAGATTTTATTGAGTGAGTGAGGTGATTGGTTGGTGACTGAGAGTGTGTGTGTGGAGCTAAGAAGTGTGTGTGGAGAGAGAGAGAGGTCAGCAGTTAATAGTCAGTCATGGTCAGTTAGCAGTCTACAGAGTCTGAGAAGCAATCTTCTGATTAGAATCCCATACTAGTGCTGTGCAGGGCTTTTTTGGTAGTAAAAGCCCAGCAAAAACTCATTTGCATATTAGGTCACACCCCCTGACACAACCATTGTTTCACACAGGGCTTTTGGTAGAAAAAGCCCAGCAGGAACTCATTTGTATATTAGGCCAAACCCCCTGACACCAAGCCAGCCGGAACTGCGTTCCTGCTCAATAAAAGCCCTGGTGCTGTGAAAGGCATTAAGATTCTAGGGAAGAAAAATAGAATACTTTAGAGGACATACTAGAGGCTATATAGGAAACAAAAACCTAATATTGTCAGAGTATTATAGGAGTGCAGGAGACAGAAGCTGTCAGAAAGTTGAGTTAGGAAGAGAAAGGAGAATTTGAGAGGGGAGGAATGAAGTGAAAGAATGACACCTCAGTCAGAAGTTATTATTCACTGAAGAATTAAACTATAAACATCTTGAAACCAATACATTTATTGTACAAATAAAGTTTTATTTTGTTTTATATTATCCTGGAATCCTATGATATTAAATTATAAGAGTATCATCCCATGGGCCGCATAGTCCAATGAAAAAGCCTTAGAGCTTGGGCACAATTTAGTTGGGAACGTTAAATAAAGTATTTGGAATTAAATTCCTGGTGGCAGCATTACATACTTTAAGAGGGAAACTGTGACAGTTAGGTTTTATGAATGCTGCACAAGAATGAGAATGGATAAATGAAATGCTGCTATCATGCTAATTAAGTACTTTAAATGGAAAAAAAACTTGATACTGACATAAGTTTCCTGTAAAATTGCCTGTGTCTTGAAACTGAGTATATTATGCCAGTATTTGGGGTACAACCAATTTCCCCATCTTTCTAAACCACTGTCAGTCACTTTCCCCTTACTGGCAATGTATGTTAGCAGTGGTTCAGAAAGCCAGTGGTTCAGGAAAATGGGGAAATTGACTGTACCCTAAACGCTGGCAATTGTGCAACATTAATTGGGGGGTGGGGAATGTTCCCATACTTTTCAGTTTATAACAATTTTATGTGTTAAGACAACTGTAACAATTGCAGTTTTCAGAATGAAATGTAACCTCCCCCCCCACCCCGTGGTTGTAGGGGGCCTTTTAAAGCTCACAAGAACGTTATTTGAGAGATTGGTTAATATTTTTCTGTAAATGCAATGAGTAAAAATATGGCTTTAAAGAAAAGGTCAAATGTATTAAATGGTTTGGCTAACTGATATCAAATTGGCGTGGTCTTAGTGCTAGGTATATGTGAAATTCAATCTGTGCATATGAATGTTTTACCTTGGTTGGGGAGTGCTTCTCTACCAATACTACATGGACAGAAAATGCTTCCTATTACATGAGCCAGTATCAAAGTTCACTGGAGAGAATAATAGTTCTCTAGTTTTAAAAGATACTTACAGTATTGGGGTGGGTGAATGGAGGCATCGAGGTAGTGAAATCTTAATTATGGCAATGAAATTTATTTACTGATTACAATATATATACCCTTCTTCTCCCATTGTGGCTCAAGGTGGTTTACAATTCATAATTACAACATTACAATTCAATCTAAAAACAAGTTAAAACCCTAGAAAATTTTCAGACCCATAGGCAGCCCAATTCTGAGAACCACTGTGTAGCTGCGCTCAAGTGTAGAACTAGTATAGGCGGCCACAGTCGGCTCCCAAAGGGGAGGAGGAGTGCGGGCGGATTAGTGAGACAGAAGCCATCGCCATGGTGATTCTGCCCATGCTCACACCATTGGCCCACAGTGGGGGTGGGAGAGAGTCAGGGTCATGCGGGACCACGGGATTGGTCAGCCCGTTGCATGTGACCAGGAGGGGGGTGGAAAGCCTGTGCCTAAGAGGCCATCAATCCCCTCACGCCCTCCTGCTGTCAGAGACTTTGCCAGTGGCAGGCAGACGGACATGTGCAGACACACAAGAAGCACAAAGTGCAGGAGTTCGCTGCCATAGACAGCGGCTGGAATGTGTGTCTGGAAATGAGCAGACCACCAAGTCCAGCAGACACCCCCCCACCCAGAGACCCCCTGTGTCACCCTGACCCCGCCCCCCGCTATGTGCATGGAACACCTCCCCCAGGGGCCACAGAACTCAGAGTGTGAGCCACTGGGCATGCATTCACTTCAATAGCCCCCCCTTTGTGCCCTGCACACAACAGCCCTGTAGGGTCAGGTAGGCTGTCAGCCCAGTCAGGCTGAGGGGCGGCAACCCCCCTCCTCTGTCCAGCCACGCGGAGGTAACATGGCGGCTCATAACCCTCTCCCCACCCACCCCAAAGAAAATAAGAGAAGCCATGTTAGATCAGGCCAATGGCCCATCCAGTCCAACACCCTGTGTCACACAGTGGCAAAAAAAATTATATATATATATACACACACACACACATATACACACTGTGCCTAATAGCCACTGATGGACCTCTGCTCCATATTTTTATCTAACCCCCTCTTGAAGGTGGCTTTGCTTGTGGCCGCCACCACCTCCCGTGGCAGTGAATTCAACATGTTAACCACCCTTTGGGTGAAGAAGTACTTCCTTTTATCCGTTTTAACCTGTCTGCTCAGCAATTTCATCGAATGCCCACGAGTTTTTGTAATGTGAGAAAGGGAGAAAAGGACTTCTTTCTCTACTTTCTCCATCCCATGCATTATCTTGTAAACCTCTATCATGTCACCCCGCAGCCGACATTTCTCCAAGCTAAAGAGCCCCAAGCGTTTCAACCTTTCTTCATAGGGAAAGTGTTCCAGCCCTTTAATCATTCTAGTTGCCCTTTTCTGGACTTTCTCCGATGCTATAATATCCTTTTTGAGGCGCGGCAACCAGAACTGCACACAGTACTCCAAATGAGACCGCACCATCGATTTATACAGGGGCATTATGATACTGGCTGATTTGTTTTCAGTTCCCTTCCTAATAATTCCCAGCATGACGTTGGCCAATCAAGTGTGCCCACCCTCCCAGACATTCCCTTGGAGAGGCCACTGACAGAGTAGTGGGGGGAGGTGCCCAGGGGATGTGCAGCAGATGCCAAGCAGGAGAGACAACGGAGGGCACAGCTCAGACTTTATTGTTCTGGAACAGAGCGCAATGCTTTCCCCGGTACATGTTGGGCAGTCTCGCCAGGGGCGGGGATCCATTCAGAGCGGTGGGCAGAAACAGCTGAGGGAGTGGGGGGGGGGGTGGAGCACTCTGTGTTGGATTCCCACCTGCAAAACAGAAACAGAGATCAGGAGCACCTGCAGTGGTGGCAGCTGGAGGAGCAGGCTGCGTTTCAACTGGGCGCTCTCTTAAAGGGACAGTCTCTGACCCACCTCCCTGCATCGAAGCAGCTGGCAGACACCTCCCCTGGGCCTGCCAGGGGTGGGACCGCAGTAGAGGACAGACCAAGGGAAGGGAGCAGGCAGCAGCACAGGGGAGCGGGGCCAGCAAAAGCCCCCTGCCTCAGCCCACTGCCTGGTTCAAGTGCTGGAGATGCTCGCACACCACCCAGTCTTGAGCGAGGGGGGGGGGAGGACAGTGGGGATGCACAATTGCACTTACCCAGCCATGGGCGACAGTCCTCGCACACTGAACCTCCGGGAGCCGGGAACCTGTGGATACCTGGAAACGAGCAATTAGTCCCATGGGAGAGACCTTGCTCTCCCCCTAGCAAGTCAGAGATACTGTCAAAGCAATCACACAGTGAAGAGCCTGTCACAACATGCCTGTCCCTCGCTCTAAGTCTGTGTGGCAAGGAGCTCCCCGGCAGAGCCCCTTGCCACGTGCGCCTGTCCCTAACAACTGAGTTGTGCGAGGCCAGAGCAGAAGTATTTCTAGGAGGGGGGGGGAGGTGATTGGCTGTTGAGGAGGGGGCTCGTCAGACTGGGGCTTGAGGGGATTGATGAGGCAATTACACCACTCCCTAAGGGGTTTGCGAGCTCCCACAGTGGCGGGGGCAACCTTCGTTTTCAGTTTCAGTGAGTGCCTATAGGATATGCTGCTGTTTTTGCAGACGTAACTTTACGCCTTTTGGGGGGGGGGACGTGTCATGGCCCGAACTCCTTAAGGAGCCGCCTAAGCCTGGCCGTGCCCCCGATTCCACCCCCTCCTGCGCCAGAGTGCCTCGCTCCGCTGCACTTCCACCAACACTTGGGATCAGCCCTCAGGCACCGCTGCTCTCAGGTGGGGCAGCGCTAATTTGTCTCTTAGGTGGTATAAATGAAAGTAGATGTTGAAATGAATACGGAGGATTAGATTTACAGAAAAGGGGATTTAGTGTACAAAAACATGTTAAAACAATTAAAAAGGAAAATAATCAATTGCTTTTATTCGCATCTGCTTCCTGTACAAAGTGGTGAGCAAAAAGCACACCTCTTCCTATGAAGTTTGCACATCTATTAAGATATGCTCCTTTCTTCCTCCCTCCCTCCCGCTTTCTGTTATATTTCTGCACGTCTCTCTCTCTCCCTCCCTCCCTCCCTCCATCTATCTCAACTTGGAATAAGAGGAAAAAAGGAAGAATTCAAACCAGAGAGGGCAGGCTATACTGTATTCGAGAAGATGTTGTTCTGTGCCCAATGCCAGTGGCAAGAATTGTGCGGGTGCAGTGTTTATATATGCCATAATCATGCAAAAAAATAATTGTGTATGGGCCTAATTCCTGTGGCCAATATTCCACACAAAATCTGACAGTTGACAATGAAATCAGCCTGTGAGCCATGGATTTTATATGCACATGCCTTATTCAAACATCGTATCCACTCACTTATTGCTGGTGGCATTAGAGGTAAAACAAGCATGCCAGTTGGACAGGTGAACTTTTGTTCATTGCCATGCATAGGCAGTGTTTCTGGGTAGAGTGGCCTGTGCTTGTAATGGGCCATTCAAAACCTCAGTGATTATTAGGGTGATTCTTGTATCCTTGGTATCCTTGTGCTGCATGTAATAAACAATGTTGAATTTAGTAGCATGATGATTATACTTATTCTTCCCTTATTACTGGAACAGTGTGTTCTTTGGGAATTGCTTTTCCTCCTCATTTTTTGTTTGCTCAGCACTGGAGTGCATACCCTGAAACCATTCAGTAGAGAGAAATCCACTTATGACTGGCAAAAGGTCATGCTATGGGAAGAAAATGATATTGTGAATGTTTTTTTGTCTGCTCCCTACTCATCATTCTGTGTCCACAAAAAAGTAACAACATTTCAGAACACAATGTTTAAAACTTTCATTCCCGTTTCACTGACCTAACACCCTCCCCCCAAAAAAACCCCTCCCCTTTTAATTATACCCAGCACAATATCTAATAGCCAGCTGGGTAGTTCACATACAACCTGGAAACCTACCAAACACAAGTTCAGAATCTTCAGGTATATAGAAAAGTGACTTCATGAGCTGAACACAAAGAGAAAGATCCTATCCTTAAAAAACAAAACAAACCACTGGTTTGATGAGAACTGAATTTGATCTGGGAAGTACAAAATTTTGAGAACCTTTTCAAACCCCTGAGAGCTTCTAAAATAATGGATGGAGAAATTCACCTACTCAGAGATCTGAGAATGTAGGCTATCATCCTGTGGATGAGGGGAAATTCCTGAATAGTTTACCTCCTGCATTTCCTTTTGAGCCCTCACCTCATTTCTTTTCAGTTTGAATAATCCTGTGCCCTTCATTACACCTTTGCCATAATTTATTTGTTGATTGTATATTTAATGTATTTTTTATCACACCCTTCCTTCAAAGAATTCAGGGCATGGTTCTTGCCCTCTCCAATTTTCCTTACAACAGCCCTGTTATATAGGTTAAGCTGAAGAAGAATGACTGGCCAAGGACACAGAGTAGGTTTTATGGCTAGCAAGGATCTGAATCAAAGTCTAAGTTTAGCTTATAGCTCTGCTTAATTCAGTTGTAACACATTGGCTGTGATCACATACACTAAATTATGCACTTTAAGTGCACTTTCCAGCTGGATTTTGCCAGTTAAGAGATCTAAGTTGCGCCTTGCCAGAGGTTGAGCACATTTCAAAGAGCTCTGAGAGAGAGCAGATAAGAAGTCCTATAAGGGTGAGGTTTGGCTTTCTAAACAGCTGGAGGAGTTGCTGAGAATTTCTGAGTTTGTGTGACTGTGTGATTGCTGAAAATTCTGAGTTTGTGGTTTCTGGGGAACTGCTGTTTGTTTGGTTTGAGTGGGCTGAAGGTGATTGTTGCTGATTGATTAGGAGTGGCTGTGTTCCTGGGGCAGACTGAGGCCCCACCCTCTTTGCATTATTAAGCTGCGCCTTGCCAGAGGCATGAGCGAGAGCTAAATGGCTCCTGGCCTGTGGCTCTTAGCCTGGGGGCTGTGTAAGGACCAGGAACTCAGATCCCTATTTTCCTTGTGTATCCAATAAGGTAAGTCGACCTTCTAGAAGGAGAGCCACATAAGCAAACAGGATTTAAAAGGGGACTGTATATTTTTTAAAAGTTATCATGAAGGTAGAATGCCAGCAGGGGGGTGGGGGCTTTCCAGTGTTTTGCACTGAGTGTCACATGTATGACTATCTGCCCACAGGACAGAAGTCTTGGGTGTGTGCTCGATGCAAGGAGCTCCTGGTACTCAGGGAACGAGTTCGTACCTTTGAGGTCAAGGTGACCTGAGTCAGATTGAGGTGACAAGAGAGGAGGTCCTACAACTTATTGACGAATTAAAAACTAATAAGTCACCAGGTCCAGATGGCATACATCCAAGAGTTCTGAAAGTTGAACTTGTGGATCTCCTGACAAAAATATGTAATCTTTCCTTGAAATCTGCCTCCGTTCCAGAGGACTGGAAGATAGCAAATGTCACCCCCATCTTTAAAAAGGGTTCCAGAGGAGATCCGGGAAATTACAGGCCAGTCAGTCTGACTTCAATACCGGGAAAGTTGGTAGAAAGCATTATCAAGGACAGAATGAGTAGGCACATTGATGAACACGTTATTGAGGAATACTCGGCATGGGTTCTGTAAGGGAAGATCTTGCCTCACTAATCTGTTACAGTTCTTTGAGGGGGTGAACAAACATGTGGACAAAGGGGACCCAATAGATGTTGTTTACCTTGACTTCCAGAAAGCTTTTGATAAAGTTCCTCATCAAAGGCTCCTTAGAAAGGAGATGATGTTCAGTGTGGCCAAGTACAAAGTAATGCACATTGGGGCCAAGAATCCCAGCTACAAATACAAGTTGATGGGTTGTGAACTGGCCGAGACTGACCAAGAGAGAGATCTTGGGGTCGTGGTAGATAACTCACTGAAAATGTCAAGACAGTGTGCAATTGTAATAAAAAGACCAATGCCATGGTGGGAATTATTAGGAAAAGAATTGAAAACAAAATAGCCAGTATCATAATGCCTGTGTATAAATCGATGGTGCAGTCTCATTTGGAATACTGTGTACAATTCTGGTCACCACACCTCAAAAAGGATATTATAGCATTGGAAAAAGTGCAGAAAAGGGCAACTAGAATGATTAAAGGGTTGGAACACTTTCCCTATGAAGAAAGGTTAAAACGCTTTGGGCTCTTTAGCTTGGAGAAACGTCGACTGCGGGGTGACATGATAGAGGTTTACAAGATTATGCATGGGATGGAGAAGGTAGAGAAAGAAGTCCTTTTCTCCCTTTCTCACAATACAAGAACTCGTGGGCATTCAATTAAATTGCTGAGCAGTCGGGTTAGCATACCCAGAAATCTTCTGAATTAACTCCTTATTCAAAGTGAGGATTTTATGCAGGGGTCTTTGAGATTGTCAAGAATATAAAGCTAACATTTGGAGCTGTTATTCAGTGTTGATAATCCTATACTGTATAGTATTTATCCAACAATATTTTTTGTAAGGATAGCATGGTTTAATAAAAAAGCAACCTCCCCCCCCAAAAACCCCTTCAAGTTCTGATTCAGTGGCTCTGACTCAGAGTAGCTGACAATGCTGCACAGTTACCCTTTTACTTTTCACTTTTTCCAGCTGTAGAAATTCCTTGTACCCTGCCTTTGAGCACCTGATTTACATAATCACTCAACTGTTGTTTCTTAATAACTGTATGAAATGTAGATCTTGTTGTCCTGGCAGGCTATTAGTGGTTGGCAACCAATCAGAGTACAAAAATTTCTATAATCATAGAAGTTATTACTCTGAAATCACACAGTGGTTAGTCATATTACTCTGATTACTGTAATTCCTCTATCCTGATTGGTTTGTGCATTTAAAATCCATAACTGGCCTGAAGAGAAAACAAGTAAATTCAAAATTATACATGAGAAAAAAATGAAAACACAGCCCAAAGGCATTGACATAACAGAGGTCAATGACTGAATTAAGAATTGTTCACCCCATTTGAAACTGTTTCAAATGTGCTTTTTCTTAGTTTTTTTTCTTTCAGACCAATTAATCTGAAAAATTGCCAATGTATTTACATAGAAGCATCTATTGTGGTCCTGTCTTGATATTTGAGGATTTGTCATATTCCAAACATGTCCAGAATTAATTAAGAATTCATTCTTAATGTCAATCCCAGAAGAGGAAGCAAAGCAATTGAATTATTCTCCTTCTACCCTTTTGAGCTGGCCATTGGTAAATTCCATTGCTGAAATGCTGTAGAGAAGTTTAAGCAAGGATTTTGGGTGCTTCGGTAGTTCAGTAGGTAAATAAGAATTCAGTCCTCAGGGATATTTCAAGTCCAGCATATTTACCATCCAGGCATTTCGTTTCTTATGTTCTCTGCTGCTGAGAACATTTGTTCTCATCTTTAACACTTATCTGACATTATCCGTGGGGAAGAAAGCAATTGTCATTACACAAATATATTTAGATGTTTATTTCTATGAACTAAAGAAATCAGCTTTCAAGTGCATTGAATGTTATTGCACAAAACACACCCATTATGTTTTACAGAAGCTTTTTAGAGAAAGAAATAGAATGAAATGTAGTTAGAGCTTTCCTGACCTCTTTCTCTCACTTTTCCTCCCACAAGTACCTGTACCATTTAAGAGGCTATGACCTTTACAGATTTGTATCTGAGACTCAAAAAAGCTACTACAAGGAATATAAAGCATTCCAAAATGTGGAATAATCTATTGTTGTGAAAGCTAGATAAGGCATTTAATCCAGTTACAACATCATTTGACTATGATAACAAAAGATAAAGGGTGGTTTTGAAGCTTGATGTATAGCCCTAGTGCTGCTAATTATAATTGCTGGGCAAAGAATAAGAAGTTTGTAGAGCTGGTACAGGTTCCTAAAAGAACACGTTCATAGGTTAGGAGTGTTATTAGGTCTAGCTCCTTCAGATGGAGGTAGGGATCTCCTTTGCAGCACAAACTACCTTTTGCCAGTTCTGATTAATTTGCCAGTTTTGGCCTTTATTTGAAAAGCATGACTTTGTCATAATTATCCATGTTGTAATCACATCCATCTTGGGTTACTCTATAGCTACATAGGTCTGCCTCCATTGACTGTTCAGAAATTTCAACTAATTCAGAATATGGCAGCAAGCTTACTTGTTAATGCAAATTACGGGGAATATGTGCCACTGCTGCTTGAAACTTATGTTGGCTGGCAGTTCATTTCTGGAAAATATGAAGTGCTGGTTCTTGTAAAGCCCTAAATGGTGTAGAATCCTGGGGTATTTTAAGGACTATTTTCATATAGCCCTGCCTATCACCTTCAATCTGTAAGATGTACATGTTGCCCTATCAGGTGGAATGAATGCAAGGGGCTGGATCGTCCTCACTGTGTTTCATCTCTCCTTCTTATGTCATGTAGTCCCAAGGTTGTTGAGCTTTAGGCACTATATGAAAACATTTCTTTTTCCCCTAATATTTTTGTTGCCTTTTCTTTCTTTTATTCTCTCTCTCTCTCCACTTGACTTCCCCTTTTTAAACAGGGAAAACCTATTCAAAAGTTGGTTTTATTGCTCCCTTGTGGTTTTATTGATTCTTCCTTGTTGGCTTCTGCTGATCTCTCTTGCTCTAAAGTGATTTTAAAACATTTTTATTCAATTGACTTTCTTGGATCTGTTCTGTGGTATTTATGATGTTTTAAGTACTTTTAAATCTGTTGGGAGCTGCCTCAAAAGTGTTCTGCTGATGATGCCAGATGAGTGTACAGAATAAATAATACTTAAAATTGTTTTCTTTTCCAGACTTCCTATAGATGAAGTAGCAGCAGAGCCATTAAAATATACAGAACAACTTCCAGTAGCAGAAATAATACACCAGGTAGGTAATTCTATTTCTTCTTTTTCTTATTTGTCTCAAGAATAGGCAAGGGCTTTCATCTTTGAAATAAATGTTAGCAGTTAACTGAGTAGTTTTATATCCATCTTGAGTCTCAGTGAGAAAGCCAGGCTGTAAAGGAATTAAATAAAATATTCTTTAGTATAATAGGAGCAACTAGTACTGCAAAGCAGATAGTTCACAGTATAATAATGGATTATTCCTGACTGTCACAAGAACTATGTGATGTCCAGAGCAGAGTTCTCTTGTTTGATAATGTGTCAATCTAATTCATGTAGCAAATAGACAACGTAGACACTGTATAATACACCATATGCAGAGAAAGCCCAGTGTGCATAGGATGGAAGGCAAGTGTTCATCCTGGCTTTCATTCAGACTCCATTTATGTGCATTTTCCAAAATATAAACATATCTATGCAAAAATTTTGAGCATTGTCTCTATCCCTGTGAACAGGTTTACTGTTTCAGAATGTTTCTAAATATGGGATAGCACCTACAGTTTATATGTCTGTAGGTGCTACATCTGTATTCCAGCTGGTGTATTCCAGAAGAACATCAGGGCCAACACTGAGTTGTAAACAGGGATGTCACCAGCTTACTTCCTTCTACTTCTCCTTGTTATGTGCTGGTTTGTCCCTGTTGCATACGCAGTCTTTGTCTCCAGGTTACATGGATGGATCCAGCTGGAGAGGGGCAAAGGGCAAGAGAATATGACTGTGCATACAATTAGATATATGATGCTGCCTGCCTTTCCTGATGTGAATTATAAGAGATAAAGCCAACAAAACAGGGTGGGCTCCGTTTGTATTGTTGTTCTTGGCTAGAAAGTGTGCTTCTCTAATCTGAATACTCCTTTACCATTTGCTTTTCCCCCTACTTTTTCCAACTTGCTCCCTGAGTAAAATCATGCCAAGTGCTGCTTTGTGATCATTAAAAATGCTGAATCGTTGGTTTTATCATATAGTTGTTATGAACTAGAAAAACAGTTTCTAGCAATATAATTCTAAGTGAATTGTATGCTGTTTCCAACTAGTGCAGTTCTGTTCTTATAGCTCAGTTGTTATGGCAGCAAAAAGCTGTATTTTATGCGTAGGTATTTCATTCTAATTGTGGCCACGTTTAACTGCTGGCGTGCTAAGCCAGATGCTTCTGCTGTTGTCTAAATGGCCCATTATCTACAGCTGAGGCCTTCAGACGCAGCTGCTTTTGAATGAGGCTAGATCAACAGGAAAAATGGAAGTCCACCAAGCATAAAAGTTGTTTGGACCATCCTCTGGGTATTAATTATTATTGTAAGTGTTTCCAAGTATCTTTGTCAATCAAAGGAGCTTACTGCAGTTGAGTTTGCTTGCTGGAGGCAATGCCAGTTTATAGCTTAAAGGAAACACAGGCTTTATTTTAGAACTTTCAAGTGCACAGACCTTTTCTGCAAGATGTTAAACCCAAAGGAAATTTAAAACTTTAGGCTGAAATCTGCACCTCCGGGAAGAATATCTGATGTGTTCAGAACATGGAAGATTGGAAATCAGGACCAGTTTGTATGTCAGGAACTCCCCTGGTGTTGTCGGAGCTTCAAATGACCCAGCAGTCTGCAAATGTCACATTTAAAATTCTGTCTTCATGCCTGACTCTCAGCATAAATGAATTAAACAGCAGAGCAGGCAGTAAGTCAATATGTTCTTAACAGTGAGACTGAGCAGTGTAACAGTTTGAAGACTGTTTTGGAATAGGTAAATAGGAACTGCTCAGAGCAGTTCACCTAAAGGAATATCTGATACAGGAAACAGAATTAACCTTTAAGCTGGCTGACCCAATGAAATGTCACAGTAATATTTTTACAGCCCACAGAAAAAATTGCTTCTTTGTGCCATGCTACAATGGAATACTTCATTGAACGGAATCAGAAACATGGGTTCATGCAGTTCACACATTTACTGAACAAACATTTCAGTCTAATCTAATTTAGTGTATGTTTATCCTGTCCTTGCTGCGAAATGCTCAGGACAGCATACATGGTCTTCCCTTCCCCATTTCATCCTCAAAACCTGGTTCGGCTGAGAGAGTGACTAGCACAAGGTCAACCAGCAATGAACCCATTATGGATCCTAGTCTGACAGACAGACTGCACTCATACACTTTGAAAAAACACCTGGTTGGAACCTTCTACCTTTTTATTTATTTATAGTCCAACTATTTTATTGAGGCTCAAGAGGTATAAGTAGAGACAGTCAATAGGATGGGATAGGGGAAGGGGAGGGAGGCAAGCTAAGTGCTTGCCTGGGGCACTGGAGGGGGGGTGAGAGCCCAATTTGCCGGTCCCCGCCTCTCGGCGCCCTAGGCAACTGCCTAGTTTGCCTAGCAGGAGGGCTAGCCCTTACTGTTCCCACCACACTGTGTCAGAATTCCAAAGGTGCCACAAACTCAAAATGGTTGGTACCCCCTGATCTAAGAGGTAGTTACTTTTATGAAATAACTTGTGGGTCTAATTTCTATAGCATTGTAGCTGAAGGCCATACATGAACAATATGTTTAGTGCTGGTCACATTAAAAAACCTGTAATTTGTACTTCCTCTGTGAACCCAAATAACAAATCATAGATTGTTTCAGGTTTACAGGATTCTACATGGTTTCCTGGATTGGATACAACAGAAAATTCTTAAACAATGAAACAACTAATTAGTGCTATATGTATGAAAGGTGAGGGTGTGGGAGCAAGTGAGCCCAAAGCTCCAGGACATAGGGGCAGATCAGGTTTTGGAATGATCACTGAACCATAATTTCTCTTCTTTCCACTTGTTATTGTAGCACTCTTTTGTTTTGTGGATGTCAGCTTCCACATTAAATGTAAAATTCTCAATTTAAAATCACATTCTCTTCTTGGACCATCTTGTATCTCTTCCTAAGCGAAATGTTCCTTCTTGTTCTTTTTGATCTTTCTCCTTGTTAAGTCAAATCTCTCTCCTGCTCATTCTCATACTTATCCTTTTTCTTCATTGGAATTCTGTTCCTGAGGATGATTATGCTTTCTTATCATTATCTGTGTTCAGAAAGTTCTTAAAGTGATGTTTCTCAGAGATTGTCTTTTACTGTTGAGTGCTTTTGCTGGGCTGTTTAGTTTCTCCACTGAAGCCCCGTGGTGCAGAGTGGTAAAGCTGCAGTACTGCAGTTGAAGCTCTGCTCATAACCTGAGTTTGATCCTGGCGGAAGCTGGGTATTTCCACCATGCTATCTGAGCTCTCTTTTTGAGATTGCATAACTACAGTATAAGAACAACTTTCACTTTCATGCTGTATCTGACTTTTCTGGTTTGTTCTGTTTTCAGCACTGGCATCCTCCACAAATGCCTGGTGACTAAAGCTGGTTTTCATGTTAACTTTTCTGTACAACTTTGTGCTTGTATGAAGTATTAGGACATTTTAGGCAAAGGGTAAATTATCTATTGTAAGCATATTACACATATGTTTTTGGGAAGCCATTTATCTTCTTCGTGGTCTCTGTGCTTCACACTCGTGGGATAGAGCGCCTGCGCCGATCCCCGAATTGGTACCTGAAAAGCCCGCGATTTTTCCACGCTCGGCACCAATGGGCATGCGCAGGCGTCCCAGTACGCATGCTCACCGGCGCCAGCACGGGGATCCCGCCAGTTAACATAAGAACATAAGAGAAGCCATGTTGGATCAGGCCAACGGCACATGCAGTCCAACACTCTGTGTCACACACTGGCAAAAAATTTTATATACACACATACACTGTGGCTAATAGCCACTGATGGACCTGTGCTCCATATTTTTATCTAAACCCTTCTTGAAGGTGGCTATACTTGTGGCCACCACCACCTACTGTGACAGTGAATTCCACATGTTAATCACCCTTTGGGTGAAGAAGTACTTCCTTTTATCTGTTTTAACCTGTCTGCTCTATTGTAGTTCCTTTCTGACTGCTGCGCGGAGAGGTTTGCCTTTTGTGTCCCCGGTCGGTGAGATATCATTGTATATAGCCGTTTGTTGTTTTCTTAGCAAAGATAGTTAGATAGTTAGTTTAGATAGTAAAAAAAAAAAAGTTTGTGTATGTATTGTTGGACTGCCCTTCAGGGCCTTTCCCCCGTTTGTTTTCCCCCAAAAAGTTTTTCCCCCCTCAGAGCACTCTGAGTGGGTTTTTTGGCGACTGGTGTCTATGGAAAGACGTTGGTGGTTTTTCAAACACTGCGGCTCTTGAGGAAAGAAGATTGCCCCCCCAGACAGCCATTCTCTGTGTCTTCTCTGCTTGGGTGAAGTGCACCGCATGGAGTCTTGCCCACACTGTCTCCGCTTCTCCAAGCAAACGCGGAAGAACCGGGCGGCGCGGCTTTTGGTGGCTTTAACTGAGTCGGCACTCCGCCCTCAGAAATCGGCATCGGGCCCATCGGCATCGACCATGGCAGACACTCTGGCCCCGACGGTCACATCGGCCGATGTGACCCCGATTGTGACCGAAATGCCGATCGAGCGAGGCTCCTCCACAAAATAATCCCATGAAGGATCAGTGGACACGCCCCCAAGAAGCATCGGGATGGCTCGGGGACCCAAGCATCCGCTCCAAAGAAGGCCAAGTCCAAGAAAAAGTGGAAGAGGTCCTGCACTCCATCGCCTTCTCGCGACGTTTTGGCACTGATGACCTCTGCTCTGCCGAGGAAGATCCTGGCGTCCCCGTGCCACAGCCCATCGGCATCGAGAGGCAGTACTCAACAGCCCCGTCTCTCGATGTCTGAGCAGGAGATCGATCTCACTCAGCGATCCTCGTCATCCAAGTTGCGGCGTCATAGTAGGAGTGGTTCGATCTCCGAAATAGAGGCAACGGCGCCGATGGACCCGTCTACCCCGATGGAACCTAGAGGCAGACGGGAGCTAGAGCCCTCCATGGCACCACGCCGTTTCCCACCGCTACCATTGTGGGAGCAGCGTCAGTGGCCGCCCACCTATCCGTATCCTTACCCTCCATATCAGTGGTTCGCACTGAGGGAGTTTGCGGAGTGGAATCAACAGTCGGAGGCATCCTGCATGTCGAGGCTTTCACACCATTCTCAAAGACAGCGGCATCGGCATCGGTATCGATCCCTTCGGAGAGGCACACCGCCCCAGAGGCTGAGACTCAGCGGCGGCCATCAACATCGACCCGCTTTCCCATCCAGGAATTGACGCCGATCCTCTCTGAGCACTCTGTACACCGGGAGTCTTCCTCATCGGACTCGGAGAGCGGTACCGACACCCAGGAAGGTGCTTTGGAGCCTTTGCCAGGGTCCCATATGGCCGAGGATCTTCCTATCTCGCCATCGGAGGATCTGAAGTCCTATGGCGACCTGGTGAAGAGGATGGCAACCTCCCTCTCCCTGCCTGTGGATGATAATGTCTTTGACATTATGCAAAGAGACACATCCACAGCAATCGCTTTGCCGGTCACCAAAGTGATTCTGCAGGCAGTCAAGGAGCCCTGGAAGAAACCATCTTCGACGCCGGTGTCATCCAGGAGGCTGGACCACATGTACAGGGTCCAGGAGATGGGGGCTGAGTTCCTTTTCACCCATCCGAAACCGAACTCAGTGGTCGTCTCTTCTTCCTCCAAAGCATGCAAGGTCCACTCATCCCCACCTGACAAGGAGGGAAAAAAGCTGGACATTATGGAAAGAAAGGTCTACTCTGCAGGGGCCCTAGGAGTAAAGGTATCTAACTATGCGGCTTGCATGGCTAGATACCAATACTCCGTATGGGAACAATGACTTTGCTATAGAGCAGATGGTCTCAGAACCTACCAGGGGTGGGGCGATCCTGGATTTGGTCCTAAGTAATGCCCAAGACTTGGTGAGAGATGTAAAAGTGATGGCACCGCTTGGGAGCAGTGACCATGTTATTGATTTCACCGTTTGTATAAATAGGGAGTTGCCCAAAAAGACCGCCACAACCACGTTTAACTTTAAAAGGGGTAAATACACTGAGATGAGAAGGCATGTGAAGAGGAAACTGAAAGGAAAGGTAAATACGGTCAAAATCCTTGGGGAAGCTTGGAGACTATTTAAAACTATAATCCTAGAAGCTCAGATAAAATACATACCACAAGTTAGGAAAGGCACAAACAGGCATAAGAAAAGGCCTGCATGATTAACAAACAAAGTAATGGAACCTGTAAAAGGTAAGAAGGACTCCTTTAAGCGGTGGAAAACCAGTCCAAGTGAGATTAGTAAAAGGGAGCACAGGCTGTGGCAAATCAAATGCAAGACTGTGATCTGGCAGGCAAAAAGGGACTATGAGGAGCATATTGCAAAAAACATAAAGACCAACAATAAAACTTTCTTCAAATATATTAGAAGTAGGAAACCAGCCAGGGAGGCAGTGGGGCCCTTGGCTGACCATGGGGTAAAAGGATTACTGAAGGAGGATAGGGAAATGGCTGAGAAGCTAAATGAATTTTTTGCCTCCGTCTTCACTGTGGAAGACGAGAACTTTTTGCCCGCCCCAGAACCACTAATTTTGGAAGGGGTGTTGAAAGACCTGAGTCAGATTGAGGTGACAAAAGAGGAGGTCCTACAACTGATAGACAACTTAAAAACTAATAAGTCACTGGGTCCGGATGGCATACATCCGAGAGTTCTGAAAGATCTCAAAGTTGAACTTGTGGATCTTCTAACAAAAATCTGTAATCTTTCATTGAAATCTGCCTCTGTTCCTGAGGACTGGAAGGTAGCAAATGTCACCCCCATCTTTAAAAAGGGTTCCAGAGGAGATCCTCTTGTGGATCAAAAACTGGCTGGGTAGTCTTTGCAGTGGAGGACGGTAAGCAGTGGGGTGCCGCAGGGCTCGGTACTGGGTCACATGCTCTTTAACGTTCATAAATGATTTAGAGTTGGGAGTGAGCAGTGACGTGGCCAAGTTTGTGGATGACACTAAATTGTTCAGGGTGGTGAGAACCAGAGAGGATTCTGAGGAACTCCAAAGGGATCTGTTGAGGCTGGGTGAGTGGGCGTCAACGTGGCAGATGCGGTTCAATATGGCCATGTGCAAAGTAATGCACATTGGGGCCAAGAATCCCAGCTACAAATACAAGTTGATGGGGTGTGAACTGGCAGAGACTGACCAAGAGAGAGATCTTGGGGTCGTGGTAGATAACTCACTGAAAATGTCAAGACAGTGTGCGTTTGCAATAAAAAAAGGCCAACGGCATGCTGGGAATTATTAGGAAGGGAATTGAAAACAAATCAGCCAGTATCATAATGCCCCTGTATAAATCGATGGTGCAGTCTCATTTGGAGTACTGTGTGCAGTTCTGGTCGCCGCGCCTCAAAAAGGATATTATAGCATTGGAGAAAGTCCAGAGAAGGGCAACTAGAATGATTAAAGGGCTGGAGCACTTTCCCTATGAAGAAAGGTTGAAACGCTTGGGACTCTTTAGCTTGGAGAAACGTTGACTGCGGGGTGACATGATAGAGGTTTACAAGATAATGCAGGGGATGGAGAAGTAGAAGTAGAGAAAGAAGTCCTTTTCTCTCTTTCTCACAATAGAAGAACTCGGCATTCGATGAAATTGCTGAGCAGACAGGTTAAAATGGATAAAAGGAAGTACTTTTTCACCCAAAGGGTGATTAACATGTGGAATTCACTGCCACAGGAGGTGGTGGCAGCCACAAGCATAGCCACCTTCAAGAGGGTTTTAGATAAAAATATGGAGCAGAGGTCCATCAGTGGCTATTACCCACAGTGTGTGTGTGTGTGTATATATATATAATTTTTTTCCACTGTGTGACATGGAGTGTTGGACTGGATGGGCCATTGGCCTGATCTAACATGGCTTCTCTTATGTTCTTAACAACTCACCCCTCTCCTCTCTTCCCTGAGCGAGGACAAAAAGGCTGCTGCTAGGAAGCTGCAGAAAGAAGGCTTTGCTGTGGCCAAGCAACAATTGGCTGCAGCAAAGCACATGGTGGATGTGTCGGCAAAGGCTATCACGTCTGCTGTGTGCATTCGTTGGCACTCCTGGCTACGGTCAACAGCCCTGCAGCAAGATACTAGGGCCTTTGTTGAGGACTTAGAGTTGGGAGTGAGCAGTGACGTGGCCAAGTTTGTGGATGACACTAAATTGTTCAGGGTGGTGAGAACCAGAGAGGATTCTGAGGAACTCCAAAGGGATCTGTTGAGGCTGGGTGAGTGGGCGTCAACGTGGCAGATGCGGTTCAATATGGCCATGTGCAAAGTAATGCACATTGGGGCCAAGAATCCCAGCTACAAATACAAGTTGATGGGGTGTGAACTGGCAGAGACTGACCAAGAGAGAGATCTTGGGGTCGTGGTAGATAACTCACTGAAAATGTCAAGACAGTGTGCGTTTGCAATAAAAAAAGGCCAACGGCATGCTGGGAATTATTAGGAAGGGAATTGAAAACAAATCAGCCAGTATCATAATGCCCCTGTATAAATCGATGGTGCAGTCTCATTTGGAGTACTGTGTGCAGTTCTGGTCGCCGCGCCTCAAAAAGGATATTATAGCATTGGAGAAAGTCCAGAGAAGGGCAACTAGAATGATTAAAGGGCTGGAGCACTTTCCCTATGAAGAAAGGTTGAAACGCTTGGGACTCTTTAGCTTGGAGAAACGTTGACTGCGGGGTGACATGATAGAGGTTTACAAGATAATGCAGGGGATGGAGAAGTAGAAGTAGAGAAAGAAGTCCTTTTCTCTCTTTCTCACAATAGAAGAACTCGGCATTCGATGAAATTGCTGAGCAGACAGGTTAAAATGGATAAAAGGAAGTACTTTTTCACCCAAAGGGTGATTAACATGTGGAATTCACTGCCACAGGAGGTGGTGGCAGCCACAAGCATAGCCACCTTCAAGAGGGTTTTAGATAAAAATATGGAGCAGAGGTCCATCAGTGGCTATTACCCACAGTGTGTGTGTGTGTGTATATATATATAATTTTTTTCCACTGTGTGACATGGAGTGTTGGACTGGATGGGCCATTGGCCTGATCTAACATGGCTTCTCTTATGTTCTTAACAACTCACCCCTCTCCTCTCTTCCCTGAGCGAGGACAAAAAGGCTGCTGCTAGGAAGCTGCAGAAAGAAGGCTTTGCTGTGGCCAAGCAACAATTGGCTGCAGCAAAGCACATGGTGGATGTGTCAGCAAAGGCTATCACGTCTGCTGTGTGCATTCGTTGGCACTCCTGGCTACGGTCAACAGCCCTGCAGCAAGATACTAGGGCCTTTGTTGAGGACTTGCCCTTTGAGGGGGATGGCCTCTTCAGCACTACCACAGACAGTGCACTGCAGGAAATTGATAAGAGCCTGAAGACCTCCAGGAACCTGGGTGTGCAGGCCACCTCCAGGGCTCCCAAGGCGAAGCAGTGGCACAAACCATGGGCCAAGAAGCCTTATCTAAAGTTCTCGCCAGAACAGCAATGGCGACCTCCACCCAGCCTGACAGACCATCATACTCAGGCAACAACAGGAACCATTATGTTTCTCAGGCCACTGGCAAATCCAAGGGTGCTCGCCCTCAAAAGCAGGGCCTTTGACTTTCTCGTGGCACGCGTCATCGTCCCTACTGGTTCAACATCTAAATGCCTCCGCCCTTTCCTACCTGCCTGGGAGTTGATCTCTACAGACAGGTAGGCTCTGTCCATCATAGAAGAGGGCCACAAAATAGAGTTTGCTCAGATTCCGAACCAATCCGTGGTGATCACCACTCCCCCTTCCCCACCTCTGCTGGCAGAGGTGAACAACCTCCTACAGAAACAAGCAATAGAAAGAGTTCCGATGGAGGCCAGGACGGGAGGTTTTTACTCTCGCTACTTCCTGGTCCCCAAGAGGGATGGGGGCTTAAGACCAATTATGGATCTTCGGAACCTGAACAAATTTATTCTGTACCAGAAGTTCAAAATGTCCACGCTGCAAACAATCTTGCCCCTCATCAATCAAGAGGACTGGATGGCGACCCTGGACCTCAAGGATGCCTACTTCCACGTCAGCATCCATCCGGCGTTCAGGCGTTTCCTCCGGTTTGCAGTGCATTCCCAAAACTTCCAGTTCAAAGCCCTTCCGTTTGGCCTGTCCACTGCACCTCGGGTGTTTATGAAGATGATGAGCGTTGTGGCTGCCCATCTCCGTCTCCAGGGAGTTGTCGTTTTTCCATACATCGACGACTGGCTCCTTGTGGCGAAGTCGAGGGAAAGTTTGTCAACACACATTGCCATCACTCTACGTCTTCTCGACCCCTTGGGGTTTCTGGTCAATTTGGAGAAATCTCAACTTACTCCGTCAAGGACAGTGCAGTTCATAGGGACTTTGCTGGATACGAACCAGCATCGTGCATACCTGCCTCCGCAGAGAGCGAGGGACATTATCGGTTTAGTACGACTGCTACAGAGGCGAAAGTGGGGCACAGCGCAGCAGCTTCAGCAGATGCTGGGGCTGATGGCGGTGACGACAAGTGTGCTACTCTTCGCGAAACTGAGAATGAGAGGCCTACAGTTGTGGTTTCTTTGCCAGTTTCACCCACTCAGAGACTCGCCTCGAAAGAGGTTCGTCATCCCATCTGTGACTCTCCAGATGCTACAGTGGTGGGAGTCAGAGAACAATATCTGCCAGGGAGCTCCCTTCCATCTCCCGACTCCTACTGTGACTATCACAACAGATGCTTCCTTGTGGGGTTGGGGGGCCCACATTGAAGGCCTGTGTGTGGGGGGCCAGTGGCCGCCAAAACTGACTCAGTTCCATATAAACTACCTAGAACTGCTGGTGGTTCACTTTGCCCTACGCTCTTTCCGCCCCTTAGTGGCGGGGAAGACTGTAGCGCTACTTATGGACAATACCACTGCCCTGTGCTATATCAACAGGCAAGGAGGGACAGTGTCTCGTCGGCTCTGCGCATTGGCGATGGACCTCTGGCTGGAGTGTCTCCAATACGACATCTTTGTGAAGGCGGCACACCTTCCGGGGGTCCTCAACATACAGGCAGACTCCCTCAGCAGGGGTGGGGCTTCCCCACATGAGTGGGAACTGCAGTGGCGTTTTCTGAAGCTTGTATTCCAGCTTTGGGGGTACCCGCAGCTGGATGTGTTTGCCACGGCTGAGAACAAGAAATGTCCCATGTTCTGTTCCAGAGGGGGAGCGGATCCAGCCTCTCTGGGAGACGGGCTCCTGCTTCCTTGGGAGGGCTGGTTCCTCTACATGTTCCCACCTCTGCCGTTGTTGACGAAGGTGGTCAACAAAATAGCAAGCGAGAGGCCGTGCAGCATCCTGGTGACTCCCTGGTGACCTTGCAAGAACTGGTTTTCGATCCTGCTTCAACTGTCGGGGGGGGGGGGTCTTCTACCAGTTCCCGGCAGAACCGGACCTTCTGTCAGCTCAGGGCAGCCACGTACTCCATCACAACGTGCCCCACCTGAAGCTGACAGCGTGTCTCATTGATCCTTGGGGTTCTCTGACAGGGTCCAGCAAGTCCTTATGAACTGTAGGAAGCCTTCCACCCGCGCTTCCTATGACAGGAAGTGATGGAAATTCACTCAGTTCATAGTTGACCCTTCAGTCTCACCTAGTAGGGTGGGGCTGTCGGTAATTTTTGATTTTTTGTAATCCTTAGTGGATGCTGGTCTTGTTTTTTCCTCCGTTAAGGTTTATTTGATGGCAATATCTGCTTTTCATAACCCAGTGGAGGGATATTCTGTTTTTGCGCACCCCCATTCCAAAAAGTTTTTGAGGGGTTTGTTTAGGCTGCATCCGCCATCGAGATCACCCCCGCAAATGTGGGACTTAATCTTAGTGCTGGACAAACTAACTCGTCGCCCCTTTGAGCCGATGGCCACGTGCTCTTTGCAGCTCCTATCATGGAAAATTGCATTTTTAGTTGCTATCACATCAGCACGTCGTGTAGGGGAGCTCACAGCAATGCATTGTGATCATCCCTACCTTGTTTTTCGGGAGGCTGGTGTTTCTTTAGCTCCGGACATTGCTTTTCTTCCTAAGGTGGTCTCCCAGTTCCACCTCAACTTAGAGGTTTGGTTGCCCTCTTTTTTCCCTACACCTTCCTCGGATGATTGCATACTTTGGACGTAGATTGCATGCTTTGGACGTAAAGCGTGCTCTGCTGTTTTATTTTAACCGTTCAAAGAGTTTTCGCAAGGACAAGCAGCTTTTTGTTTCATATGCTGCTCCCAAGCTAGGTCCCAGGATTTCGTCTCAGAGACTCTCAAAATGGCTTACTGAGACTATTAAACTTTGTTATTTGTTGGCAAAGAAGCCATTGCCTGGGCCTATTCGTGGACACTCCACAAGAGCGATGGCTACGTCAGTGGCATTCCTGAGCGGCGTGTCCCTGGCTGATGTCTGCAAGGCTTCCACCTGGTCTTCTCCGCATGCCTTCATGAAGCACTACGTGCTGGATGTGCATGCTCAGTAGAGGACTCGGTTGGGAACTGTGGTGCTGCAAGCTGTTTCTTTCGGTTGGCCGTCTTTCCACCTCCAGGTATGTCTTGCTTGATAATCTCCCACGAGTGTGAAGCACAGAGATCATGAAGAAGATAGACAGGTTGCTTACCTGTAACTGTAGATCTTCGAGTGGTCATCTATGCATTCGCACTACCTACCCTCCTTCCCCGCTGCTGATGGTCTCCCTCCAGTAGGGGCTTCCAGCGGTCAGGAAGGAACTGGCGGGATCCCTGTGCTGGTGCCGGTGAGCATGCGTACTGGGATGCCTGCGCATGCCCATTGGCGCCGAGCATGGAAAAATCGCGGGCTTTTCAGGTACCGATTGGGGGATCGGTGCAGGCGCTCTATCCCACGAGTGTGAATGCACAGATGACCACTCGAAGATCTACAGTTACAGGTAAGCAACCTGTCTATCCTCTGTCTGGTTCCATGTTTCTTCAAGTCTGTAACTGTTCTCCTGATATGACCGATCAAGCAGTATGCTATACATATGGCATGTGACATGGTTTTATTGTTCTCTTGTGAAGCAAAGTCTTTCCATCTTCATAGACTTCAGAATGACTTATTTTCAATTAGTTTCTAGTAATACCTACGTATTCTAAGTGGATTAAAGAAAAACTTTAGTTTTTTATTATTAGATTAAAGTTAGGCATTCTACACAAAGTGATCTTATCTCAAAAGGACAAATCACTTGAATAGGACGTGATGCCCATCATGTTTGCATGAATGCATTAGTGCTTGTCATTTTAACTTTGTCAACAGTTGCTTTGTTTATCTACTGGGAAGCCTATGTCAGCAGCACAATCTGATGTTTGAAGGGGGTGGTGATTGAAGCAAAAGTAGAAAAGTAGCAGACTTCTTAAGAAGTTATATTTTGCATCTTCTTAAGAGAAGTTGATTTCCATTAGAGCTATTCAGTCTCTTTTTGGAAATGTGAATTTGAAATAAAGGGTTTAGGCTTTCTGTGGTGAAAAGAGTCCCACTTTGTTAAATGACGACAAGCAGATGGGTCAGATTACATTTGTGTACATATTAGAAGGTTAATTTCACTTTAATTTGTTGAAAATAAAAGGATGATTAGCACGCTATAGATTTTTGTTCATCTCTTATAGAATCAGTTAAGGGTGTTTAAAATGTTAATCAAGCATGCAGAAAGCTTTAGTGGACAAAAGCAGTTAAGGTTTAAGTCAGATGAAAATATGATATGCTTTGTTTAGAACATTTATTCTAAGGGTGAAAGCACACTGAAAGACTAATCAAATACTCTGAAGAATTAGGAATTAGTGAGTAAAAAGTCATAGTGTATATTAGGTTCATAGTTTTTAAAAATAACAGTTAATGGGGCATCTTAATGGGGATATCATGTGAAGTTTTTTGCTCCTTAAACAGCCACACCTATTTTCCTAGAAAAAGTTGAAGCTATGGTGCTCTGGCATGTCCTCCTTGTAACATCTCATGTGAAACTGTCAAATCACTGAAGGATCATTCCATAAGCTAGAGTATTATAACCTCATTCCTCTTTACCAATCTGGTTACATGACCTGGATTTAATGATGAAGTAGTACCCATGAGAATACTCTAACAATACTCCAGTCAGGCCCGCCAGCAAGTAAATTGGTCCAATAGGTGCCAATAAATCATAGTAAATCTCTGGAGACAGGAAGGTAGAGAGATCATCTGAGGAGATATACTGAAGACAATTAGAGAAAGGGCTGAGGCCTACCTACCTATCCACTTGCATCCAACCCAAGACTCCAGATCAGATCAGCCTTTTTCCTTTCAAGTCTGGGAGCTACAGTACATGATCTGACTGCTCACATCCAGCCAGAGTCCCTGCAGCCATTCATACTTCCTTTTATTTATAGACATTTTAAAACACATTCCAGCTTACTGGATAGCAGCTGAGCTGGTTGGCCAAGAGAAGGAAAGGGCAAGGTAGAGGAGAAAAACTAAAAACAGATCAAACTTCCCACTGCATATACAATAATATCAACAAACTAAGTAATTTGAAATCATACCCCTATATCCATTTATTGTAACACATTATTTTTCTTAAGGTGCAGTATAAATGGTTTAATATTGAAAAATTTAATTCTAACATATAAATATTATTATTATAATTATAATGGGTCAAAATATGGAGAAAATAAAATATGCTTAAGGTTCAGTGTCTCCTAATATGGACCTAAGTACCAGCCTTAATATTCTCAGTATATTCTCCTGTCTGCTCAACACTTCCAGTTTATTAGATCTGCCTCTGCCTGATCATGAACATTTTTAGTAGTGGTGGTGCCCTACTTAAATAGCCTTCATGAAAAGATCAGGAAAGCTCCCTTTCCACTGTTACCTGTATTGTAATTTAAGCCACTAATACACATTGTGAAAGACGTTTTTAATAATTCCAAGCTATTTATATGCATCTCCCAGTATTTCTAAGGTGACATAATTATTATTACTATTATCATTATTAGTATTAGTACTATGGTCCCTTTTGTAATAGCATTTGCATATTGCCATAGCCCTTATTGTTTAGCACGTGAGGCTGGTTCTTTCAGCATAAGGTCGATATAGTTTGCGCCTAATAGTGGGTACATATAGACATTACTTCCTTTATTATGCTTCCAAGCTTTTATGTGACACTTCGTGGATAGTAGATGTTTTGTCCACAAGCATATAAAACCTGTTTGGTGTTTTTTAATAGGCTAAATGGTAGGCTATTATACTTATTCTTGAAAGTGCTTTTGGTTCAAGACGTAAAGTGTTTGCTGACTGAAGGGGGTTATGGGGGGGATAGAGGGGGCATGATTAAAGGGATAGTTGGTCTCAGTTTTTTTTTGGTTTAGTACTTTGGTGAGTTATTTTAGTAGTCTGGTGCTTATACAGACATTAAATTTTCTAGTTTTCTTTAGTCAAAGGCACATTTTAAGTGTTTAATCTTAGCAAGATATTATCTAGAGTTCTAGATTAGTTTATAGGGTTCATAATTAGTTCTGCTGTTGTAGACATGTTCAACGGATACCACTTTCTTTCATTAAATGTCAAAGGTCTTAACAATCGTGTAAAACAACGCAGAATACTGGCCCATATTCTAAAATTTAAACCACAAATAACTTTTTTGCAGGAAACTCATATTAAATCTAACGATCTCCCAATATTGAAATTTTCATGTTTTAGTGCCCAGTTTCATGTGGCGGGCTCCTCAAAATCGAGAGGTACGGTCATTCTAACTGCAAAATCAGTCCGATTTGAACTCCAAAATACTTTTTTTGACCCTCATGGTAGATTTGTTTTTATAAAAGGTCTCCTTGATGGTCAGTTAGTAACTCTGGGTTCAATATATGCCCCTTATATTTTACAGATTCAGTTCCTGAAACTTACTCTAAAAAATTTCCAGGACTTCCAAGAAGGAGAGGTAATTTTGGGAGGTGATTTAAATTATATTGCAGATAAGATCTTGGTTAGATCAGGTTCAAATAAAGATTAAAAAACCCACTCTCAGTCCTCTCAAACCTTATTGCATTCTTTATTTGAAAAGTATGAATTTTGTGACATTTGGAGGTTGAAAAATCCATTAACTAGAGACTACACATTCTTTTCGCAATGATTTAATTCATACTCTCGTATCGACTTCATTTTAACCTCTCAATCTCCGATTGATAAAATCTTGCAGGCAGACATCGAGGTTAGAGCTTGGTCTGATTATTTCCCGTTGACCTGTTTTATTGTCCCGTTGACCTGTTTTATTGTACAGCAAACTAGAGAAAGACAGTGGGTGATGAATTTGTCAACACGAAGACATTAGACAGCAAATTGCTAAAAGCATTTCTAATTTTTTTTAAAGAAAATTCTCCACAAGACGCTACATTTTCAGTACGTTGGGATGATTTAAAGCTACCCTCAGAGGACAAGTAATCTCGATTACTTTTCACCTTAAAAAAGAAAGAGAAGCAGCAATCAGACATCTAATGACCAACATTAAATCCTTAGAAGCCCTACATAAAAGAACTGGTAGTAAATTTATTTACAAAAAACTAACAGCTGAAAGAAATCTATTGGAAGCTTTAAAAAATGATCATATTCAAAAAAGTTTATTTATACTAAACAAAAATACTGGATTAGATCACAGAAATCTTTAAAATACCTAGCATGGAAAGCCAAAGAACAAAGAAATGCTAGACATATTTATTCTATTAAAGACTCTAAAAATGTGATTCATACTCAATCTCAATCTATTATCCAAAATTGTAATGAATACTATTCTAAACTTTATTCGTCCTCTTTTCTTGATAAAGGTATAATAAGGAATTATTTGCAAACTTAAAAGTCATTAAAACAATATCCCAAGATCTCATTAACAGAATTAGAAACAGTACTCAAAGAGCTCAAGAAGCAGAGTACCCCAGGTAATAATGGTTTTCCATCTGAATTTTTCAGTTATTTGAAGAAGAGCTCATAGTACCACTAAGAGAGTTATGTAATGATATTCTAAGTACAGGAGAGATGCCTTCAACATGGGCGCAAGCAAATATTATAGTGATTCCCAAACCTAATAAAGATCCTTTATACCCCTCTTCTTACCGTCCAATCTCCCTATTAAACTCAGATAATAAAATAATAAAATTTTTACAAAAATATTAGCAAATAGGCTAAAACAAATTTTTCCTTCATATATAAATCAAACAGGTTTCCTCCCTAACTGTAG
The DNA here is from genome assembly GCF_032191835.1 of Heteronotia binoei. Taxonomy (NCBI): domain Eukaryota; kingdom Metazoa; phylum Chordata; class Lepidosauria; order Squamata; family Gekkonidae; genus Heteronotia; species Heteronotia binoei. Next base: position 133,800,159 of record NC_083224.1, on the reverse strand, counting down.
TCTAACTGACACTATCCACAAAGCACTTAATATAATTCAATATGGCAGATCACAAAAATACGACTCGTTGATTCTCTCACTTGACGCTGAAAAAGCTTTTGACAGTGTTGCGATTCCATACCTTTAGACAATCTTAGATAGGATGGGTTTTGGCCCATTTTTTAAAAAATGCAGTAGAAGCCTTATATAAAAATCCTTCTGCGTCTTTAAAAATTAATGGCCTCTCCTCTTTCCCAATTCAAATTCAAAGAGGGACCGGGCAAGGGTGTCCATTATCCCCTCTGTTATTCATAATGGCGCTAGAACCTTTAGCCGAGGCCATCAGACAACACCCAGGTATTTATGGGTTATGATTCTGTGGCTGTGATTTTATTGTCTAGGTCAGGGGTTTCAAACGTGTGGCCTATGGACCTGATCCTGCCCCCAAAGGGCTCCAATCAGACCCAAAAGCAAGTAGCTATTGTCTGTTTCCTTCTCCCTCGCCTGCTTCTTTCGGTCACCATTTTTTTTTCTTGTGGCGAGGCAGCCAAGCAAAGCAGCCTCTCACTTTTTCCTTCCTCCCCCTCCCTCTTCCCAAAGAGAGGAGGAGGGAGGAGGAGCCTCAGCCAATGGAGAAACTTGATTCTGTAGCTCTGCTGTGTGATTTTTTGCCATGCACAATCAGTCACACTGCAGAGCTACTGAGCCAAGCCTCTCTTCTTTCTGGTGGCTGAAGCTCCTCCCCCTCCTCATCTCCTGGAGAAGGGGAGAGAAAGCTTCCTTTGCCCAGCTCCCAGGATCTCACTGGAGAGAGGCAAAGAAAGCAGTTTTAAGATCAGCAACATTTTAGTCAAGTTATGAGTTTTTGCCTTGCTACAGAGAGACAGAGTGTGAGTGTGTTTTGTTGGGCTTGTTATGGGTGCAACTCAGTTTGCTTCCCCCTTTATTTATGCTTTCATGATCCAGTTCTGGGATTAGACTGAGATTGTGTGTCCAGACCAAGTTTACCCAGCACATTTCCTTTGATTTTTCTTTCACATTTTCCTTTGATTTCTTTTGATTGTTTGGGGATTTTGAACTTAGCTTTCCCAGATAGTAGGCTGGTACTGACCACTATACATGGCTGTTTCTCTGTTCCTGCACCGCTTCATAGGAGCTACAGTTATATTTCTAGGAAAGAGTGCCTTCACATGTTCTTGACCAGCACATGAAGCAACTTATATATACAAAACATAATGCCCAGCCATTTCATGTTTTCCTCTGGGTCTTAGGATCAAAGTATTGACCATGAGATTTCTGTAATTAATTTCAATAAATCAAAAGTAGGTTTGCAACTTACAGATGCACACCTGAACACCTGAATAGCATATTCAAGACTGCTACAACTCCGACATTGTCTCCAGTTTTTGATGCAATAAATCAGAGCAAGAGATGTGTGACAGACTAGAATAAAAAGATGATTTTGCAGAATTGCAGAATTGTTTGAAGAGAGGCAGAGATGGAAGAGTGGCTGTCATTGACAGCTATCTTCCTTTCTCTCCCATTGGTTGGAACAAGCCCAAAGAGTTCTAAAGGGGGAATTGGGTTTTGACAGTTGTGATGGTTGGGGGAGAGAAAAGAGGATTCTGGGGAGAGAGACACTTGGGGAAGGTGTCTCAGGGAAGCTGTCTAGGAGAGTGCCAGAGAGAGTGTGGTGCAGAAACACAATATCCACCTGAATGTCCAAAAAGTATTTCCACTTGGTTATTTCCAATAAATTTTGTTATTTTATTTAATTTTCTAATTAACATCTCCAGTGCCTTTTCTGCTATGTCTGGGGAAAGGAACAGGAAAATCATTCCTGAATAGAAGGAATTTGCAGGGGTCCATCATAAGGTGTCAGTTATCAGAGACATTTAAACAAAATATTGCAAGTGTGCTATTTTTTTTTTTTTACTTCCTCGTATTTTATGTTAAGTGAAAAAAATCTTTGTGTTTGTCTGGGCCCTTTATAAAGCTTATATCTGCTACCTGGAATTGCTTTTTATGACACACATGGCCCGGCCCGACAAGGTCTCATTTGTGTGAAATCTGGCCCTCAAAATAAATGAGTTTGACACCCCTGGTCTGGGTTGTAATTGTTTCTGCACTGTGGTTCTTCGTTGGTGCAAATTGTTTCCAAGCCACTTTGGTGGGAGGTATTTATGGCAGGTAAACGTGTGTATAAGTGAACACACAACAGACATTTTTGCTTCTTGAGATGTACACTTGACTTTATTGCTATGCTTTATGTGGGATTTGTTGACCTTTTCTTTTTCTCCTCTAATGGGTTGTAGCCCAAGAGCTTCATTTGTGCCCAAGAGCAGCAGAACAAACTTCCTGTCAACAGCAAGGAGGCCCAGTGTATAGACTCCTACTCAGTTCACGTAGTTCAGTGGATATTTTGTACAAATAGGAAATACTACACAAGGGTTGGTAAGAGAGGGGATGTGAAATTAGAATGCATTTTTGCATGCAAAATCAAGCAAAAACATTGCCTAGTAGAAAACTATGTAAGATATCTGAGGATAACTTTCCTGTGTAGCATTCTTTCTGAGATTATGAGTAATGCATAAATATTACAATCAAGTCTTATACCTGCAAAATATATCAGATCCATCAAATCATAATTTCTAACATCCACTTTCCTTAAACATTGTGGCTAGCTAAAGGCCAACTATGAACAGCTGCAGTCAATTTATGCTTCTACTGCACAAGTATATCTAGCATAATGTCTTTCATTTTCATTTTCATTTTTTTCATTTTTACTAAGCCAGAGAATTGAATAATCATGGTATTGAAGGGACTAGAAAGGGAGACTTATATGTGACTTGCATTTTCACAGATTTAGTCAGTTTCCTGTCCAGCAACCACTACAGTTCTCAATACAATGATTATTAATCCCTTGGATAGAGTTATAAAAAACAGACTTATATGTATTAAATTACAGGCTCTTCTGAGTGATACATTTCTAACTTTTTTGCAGTGGAGTATCACATACTTCCTGCAAGGAAGATGGGCTGACTTTGTCTTGATCTACTCCAGTTTTTCAAAAAGTTTAGAAGTCTTAGATGGTTCTTCTATAGAGCTAGAAATGTTGAATGCACTTCTCATCCATCATTCCTAGGTCATGCTCTCCCAAGGTACATTGTTGCCTTTCTTCCTGTGCTTTTGTCTTCATTGGTGCCAAAGATGCTCAAATATACATTGAAGATGACAAGCGAACTCTCTAATGTAGCTTGTATTATAGGCATCGATCAATGTCAGTCAGTAGTTGTTACTCTCTGTGAGATGGCAACTGTATTATTATTACTAAGGGAAATTGGGGTGCTTGCTTTTGTGTGCTGCAGTGCATACCAATGGTTGTATAGTTAATTTTGCTGCTTAACACAAAATTCCCAGGGAACATACATAACTGTGTTGATCCTTTCAAATTTTTTTCTTAATAGAATAATTATTTAATTAGTTTTATTTTCCTTGAAGTGTAGTCTCTGATCTGAAAAGATAGTGTGTGTACATAGACACAGATATACACACATATATATTCTCTTAGATTTTCTATTCAGGCAGATTCTCAAGGCATTATATAATATAAAGAAATATAATAGAATTTCCAGTATGTTCTGAGGAAGCTGAAAAAATTAAACATATTTAAAACTGGTTTGCACTTCATAGAATTCTCAGAAATTTGGTGGTATTTCTGATCATGCAGCCCTTTGCTCCATTAAGAAACTGTTCCAAAGCATTTCATACATTTTGTATGAATTTTCATACACAAAGTAATTAATTTAGAGAAATGAGAAATGGCTAGGGTAGATTTCCTCCGAGACAACCTTACTGCCTAATGCTGAGATTATGCTATTTTCCTCTGCATCCAGATTCTTCCTTACTTTCCTTTGTAAACATACCTTAGATTAAAAGTGAAATTAGATGTAATACACAGATGCACATAACTTTCTCTCAATTTAAAATGAAAAGCAGATTCATGGGAGGAAGAGGCAGGCAAGTGGGGAGGAGACATGTAACTATATTGTTGCTGGTCATGCATGCCATGTTCCTCAGCTGTTTGTCTTATGAGAGGAGTCCATATATTTTCCCTCATAGAAAAGAAAGTAGCTGACAAATATCCCCCCCTTATCTTTTTCCTTAGGAAGGGAGAACTGCTTGAAGCAGGCAATCTTAGTAGGAAAAACAGCTTGAGAGCCGATGACCCCTTTCTCCCTGCTGCTATACAAATTGAAATGTGTACAAGTTTTCATTTTTCATTCTTTAAAGTTTAAGTTGAGAGAAAATTACACACATGCAAACATTGCCTCAAGTTTATCTCTCCCCCCCACACACAATGTAATACTTTATTGCAGTTTAAAGTTCAATTACAAATAATAAATGGTATATAGTAGTTTGTTATATATTACTTCTTCATTGCTATGCTTCGAATATAGGTAATATAAAAATGATATTACAATGTAGTGATTTTTCAATTGTAAAACACAGAAGTTGCAAGTAGTCATGTTTAAAAGTAAATCTTAGTTTTATACAGCGGATTCTCTGGTATTATGTTGTTTACTGTCATATAACTTAATACAGGGAACCAAATTGCTACAAATTTAGATTCATAATGAAGCATTTGATCTTTGATAAGAAATTTTGCTCAAAATGAAATGTTCCTATAATTTTGTTTGGCAGATGCCTATAGTGGGCGGAGATTTGTCAATCCATTTTGAAGCAATTGCTAATCTAGCAGTAGATACTAAGATATCAGTTCTTTAGTTCTTTTACTAATGTCTAAGTCTAACCACTTAGCCAATAAATAATTTTCTAGTAATAATTTTCTAGTGTAGAATTGCACAACCTGTTATCTGTGATATTTTAAGTGCAATTTGTTTCCAAAATTGGGCAATATATTGACAGCTCCACCAGCAGTGAAGGAAATTTGCAGTGTCTCCACAATTTTCCCTACAGTTTGGGTCATAATGTTGGTTAATTTTATGCATTGTAGTGGGTGGTAAATACCAATGCATCATTGTTTTTATTGTCTGGAATTTTACTATAAATACCTTAGACTTGGAGCTTATGGTTGGAGAAGACCATATTTGTTCCCAATCTTCAGGTGAAAAATCTAGTTTGCAATCTTTAGCCCATTGTTTCTGGTAAGGCAATAATTTTTCTTCTGAGGCTTTATTTAATATTTTATATATTTGTGACAAAAGGCCTTTAGAGTATGCATTGCTAGATTTTAGCAATTGTTCAAACTCCATTAAGGGTTCAGTTAATGTATTTTGCATTGCAGGTAATTCAGTCAAATGTTTTAATTGGAGGTATGTAAACCAAGGAATTTGGAAATTTAGTTTTGCTTCCAATTTGTTTTTGTCTATAATTTCCCCTTTTTCAGTTATGTCAGCTATATGAAATACTCCAGCTTGACTCCAGGGCTCAAATAATTTAGAGTTACAGCCAGGGAAAGTTTGTCTTTAAGACATAAGCTGCTGTGGTTCTATTCCCCAGATTTGTTCTTTCATGCCTGTCTCCTATGTAGCCATTTTTCTTAGCTCATCTTTCAGTTGGAGCTGTCCTTCACTGAACAATAAAGCTGGAACACACTCCCAAGTCTATTCAAATTAGATTTCTATTTTATAAAACAATTCTTCTTCCAGCTTCTTAAAAACTGTATGAAGGCTTTCTCAGAGAAGGAGGTAAGTCAAATGCAGTGTTTAATACATTTGTATAACAGGAGGCTAATTTTATAATCTTGAATGAAACTTCCTGAGGTTAAAAAGCCAAATCAATAGTTTTTTAAAAATATGGATGCCATATTTTCCAACAAAACTTTATTAACATTTGATGCTCCTCAGATGTTTCAAATTATTACTATTGAGTTTGTTTTTGTAGCTACTGTTAAATTACAAGGTATGCTATGGTCTATATCTGTTGTCATTTAAAAATAGCGGGTTATTAAAAATACAGGTATATTGTAACTAAAATGGAGCAATCATTTATAATCTCATAATGTAGTTGTAATTAATATGACCATGACCAGTCTATGAACTAGGAGCAGAAGGCGGTTGTGGATCTTCCCCCTAGGATCTTCCGCAGACCTCCCAAAGCATCTTGATGCTCAGAACCAAGGGAGTTCCCTTAACAAAATACTTTGGAGCAAAGATGGGCAATGGTGAAGAGGTATAATTGATCAGTGTTGCCTCAACGTCCTTCCTGAAGAGATAGACCCTCTTGCATCACTCAGAACTCTGCTGTTGGAAGAGTGAGAAGGGGAGAGTTCTTTCAGTTTCTCCTGTGCCGTGCAGAATTTTGTTCATAGCTTCCTATGCATCCTAGTATCAGCTGTTTGGAGATCTTAGAAGGATGATGGAATAAAAGAGGGGTGGTGAAGTGCACTGTGATTCTTTGCTTAATGACAAACTATATTATTACTGGAATGAGCCTTGCATAGCCCTTTGACTCTTTTATTGTGCCCCCATCTCCTCCCCCCCTCACATTTCATGGGTTTGAAGACTTCTTTATATCCCAACCAATGTTCCCTCTAAGCTGCAGAATCTTGTGAGCAAAAATTCTACTTTGTGAGATACTGGGATTCTTGTGAGCTACTGGCATCAATTAGTGTGCTCTTGGGTCATCCTTCCTGAGCTAAGACAAAAATGTGTGATCTGGAGGATAAAAATCTGAGCTCATTCACGCTAACTCAGCTTAGAGGAAACAAGAAGTTGTCATTTGTTGGCACAATATCTCACATGAAAATAAATTAGATTGGGCCCCCCAACTTTTTTAAAGCCTAGGGACTCCTTTGGAATTATGATGTTACATGGTGAGCATAACCACAAAAAGGCTGCTACAAAATGGCTGCTACAGATGGTGTAGCAAGCCACAAAATGGCTGCCATGACACCTTCAGCCACACAATGAAGATCCTTGTGCTATGGTGGCAGCTGCTGCCAAGGTAACATTTTTAAATGGCCCCACTCACCCAAGAAAGATGTTTATTTTATTATTTATTTATTCTCTGCTTTTCTTTCAAATGGGGCCCCCAAACTGCTTTACAGCAACATTCTTTCCTCCTTATGAACCACAGTGCTGTGAGTGTAGGTTAGGCTGAGAGAGAAAGATGGCCCCAATCACAGCCAGCGACTTCCAGTGGCATAAACCAGCTCAAACCACTATACCATGCTGGCTAATATGGCTCTTTTCCCCACCTTCTCCAGCTCTGAGATCTTTGTTCTGCTTTTCAGAGTTATTGAGGGGTGGTTACCAGTGTTCCCTCTAAACTGAGTTAGTGTGAGCTGGCTCACAGATTCTTAGCCTCTAGTTTACACATTTCTGTCCTAGCTCAGGAAGGATGACCCCAGAGCACACTAATTTATGCAGTAGCTCACAACATTAATACCAGTAGCTCACAAAGTAGAATTTTTGCTCAAGACTCTGCAGCTTATAGGGAACATTGGTGGCTACATTGAATCATTCTTTCTGCGTTAGCTGTGATGCCAGTCTGTTTGACTGCAGATTGAGGCTCTTTGGTTCGATACCTTATTGGTTTCTTTGCTGTGGTAGAACTTTTCCATTTGTCAAATAATTCCCCTTCTCTCTTTTTTTTGAGAGCCAGTTTGGTGGAGTGGTTAAGTGCATAGAATCTAATCTGGAAGAACCAAGTTTGATTCCTCACTTCTCCACATGCAGCTGCTGGTGTGACCTTGGATCAGCCATAACTTCTCAACAGAGCTGTTTTCTCAAAGGCAATTCTCTGGGAGCTCTCTCAGCCCCACCTACCACACAGGGTGTCTGTTGTGCCGAGAGGAGGGAAAAGGAGATTGTAAGCTGCTCTGAGAATCTGAGTGAAGGGCTTGTATAAATCCAAACTTTCTTCTTCATCTTCATCGTCGTCTTCTTCGTCTTCCTGTATTTTTTGCTCCTCTGAGGCTCATTATGCTATATCCATCTGTATTTGTCATCATTAACCCATGCTGTTGCTTATCTGTTCTCCAAAACTCTGGATCTGTTTGCAGTGCTTCTCATTTATTTGCTGCGCCTTCATTTAAAAAAAAAATCAGAAGACTGAATACTATTTAGGTCACTCCTGCAAATTGTTTCTTTTGGGAATATGAGGAATATCTTTGCTGGTGCATAATAATATGCAAATAATGCTCTCCTTCATCGCACAGGAATAGACTCAAATATATGAGAAATTGTTAATAACCTTAATAGCTTTGACACCATCTTAATAAACCATGTGCTGTTGTATACATGGCATTGGAGAGATATATACCTCTACATTTCTTCAACATTGAAAATATAGTATGTCAGTAGCATATGTACTTCGCCAAAGCATTAAAGCCAGCAGTAGGTCAGATTTACCTTGCTAGCATAAGCCACAGGAATAACATTAGGCACCAGTAATGAAGACGCATATCATATTAGTTTAGACCACATCAGTTGGTATCTGTGTAAAGGTCTCTCATGTGTAGATTTAAAAAAACCACAAAAAACCCAATTGATATGGTAAATTCAGTTTTGAATCATGCCAAGTTTTTCATAATGGTAAGATAAAACCTTTTTGTTCTTTTAAATATTCTCCATAGAGGGAAATTTTAGAATTTTCAAAAGAAAAATAGGAAAATTGTCTTCTGTTTTATTTTGCAAAGCTTTCCTTTAACTGTACTATTTGAAAAATTAATGTACACCAAATTATATTTGCATTGAAAAAGGATTGTGCTAAATGCAAAAGGAGTCCCAGTGGTATAGGATTGCCAGTGATGATTATGGGGTATCCTGCCATGTCTATGGAGACACTGGAACACAAACTAAGCATTCCTGATCAGAAATAGAACGTATAAATTATGTTCATTCCCCACCCCCACCCTAAAAGTTAGAATTAAGTTTTGCTTAATTAGGAGAATGTCAGGTATTTCACTGTAATTTTGTAATTTTTCTCCTAACTATTCAGACATTTCTAAATGGTTGTTTTGAGAACAAACTTTGTTGTCCCTTCCTCTTAGCACCAAGCACATTAGCGATTTTTAAGATAAATAGGTGTGCCAATTAAGTAGCTGACATTTTTCATATAACGGTGGGGAAAGTTGCATAATAGCCTTGAATTAATATTACAGAACAGATTTATGCTATTGTTAATTACATCTATTTACAGTTATCAGTATGAGGTGTACACAAATTAAACAGAATACAGGATCTATTATTTTTATTTTTTTATCTTTATTACTTATGCCCTTCTTCAGTGTCTGCTAATTGATTGATCAGGCTGAAAGGGGATATGAAAGCAACATTTTTTTTAGCTGTATTAATGTTGATATTTAATTTTTTAGAAAGTAAGGATCTCTAAGAACTGAAGGGAATTCAAGGTAAACTTCTGCTGCTGGTGTTTTGGAATTAGAGTCTTAATGGAATTTTACAGTGTTGATGTTCTCATGTACACTCTTTGTTTTGCCCTCTTTTCTCCCTTCTCTTGTGGAGTGCACAGTTAGGCTGAAGTTGCAGGCAGTTGTGTTAGCCCAAAGCAAAATCCAACCAGAAAAGTCATTTATACCTTTTGCTAAGACATACAAAAAAGACACAAAACCATGGCTAAGTTTTGAATTCATTTTTTTTTGGGGGGGGGGGAGGATATTTGGCCATAGTATAAATCGATGGTGCGGTCTCATTTGGAGTACTGTGTGCAATTCTGGTCGCCGCACCTCAAAAAGGATATTATAGCATTGGAGAAAGTTCAGAAAAGGGCAACTAGAATGATTATAGGGCTGGAACACCTTCCCTATGAAGAAAGGTTGAAATGCTTAAGGCTCTTTAGCTTGGAGAAACGTCGACTGAGGGGTGACATGATAGAGGTTTACAAGATAATGCATGGGATGGAGAAAGTAGAGAAAGAAGTACTTTTCTCCCTTTCTCACAATACAGGAACTCGTGGGCATTCAATGAAATTGCTGAGCAGACAGGTTAAAACGGATAAAAGGAAGTACTTCTTCACCCAAAGGGTGATTAACATGTGGAATTCACTGCCACAGGAGGTGGTGGCGGCCACAAGCATAGCCACCTTCAAGAGGGGTTTAGATAAAAATATGGAACACAGGTCCATCAGTGGCTATTAGCCACAGTGTGTGTGTGTGTGTGTGTGTGTGTGTGTATTTGGCCGCTGTGTGACACAGAATGTTGGACTGGATGGGCCATTGGCCTGATCTAACATGGCTTCTCTTATGTTCTTATGTTCTTCTTATGCAAACGAGTCCCTGCTGGGCTTTTTTTTAACAAAAAAAGGCCTGTGTGAAACAATGGTGATGTCAGGGGTGTGACCTAATATGCAAATGATTCCTGCTGGGCTTTTTCTATAAAAAAAAAATCCTGGAGACAGGTGAACCCTGTCAGGCAAAAACAGGACCGCCAGTTGATGCATACTATCCGGATGGTGAATCCTACAGCTCCAAATGAACTCCATGCACTTGCCCAGCCTGTTGGTTATCTTTTTGCCATGTAGATGCTCACCCAATGCACAATACCCACAGATCCAAACAGACTTTTGCTGTCCCCCTGAAGCTAAATGAGTCAACGTTAAATTTCGACAGTTGTGGGTGAATATATGTCTGGTATGCCTCAGAGTACCATCTCCCAGTGGCCCATATGCTCAAAGGCTGTAGGGCCATTTTAGCAGCCATAGTTGCTGCCCTGATTTGGACAGAACGGAGCCCAAAATCTCCCACAGGAAGGTCCATTGCTGCCATGCCAGATTACAGGACCCCACCAAATTTCTGCCTTGTAAGGGAAGAGCTGTCCTTGTGGGTGAATAGAGGACCTGACTTGTGTTGGCATATTGCCAGAAATACATGGGTCACTCCAGGCAGAGGGGCAAGTGCAAGTGAATTCCCTGTGCCCACTGGTCAGCCGTGGACTTCCTGATGGTCAGGGAAACCCCTGCCTGCCTACCAAAATGTCCTGAACCCACAGAGGGCAGTTAGCCAAGTCCATTTTTGAATTTGCCAGCCCCTGAGGGCTCCCCAAAAGGCTAGAGTGAATGCCACTTCAAATAGGGAGTCCTGATATGGCAACCAGCAAAGGATAGGCAGTTGTCATGCTAGCTAGGCTGTAAGCATGAGCCTCTTTCTCCATCTTTAAATGGACTGAGTTTATTCTGGCCTAGTGTCAGAGATACAGGACTTATTGTTATGAACTTATATTGTGTGAACACAGGCAAACTGCTTCTATGAACATTCAGTGATAAACAGAAAACATTGGGTATAAGAACTAACTCAATATGGACATTAATAACAAATACCCACTTGCCTACTGTCTATAGGCAGTGGATCCTGTTTGATCTTAAGCATTTGGCATTTGTGCCAGCTTCCATATGAACATTTTGACTCTGTGTGGGGCCAAGCAGCAAGCACGCCAACCTAGCTAAGAGGCCTCCCTGCTTGTTCCTGCCATTGCTGTGACTATGCATTCCACTGCATAGAAGGACTCTAGATCAGGCTTCCCCAAGAAGCTGCCAAGCCATGCAGAACACAACTGCACTTCTGTCCAAGGAAGACAGCCTCTAAGAACAGTTTTCAGCAGAAGCCATGATGAAGGGACCCTGGATTCATCTTGTTCAGCCACCATAAAAGTAAAGCAGGAGAGTCACATTCTCCAGGTGTGTCAGTGCATATGCAAATAGAGTAGCCTATAGCTGGACAAAAGATCACTGGATACAGAGGAGAAGCTCAAGGGAGCGCCTGTTGCTGAAGACTTAATCTCATCATGCAGGGCAACCTCATTGTGTTAGCTATGGTGTTACAGTAGATTGCAATGTGGCTCTAAATTGACCAACTTCCTTTCTTTGTTTAAGGTAGTTTTTCAATAAGTCAGCCCATCAAGTCCCACTAATCTCATCAAGCCTCTGGGAGCCCCCCCCCCATCCATCCCTTTTGGTGACCTAAGGATTGACACACACAGGTGTCATGCAGTGTCATGTCACCTGACCTCTAGTCATGAGTCACCCGATACTATAGCCTGGAGACACAAGGATGGTAATATAAGGCCGTGTGGTATGCAGTTCAGTGTGTCTCGCTTAGTATCCCTACCCCACTGTCTGAGCCATCACCAGTTACACAATTGGGCCCCATTATGGCTAGTGATGCTGGTCATCTCTGGCCACCCCTCCCCTTATCATCTATCATTACTGGGAAGTCTTCAAGATGATAAAGTGTCACCCTGTCCATGTTTTACCCTTGTGTTACCCCTATCAATTTCATCTCTATTTTTCCTTAGGAACTGTGTGATTGTTGTATGAATTATTTACCTTGTTTGAATGTGTGATTGTATTTATATATTTTTCCCAGAGTAAACATTTTAAAATATATTTAGTCTGAAGTCTCCTTTCTGAGAACTACCCCTCCATAAATCTCTCTCCTACGCTCTGCCAGGGTCTCCTCTGCTAATTCTCCTTCTAAGAGGAGATTCACAGCAATTTTGCTAACAAGGTTAGGATCTCAAATGTCAGGAGCCATGAGCCATGAAGGAGAGCCGCTTCCACCCCTCTACTACTATGGTGACTGTGTCTTTGGATAGTTCTGGATGCAAGACACAAGGATGGTAATGTAGTTCCACCTTTCATGGTTAGAAGTTATTTCATCAGATGCATGAAGTGAATTCTCAGCCTGCATATATTACTACACATGGGTGAGGAAAGTTTGTTAGTAAGGACAAAATATTATTTTATGTTAATATTTTTTAAAAATTATTAATATTGCCATGATGTGGATAGCCCAGGCTTGGTCTCATCAGATATCAGAAGGTAAACAGGATCAACCCATGCTACTTTTTCAATGGGAGACTTCCAAGGAATACCAGGGTCATGATGTGGAGGCAGTCAAATGCAAACCGCCTCTGAATGTCTCTTGCCTTGAAAACCCAATGGGTTATATGTTACATTTTTAAAAGCTCATATACAAGGGAAGCTGAAAGTTAATGCAGGTGCAGGAAGACAACACCATCTGAAGATTGGCTCACTGCCTCCTCCTGGATTTATTTATGTATATTTATAAACAGGCTTACAGACACCAAAACTCTCAAGACAGCTTGCAATAAATTTTAAAATCAGAAAAATCTGTAAAATACTAAAACTGCCAGTAGAAGAATGTCTCATAGAAGATTGAGTAATGTCAGTCATATATCAGAGAAAGGGAAACATTCATGTGGTCCAATGGATAGCTGCAGACTTTATTTCTAAGTCTAAGACAGTGATTGTTAATGGAAGCAATTCATGTCCCTCAGGAAGAGAGCTGTAATCTCAAGGGCTTCAAACTGGTGGGGGAAGGGCAAATGGACAGCATTTGGGATTTTTGACAGCCCCCTTCTCCCTACTTGCAGTGGCTTCTGACAGCTAATGGGAAGTTGTTTATACCGCTCACTCGTCACTAAGAATAAAATCCCGGGTTCTAGATTCTTCTTCCGGGCCATTAAAAATTAAGCCTAACATTACTGTTGGCTGATAGTTATCAGGCACATCGATCTCTTTAAATGTATTCCTAAAATCTCTGTGTTATTTTAATATATCATTCATAAGTATACCTGTATATATAAAGGTTCCTTGTCTGAAGTGCTGTTTTTATGTCCCTGTTTTTAAATTGTGGCTGCGGGACTATTCAATAATGGTGCTGCATTCTTGTGACAATGATTCCATGTTGTGTGCTGTGATCATCTGGCATTCATAGGTATTCTCTTTCCAGACATAGACAATAATGGCTCATTGTAAAAGATATATTGGAGTTGCAGAAGGGCCTTTCAGGTGTCTTATTTTTTGTTGTGTTCCCTACTTTAGAAATGATTTCATCTCTCCTGAGGGTAAGCCAAAACAATAAAATATAATTGTTACTAATAAATCCAAATCGATGAGCAAGTGGTGCTGCTACACCCACACATTTTCTCCCTCTCTGTTGTCACGGACTTGATTTACATTTTACCAGCTTAATTAAGGAATGGTTGGAACCCAGAGTCTATTTGTGAGGTATAGAATGAGCTAGTTCCAAGCAGATATACAAATTAATCACACTTCAGCCGTCATGTAATCTTAATGATGCTAGTATGCCAGTGACTCCTTGTTGTTTTATCCTTTCAGACTCTACTGCTGTATATTGTGGCCCATGTGACACAAAGGTCCATCTTGACAGAGCTGATGAATAGAGAAGGAGAGCGATATTGGCAGATTGCTCACCAGGACTGCTTCCTCTAGCATTGTTTTCCCTAAATAATTCAGAAAGGCTTGTATTTTCATCAAAGTATTTCTGTTCTCTGAATGAATAGGAAGGAGTAAATCAGTATCATGGTGATCCTTGCATTAACATTTACAGATTTTAATGTCAGGTTATTTTTCCTCCCCCCTCCCCCTCATTGTTTTTGCTTGTGGGCCCAGGGACATAAGGGCCTTCATTGTTTTTGCTTGGTCACAGATTTATGTGATTTCACAGATTCTTGCCCAGGTGAACTTCTTTGAATCTAAGAGAAATTATACTCAAGTAGAGAGCAAATTGAACACCCTCCATGCCACTTGCTCAGCATTTATTATGGTGGTCTTTTCATTCTAACGTAGAAATAACGCAAACCACCTTGAGAGATGATTGGAATGAGACTCCATGGAGGATGGGAGGGTAAATGATTTTGCATGTTTTGATTTACATTTCACCATCTTAATTGATGAATGCTTGGAACTACAGGGGTAGCATTTACCTTCCCAGATTATCTTCGTGAGGTATGGAGTAGCCTAGTTCCAAGCAGATATACCAATTAATACGTAATCAGCCATGGTTGATGGTTTTCAGAAATAGGTGCTTGGAATGCCTGATTGAAAGGAAGAGTGGTTGTAAAGGAGTGTCATGGGAATGAGGGACAGGCAGAAGAAATGGCTGGTTTCTTACAACCAAAAATAGGCAGGGACATAAAGAAGATATTGGATTTATATCCCGCCCTCCACTCCGAAGAGTCTCAGAGCGGCTCACAATCTCCTTTACCTTCCTCCCCCACAACAGGCACCCTGTGAGGTGGGTGGGACTGGAGAGGGCTCTCACAGCAGCTGCCCTTTCAAGGACAACCTCTGCCAGAGCTATGGCTGACCCAAGGCCATGCCAGCAGGTGCAAGTGGAGGAGTGGGGAATCAAACCCGGCTCTCCCAGATAAGAGTCCACACACTTAACCACTACACCAAACTGGCTCTCCCAAAGAAGAGCATATATGAACTATGTGGGGGAGGAATGGTAATATCAAAGTACAGGAGTTTGGTGGGTACATGCAATTACTGTGGAAGACATCTGAGGGATACCATTAGTAGCAAATTGTGACATTAAGATAAATTAACTATAACTGTCATCCTGTTGATCCCAAAGAAGGATAAGAGACTTAAGATGGTTCATCTTATTCTGAACTGTGTTGGGGGGTGGGAATTGCACTTGTTTTTAAGATGAACTACATTCTCCAAGTAACTCAGCATCTAGTTACTCTTGAGAAGTGAAATGGGACCTCTGGTACCCCATAGGCTAAAAGGCAGAATGTTAGTCTTGCAGCACTATTTTCTGGAAGCACTGGACCAGATAGGGTTGGAGGCACTGAAGTGTGGGGGAGGGATCAGCCATGTGCCCTTTCCAGGCGCAGTCCCTTCGAAATGCCAGTGGCATGCCTCAGCACTGAATTATCTCAGCTTCATTTTCCTCGCTGAGGAGATGGTCGTTGGGGGGAGTGGGGGAGCTTTAGAAACCTGGAAATTTACCAGCAGTGGGGAAGGGAGGGAGGAGGAGGCGGGGGTGCTACGCTGCAGGGGGGAAGTGCAGGGGGGGCGACCAATTGCCCAGTCGATGGGAAATCGGTGCTGAGCTCATTCCATGCTGGGCCAAGGCGCCTGCAGGTCGAACAGACTGTGCCAAAAAGGGCACATGGCTCCTCCCTCCCCAGTACTTCCTTCCCATTCTGTTCAACCTGCGGCCGGCTTGGCCCAGTGTGGAATGAGCTCAGCATCGATTTCCCACCAATCAGACGATCAGTGGGTGGGGGAAGGGCTTCACGTAGCATGAAACTGACCTGTGGAGGCGCGCAACCTGGGGGAGGGAGGCACAATGCGGGGGAAGGCAGAGGAAATGGGCGACCACGGGACTGGAAGCCCCGCGGCCTGGCGTTGAGGGCTCCGCGGCCCGGTGCCGGGTCGCAACCCTGTCTTTGGGAAACACTGCCCTAAAAGACTTCTGATTACCTGTGCAAATCTTTAAAAGTTTCTTCAACAACAGGTGCCAATACAGCACAAGGATGTGTACTGCATTATTGTGCATGCATGCAAGAAAATATTTTAAACAATATGTTAATTGAAAGTCATTCTGTTAAACAGAACTTCTGTCTGAAATGTTGAAGAATTACTATAAGAGTAATGCATGACCTCACTGCGGTATTCCCTCTAAGCTGCAGTCTTGTGAGCGAAAATTCTACTTCATGAGGTACTGGCATTAAAGTTGTGAGCTACTGCATAAATTAGTTTGCTCTGAGCTAAGACAAAAATGTGTGAGCCAGAGGCTAAAAAACTGAGCTTGTTCACACTAACTCATCTTAGTGGAAACACTGCCTCACTCCTTAACATTTTTTGATTGGCTCGATCGCCTGCAGCAGCCTTTGTAGGGTTGGCTTCATCTACTGCAGTAACCATTTTGTGATTGTGCCCACCACCCTATCTCAGAATTCCGAAAGTGCCTGCAGACTTGAAAAAGTTGGAGACTGTGTGGTTAGAGAGATGGATCTCAGAGACCTAGGTCTGAATCCTTTGGACTATGTAGTTAGCTTTGGTGAAATTTAGAAAAAGAACTGGAGTGCTTTGCTTTGTTAATTCTGTGAACTCCCCCAAAAGATTAGTAGCAGCTTTGTTTGATGCTGCTGTATGTTGGAGGTGCTATGTTATTCGCAGAAATCTGATTTGACTTTATAATGTGGATCCTGAAGATCTTTGTAGCTTTGACTGACATAATTTTTCTAAGGAGGAGAGTTGATTGCGTTCATTTTCCTCTTCATCATATTTATGGGAAGTCTTGTATATTTATAATGGTGTAAAGAATGCACTGCCAAAGAGAACTCGCTTCTACACAGTAATCTGCTTGCAGACCCTCAAAGCCATTGTATAATCAGTGGTTGAGAATTACTCAGAGCTGGTACTTGGTACATGGTATTCCATGCATACTATAGCTGTTTGTGTCTCCTTAAAATCTGCACAATGTGAGATGATGCTTCTTAACACATGTACTGCAATAACTTCAGATGAATTTATACAATAATTTACATTGTGGAAAAAGTTACCTCAGTGTGACCTTTTCATTATTGGGGCACACTTCTTGCGATGTTGTAGTGACGGGGTTTATGGTTTTAGTTTGTCTGCCTAAGTCTGTGCAGAAACTTCTATTTACAGTCTAGGGGTGATAACATCCAGCTGCAAAGCATATGATTAGACCTGGTACCGGTAATTAGTGGCTATCCAGGATGGTAAAAGGAGGAGACTTTTCTTCCTTGGAGAGCTTGCTTGTTCTGGCAAGGGGTTGATGTGGCCTCAGGGCCATTGATATGGATGCATTTGGGAATCCTGGAAGACTCTGCCAGACATCTTATTATTTATTTATTTATTTATTACATTAAATTTATATCCCGCAAGCAGACTCAGGGCGGCTAACAATCAGTTATATAAAACAATTTTAAAACTATAAAATACATTTAAAACATTTTATCGGGCTATACATTTTAATATGGCAGGATCTTTCTTTTTCTGTTGATGATCCCATGATATTTGTAGCTCCTCTCAGTGATGAGAGGTGGTGCTTCTATCCCAGATAGAACCTACAAGCAGGACTTGCCCTGTGATGTTCTGGACTTTTTATCTGACTACAATTGGGTTTTATGCCAAGGTAATTTAGTCAGTAGTAAAGGATTTTTTAATTTTCTTTAACACTATGTGTTTTGGAATGCCTGTACACCCAGAATAAATCTTTTTATGAACCTTTGTTCTGGTGTTTGTGTCAGTAGCTTGCAGAAGTGACCAGTTGCCTTTTGGCCCTACTAAAGAGTGTTCTGGTGGGAGTGTCTGGAAGGTGTGAATATCTCAAGTATCCTCCTGTTTAATTTATGGTCTGTTGACTCTTCTGTAGGGAACAGGATAAGCTGGGCCCTGTGTCCTAGAGTAATCTTGGTGGCAGCATACGTGAGGGAAGGTAGAAGAACTCTGTCTCTCTCTCTCTTTAGGGTAAATTTTACAGGGCCCTGTTAGCAGTTTTCCAGACTAGCCTCATCGCAGGGAGCTGGGTAGGGTTGCTGGAGGAGAACTGTTGCAGAGGCTCTACAGATGTACTCTCACATGGTCTGAAAGATGACAGAAAACTTAACAATTCCTCAGATGCTCTGAAAGTATATATCTACTCAAGTTGAAGTGCATCTGCACAATGTTTCATTTCAGGATCAGGTAGGTATCAGTCAAACAAACTTCTCTGATGAAACCATAGATAAAATTTATTAGTACTGAAAGTCCAGTGCCAGGAATGAGTGGTAATGGTTACAATGGGGTAGATATAGGGCAGTTGCACAGGTAAATTCTGGCGCCCATTCCTCCCACCTTTAAGGCATTAAAACATATTCCCACCACTCTCTTCAGTTGAGTCCAAGGTCGCTGAAATTTGGAAAGCATCCTTGGAAGGGCCAGACTCTGGTTGCCTCAGTAATGAGACAGCAAAGCAAGTGTGGGATACACCAGAGTTAAAGTAAAGGGAAAGTACAGAAGTTGCCGATTCCCCGCCTCAACAGACAGTGAATTACCCAACAGGCACACCTGACAGACAGGTGAGAAAATGGGAACATCTAAAGCTGCTTTATACGACATGAGAACATAGGTCCATGTAGCTCAGTACTGTCTATTTTGACTGACAGTGGCTCTCCAATCTCCTAGGCAGAGAAAGCTCTTTTTTAGTATCTGTTGAGATCCTTTGGTTTGAGGTATTAAGGAATTAACCCGAGAACTGCAAGCAAAGCTCCTCCTGTGCAGTTGAGCCACATTTCTTCCCTTGGAGTAATCCAGGAAAGAAAGCACTTGGTGCAGTACTGGAGACCAAAACTTGGGATTTTCTCCAAGCTACCACCATAACTTGATGGCTTGGAATCCTCAGCCTCAACCAAGGGAAATTTTTAACCAAGTAAGCTTGTTCTAAGGGCCGCTAAATTTAATAATTCCGATTTCAAGTTGCCTTCCCAGAGAAGTCACAGGAAAATTTGGCCTGAGGAGATCCTAGACCCAGTAGACTATAGTTTCTTCAATTTCTCAGTGCATCACTTCTATGGAGTCAGCTCTTAGAAGGATCTACCATTAAATCTATGCAAAAGCAAGGGAAAGAGAAGAGTAAATGGTCTTTCCCTGGTTGTTCTGTGGTACCTTAGGGGAGGTACCATGGCTCAGTAGTAAGCTGCTTTCTTTATATACAGAAGTTCCCAGGTTCAATCCACAGCTTCTCCAGTTAGAGAGATAATGTAATAGGTGATGTGAAATATCACTACTAGAGACCCTGGAGAGCCTGTCAGTTAAGAGTATACAGTGTTAACCTTAATAGACTAATGGTCTGACTTGGTATAAGACCTTGGTATTTATACCTTCTCTGTCTGACTTACCTTTCCCCTACACTGAATTATCACAGGTCTTCACTTGACTATTTAAACTGGTGCAGCTCTAGTTACAACTGTACAGTTGCTGTTGTTGAATTGTACAGTAAATGAATAAGCAGACAGTTCAGCCAGCTAAATCATAAATCATGTGCTCATCCCTTCCCCTAAACCAAGGGTTTCCATTACATCTGCCCATCATTCAGCTGCTGTTCTTTGCAGGACAATATATTTCATTGTGATATGAAAATGGAAGTGAAAATGGACTTGATTTTCTCTCCTCCACAAGCCAACTGTTTCTTTACAACTCCCCCCAAAATGAACACATGTCAATGTATGCATTATGGTAAAATATGCAAGCTTATAATTTGTAACATTTTTTGTTTGTGAGGGGAAAAAATAATGATTCCAGCTGTCAAGTCATAATTTAGATCTCTTTCATACCTGCAGTAAGATTAAAGTCCTAACAGAATTCCAGCATAAAAGATGCTTGTTAATATGTGAAACAGTTTGGAGTATTTTTGTATAATCTCTCTATTTCTGTTTATTAACCAAAATGTCACAAAGATTGGCACTTGAGTTATAACCATTTCTTCATCATTCACACAGTTCAGGCAGTGTACAGGGGAGAATGTGCAGCTGATGCTTATGTCAGTGTAATGGGCATGTTCCTACCCAAGTTCTGCTCTTTCAAAAAGATACCTTTTAATCTTCTTGCAGGTTCTCAGTTTAATTTACCAAGTTGCTACCCACTGCCATGGAGCGTATTTGGATCCAGCAGCATGCTGTGTCCCAGTGATGCTGGCAGTACTGTGGGGGGAGTGTTTGGTTCAAGGCTAATAGTGATGGTAGTGGAGATAGACTCACTTGTCACCTTCTCCACACTGCCACCAGCTAAGTGCAAGATGAATTGCTCTTGTGGTGTTGTCAGGTCATTATAACTTCCTGATCCATCACTGCTTTCAAGTTCCATGGCTTTCCCTGGTTATATATGCAGGAATTCACCCTTGCATTTTAGCAAATCTAAAATGGTTTCACTTTAGTTGGATTATATTCTTTGTTTTTAAACTGGAAATGTATTGCAATGAAAAGCAAACAAAAAACCCCCCACCGTTTTTTGTTTCAGAAGTACCTCTGAAACTTAAAACTTGCTCTACTCCAGGGCTGAACCTAGATTTTTTTAGGTGTGGAGCAGGGGGGGGGGGGGGGCTGATTTTTTTAAAAGCCCCTTCTCACCTAAAAATCTATGCTGCCTCTGCCAGCAATTCAGATCACATGGAAGGGCCAGCAGAAGCAGCCGCAGCCTCCCTGCACCATTTAAAGACCCCACCGACCAGCTGGGATGCCTGAGCCTGCTCCTGCCACCTCTCCTGCATAATTTGGATCATGGGGAAGGAAAAGGCAGCAGGGAGTGAAGCCCCCTCTGTGGCTATGGGACTGCTGTGCTCCAAAATAGTTGGCATCAATCATGCAAATTGAATGCTAACATTGACATAATATATTTGCAAACTAGTTCCACAGCACCTGCTAAGTATTTTGAAATAACTCTTCTCTGTTAGCGTTGTGGTTGATATATGCAGTACAAAAATGGTAAATAATTTGTTGTAGTGAATTTCTAACATGTCCAGTATAAGAAAAGTGTAAAGCCTACACTTTAGATTAACTTAATGGGTGATGTTTTTAACACTATTTTACAAGCCAACACATCAGATGGACACAGGTAATTAGTGCTATGTAAATCAAACATCTTCAGTTTGTTGTAGTGGTTAAGTGTGTGGACTCTTATCTGGGAGAACCAGGTTTGATTCCCCACTCCTCCACCTACAGCTGCTGAAATGGCCTTGGGTTAGTCATAGCTATTGCAGGCGTTGTCCTTGAAAGGGCAGCTGCTGTGAGAGCCCAGCCAGCCCCACCCACCTGTCTGTTGTGGGAGAAGATATAGGAGATTGTAAGCCACTCTGAGTCTCTGATTCAGAGAGAAGGGCGGTATAAATATGCAGTCTTCTTCTTCTTGTTGTTCCATTGATAAAAGGTTACATGGGAGATGTCCATTTTTGGATTGTCCGTGTTCATCATTGTAGTATAACTTTAATTCCACTTTCAGTCTGTGCAGATCTTGATATTTGCCTGGCAGGTTCTTTTCTGGAAATAATTCATATTTACTAGACTTTGTAAGCTATTAAAATTCTAATTCCATTATGTGAATTGTTTCTCTCATGGGGCTGTTCCTTCTGACTCCTTCCCCTAGGATAACTGTTAGCTTCACTTGGCTGAGCCCAGGATTGGTGTGCCAATATTTGGTAGATTATGGCTTTGACTTCTCTTGCTCACTCAAGGACACCTTTGGATCCAGCCCATGTTAATAGGCTAGTGTTATTTATAGTGCTGTTGCAAGGAGAAATGCTTTAGAATGTAGCAAAGCAAATGTTTTGACATATTAAGGACACAGTCCTTCCAAAAAGAATTCAGTTGATTTCAGTGGGAGAGTTAAGAATATGCTTGATAGGACTGTACCTTAAAAATTATAAATTGCCATTGTTGTATATCATATGGCCTAAGCATGGCATATGGACCTTTTTGGATAACTGCAGTCATATAATCTTTAGCACAAGTCTTTTAAAGCCCAGCTTCTTTAATCAGTGTTAAGGCTTTTTCTATTAAATCAGTGAAAATAAAATCTGTACTGGGACTTTAATAAATTTATAGCATAGATTTTTCTGCCTGTGAAGCTTGAATGTAAAGGGCTATAATCTGACTTTCATACTGAATTGCATTTCTTTATATATTAAAAAAACAACTTTCATGCTTAATTGCTGCTGTATCTCTAGTACATTTTCTTTATCATTCTTTTCACAAAATGCATTTTACTCCAATAACAACTTGTGCTGCGTGCTTTTATGAAAAGCACTCTCTGGAAAACTTGGACATTTTCCACTGGAATCCCTACAGACCCATCCAATTTGAAAATACTCTGTTTTATCCTCTCCTTAATTACAATATGTGGAGCTCTGCTCTTTTAACTGTTTTGAAGTTCCACAGAATAATGATTCTATCCCAACTATAAAGAATAAGACAGAGAACTATTCACAGTTGGAAGCCAGCTGTTGCTTAGCTACCTAGCTTTTTAATTCAGAATATCCTCCAATTTAATAATAACCAGCCCTTAAGCTGCTAAATGTATTTGTTCATGACACATTGTGCCATTTTCTTGTATTTTTCACCTGTTACAGCAATTATGGTGGGACAAGGAAGGCATTTAGCAAGGGGTTAATGCAGAGTGCAAAATCCAAAATGTACATTAGTGCAGATGAAATCTTCACTAAAATTGCAGTATTGAAATTGTCAGACTAGAAAACAGTTTGGGGAGCAAAATAACAATCTGTTGGTTTTAGCATATGACATGGAGCTTGCTTATCCCAAGTTAAGGCTATATCCATTTACCTGCCTTTGACTTTGGGTGGACTACTTTACTGCTGAATCACAATATCCTTGATCAATGACAAAACTGCAGTTCTCATCTAATAGGGATGTATCAGTTGGATCAAAGAGTTGTTTTCAAAATACATTTGACAAGTCTTTTCAGATTGAACACTTTCCTTGCACAAGGTACACTACCAACACCCAACACCAGCACTCCGCATACACAGAGAGAGAGAGAGCGATAGTGTGACATGTTTGTTAGAATATTCAGGACCAAGTTTGAATTTCCACTCTACCATGGCAGCTTTCTCAGTGACCTTGGCCTGTCCTCAGTCTAACCTACCTCACATGAGTGGTATCATGAGGATAAAATGGAGGAAGGGAAAACAATGTGGTAAACTGGTTTGGGTCTCCATTGGGGAGAAAGGCATGGTATAAATGAAGTGAATAAATCATAAGATATGCTAAGATTCAGCATCTTCCTCTGTGCAGTATTGTGTTGATCTGTTGGCATTCCAAGAACCAGCCACTACTTTAAAAGTGTGTCCTAACAAATATACTTCAGAGTGAGGCTCATTCAGACTGCTAAATTGTAGAGAAATAATAGTGCAGACCAGGACACATGCATGAAGTGTCAGTGTTGACCTTCATGAGAACAGATGCACTTTTTTCTACCATGTGCAATCATGGTCGTGCCATGCCAGTTAATAACCTGACTTTAACTTACCTTTCCATGCTGTCATTGAGGTGTTATTAGACTCTTGAGTCTAATGCAAAGAAAGCCACTGCTTTTGATTTTTGTTGCAAGGGTCAACATAGGTGGATCCATTGGTTCTTGAATATTGAAATATGTGGTTGTCATTAGTTTCCCAAGGAGTGAAAATGAGATTTTCTGGTGGAGAATCCATTGTAAGTTAGCCTATAGTGGAGAACAGGATTTAAGGTAATTTCAGATATGCTCGTTGCTGAGCCAGAAGACAAGGTCTGTGCCTGTTTCTTGGCTGCAGCTGGTTGATTGATTTTAAACGGTATAGTTGTTTTAAAATGATTAGCTGGCTTTTAATGCTTTTACTTTGTTGTTACCCGCCCTGAGCCTGCTTGCAGGGAGGGCAGGATAGAAATCCAAAATAATAACAACTGCATATAAGTTTTATCAGTAAATCTCTAACTCCATTTACCACAACATATTTACTTTATATAAGCTGTACATTCAGCCTCACCTGTCTCAATTATATTTCTTTTTGTTGCCCTATACTTTTTATTAATAATGTATCCAGTGCATTTGAAAACTTGCACTGTTCAGCTTTGAACAGATTACTTGCACACTGTTGAATTCAAATATCAAAAGCATGCTTTTTAGCCAGGTCTCCTTGCAATTACAATGGTGTTGAAATAAAAGAAAAAATTAAAAAGAGCCTTTGGTGTGCACTGTAACAAGATGTAAACCCTTATACTGAGGTCACCTTATAAATATTTATTCCTATAAATTTCTTTAAAGAAATTAAATTATGTGTTCTATACAAAGTAGACAAGAAAGGCTTTTAGTGTCACTGGCTGTAAATTGAAGTCATTTGTCTAGGAGGGTCAGGTGCCACTTTGTGGTAAGGATTTGTCTAAGATCCAGGCAAAGGAAGATTGATAGCGCAAAGAGCATGATGAAATGAGCAATGCAATATGCATATGAAGTTGTGGGTTAATTAGGAAAATTTAAACCAGCAAGTTTCTGTTGTGTGAATTAGGGGTTGTTACTTCTGGTACTGGGTGAGCTTGGCAGCCTTGTATATTTAGGCTCTGATTTCTTGCAGTATTTTAGTGGGAAGTGAATGCTTGTGAATACCAATGAAGAGAACAATCTTTGGTGCATGCATGTTATTGTTAATGAGACTTGCGTGGCAATTTTTAAGGTTAATATACATTCTTTTGTCATCAGCTGTATTCTCATTAATGTAACCAACAAACTATCTGCATTTCCTATTGCTGGGAATATATTTTTTTTAAATGAGCTGCAACACATTTCATTGAATTACATTCCTGTAGGTTTGTGCCAAGGGTTCCATTTTTCTGACCAATGAACTTTGAAATGCTGAAAGATTTGTGATTAAGCTGTCATTTTGAACAATTTGCAGGACCTCTTTCTCATACAAAGGAGAGGAAAATAAACTTTTCATTTTGCGTTCTGCAGAATTATGTACAAATCAAATATTTGCAAAATCCTGTACAAATAAAAGTATATTACTGAACTTTTCCTTGGACTCAACTGTTAAGAATTCATAGGTTCAGTCTGTCATATCTGAAAGCAGCATTTCAGATTGTCCATACTGTTTGTGAATAACATATGTAAGAACCCCAAAAAGCTGTTCACCACTGAAAGAAGCTTTTATAATGGTATTATGTGACAAGCTTCCTGACCTGGATAGCTCAGACAAGCCCAGCCTCAACAGATCTTGGAAGCTAAGCAGGGTTGTCCCTGGTTAGTATTTGGATGTAAGACCACTAAAGAATACCAGGGATCCTATGCAGAGGCTGGCAATGGGAAACCACCTCTGAACATCTCTGGCCTTGCAAACCCTATTTGGTCAACATAAGTTGGCTGCAACTTAATGGTCAAAAAGAAAAAAAGCCACTGTGATACGTTATTTAGAGCAAGGGCCCCTAATCTTGTGAGTCTGTGGGTACTTCTAGAATTTAGAGGCAGCGTAGTGGGTGTCATAAAACATAATATGGCACCCTTGGGCATCGCATTGGAAATCACTGAGTTAGAATGTTGCAACAGGATGAGGGAGACATAGGTTTAAGTTCTCATTCAGACATAAAGCTCACTATGTGACCTTAGGCCAGTCATTTTCTTTCAGCCTAATCTACCTCACAGAGTTATTGGGAGTATAAACTGACGAACCAATGTGCCACCTAAACTCTGTGGAGTAAGGGAGAGAGAAATAAATAACAGAGTATATATGCATAATATTTTATTATTCCAAGGAAGTACAATCTGGTTTAGTTGTAACTATACAGGATATATAATTTAAATAAGTAACTTACCAGAATGCAGGAGTAGATAGGCATGTTTATTTAGTATGTAGAGCTGAATATTAACACTGATTTTATTTCTTTGCAGAAACCAAAGCAGAAAGACTGGCATCCTCCTGGAGGTTTTATTTTGGGACTCTGGGCTCTGATTATCATGGTCTTTTTTAAAACCTATGGAATCAAGCACATGAAGTACATCTTCTAAAGTTTCTAATGTAACAGCACTGAATCTGTATCCTTGAATGGAAATACTGTTTACTTAGATAAAGAAGGTTGGTCCTCTCTTCTGAAAGGTCTTGTCATGTATTTCCTTTATTTTATGTCAGTCTAAAGCCATCTTATGGCAAGTTTAGGACACAACTTTATACCAAAATGTTTACTTTGACCTGTGAGCTCCTCTCACTGTACACATGGGGTTCCCCTAACAATAAGAGATTCCCCTTCCAATAAAATAGATACTCAGACTGGTACTAAGATGTTAGCATATTTCCACTGAGGAATCTCCTTTACAGAGGGGTTAAAAACAAATTTCTAAGAATATAATTGCTGCATTAGTATTCAGAGGACTTCTCAGGCTTCTTGTGCTGACATGTACTTGTTTTGCTGGTATTTGCTGGAGTCCAGTTGTTTCCTTATCCTCCCCCCCCCCCCCGGCAAAAAAAAAAGATAAGATGATCTTCAGAACTGTTCAGGTCTATCATGTTAGGAAAAATTGTTAGGTTGAATTTAAGAGTCATTTCCTACTAACCTAACGCACTTCTTGTTACAGAAAATAGGGGGAGGGTGCATGTATTTCTCTGATTTCTTTCTTGTAATATAGTCTGCTGAACTCTTTGGAATCATGCTTCTGAGGAATAGGAGGGCAAATGGAAGTCTGCAATGGAAGGCTGAGAATTGACAAAATCTGCCTCCCTCTTCCTCTGGAGGAAAAAAGAAAACCCTTTGGCTTTCTGCGGGCTAATCGCTGCACAAGAACATCTTGTGCTGAGATATCTCTGTGTGTAGGTGTCCTTGATCAAGGAATGTGGCTGAATTGGTAGGTGAGGAGGAACCTGACAAAGTAATACTGGAATATTTTAAATGCTAAAACATCTTATGAATTCCAAAGGGTTTCTTTTTCCTGAGTGAGCCTTACAAAATACTTATCATTGCTGAAATGAAAGTTCAGACAATATGCTGAACCTTATTTAAGATGTCATTTTGCCAATAGAAACTTAAGTCACTTTGTGTACTTTCGCCATGACATATTGAACACTTACTCAACAGAAACAAAAATACTGTAGGAAATATTGATCTACTCTGTTAAATATGACCCCTTAGATTAGTTGTTTTACCTAGGGCAGTTTTGCTTCTTAGATTCTGCAAATCATTAGAATTGAAAAAGGGCCCAAACAATAACCTGACTGCGTGATAAGGGAACTGCCTGAAAAGTACAGCGCCCTCATATTCAGCAGAAGATATACAAGTGATTTTGAAAAATCTAAGGTTTCCTTCAGAGTAGTGTATGAAATGTCCAGTGCATTAATATACAATTTGTATATAGAGGACATTGTAGCAAATGTCATTAAGCCAATGCATTCAAAATCAAATGTATCTTCTGGTGTTATAGATATTTGTATTTAATGGTGTTGATGAATGAAATGTGTTTGCAGAGAAAATAAAATGTGAAGGACAACAGCTTGCCTCCAGGATACTTTTTGGATACATAATGAAGTTTCTCAAGTCAACAGAAATTTCATTAGGAAATTCCCATGTAAGCCATGCAGTTTATGTAACTGACGCTTCTAAGTGTACTGTTGTTAGTAAGCTGAACAAAATGCATGAGGCCCAAGATACTGTGCTGCACTAGCCCCTGCAGAGGAGTGCAGTGCACTAACTGCATTCAGCTGGTGTTTAGCTCCATTGTATCAATGATATGGTTGTGAAACTTTAAAGTGAACATAAGAACTTGGAAATTATACTGAATAAAATGGAAGACATAGAACAGTCTTTATTTCAGATGCTATTTTCTTTCTGTGCACATTTGCTTACCTGGTTCAGGTGTAATGTGAAAATAACTATTCCTAGGTGGATTTTATGGATGTTATGATATGTCCATTTTTTTGTGCTGGACTAGAAATACTTCATGAATTCTCACAATCACTTGGATCATTGTAGGTACAATTAGAGGAATCCTCTGAAAGGTTCAGAAATTATGATCAATGGTCAAAAATGATTCTTCTCAGAAATCAGGCACAACTACAGTCATGATGGACAATGCTTGGTGGTCCCTATGCCTGTGGGATAGAAATCCTTACTGCCGTCCCTTCTACCATTTCTCTTGGCATGTACACTCAGAAGTACAAAAGGCATGGCACTTTTGCTCTCTACACATATGTACTGGCAGGGGGTAATCCCAAAAAGCAGCAAAAGAAATGATGGCTCTGCAGAATCTGCAGACACAATCAGCAGGTTTCCTGATCCATCTGAACACATTAGTTGGACCACTTGTTTAGAGAAGGGTAAGTTCTTGTACAGTGAATTTGTCTTAAGGGAAACTCAAAATACTGTCACATTTAAAATGCCAGCAAAAATGAATTTAATAGAACCCTGCTCCAGTTGCAATTAAACTACTGTCCCCATTTCCTAAGCATTATCAGGGGCCCAACCTAAAATGCCCATTTGAGTTAAAACAGTGGACTTGGGTTGGATTCAAATGAGAGACAAGTCAAGATGCCTTCTGAAAAGATAATCGGCTTAGGGAACAGAGGTAATTAGGTAGGTTATTAAAATGCAATTTATGAAACGGAAAAAGCAGTAAGTATGCTGGTAAAGCTGATTAGCAGAGGTGAGGAAAGCAATTAGATTGAAATGCAGCAATCCATGCTCAATGAGTTTGAGGATAAGACTTTTTACACATAAATGGAAGACAATCAGATTGCATCCATTATCTTCTGATGCTTGCAGTGTCCACCAACATTATGTTCAGGGGCATCTTGTTGTTTGCTCTGCGGTTAAGTGGATAGCATTGTACTGCTGGAGAACTGAATAGCAATCCAACCCTGAGTTCCACTACCACAGAAGTATAGTTTGAAAAGTGATTACATGGCACAGAATACATGTAGGCAGCAATCCTAAACACAGTTGTTTAGAAGTAGTCTGTTGTAGATGAACAGCAGGAAATAAGCTAAACTGGCAAAATTCTGCTACCTTTGTTGTATTAAGCAGTTACAATAGTATTGCAGCTGACAACCAATGTTAAGTATGGCAAATGTGTTTTTCTTGTTCATTCCATTGACTGCTGCTATTCTTGTAAGTATAGAGGGGCGCTAATTGCTGCACAGTCATATTCATAAACTTTCTTGAAAGATCCACACAGTCAGCAAACCTTTGGCTCTTGTTAGAAGTCTAATCAGTAATATCAAGCAGAAGAATATTGGATCAGGTATTGATCTTTACTCTTTTTTAACTTGTATGGAAATGCTTCTGATTTTCCTAGGGTTCAGACGTTTCCTTTAAGCTTAGTACATCCAAATAAATAATGTAAGCTTTAGCGTTCTCTTTTACTTTACTTAAATGATACTGCTCATACAACCAATTCAGATCTGAACAATGTCACACTAAGATTGAAATTTAGCTTCCTCTAATTAACCCAATTAAGGGAAAAAATAGTCTACTTACACACTGTCACCTGCTGCTTGTGGGAACACTATTTTTGCCTGTGCAAGAAACTTCTCATCAAACTTGAAGTGGAAAAAAGTCCTTGTTCCTAGACCTTTCTCTACAGATCAGAAGTGACAGCCACTGGTTCTGTTTCTTGCCTTTTAATTTTTGCATTCACAAGCAGAACTGCATGAGAAATGATTTCTCTTCCACCTGTGAACCTTTGGGTCTTGCCTTAAATAATCCCCATTCATTATAAATAGATTACATTAAAATCAATAAGACTGGCTAACTAAAATCCAGTTTGGAAGTGGACAGTTGCAATTGCAAATACAAGTTAAACTGTTGTTTACCAAACCTCTGCTGGAAATGCTGTTGGTTTTTTTTACATAAGCCAAACCTTATAACAGCGTTTCCCATTTGCTGGGTTGTGACCTGGTACTGGGCCACGGAAGCCTCAATACCAGGTCACAAGAAAAGCCAAAGCTAACCCCGCCCCCAGCAAAGCATGAGTTTTGCTCTGCTTCCTTCCTTTCCAGCAGCTGCTGGAATGGTCTTGGGTCAGCCATAGCTCTGGCAGAGGTTGTCCTTGAAAGGGCACCTGCTGTGAGAGTCCTCTCAGCCCCACTCACCTCACAGGGTGTCTGTTGTGGGGGAGGGAGATAAAGGAAATTGTGAGCCGGTCTGAGACTCTTGAGTGGAATATAAATCCAATGTCGTCTTCCTTTCCCATCTCTGTGTTGTGCAGAGAAAAGCAAGGCTTGAAGACTGACACAGGCTACAAAACCTGAGCTTCGTTTTCCTTCATTCCATCTCCCAGCATCTCTGTGTTGTGCAGAGAAAAGCTAGGCTTGAAGACTGACACAGGCTGCAAAGCCTGAGCCCCATTTTGCTTTCTTCCATTTTCCAACATCTCTGTGTTGTACAGAGAGGAGCTGGGCTGCCTCTCCTTCCTCCCCCCCCCTCCCAGTGTTTGAGAGAAAAGTTGAAGTCCACTGGCACTTTAGACCCATGAAGTGTTCTTCAAGGTATGAGCTTTCATGTGCCTTGCAGTATGTCCTTTTGGGGAGATTTCCCCGGGAGGCCTAGGTGGCAAAGAAGGGGAAGATTTTTTTTCCAGCCAAGAGGGGTGGGGAGTGAGCATTCCAGTAGCTATTTTTTTAACCAAACGACCCCTGGGCAGAATTGCTGCTGGCTGGGGTCATCTGATGGTGATTAAGGCTTTTTTTTCTTTGCCCCCCCTTCTTTCTTTTTCCCTGCAAGTGATGCTCTGTCTGTATTCTTGGTGCTAGGGAGCAACAATGGGAGGGCTTCTAGTGTCCTGGCCCCACTCGTGGACATTCTGGTGCTTTTTGGGCACTATGTAAGAGAATTTTGGACTGGATGGTCCACTGCCCTGATCCAATATGGCTTCTTTTATGTTCTTATATTCTTTATTTCCATGGCTTTCTTTTCTTTTCTTTTCCTTTCCTTTCCTTCCATTTCATTCTTTCCCTTTCCCTTTCTTTCCTTCCATTTTTACTGGATGAAACTTTTCTGTTCATCATACTGTTGTTGCAGACGTAGGAGCTCTGCCAATGAAAAGTTGGCATCCCCAGTTGTAGCCAGCTGGCCTTCTATGAGATTTCTGTGTGAGTGAGTGAGAGAGGTGTGGGGCAGAAAGAGATTATTGGAGATTACTGTGGTATATCTCAACAGCACTGGAAGTGATGGCACTGTGAACTTGGCACCATTTTACTGGTCCTGCTTTTAACAGCTGTCTGTAACCAAAATTAAACTCTTCCTGTAGATATTAAAAAGGATGAAAGAAGTTCACTGGCTAAATATTTGCACAACAGGTTGCTTTTAAAGGCATGGGAAACACAGCCAATAAAAAGCTGCAAGCCCCTCATAAATATCCTTTTTGGGATAACTGCAGAAAAGCTTGTATGAACTTTATATAACTTGAAATTAATTCATTTAATTGCAGTACAATTCTGTGCTACCTTTCACAGCAATTTCCCAGTGTTTCAGCCAAGGAAAAGTATGAAAAATAGCTGTCAAAAGATTTTCTTGAAACCAAGCAAGCTTGGTTGTAGCTTGAGGCAGGGTTCCAGTAGTAGCAGCTGAAGGAAGGGCCTACTAAATGTGTCAGCATATTTTGAGGTAGAGCAGCTGCCAGGGCTTAGTGTGGGTGGTACACAGTACTGGCATTCCTGATGGCAATGGCAACAGCATTCCCAACTGCATACACTGGCCAGTGCTGTTGAGGAAGGGGTGTGTAGGTGGTGCAGGCATTTGAACATGGGCATTAGGAGTGCTTGCAAGCTGGAGAAGAACACACAAACAGATAGGTGCATGCGGGTGTGGGGGTGGAAAGAGGACCTTGGGAATGTAAGAAAAAGTTGCAGACCGCCCACTTTCCACCTCCATTTTGGCTCAGCATGAGTTTCAGAGAGATTTTTCTGGAAACGAAGTTACTTCAGAAGAAGAGGCAGGTTTGGGAGAGTGCCCTGGAAGTGACATCACAGGAAGAGGTGGAGTTTTGGTTCAGTGTGCCCCAGAAGTGACATCACTTACCCCTTGACCTGGAAGTGACACCACAGGAAATGACATAATTCCTGTCTCCCAGCTCCACCCCCAAAGTCTCCTGGGTTCAGCCCCAAATTTTAGTGGGCCATGAAGGAGAAGTGTAAAAATAACCGGGCCATGGGGAGAAAAAGTTTGGGAAATCCTGTTTTAAAAGATTCCATTGTGTGTCCTACCCTATTGCATCTTTGCCTTACTAACACAAATGTATTTGCAATGCTATTCTGTCTGGAAAAGCTTGTCTCTTTGAGATTACAAATATTATCCCGAGCAAACAAATATTTAGTACCTTTGAAAATAGATTTTCCCCATGCATTCAATCCACTTTTCATTTTCCAGTGTCACCTCCAACACACCTCTCTTACAAACTCTGTAATAATAACTGAGATGAATCAAACTGTGGCAATACACACATGTATGAGTGAATATTGCTATTCGCACCCCCCCCCCCTTGCTGCTGCAGAGTTTCTTCCACTTCAGATTCTTTTTCTTAAGTTAGTAACTGATTCTTTACAGATGAAACCCTTTACCTGCAGGCTGCTGCCAACCATCTGCCCCTTCCCAACTACTGGGGACTTCTTGGTTCCCACTATAATAGCATTTGCCATTTTTAGCAGTTATGCTAAGCCCCTAACTCATGGGTCCCCAATTGGTTGCCATAGATCCTGCTAAATGTTTTCAGAAAGTATGTGGGGCCAGATAGGGCTTTTGCCTAGCAGGGCTTCTAACTGGCCATTAGAGACCTGATTGGAAAAATATTTTAAAGTTGCTTCAGCAGCATCTGCGATCGCAGCATAAGGATCTTCAAAGATGCCAGTTCATGTTCTAGGCCACCTGGGCAAAAGAAACTAAGCTAATCATAAAAGTGTGCACTTAGGGACAATCCAAAACTAGGTGTTTTAAAATGACATTAATTTCAATGACAGAAACATGCATTAAGCCAAAAATGTTTAGCTTTGCTTAATAGTTATTAAATTACATTAACGTGCTTCCTCATAAACGGAACTTGTTCAGAAAATTTCCCCATTTCTTGTTTAGGGCTACATGTGTACCTGCATAAGACCCTATATATGCAAACAGATACTAACTTTCTGTCAGTGTTCACTGCATAGATGACTGGGCTGTGCCCGGCAAGCCCTCTTTAAAAGCAAAACTACCCATAATCCTACATGACAGTAAATTTCATGCATCACTTCTTGTCTGCTGAAATAGTTTGGATTGGATTCATTTTTTGTTTTTTTACCAGTAGTTGCTGTTGAATCAGGGCTGTTGTTTTGAAAAGGTGATACCTTGGTAAAACAAAGGTTTAAAGCACCTAAGGGGGGGGGGGACCAGGCTCAAGTATTAGGTCAAATTATTAGTTCAATCATGTCATCAGTTACATAGTCCAGTTAGTTCATAGACCTAGCAATCATGTCTTGCAGCTATACACATATGTCACAATTACTCATATTAAAGTAATGATAACATATCATAATGGCCTAGCTCTTAGCTATCAGCAGAGTAACTGCAATCTGTAATTAAATCTTTTTCTGCCAATGACATTAAAAATGACCTGTAAATCAGTCTGACAAGGTTCATCAACTTTTGCAAGCATTTGCAGTCTGTATCCTCAGTAGAGTGATGTGTTCTTACCTTGATTTCTAGTGATACTGGCTTCTTCACTCTAGAAGGAAATACAGGCTAGAACTTTATAGAAAGATTATAGAGCAGCATGTTTTGATATCATATTACTGCAGTTATTTTGCTATTAGGAATAAGGCCCGTTGTGGAGGAAAATACAATGAGCTCTAGAAAGAGGCTCTGGGTAAGTGTCCCCCCTTGCTGCCTTCCCATCCAAAGAGAAGACATTTGTTCCCCCACACACACACCTCCAGGGGAGCTGATGTCAGTCTGGAAAGCAACTGTAATTCTGAGTGATCTCCAGCCATCACATGGAAATTGGCAACAGTGATTTCCCTGGTGGAAATGGCTGGCTTGGAGGAGGGCATCTATGGCATTGTACCTGTTTTGAGATCACACCCCTCCTCAAACTCACACTCTCCAGGCTACACCCCTCAAATATCCAGGAATTTGCCAACCTGGAGCTGGCAACTGCTAAGTCACTGTGGCTGTCATAATGGGGCTGCTGCTGAACAGGAGCAAGCAGCCAGGCCTAGTTAAGTCATGCTAGACAGGTGGCATCAAGTCACCCAGAGGATGCTGCCAGGCCTAGGGTAGCCAGCGTCCAGGTGCAGCCTGAAGTTCTACTGGAATCATAACTGAACTCCAGACAACAGATCCCTCTCCCCATCCTGGAAAAAGTAACTGATTTGGAGGGTGGACTGTTTTCCATTCTATTCACCTGAGGCCTCTCTCTTTGCTGTTATAAGTGGTTGCCTAGCAACAGCCTCTGGCTAGGGCTGAGGCTGAAGGGAAGAGGGAGCAACAGGAAAGTGTCATGGCCTGTGAGTAAATGTTCCCAGTGGGGCCTGGCCTTGCCGCCTAGTTGCATTACAATGATGGCTCCCTGGCTATTTCTGTGACCTTCAGAGGCTGCATGTGCTGGAAAGCCAGCTGTGTGGGCCATTGATGGGTGGCAGGGGTCTTGCTGGTGATGCTTTTTGAAAAGCCATCTGACAGAGAGGACACAGAGAAGAGTTGGAGATTGTCTCTGAGGTAAGACTGTTGGTGGTTTGTTCAACATTCCTGGAAATGCAGAAGGTGGGGGCAGGAGAGTCAGCCAGTGGGAGGCCAGAGGCTTGGGATGTTAGTACAAATGCTGCACTGTAGCTTAGAAAAAGGAATAGTTTGGAATTTCTTTAGTTCCCCAAACTTCTATGTTCTGTAGTTTTCAGTGTCAAGCAATTTAAAATATGATGTCATTAAGGGCACAATTTCAATCTATTTTTAAAGTCTGTATTATAGAAGGATGTTATCATTTGAACCAGTGTATGGCAGTGGACAATAGGTCAAGTAATTGTTAGTAATTATTTTGAATAAGTAGTTTGGCTTGTTACATTTACAAGGTTAAAGGACAAACAACATGGCAAATGGAATCCTCTTTATTTGCAAGCCAGGTATAACCTCACAAAAACATAATGTGCAAGTATCCATTTACAGAGCTATTAGTGCCAGTCATTCTAATTGCCAAGAACTAGTTTCTTTCTCTTGCAATTCAAAGAAAATGGTAATGACTGAGCATCATTCAGGAGATGTACAGAATTTGTTGTCCTCAAAACCCAAACCACATGGTCAGGCTCCACTAATGTTTTTTATGCTTCATACTTAAGGACAAGATAAGCCATGTTGGATCAGACCAGCGGCCCATCCAGTCCAGCACTGTCACTCAGTGGGCAAAACCCAGGTACCATCAGGAGCTCCACCTGCAAAGCCAGAACTCCAGAAGCCCTCCCACTGTTGCCTCCTAACCACCAAATGTGTGACTTTGATTGTGGGGCATGAATTACCCTTGCATTTTTTTATATCTTCTTTCAAATCCTGCTTAATTTATACAAAAATCATGTATTTACAAAGGATTGGCCCTCCCCTGTCAAAAACAGACTGCAGGCAGGTCTTGCTGATATACTTCCCCAGACTTTCTACACTTCATCACTCTCAAGTTCTTTCCTGTTCAGAAGAACTGTGCAACTGCCCAGAATTTAGGAACATTTGAGAAACATTAAACCCTTTACAAATCAGAATATCAGACTTACTTTGTGAATCTTTTGTGTAAGGCAGAACAAGCAACAGGTATCAGAACAGCTCAAGATCAGACTGTTGCTACACAGGTGGGAAGTTAACCAAAGGCTAACAATAAGCATTGCAGTACAGACAGTACTAAATAGGTACTCCATATTTCTCTTAGTTGCGTATAGGATGCCACATGTCTATGGGCATCCTTCCCTGCCTTTGACACCTTCTAGTGGAAAACACTGGATTGAACCTCCATCTGCCAAAGCATATTTGAAAAGTACTTTGGCCTGCTTCCTATTCATATCAAGAAAAACAAGCCTCTGCTAGAACTTCACATAAGGATGGCTTTATGCTGGAATGCTGCCCACAAATAAAAATAAATAAAATAAATACATCACTTCCAGATCAAATATTAATTACATGCTAAATAGAATCATCCTATAGTTCAAGGAGAAAACGTATAAACAAGAAGCTGGGCCTTAAACCAGCAGCAATATAAATCTCAGTTTTGAGGGATTCTGAAAGATAAATAACCTATCATTATGAAATAGAAAAATACTGGATTGCATTAAAAACCTCCACTAAGAAAGTAACTGTTAAATGTCACTATGAAAACCCAGTGGCAATATGCCTTAAAAACATAATGAATTAAACATCTCTTTAATTATGTTCATTATGCTGTAGTTTCTTCATCCTTTTCCCCCTTCTTTTTAACAAACCACATACACATATTGGTGAACGGAAGTTAAAATATCTGATTACAATACAACTGGATACCAGGTGTCCTTTTTAGGTATTCCTTTGCAATAACTTCCTGAATATTGTAGTTTTCATCGGCAAACCCTGTTAACCTTCCTTTTTAGGTTGGCTTGCTATGATATGAGGTTCAATCCCCTGAAGTCTGATACAGTTGGTGATTGTGATTGCAGCCTTGTGCATTCATTTCTCAGAACACCAGTTTAATCTTAGCGTGATTTATAGTAAGTGATTCTGGTTTCCAGTCTGGCTGAAAAAAGTGAATATTGAATGTCCGGGCCCAGTTCTCAAACACACGTTTCTCTGTGATAAAGCGGTGATGACTGCCCTTTCTTCCCCGTTCATGTGAAATGTACATTGTACATTCATCAGGTCCCAGAGGTTCATAATAATGATAAGGTACTGAAGGATGATTGGGATCCCTGCAGAAAAAGAAAACAGAAGGAAGACACAAATGTACTTATTTTGCTGATTGGAGACACGCTAATCATTTGATGGGCTCACAATCTTTCTTTAAAAGAAATCCAGCTGAAGCTGAATTAATTTCATAAAATAGCACTTCAAGCAGTATTTAAATAATTTTATCTCATACAATTAAAAATTTCTACGCTAAAAGGAAGTGGATGAGTATACCGCAGTGCCACATTGCTACGCAGAGTATGTGAAGCCTGATGTTTGAAAGAGATATGTATCTTGCCTGTGTTTGAGAGAAGACCTACCGAGCCATTCAGTTGCATGAATAGGCTTTCCAAATGGGAAGCTGATCCCAGCCCTTTGATTCTGTGATTCATACACACATGAAAATCCTAACGGCATGGTGTATACGATAAAAGCATACCTCATTGTTACTCCTAGCTATAGGCTATCAGCCAGCCATTGTCCCTTTTTAAAAAATGAAATCAAATTCAGTTACAAAGAGAATCATTTTATTTAATAGTGCTAGATTTAATATATTGGAATATTACAGGTATCAACCACAGTCACAGAAGACACTCCACCCTATGTTACCCTGCAGGGTAAATAAGCACCTCGAAGATTTGTCTCAATTGGTGTTAACATTAGTCATGAGCTAGTACAAATGCTTTTCATCTCTGCATCAGTGGTACCTTTATGGAATGAAACCATCTTTATTTAAATTGCAGAAGTGTGGGGAAGATACTGAGTGAACTGCAGTGGAGTCTGTTCATTTTATTGTCCTTCTCTGTTATGATCAGAAAAGAAGTGTACCTGAAACAATCCATCATGTATGGTGCAATCTGATCTCTCAAACAAGGCAAGATTACAGAACGTTTCTGTCCACAGAAATGTAACATTAGTTTAGCTGTACTGTGCTGGACTGAAGAAAACTGCTCTAGAGTTATGATTCTAGCTTGGTTTCAAATTACAGGGATTCTAAACTGAACAATATGTCAAAGGGCTAAATTACATGTGCTGCTGGATATTCAACTAATGACTAACTCTTGATTTCTAATTTTGCCCTACTAGCAATTGGGAATGAGGAATCTGGACTGGAGACACAGCACAAGAGAAGTGAGGCTTTAGCTCTCTTTCCTCATACCTTTCTGATACAGGCATGCTTTTTAATCCCTGATTTTTACAAAAAATGTAATAAGGGTCTTTCCTCTCTATATTAAGGAACTCAGGAGAGGGAAGTATTCTTTACTAACAATGCAACTTTGATTCAGGTATCTCTCTTTATCTCATCCACACAGAGAATGAGTTACTTTTTAGGGGCAAGCAGATGATACAAAATTATGTAGGATGGTGAAAACCAAGACTGACTGATGAAAAACTGAATTATATAAGCAGTTTTCCATTTAAAAAATACAAGACATGGTAGATAGGTGAGAACTGTAGTAGACTTCATCAACCATAGTTCTTCTGTTCTACAGGGGAATTTTCCAAAGTCATAACATAACACAGTTCCACTCGCCTCTTTCCTCTAAGGAAAATTAGAAAACTAATGATGGACATAACTTTCTATGTTTATGTTTAATTTGATTTATATTAATTAAATCATTAATCCACAATAATCCTGCATTGAGCAGGGGGTTGGACTAGATGGCCTGTATGGCCCCTTCCAACTCTGTGATTCTATGATTTTATGATGACATAACTTACATAGAAATAACTCTTGTCCTTTCAGAGAGATTTGGGGACCATGTATTTTACAGGATGCACTGAAAGTGCAGGACCTTTGTAAAATTTAATGCTTATTCCACTGGGGTTTATATAGCAAGGCAAGAAGACTGTTATGCGATAAGGTAATGATTGAGGACTAGTAGTTCATTAGACCGGGATACTTTGTAGAACCTGTGGACACTTATTACATTTTGAGAAACAGGAGGTGGGGCAATTGCAAAACGGCTGTCAGACACTCTGGACCAATTATAAAATGTTAGAAGGTTCCAAGCCAAATGTGCTCATATGGTGGAAGCAGCTGCTGTCAAACAGCAGACACAATGACAATGTATTTGGACTTTTTCTGAAGCTTTTAATACTCGAATGAAGTGTAGGAGAGCCCAAATTGCTATTTTCTTTGGAGAAAAAACAAGTGGGTGTCATGAAATACCTGTCTGATCACCACAGCTACCACAGCCATCACACTTGTAATCACTGCACTTGATCACTACAAGAAATGTTTCTGGCTTTTGTATGTATTTCAGTGGGACAATGTCCCCTACATGCTGTTCCTGTACATAGTCATTACATGATCAGCACTGAAAAAGAAACATACTTTTCAAGATTCCCTAATGGCTGGTTCAGATGGACAGAATGTTCCTTGCACAATTCATTCCACATGCCACAAAGGATATGAATCTCCCATGATACTTTCCCACCTTGGATACTGCCTCAGAATTCTGGAAGTCATTTCTGTAATAATGGTGCCACATTTTTCAGCCACCTTTAGTCACATTAATTGCTTCTAGAAGCAATTGTACCTATAGAGAAGCTGCATTGCATTTTAGCTTTTCAGTGTGACTACAACTCTGGGTGGACATATCACATGGAGAAAAAGTTTAAACATGTCTGAAACAGCCTTCACTGTTCTAGACCTCAATTGGGCTACAGTGGACATGAGACAAAGAGTAATGTTGTAGGACACAGTTAAGAGAGCTACTTTCTTTTGAATGTAACAGAGGAATGTCTACAACTGTCTGCGAAGAAATCATTTACAAAAATATAATATATAAAAATATGAATAACATTTGCATAAATATATACAATAATTATAAATATTAATATTAATTGGGCTGGCTACTGCGAGACACTTAACCTGTATAATTCAGTTCTTCATTTTCTTATGTAACCATTCCTACTGTTATGCATATTCTGAAATTATTGCTGCTTCCAATTACTTTCGTGTTTTTAATTCATCCTATTTATTATCTAATACATATGCTAATTTTATACCAACATTAAAATTGCTTTTCTGAATGATCATTTCAGCACTTGTTATACTTAATTCTTCTAGAAAATGTGCAAATAGAACTTTATCTACAAAAGCCATATTTTAAAATAAAAATGGGCTGTTTATTATTTTAAAATGTAGATTTACCAAACATACAATGAAAATTTGAAATGAATGTCAAATTTCCATTTTTTTTAAAATACCAAGAGCCCTAACATATCAAAGTGGAGTTGCCAAGTTCCCTTGCCGGTTCAGTGGAGGGATCTGAGGGGCATTCCGGGGGGGGGGGGTGTGGACAGGGATATCATGTGGGGGACGCTCTGCTTTTTGGGTGGTGACATCCCTATTTAGGGGAGGGGTTTCCCCCACCACCCAGCTGGACTGCAGTGGAGAGAAGCCCCTGAAACCTGGGGAACCTCCTCTGGGGATTGACAACCCTATAACCAAGATGCTTGTATGCTGAAAGGGTAAAAAACAACATTTTTCTTGTTTACAGATATTTATTTGATGCTGTACATACATTCCAATCCAATACACTTCAGTATGTAAAAAATTCTTGTGTGTTCAGAGGCCTGTATTTGTATAGACTTCCACATCCATCAAGTGTAGGTGCAATGCTTTTACACCACACAAGTATCATTAGGCATGTACTTGCTGTTCTCAGGCTACTGAGTCCTGCATCATTATTCCATCCCATTCCTCCATTGCTACAGCTAATGATTAGCAACTACATCCTATATATGAGGGAAGAACTACGCACAACAAGAAACTTGAAAATGCCACTGTACTGTGCATCTTTCTTTTTCCTTTGTAGCTCAACAAAGGATATGATATGCCCTTGTATTGCACATTTTCCTATCATTGACTTGCTTATCTGGCAGCACCAGGTGTAAGACTAAACACAGTAAGATATTGCATATTTTTTCCTATATATAACCATGAAGAAAGAAATAAAACTGTAAAAGGAACTCTGAGCATTTTTAATATCCAAATTTGCTCAAACTTGTAAGAGATTATTGGAAAAACACAGTAAAAAAAATGCCTGGACACAAACTTCCTAGATATCCTAGAATATGAGAGTAATGAATGTGCACTTAGTGCACAAAGAAGAGTGTTTCTGGATAAGCCCCACTAAATGTACTTTCCATCTATCTTCAGTAAACATGGATGATACTAGACTGAAAAGGTCTATCACAATGTAGGTCCACCTTCACCCACCTCAAATCCTGAGACAATGGTGAGTTCAGATATAACATGAAACCATGGTTTAATCTGACTAAGCATAATTAATTTATCATTTCAATAAGAACCACTAACTATGATTAGTTGCAATCCATAAAACAAGGATCTAAAGCTGGTTCATTAATAGTTACTCTTACCAGACGTTGTTAACAACAACATTTAATCAATCTCCCATCCCAGCTTACACCAGGCTCTGGACGTTTTACAACACAGTCATACAATACAATGGCTTCACATTAAAGACAAATGTGGTATCCTGGCTTGTTTCCTGTGAATGCTTCAAACCATCCCCAGCTATAGAGAACAGCTCAAAATTGAAACTGCTCTGCTTTTTTATCTTAAAAGTGCAGGAATAATGGAATGTTCTATCGTTACATGAAGCAAGAAGCGCTATCAGTTTTACCACCTAGCGGTGGGGGGACTCTTACGCTCAGGACTTTTTTTGCAGAAAAAGCCCAGCAGAAACTCATTTGCATATTAGGTCACACCCCCTGACACCACCATTGTTTCACACAGAGCCTTTTTATAGAAAAGGCCCAGCAGGGACTTATTTGCATATTAGGCCACACCCCCTGATGCCGAACCAGCCAGAACTGATTCCTG
This sequence comes from Heteronotia binoei, assembly GCF_032191835.1. Taxonomy (NCBI): domain Eukaryota; kingdom Metazoa; phylum Chordata; class Lepidosauria; order Squamata; family Gekkonidae; genus Heteronotia; species Heteronotia binoei. The sequence continues at coordinate 133,758,174 of NC_083224.1, read as the reverse complement.
TGCGTTTCTGCTTTAAAAAGAGCCCTGCTTACATTTTTGTTGTCTCATTACCACTGGGGTGCAAGTCTGTGGCTGGGCCAGTCTTTGAAGTACACTCCCCATCCCACCGGTCCCAATGGAACCCAGGTGGCTTACAAAGCAGGCTGCAGAATCCTGGTTCACAAAACTAACAGTAGTAACAATAAACCATTGTTTCATGTTCCACCTGAACCAAACCTTTTTCTAAGCTGACATCCTACATCTCTTGGGCTAGATGAAAGTCCTAACTCCTCCAAATTGAATTAGGGTCAGTTTAAGAATTTGATGTCCCTAGTTTGAATTCTGCATATTAAGCACAGTGTGTTAACTCTTCTCTCTGCAATTAAATTTTGATGCTAGCAAATGAAATGCATGAGCAATTTATACCAGAAAATTGCTAGTCATAGTCATTTATTAATATTAAAACAGATGCTATTTTACCACTCAGTGATACTGGACATTAATCAGTATTTTGTCAGAATTAGCATGCTTATTAATATCACAGCTGGGAGGCATTTATAGATGGCAGTTCGTAAAACACATTACACCTCCATGAAAAGATATGCAATAGGCAATTTGTCTACTGATAATACTTACACGAACAGCAGAGTTTGAAGTAAGGTAACTAGGGTAGAAGAAAAAGTCTCAGCAGTCTTTTCTATTCTATTCAGTTGAATGAGAAGTGAACTCTTGAGGAATTTACAGTGCAATATAATGCACAATGGGCTTAGACTGAAACAACTCTGCATAGGATTGTGCTATTAACTTACTACTGCTGGGAGTAAGTAAATGTGCCAACCTATAGGGAAATACAATCTTTCTTTACTATCAGGACTGAACATGTGTAGACATAATAAGGAAGCATGCCAGGAAAAAAGGGCCTCTCAGAAGGTGTCGTGGCTAGAGATTGGATCACAAATACCTGGGTTGGAATCACTCCTCAACCATGGTGCTCTCACTGAGGCCAGCCACACACTCTCAGCCTGATCTACCCCCAAACATGCTATGCTGAGCAATGTGTAAAATGAAGCTATAACTGTTACCTCATTGTGGGTTTTCAGAAACTTTTTCCTGTTTTGCTGAGTTATTTTACTTTTCCAACAGTCCCAATTTTTGTCAACTGTTTTTGACTAGAGTAAATGCTTTACCACGCAGAATTGTCAGATCACTGCAAGGGCATTAGCTATCCTCAGAGACTCTGTCCTTGTGATAGAGTGGTAACTGCAATGTTACCTTATTTTGTATTTAGTTGTTATTTGTATTTATCTGTAAGAATTACATATATATTGCTTTTATATATTTCCCTCAGTGTTCACATAATTTTAATCTGTTACATGTTTTAGCTGGCAATGAAAGGTGTGTTATTTTGTCTATAGTAAAGTTTATATTTTGTGCCCTTAGAATTAGGCATATGTTAAAAATATCTCTGGGGTTGTTAGCAGGGCTATTGTTTTATTAGTTCTGCCAAGGTGCTTTGGGGCACACAGGCTGTCATGATCTGTGCTGTGTTGTGAGAGAGAGGCCTAGTGAGCCTGTGAGGCCAGTGTTTCAATAGGAAGAGACAGCCTACAATCCCCAGAATGCTTGGCTCTGGTTTCAGCCAATCAGCGTCCAAGTAGGTTCTGAGGAGAACAGTTTAAAAGCATTCTCTGGTCTTTTCCTCCTGAGAGATCAAGCAGGAAGGAAGGCTGCTGTTCAGGAGAGAGTGAGCAGGCTGAGGCCTGGGACCTAATAGACTAGGACAGTTAAGTTTAGTCACGTTAGGGGATTTATGTTTATTTTCCTTTACCCACGTTACTGTAGTTTAAAGCACCTTATCTGTTCACTTATCCTTTATTGATTACCTGTTTTAAATAAACCATCGACACGCCTATTTTCTTGGCTAAAGGAAGGGATCTGAAGGGCTTGGGAGGGGACTCTGGGCCTTCCCAAGGGACCCTAATTCCACAGCGGTGGCAGTGTCAGGGGGCACCCCCATCTGGGTTGTGACACAGGCTCTCTGATTTTGAAGTGGGAACAGAAACTGTTATCTCAGTCTCTTCCAGTTGTATTTCAATACCAACTAAGATGGTAGCTCTTATATTTTTAAGAATAATCAAGGACACCCATTCATCTGCACTATTTGGGTGGCAAATCAGGACAAGCAAGAGGAATTTACAGGGGGTATTATTCATATGGAACTCCTGTATCCTGAATTTTTGTCAGAGCTGAAAGTTTTAGAAACATCTCAAGACAATTTTTTTTATTTAAGTAGTCTCCAGAGGTAAGGGCTGAATCAGTGGAGAATTGGAGGCTTTAGCTCATGTTATGGTTCAGGTGTTTTAATGAGATTTTAATTAAAAACTATAAAATATGGGATCTTCTTGTGATGGACAGGAGGCTGTCCTGCCCTGAAGGGATAAAGAATCCTCAGTTGAACGTGTGGGAGTGCTGCTCCAGCATCCAATCACCTTTCAAAGGGGGGCTGGAATGATGGAGAGAAACAGAGGGGGGGAGTTCAGGTCTGCCTCGGAAAGGACCGTGATAGTCTGGGTCTGCCTCAGTAAAAGGACAGTTTGAAGGGTCACTCTGCCTGGTAATGTGGTAGAGTGAGAGAGATGTAACTTCAGTTTCTTCACCAGCCCCAGATGAGGGATGAAATTATGTGACCTGGGTTTGTTAATGGAGGCTTTGTGATAAAGAAAAAGAAAGCAGTGATTCCTCCATCCCACTAGCCTCCACTTCCTAAATAAGAAAAAAGAAAAGAAAAAAGTTCAAACACAGTTCTCAAACCCTCCAATCACTTATAACCAAACAGAAGTAGAACTTAAAATAGAAGCCAGGTTTCTCCTTTGACTACCTGGAGATCTATGCTGTTGATCAGTTCTTTGAAACCATCCTATAAATAAATACATCTGTGTTGTTTATATACAATTCCTGGCTCAATGATCGTTGTATTCTACTTGCTCACCACAAAACTTACCTCACAGCAGTGAACCCAAAGCCTATACAGTTGCTCCCTTTAAAACACCTGGTAACTGAGGGGAAGGACTATGGTTTAAAATAAACCTAGTTTCCCCAAAATCATAGGAGTCTGTGTGGGTCCTCTCAGATGGTAGAAAAGGCGTGTCACACTATTGTTACCTCATCTTTCGGGCTATGCACAAAGTCTTTAAGTTCATTTTTTGTCTTAACATAGTCCCAATTTTTTTTTACATATAGAGGTTGTTAGAAACTTCCTAAATATTGAAAATATAAGTAATGAATGAGATCCACCAAGCTTGCAGTTTCCCCACTCTACATACAGTAGTAAGTGGCAGGTGTGAGGTAGAAACTATGCCTCTTCCCCCCATGCAGTATTCAGTTGTGGAAATTTAAGCCGTGTTGTAAACTGCTTCCAATGGCTAACTATGTTGAAATCCGAAGTGGCCATCCCATGGCAGCTTGATCACATAAACTGCCCTAGAACAGCCACCCACGTAGACAGATCACATCCAACTGAAGAAACTTGCCAATTTCTGATATGTGCAAACATACAAAATTTGTTTAAAACCTAAAGTCTCCTTCACTGATTAAAAAAAATCTATTTGGAAAATAATTTGAACTAATGTTTTTTACTCCTCTTTTCACCCATATTAATTTCATGCCAATTACAGAATTATTTTTAGCTGATAAATATTCAGAGGCTAGAAGAAACTAACAAGATGTGGATTAATTTTCTCACAGTGCAAACAAAAACTTTTAATATTTTATGCAATGTAATTAAATACTGTTTGTTGTTTTCAGAACCCAATCATGAAACCTGCCAATTAAGAGCTTCAGGGAAACCACAGTTATGTTTCATGGATAGTATAGATTTATATATTTATGTGCAACTCTGAGTTTTGCAAACTAGTCATAAATCCAGATTAAAATTTACCTGCAGAAATCTGGTGGCACCATGCCATAGACGTCTATCCTGTCACACAGCTCTAATGCGATACTCATTGTGAACCATCCAGTGCTAAGCCAAGTGTTGGATATCTTCCTGAAAACAAAAATAATTAAGTTCCCAGGGTGACTAATACTTGAGAAAAAACAATGTTAGGTGCATTTTTAAGTTATTAAAATTCATGGGAAAGGTTGTGAACATTGGGCAACTAACAGTTATTATGCTCTTCTACCATGAAATAGACTCAATTTTTTCTTCTTGATCAGTGTGCAAATGTTTTGGGTAATTGTTTTGTTTTTTGCTATAATGCTGCACCCAGCTGTGGCATTTGTCACTTGAGTTTTGTTAAACAGTAGTTAACTTCAAACTATGTATTGGCACAAAGCTTCTGATTAAAGGAAAGACTCTCTCTGTACATGGTTAATGAAGAATTATGAGATGGATTCACATTTATTTCAGCAGTTGGACATCTCCTGGATGGGAGTTGCTAGCTCTGATTCAGTATGACTTAATGATCCCGTTGCACTGCGGTGACATTTCAAGGAGACTTGGGGATAATATACCAGAGCAGTACAGGAAAAGGAAAGATCCCCTGAGCAAGCACCAGTCATTTCTGATTCTGGGTGATGTTGCTTTCACAAAGTTTTCACAGCAGACTTTTTACGGGGTGGTTTGCCATTGCCTTCCCCAGTCATCTACACTTTCCCCCCAGCAAGCTGGGTACTCATTTTACCAACCTCGGAAGGATGGAAGGCTGAGTCACCCTCAAGCCGGCTACCTGAAAACTCAGCTTCCACCGGGGATTGAACTCAGGTCGTGAGCAGAGTTTAGGACTGCAGTACTGCAGCTTTAACACTCTGCACCACGGGGTTCTTAGAGCAATAGAATCCCCTATTAATTTTATGACAATCACCAATATTTCTAAAATATTTAATTGACTGTCTGGAAAAAATCTGGAATATTACAGCATGACCCCATACCACTAAACTAGCACGCAATACTGCTAAGTAATGCCACCAAAAGAAGAGTCTGGTGGTTCATTATAGACTAATACATTTATTTTACCTAGGGTTGCCAATTTCCAATTGGGAGCAGAGAACCCCCTGGTTTGGAGGCCCTCCCCCCACTTCATGGTCATCAGAAAGCAGGGGGGTTGGGATGTCTGCTGGGAACTCCCATTATTTCCTATGGAGACTGATTCCCATAGAGTGCCGAATTGATCCACCGGTATTTGGGGCTCGGGGGGGGGGCTGTTTTTTGAGGTAGAGCCACCACATTTGCAGTATAGCATTTAGTGCCTCTTCTCAAAATATCCCCTAAGTTTCAAAAAGATTGGACCAGAGTGTCCAATTCTATGAGCCCCAAAAGAAGGTGCCCCTATTGTTCATTATTTCCAAAGAAGGGAAGGCATTTAAAAGGTGTGCAGTCCCTTTAAACGTGATAGCCAGAACTCACTTGCTCCTGGCTCCACCCCAATGTCTCCTGGCGCCATCCCCAAAGTCCCCAAATTATGGTGAACCTATGAATTACGGACCTCCAAAAAGTCCTATCATTAACAAGCTTGCTCAGGTCTTGCAAACTAAGGGCTGTGACTTCCTTTATTGAGTCAATCCATCACATGTGGAGTCTTTCTCTTTTCCTGCTGCCTTCAACTTTTCCTAGGATTATTGTGTTTTCCAGTCTTCTCATAATGTGACCAAAGTGTGAGAGCCTCAGTTTGGTCATTTTAGTTTCCATTGGCAATTAGGGTTGCCCATCCTCAGTTTGGAGATCCAGTTTGGTATAGTGGTTAAGTGTGTGGACTCTTATCTGGGAGAACCGGGTTTGATTCCCCACTCCTCCACTTGCACCTGCTGGAATGGCCTTGGGTTAGCCATAGCTCTGGCAGAGGTTGTCCTTGAAAGGGCAGCTGCTGTGAGAGCCCTCTCCAGCCCCACCCACCTCACAGGGTGTCTGTTGTGGGGGAGGAAGGTAAAGGAGATTGTGAGCCGCTCTGAGACTCTTCGGAGTGGAGGGCGGGATATAAATCCAATATCTTCTTCTTCATCATCTTCTTTGAGGCAGGGGATCCCCCAGTTTGGAGGCCTTCCCCCTGCTTCAGGGTTATCAGAACACTGGGGAGGGGAGGGAAATATCTGCTGGGCACTCCATTATACCTTATGGAGACCAATTCCCATAGGGTATAATGGAGAAGTGATCCATGGAGATCTGGGGGAGGCTGTTTTTTGAGGTAGAGGCACCAAATTTTCAACATAGCACCCAGTACCTCTCCTCAAAATACTCCCCCCCTCCATTTTCAAAAAAGACTGAACCAGGGGGTCCAATTCTACAGGTCCCAAAAGAAGGTGCCCTGTCCTTCATTATTTCCAAATGGAGGGAAGCTATTTAAAAGGAGAGAAATCTCTTTAAATGTGATTGCCAGAACTCCCTTTGGAGTTCAGTCATACTTGTCACACCGTTGCTCCTGGCTCTACCCCAAAGTCTCCTGGCTCCACTCCCAAAGTCCCCAGATATTTCTTGAGTCAGACCTGGCAACTCTAGGGACAATCCATATTTGATTTTATCTAGAATTGACTGGTTTGTCTTTTTGGTGACTGACAGTATCCTGATAAGGACTTTAAAAGTGCACTCAAAACTTCTGACTTGCCCAGAATATCATTTAGTTAAGCCCTGCAGTGCTGAGTACTTCTATGTCTTTCTCCATTGCACTCAACTTCAGACTCACGGGAAACACTGATTTTCACAACAGGACAAACAGCTTCCCATCAGATTAGTTTGGGTAAATGGCACAAGGGATAAGTCATTGGAAAGATACACAGTTCTGGAAGATCCCCTGTATTGCTGCCCATTTAAGCAATGTTAAAAATTTGCCTTGCTTTTTTTTTAAAAATCCATTTATTCCAGTCGTTGTCTTGTTAAGATAAAATGACATCTGCTAAAGCTTTTCCATTGGTGTCAAATGTGTTGTATGACTAGGAAATTGTATCCAGAGGCTGTCATGATTAACAAGGTGTTTTGTATGACCAAAACAAAGTTTGAGTCCATTGGAACCTTTATGAGCAACAAAGTTTAATTTTTGGTATAAGCTTTCATGTGCATGCACACTTCTTCAGATACACTGAAACAGTTTTCTTCAAGCCTTACATACAGTTAGAGAGAGGAGAAGGTTAGTTGCCAGGAAGGTTTACATAGAGTCAAGATGCAAAGGTAACTGGGTGATAACTATAGGTGAGATTGGATTAAAGCTGTTGGTAAAACCTGTGAATGGCAGCAAATTATCATACAAATAAGAGTTCAATTCTGGGCATGCTAAATCTCTCAGTTCTTGTTTATACCCAGAATTGAACTTTGTTGGATTTGGAGGTGTCACTGGACTCGAACTTTCGTTTTAACATCTGTTTGTTAACTCTTGTATTTGTATCCTAATTTGCTGCCATTCATACGTTTTACCAACTGCTTTAATCCAATCTCAGCTATATTTCTGCCTAGTTACTTATGCATCTTGACTCCAAATTGCCCTTTCTGGCAACTAACCCCAACTCCACCCTCTCTCTATCTGTTGCTTCAGATTAACATGGCTACTCTCCTGAATCTAGAAGAAGACAATAGATTTATACTCCACTCTTCTCTCTGAATCAGAGTCTCAGATCACCCTACGATCTCCTTTTTCTTCTTCCCCCACAACAGACACCCTGTGAGGTAGGTGGGGCTGAGAGAGAGCTCACAGAAGCTGCCCTTTCAAGGACAACTCTGGCGAGAGCTATGGCTGACCCAAGGCCATTCCAGCAGCTGCAAGTGGAGGAGTGGGGAATCAAACCCGGTATTCCCAGATAAGAGTCTACGCACTTAACCACTACACCAAACTGGCTCTATATTGTTTTGTATGACTAATAAGATAGGAGCTAGTTGCAATGGCCATGATACCAATGGAGCTATGCATTCTTTTTTGCATCACAAGACAAATGGAAAATATAGCCCATCCCTGATGTATAGGGTTGCCAATCCCCAGGTGGGGGCAGGGGATTCCCCGGTTTGGAGGCCCTCCCCCTGCTTCAGGGTAATCAGAAAGCAGGGGGAGGGGAGGGAAATGTCTGCTGGGAACTCATGATTCCCTATGAAGACTTATTCCCATAGAAAATAATGGAGAATTTATCCATGGGTATCTGGGGCTCTGGGGGCCCTGTTTTTTGAGGTAGAGGCCCCAAATTTTCAGTATAGTATCCAGTGGCTCTCCCCAAAATACTCCCTAAGTTTCAACAAGATTGGACCAGGGGGTCCAATTCTATGAGCCCCCAAAGAAGTTGCCTCTATCCATTATTTCCTATGGAAGGAAGGCATTTAAAAGATGTGCGGTCCCTTGAAATGTGATGGCTAAAACTCCCTTTGGAGTTCAATTATGCTTGTCACACCCTTGCTCCTGGCTCCACCCCAATGTCCCCTGGCTCCATCCCCAAAGTTCCCAGATATTTCTTGAATTGGACTTGGCAACCCTACTGATGTATGTTCACTGCGTGTTGGGTACAGTATGCCAAATTTCCAGTTCAGCTCTGTGATGGACAGAGCAAAGTCTGTCCCTGTTTTCATATCTTTCAATCCCATTATTTTCAGTCAGTGGACTCGAGGTGGCTTATTGCATTTTCCTCACCTATATTTCTCACCTTACCATACTTTTGTTTTGTCTGCTTTGAGAGAAAGCCGCCAACAACCAATGAAGGCCCTTCCATGTGCTATCCTAGCAACAAAGGGAGGGAAGAGGAATACATTCTGGGATAAACAACAGGTATTTCTGTATTTCTCAATGAAAATAAATGGAATTAACTTTTGGATTGGCCCTGATTCAGAGATATTCCTGCACAGTGGTTGAGGGCCGCATGCAAAGATCTCTTTCTCCTGCTCCAAGCAAAAACTGATAGCTAGAGTTGTTAGCTCTGACAGTGCTGGAGTCTGGATTCCCTCCCTAATTTGTAGTTTGCACTGTCAGAGGCAACAGTGAGGATAACCTGTTTGGCAATATTTATACAGTGCAAAGGTACCAAATGCCTCTACCCAGAAGTCCCACATTTGAGGCTGCACCCAACAGGGTGAAGCATAAATTTGCTTTTGTGCATAAATTGTCCATGAGAGATTGACCATATCAAAGAGGTAGGCTTACAGAACATGAATGAGCATATGTGGGTGGGTAAGTACAGCTTTATTATACTGAATTTTATTTATGACAAAAAAGTATTATTGTACTAGGCAGCAAAACCAAGGAGTCTTACAAAACAAGTTAGAGAGAAAAAGTTAGGCAAATTTTTTAAAAATGGTTCTGCCTCTGCTGATGATGCAACCATCTGAGGCTGACAGGAAAGCAACAGTGTCTTGTGTTTTTATTTTAGATTATGGCGAAAGGTTCTTACCCCCAAAAAATTCTTGTTTTACAACTTCTACGTTAGAATGAACAAAAATGAAAGTACGTCATGTGCTTATTAGAGGAAATCACATAGTCTTTTATGTGATGAAGTAACACACTGTCCCAATAATTCTGTGGTGCATACTAAATTACAATTAAAGACCTTTCTGCTCCATCACAGTCTCATTTATAATCTCTATGGAAATTCTTATTCTGCAGTTATTTCATTTATGCTTCTTTTATCTAATTACTGTAATATTGGTTCTGAATCATATTTTCTTAATGGACCCTTATTCAATTAGAAACTTATTCTCAAGTACAGCTACTTTGTAATCTGGTTTTGCAGCTTCTGTGATTAGATATCCCATATAATTGCCACTATTTTCTAAATGTTGTCCTACATTTTAAAATAAACATTGTAATGGGACATATTGCATCAGTTAGTCTTTTCAACAGAAATATTAACGGTTATTATAGGAGCAGAGGTGTCAGGTATTCTAGCTCTGGAATTTGAGTTTTATAATATATTATTTGCAATTGGTGTGGTTAAATGTTACCCCAGATAAGCCCATTCTATGTAGTGTGGTATGTCATATACAGAGGCTCTGCTTGTCTCTGTTTTCTGCAATTTTACCTTCCTTTATTAGGCAGTTAATTTTATGTATTTATTGTTTCTTAGAAAATGTTTGTACTGCCTTTTCAGGAACCTCCCAATTGGCACACCATTGACAATCAGAATCGGTTCTGATGTCTTCAATGTCAGCAGCAAGGGCTGAAGATGAAGGGGAAGGACCAAAATGAAGTTTCAGAGCCCCTAACAGAGGTGAGTTTGGAGTGAAACTGGTTAGATCCTCCCTTTTCTTTTAATAAAGGGATGGGGTAGGGGGAGCCAACTATCAGCTGTTTGGCAGTGCCTGGTTCCTTCACAGTTTAAAGGGTTATTATTTTCTGTAACAGTAGATTTAGCCCCAAGTCTACCATCATAGAAAATAACAACCTTTAAAATTTAATGGGACCAGGTGCTGCCAAACAGCTGTTTATTGGTCAAGCTGCCTCTTTGCTCCCTTTTTACACCCATACCCCAAACTCTCCCCATATTTGGAGACATTAATTGCTGTTACTCTCAGAATTTTGGGAGAGTTCTGAGTCTAGGTTTGCCAGTCCCCTGGTCTGGGTGGAGGATCCCCAAGTTTTTCAGGCTTCTCCCTGCTTTCAACCAGATGGCCAGTGGGGAAAAGCCCCACCTCAACAGCCACTATGTGCTTTTAAACTTCAGCAAGTTTAGAAGAGGGCTGCAACTGTTTGTGTTTCTGAATGTGTGTGTGCCTTTAAATATTGGCAGGAAAGCTATAGGGGGCGGGGCGAGCAGACATAGCCATGTTGCTTTCAGTCTAGTGTTTTCAGTCTAGTCCATGTTGCTTTCAGTTCCTCTGTTGGAAGAAAACTCCACCCCCTACACTGTTCTTTCATTTTCCTATTAGTCTGATTTCCTATTTCATTTTCCTATTAGTCTGAAGAAGCTGGTTGAAATGCTGCAGATGGTTACATTCAGCAATATGAGTAAATTGCCCAGTGAGATCACAAAAGTGTGTGCTTGCTAACTGTATTTATTTTGACTGCTTTGTGAGAGTGTGTGTTCACTTTCATTTAGTGGAAGTTTAGCTGCTGGAGGACAAGGAAATGAAGACTGTATTCAGGGGAACTGCTCTGCTGTATTTTTAATGTATTTATTTCAGGAAATGGGAAAGTCTCCTGGCTCCACCCCCAAAGTCCCCAGATGTTTTCTGAGTTGGACCTGGCAACCCTATCCAAGTCACTTCGGGTATAACCAAGCTGACCTAAAACAGCAATGTTTGGGTTTATTTTTTTTGCTTGGATATACTGACTACCCTACCAGTAAGGTCCGTTCCCAACTGGCTATTGCCACAGTTTCCCCATGCTTAGACCTCTATAAAGTATTGGAAGACAAAATCAGTTTTCCAAAGCATATAGCAGCCTAGGATGTTGCATACATGCTTCCAGTGAAAATAATGGTGCTTTGAAATGGAAAGAGCACATAACTTTGCATTAGATTTACTCCTCTCCAAAGTGAGCTCTTAATTTATACATAAATGCATTAAGTGGTACTTGAGCTTTCATCCCATTTTTACTATGTAGAAACATAATGAGTACACAAGTAATAAAAATAAATTTATCTTTTAGCAGGGGAAAAAAGAAGATGCCGTTTCAAACATTATCTGTAGAAATGTGTTAGTCATATAGAGGGTCACTTATTAAAAATTTGATTTGAAGATCTGTTTGCCAGCCATAAATGGACTCATAAAGAGGCAAATATTGTAATAACTTGCCTTTCTCCCAGTTGGAGATATAAGATGAGCACTTCAGAAGCACCTAATGTATGAATAATGTGTATTTGTTTTACAAGAAGCTTTACTGCTGCAATGTTCCAGGAATGCTTATATTCAATAAGTAGCCATTATAATTCACAGAACGGCAGCATTGGCTCCATAAAAATAAAACCCATCAATTCTCATTTTTCAAAACCAGTAAAATCTACTTTCAGGTATATTACCCAAAGTGAGATTTAAACGCAGTGTCGTCTTTCTTGCTGTGCTGCTCTGGAATTCTCTTTGGTGACTCTATAGAGACACTATTTTTAGCATTAGAAACTGATGGGCAAATAAATTATTTGATTGCATAGTTATGCCTTATGTTGCCATGGCTAAGTGCTAACATTTGACACATAAAATACTACATGTTAGTAGAAGCCAAAGAAAGACAAGCACATTCTAGAGACGTTGATTAAAATGAAATTAAGGTACACTGTTTTCTATTACAGACCTGAAAATATAGTAGTTCTCTTACCTGTCTTTTCCAGTTTCCCGTTTGAAGAGATCATCAAACTGAAGCATCTTGTGCCGAGATATCATGTATACTTTTAATTGAGGTAGAATCTGATTCATCAGTTGCAGATTATTATAAACTAACCCTTTTCCATCTCTCCTCATATAGATGGTGGGACCCCAGAAGATAAATACAGTTCCTTGGCTCATATTTAACAGTTCATTGCGATTCCGCAAAATCCTCTGAATGCTGGAGTGAGCTATGACTCGTAAACTTGTCTTGTTTCCAACATCTTTTCCAAATCCCTGTGTGGGTGCATCATTCATTCGTATCACACACTCTGTCTGGTCAATCTTGCTGCCTTGTTGGCTTCGCAAAAGGTGTCCTGAGCTTGATACCAGAGCACAACTTGTACAGTGCATTTTCAAAGGCTGTAGAGAAATATGAGACTCAGAAGAAAGATACTCAAATCTGTTGAGAATTTTAAAGGTATTATATAAGCAACTGAATGAATGGTAGACTTCTGCTATCATGAAAGACACACTACTCCTAAAGAATCAGCTGGTAGATTGCTCTCAGCCTAGAAAACACATTTTTCTTCAGAAACCTTTTTGCTAGTGAACAAAACTTTGCAAAGCAAGTTAAAGTAGATGCAAGGAGCAATTTTACCTGATTTCCCCTCCTTAATAGAGTCCAATGTGTCTCAGATATTTTGTTCATGAGGTTTCTACAACCCTAGCAATGGCTTTTTGGGGGTCTGGGCATACTGGATAAAGGGGAAGCTGGGGAAATATATGCCACTGTGAGCCTCTTCTGTTGATATGTCACAGAATCTGATGTTTTATTTTAATCTAGTTTTGCACCACCTGAACTGCTTTGACATAGAGATGATTCTCCGTGTAGCTCTCACTACTGCTGTGAATGTAGATGCATTTTCAGTAGCAAAGGTACATACATCCATATGGAAGTTTTTTCCTGCAGCCTGCTTGCATCAGTCCCCCATGGCTGCCATTTACCCTTGCTACTGGGGGAGTTTTTACACACACACACATAAATTCATTTGATTGCTCTAGCATTCACTAAATATTAATGAATCTTAGCCCATTTTGTTGTGGAATCATTAAAAGAAAATTACTGGCTGAACTCCAGAACCAAAAGGGCTAGAGACTAACTTTTTTTAAAAAGCTGTGAATTAGTACATTTTTGCAATAGATTTTTAAAAAATTTATAGCAAGATGACTATTACTGATTTTTTTTTAAAAAAAATAAACATGTAAAAGCCCTTCAGTTAGGGAAAATGGCAGTTGCAAGGACTAAGGTAAGGAACAGAGCACTAATGTGAGCAGGACCTACAAAAATATGCGCATTCCCATTCACTTGGCATAAAAAATCACTTCAATTGCAATCTTTCCTAAAAGATCTTATCAAGGGTTATACCAAGGCAGGTTTGGGGGAAATTGCAGGAAAGGAGGGGGTAACATGGTAACATGGGAAAGTGCAGTTAGAGATTATTCCCCAAAACAGTGCTGCAGCAGCAAATACAAATACATCAAAACATTTGTGTTGAAATAGTCTGGAAGACACTTTCATATACTTCATATGTTTTGTCTGCCTCTCTTGGAAAGATTAGCACAAACTTTTTAAAAAGAAGAGTTAATTGTTTACCTTATCTCAAATATATATATCGTTATAATCAAACAACATTATAACAACAGAATCTGCATCTAGTACATATAGGCATAAACATTAAGAAAATTAAAATTAAAAACCTTAACATATACTAGTGTTGAGAATCAGGGTTATCAGCTTCCTTGTGAATAAAATGTTACCACAGAACTTGGCCACTTTAATTAAGGTCTTGTTTGACTGATCTGCACACGGAGAAGGGATGTATAAAATATACCCAATCTACCTGGGAACATAGATAGAGAAGGGGTGAGGTGTATGGAGTGCATGTCCTTGTAGAATTTACAATGCAGTAACACATGCTTGGCTGTTTCAGCTGTGCTATATTGGGAGGGGCAAAGGCGCCAGGAGTATGGAATGCAAAGGTATCTCCTTTCTATAACTCTCAGGGCAAAATATTAAGCCAGGCCAGAGTGAAAGGAGGCTCTGTGCTATTTGGGAAATTTTATGGAATACAGTTAACTGGCACAGAGTTTCAGCTGCAATTCTCCATTGCCAGTTATAGACATGCCCAAGCTCTATCATCTTGGAGAGATGTATCTGAAATTGGTTATATTAATTTTTTGGCTCCTGAGGGCCCAATGTGGCAAACTGCTAAGGGGAGAAAGCCATACAGTTATAGTTTGTTGTCAATGGCATTCACCCAACCTGAGTGGTAGATATCTAAAAGAATTAAGGGAGATAATCCAGATGGATTTAAATTTAGCTTAAACCAAGGCATATAGACAACAGTAGGTATTGCAAGAGTTGCGAAGCTGCTGTATCGCACCTCTTGCAATACCTACCATGACTGCATTGTAAGAATTGCGTTTTGCACACAGTGAGGGACTTCAAATATACTCCTTAGGAATTTGAACTGTATGGTTTCTAGGGGGCAGATGTCTTTATGTAAACATTTGTGAGCCACAGAAAAGTTTGGATAATATTTTGGCTTGGAAAAATCTAATAACATAAAGAATGTGTGAGCCTCCCTTTGAAAAGAAAAATCTCAGGGTAGCTGATGCCACTCTTTGGGCACTCTCAGTGGCCTGAGTCAGCTGGACTTTCTACAAACCTGTGGATTGGAACACTAGACTGAGATATTTAAAAACCTTTATCTATCTCATGCCCATCAACCTGCCATTTGTGTTTAATGTCTCCTAATGAAAATAGGATCTTAGTCTTTGAAAATGTATTATTAATTGTTCCTCCTTGCAGTATACTGTAAGAGCATGGAGGTTTCTTCTGAGTCCTACCTCAGAGTGGTACAAGATGGCTGCCTCATCTGCATATAGTAAAACAGGTATGGGTCTGTTTGCCAGCTTTGGTGGATGGAATTCTGGTTTGGTCAATGCTTAGACCATTACGTTTTTAACAGTGAAAGCTGACCTTGCTGAATAATTACCAGAAAGTTATTCTCATGCAGCATATGAATAGGAGCAAATAATCTACACTCAGTTGATGTGATGCCTCTAAATTAGCTCATAGCTGGCCTTAGCAATGCTATTAAAGGCCATTTTATAGTTGACAAAGTCTACTTAGAGCGGCCCACTGGATCTGGCACTATTATTTCATTGCCAAATGATGTAAATCTAGGCATTGGTCTAAAGTGGAAATGGCTAGGTCTAAAGTCCACTTGTTCTTTGGATATGATGTTCTCTTGGTCTAATCAATCTGAGAGTTTCCAAAATATGTGGCTCACATACAGTTTGCTCACTGTGCTGAGCAAACTGGTGGTAATTGGATGGCTTATATATTGGAATGATGATAGCCAAGCCCCAGTTAGGGCCCTGCGAGAGCTCATACAATTCCTCAGGGCCTGTAAGACGGCACTCTTACACCAGGCATTTGTAAATTAGACCGCCAGCCACTACAGTTTTTAGATAACCTACAGACCACCTCTTGTAATCTACTTTATAGCAGCAGTGGAGAGGACCATCTAAAACCTGCTTCACAGAGAACATCAATCTGAAACTTAAGATCATAGCACCGAAATGTAAATCTTCTATGCTTTTAAACTGTTTTATGTCTTATTATATGTTTATATTCATGCTAGGCTTCCCAACCCAGGGTGGGGGACCCCCGCTTTTGCAGTCTCCTCCCCCGCTCTCAAAAAATCTGGAAGGGGGGGGAGAGAACATACCTGTAGGCATCATGTTGTTGTAGAGCTTCTGATCTGTTTTTAAAATGTGTGCCCCTTTAAGGCTGCACAGGAAACAGGAAGGGCTTAATGGGAAAGGGTCAGTAACAGTTTCCATGGCCCCTCCCTTTCTTTTCCTGTGCAGCCTTGCTTTCGTTTTCACAGCAAGCAAAGTTCTGCTGGAAGAAGACCAAGTAAGTATTTGTGTGTGAGAGAGAGGGAGGGGGCAGGGAGGGGGGATTCCCTGGTATGGAGACCCTCCCCCCCATTTAGAAAGCGTGGGGGGGGAAATGTCTACTAGGCACTCTATTATTCCCTATGGAGAACGATTCCCATAGGGAATAATAGGGAATTAATCCGTGGGTATTGGGGGCTCTGGGGGGGCTATTTTTTGAGGTAGAGGCACCAGATTTTTAGTATAGCATCTAGTGCCTCTCCCCAAAATACCCCCCAAGTTTCAAAACTATTGGACCAGAGGGTCGAATTCTATGAGCCCCAAAAGATGGTGCCCCTATCCTTAATTATTTCCTATGGAAGAAAGGCATTTAAAAAGGTGGGCTGTCCCTTTAAATGTGATGGCCAGAACTCCCTTGGAGTTCAATTATGCTTGTCACATCCTTGTTCCTGGCTCCACCCCCAATGTCTCCTGGCTCTGCCCCCAAAGTCCCCAGATTTTTCTTTAATTGGACTCAGCAACCCTAATTCATGCACATGCATGACCATGTAAGCCGCCCTGAGCCTGCCTCAGTGGAAAGGGTGAGATATAAATGGAATAAAATAAATACATAAATACATAAATTAAGAATCTGTGCTATCTGATCAATTGTTGTAAAAGGAGCAGCCAGGACTGGTGCCCACCACTCAGCGTCACCTTATCAGCCAAAGACTACATAAGGAGCTATTGTCTATAAAAGTTAAACCCAAATTAACTATAAAAACATCACTGTAATAAGTTGAAGGTGGTGGAACTTTCCTCATTGGATGTTTTAAATAAAAGATGACAGAAATATCAACTGGAAAGGTTTAGAGACAGATGAATGTAAAGAAGGGAGCACTTTTCACAGAAGAATAAAGAGGTTCAAATATATATAAAACTATCAGCTACTGTTTGATGTCCTCACTCTGAATTGACTTTGCCTATGGAAGTTATGTCAGATCTTAATGTCTACATCACATTTACCACATTTTCTTAAATAAGGTATAATCAATGTTGCCAGGAAGATAAACTCAATTAAAAAAAAAAAGTTGTGCAGCAACTGGATCAGATTGGAGATTGGACACCAGATAAGATTAATGAAAAAGGAGGTGGGGTATTTTACCCACTCTAGAAAGGAAATTCCCCCCCTAAAAACTGGTGGAACATTGGAGCCAGCCCTAGAAATACATCTCTGTTCAAAACAGTATGTCTGTGATTCATTGGGTACCAATATTCTCTGTGACTGCATATAAAACCTGGTACGTTGAAATATTATAATGCAAGGCTTTTTTTGTAGAAAAAGCCCAGCAGGATTTTCATATTAGGCCACATCCCTTGATGCCAAATCAGCCGGAACTGTGTTCCTGCTCAAAAAAACCCTTGTCCGTATTTTCTTTCAACTTTAAATATTTTTAAAGTTCTGAAATATCAGTTGGTATTTTCTTACATAACCAACTCTGGTATAGTGGCAGAGATAGAAGAAATGTCAAAAATATATTTAAAAGATTACTAATTCCAAATGCCTTAGTTTAAGTCGTGCTGATAAAATAGCAATAAGTTTGTCAACTGTTATGTTATATTTTACAATGTTACATGAGCATATGGAGCAAGTATTTCATTGTTAGGGGAGTGACAGTCCTTGCCTGTAGTTAAGCCTGCAACTATGTTGATAACATTGTGCTGGCCTTTAAGCTCCACTTTTCTTTTCTTTTCTTTTTTTATTGTGCCAGCTGGCTGCTTTTGTAAGCATTGCTTATTGTAGAATTTTTCTACAAAACTAGGTGAATTTGGATGCCATATTTCTAAATAATGGCACACTGGAACAAGTGTGTTATGTGCAGATCCATAAAGCAAGAGATTTTAATTTTAATGTGTCATCAATGCTAGACTCAGTCTATGTTAACTATTTTTACATTTTATCACTTTGGTGGGAAAGCTTATTAAGAACATACTTAACAATGAAATCTAAGACACCTTCTTGGAAGTAAGCCCCACTGAGTACACATGAACAGAATTTCTAGTATTTATTTTATTGCATTTATGAATCACCTAATCCCCACAGATGTGGGGCTCTAGGTGATGTACAACATTATAAAAACAGTAAAATCATAAAGTTAATATCAGAACATATAATACATGAATTTAAAATCAAGAGGCAAAATGTGCAGTTTCCTCCCATTTCCAGCCTGTGGGTGCCTCATGGATATGGGAGAGAGGAATTAAGTCAATCTGAGAGGACATCAAAGGAGGCTGCCAGCCATGATGTAACCATTGCTACCCTCAACCAAATGTCTGACAGAACATCTCTGCCTTACAGGCCCGCAGAATTGCATAAGATTCTGCAGGGCCCTGGTGTTATTTGGCAGAGAGTTCCACTAGGTTGGAGCCAGGACTGAGAAAGCCCTGGCCTGGTCGAGGACAGCTGGATGTCCCTGGGGCCAGGGATCACCAGTAGGTCATTATCCATGTAATGTAATGCTCTCCCGGGGGTATACTGGAGGAGGCTGTGAGGAAACCAGTCAGAGGCTTACTCGAGAGGCGACCACTTTAAATTTCTCCCCGGTCACTTTCCCTCCGTCCCTCAGTAACACTCCCAGGAATCCTGTCAGAACTCTTAATAATTGGCACCAGATGGTTTTAAAGTTAAAAAACCACAAAATGTTTATTAGGTAACAAAAGGCAAGGAGGGGGATGAAATATTATTGATTATAACTGTTCAGTATTAAAAGGCAAATCAGTTGGCAGCTGGTTGGCAGAATAAAATAATTACAGAGAGTAGAGACTTTTTCAAGCTGAGGAAAAAATATAACAAGACTATGGCAGAAGATCCTTAAAATAAACAATAAACCAGGCAGGTTTCAGAGTCCCACTAGACTCTACTTCACACAGGCTGTCTGTGCCTTCTGGGCACTCAGAATGCTGTTTCTTCAGATGTTTTACCCTAACTTAGGCAGTGCCAAATCATATAAATAACAAATTTCAATCCCTCTTCCACACACGCATAGAGAACTCCTGACTGGTGTCAGTATTCTCCCTCACAGACCCTTTCACACTAGCTATCTTCCAGGATTCGCACCCCTCAATTCCGATGCATCTCAGCCTCACAGCTAGTCCTCTGGTCTGAGTCTTGGGCAACCCTGCTGACCACCAGAATCCAGTTCTCCCCTCAGTGTGTATTTGTGTGATCTTGTTTGTACTTGGAGACTGCGTGATGCACCAGCAAAATCTCCCTCAGAGAGTTTCAAACAGTCTGAAAACTCCCTCTTCCAGACAGAGTCCACTCAGCTCTGTCTCCTACAAGGAGCTCAGCCACTCTGGCCACTCTCAGCTCATCGTCCAGTTGGTTTTACAACTGCCCGGCCTAAGCGCACTGTCTTCCCTTCAGAATGGTATACTGAAGACTTCACTCGAAGACCCCCTGGCTCAGATTAAAAATCCTGAGGCGATTTTCTGCTGAGCAAACCTCAAAAGGATACTTTTCCGTTGCTCGGGCAATGTTCCAGCCCATCGCTGCAAGCCTATTTCTCATCTACTCAGGCTAAGGACCTGAGTCCGTCACAGAGGTAGTTCCACAGATAAATTTGCCTCAAACCACTCAAGGTCTTAAAGGTCAAAACCAAAACCCTGAACTTGAGTCGATGCTCCACTGGGAGCCAGTGCAGCCGGTGCAGAAAGGTCAAATTTGCACTGTACATGGCGTTCCTGTCCGGATACACACTGCTGTTTTCTGGATCAAATGGAGCTTCTGAGTCAAATGGAGCTTCTCAAGGGCAAGCCAGCGTAAAGTGAGTTATGGTAGTCTAGCCTGGAGGTGACTGTTGTGTGGATTACTGTGGCTAGGTCATGGCACAACAGGAAAGGGGTCTGATGTAGATATTTTATCAAATCAAATCAAATCAAATTTTATTCTTATATCCCGCCCTCCCCCGCCAGAGGCGGGCTCAGGGCGGCTCACAAACATGGCACGCCATGATTTAGTTAAAAACAGATAAACAATATATTAAATATGATACAGTTACATAAATTAATTAAAAATAGATAAAAATAGGTGCTATAAATTCTATCAATCCCAATTACATAGTATCATACATAAGTTTCAATTATACATAAGATGGCTAAAGTTGAAATAATTTAATCAGTTTGGTCTGGTCCTAGTTCAAATGCGAGCTGGAAAAGAGAGGTTTTGCAAGCCCTGCGGAACTGGTTCAAGTCCCGCAGGGCTCGCACCCCCTCTGGAAGTTGGTTCCACCAACGAGGGGCCATTAATGAAAAGGCTTGCTCCCGAGTTATCGTCAGTCTGGCCTGTCTTGGCCCAGGGATTTGTAGAAGGTTTTGGGAGCTCGATCTCAACGCTCTCCTGGGGATATATGGGGAGAGGCGGTCCCTGAGGTAGGCAGGTCCTCGACCATATAGGGCTTTAAAGGTAATAACCAGCACCTTATAACGAACACGGTAGACGACCGGTAGCCAATGCAGATCCCGCAGCACAGGCCGCACGTGTTCCCATCTAGGTATTCCCACCAACAGCCTGGCCGCTGCATTCTGCACTACCTGAAGTCTCCGCGTTCGAC
This sequence comes from Heteronotia binoei, assembly GCF_032191835.1. Lineage (NCBI taxonomy): Eukaryota > Metazoa > Chordata > Lepidosauria > Squamata > Gekkonidae > Heteronotia > Heteronotia binoei. Next base: position 133,737,438 of record NC_083224.1, on the reverse strand, counting down.
ACAAGGGCAGCCCCATGTAGAGGGCATTGCAGTAGTCTAATCTTGAGGTGACCGTTGCGTGGATCACAGTTGCTAGGTCATCGCGTTCCAAGAAGGGAGCCAACTGCCTCGCCCTCTTGAGATAGAAGAAGGCGGATCTTGCAGTGGCAGCTATCTGGGCCTCCATTGATAGCGAGGATTCCAGTAGCACCCCCAGGCTCTTGACCTTGCGCACTGGTATCAGTGGCGCACCGTCAAAAGCCGGCAGAATGATCTCCCCTCCCGGTCCGTCCCGACCCACGCAAAGGACCTCAGTCTTCGTTGGATTCAACTTCAGCCCGCTCAGCCTGAGCCAGTCAGCCACGGCTTGTAACGCCCGGTCCAGATTTGTAGGGACATCGCCAGACCGGCCTTCCATCAATAGATAGAGCTGGGTATCATCAGCGTACTGATGACAGCCAAGCCCATACCTCCGTGCAAGCTGGGCAAGGGGGCGCATAAAGATATTAAACAATATCGGGGAGAGAACTGCCCCCTGAGGCACCCCACAGTGAAGAGGGTGTCTCTGAGACAGCTTCCGCCCAATTGCCACCCTTTGTCCCCGATTTTCAAGGAAGGAGGAGAGCCACTGTAAGGCTAGCCCCCGAATTCCTGCGTCGGCGAGGCGGCGGGTCAGCAGCCGATGGTCGACCATGTCGAACGCCGCCGACAGGTCGAGCAGCAGCAATACCGCCGAGCCGCCCCGATCCAGTTGCCGCCGGAGGTCATCTATGAGGGTGACCAAGACTGTTTCCGTCCCATGGCCCGGGCGAAAGCCGGACTGGCATGGGTCCAAGGTGGAAGCGTCCTCCAAAAATTCCTGCAACTGCAATGCCACAGCCCTCTCAATAATTTTGTCCAAAAAGGGCAAATTTGAGACCGGCCGATAATGTGCCAATACGGACGGGTCTGATGTAACTTTTTTCAGGAGAGGGCGGACCACTGCCTCCTTCAGAGATGTTGGAAAAACACCCTCCGAAAGAGATCGATTTATAATGTCCCGTATAGGACATTTCAATTCCTCCTGGCAGGCCTTAATTAACCAGGAGGGGCATGGGTCCAGGTCACAGGTTGTGGATCGTGCAGTGCCAAGAATTCTGTCAACTTCCTCCAAGCTGAGCGGGTCGAAGCAGTCCAAGATTACATCAGAAGACACGCATTGGGCCTCAAGTTCACTTGTAATAAATATTTATTTATTACTAGGATTTCTACCCTGCCCATCCCACTAAGGCAGGCTTAGGGCGGGTTACAGCATAAAATACAGGTAAAAAAAATACCAGCCTGGCTATGTGTGTGAACTGGGCCTCCATACTCAGGGAGACATCCAGAGTCACACCCAAGCTCCTGACAGGCTGTGCTGGTACCAATGGTACCCCATCAAGAGCCAGTAATCTGAACTGTTTAGGATTGTATTCTAAATTTCTTCCACTGTTATCAGGGATTTAATTATTTAACCTATGGCTGAATCATGTTCTAATCTTTATGCTCATTTTTAACAAGTCTCTTCAAATCATTAACAGTGTCATCCTAAACAGAATTACACCCTCCTAAGACAACAGACCTCAACAACCTTAGAAGGGTTGTGCAACTCTGCTTAAGTTGACACTGGCCGTTTTCGCACTAGCGTTTGCTCCGGCGTAGCGCCCCATTTACCTCCGGATCTTCTCTTGGATTTCGCACATGTTGCTCCGGCGCTGCGCTTTGCTCCGGCGCTTCAGGGATTTTACGCCGGAGTATGTTTTTCAGCAAGTTGCCGGAGTTTCCGAAAATATCCGGATCCACTCCGGATCCACTCAGCGGAGTTTCCTGTGCGAAATCCATCCACGCCGGATCGACTGCTTTGGGGGCGTCACCCTCTCCCTTTCCGTCCTCCCACCCCATCCACCCGCTTGGCCAATCATCAGCCTTTCGCGGCGCTTCCCCAAAGTGCCGGCACGGCCATTTTTTTTTTAAACTTCACAGTTTTGCGTAATAGCGATATTTCGAAATTAACAAATAGAAAAAAAAAACCCTCCTGGAATAGCCTCAATTGGCACTTCAATTGGTTTCGTTAGAATTTTTTTTATTATTGACTTTAGTTGCGTTATTCCGCTGTTGCGTTATCTCGATAATGCGAAAACGACCATTGCTTGGGGGGGGGGAATGTAGTGCCGGTGCGGGCCAAAGCGTCCATGTGTGTGTGTTTTAAGAAGGGAATGCCTCCCTCAGCTGTGCCACCAGGATTTTTGGACCTGCACAAAATCGCCATGTATAAAATGGGAAGTTGGAGTCCTGCATTCTTCTCCCTGGCTACATTCCGCTCGGTTAGAAAGTAGACGCGAGCGAGCTCCTCACACGCGCCACAGAAGGGGAAGGAGAGAATGGAGCGGGGGGGGGAGCTCTGGCAGCAGGAATCAGTCAGGTCCCCGTTGCAAGCGCCAGCCGGGGAGGGGAAAGAGAGCGGAGGAAATTTGGGGGGGGGATCTAGTGCTTCAGAATTTGGGGGGGGGGGGAATCTAGTGCTAGGATTCTCCACTGTGAATGCTTCTGTTAATACATAAAGGGCTGTGGAGGATTCTACAGCTGCAGCCAATCCATAAGCAGCAGCAGCACACGTGATGCGGTTTGTCCACGAAAAGAAGGGGAGGCAGCAGCTCGATGTTACGTTAGTACGTTAGTACGTCATTACGCAACCAGACTTGCGCTTAAAAAAAAAAAGATTGACAGGGCATCGGACTCAAGCCGATGCCAGTGGGAAAACGATTTGAGCCGGGGCTTCAGGGAAGGCGACTCCGCAAAGAGTCACTAGTGGGAAAACGAGAAAAATGATCCGGACATAATTGCGCCGCGGAAAAAGGGGAGCAAACGCTAAGTGCGAAAACGGCCACTGTTAACTCCACTGACCTGGCCTGCGGCCAGAGACTTTTGCTCACAGTAGCAGATTTTATACTGAAAATTAATTTCTAACAGCCTTGTAAATGGAAACCAAAATTATGTTTTTCACATGAAGTGACCTTAGCTTAAAACCACTGGGTGAGAGAAATGGAGGGACTGAAAGACTATGATTCTCTGGTTTCATATGATTTGCACTGATATGATCTTCCAAATAAAGTCTTTGGCAGTTCAAAAGAAGATCAAACAGCATCTATCTGCCCACTTTGCTGCCCAAGTACCAAGCAAGCAGGTCTTCCTCCTTCCTAGTAATCAGATTTTGATCATTCATGTTGATTGCTGCACTTAAAGGAATGACTAACACTACATGTCTGACAGCCACAATATTCCATGGAGATAGATCAAGATGAGTAGCCATGTTAGTCTGTCTGTAGCAGTAGAAAAGAGTAAGAGTCCAGCAGCACCTTAAAGGCTAACAAAATTTGTGGTAGGGCATAAGCCAGGGGTGGCCAAACTTGCTTTACATATGAGCCACATAGAATAAATGTAAAATGTTTGAGAGCCACAAGATCTGAATGTGAGATGTTTGAGAGCTGCAAGACAGGAAGGGAAGAAGGAAAGAAGGTGGAAAGAAAGCAAGTTTAACTTTAAATGCATTCTCCAAGTCACTGGCTGGCTTGGCTTGGAGAAGTGATTTAAAGAGACAAATGGCTTCTCCAAGTTGGCTGATGGGGTGGTAGGGGCTTCAAGAGCCATACATATGGCACAAGAGCCTCAGTTTGGCCACCCTGTATCTGAAAAAGTGAGCAGTGACTCATGAAAGCTCATATACTACCACAAATTTTGTTACTCTTTTAGGTGCTATTGGACTCTTACTCTTTTCTACAACCACAATATTAACACTGTGAACCTGTTCTGTAGTAACCAAACAGATGATCATTGTGACCAACCTATTATTTTGCTCTGCTGGCTAATAAATAAGCAGGCTAGTGTCTGTGTGGTTTGTGTCCTGCCACAGTAGCAGCACTTTCTAATGCACCAACTAATTTTCATTAGATATCTCATACAGAAAACTACTCTTGCCTATTCAGCATTAAAAGCTTGGCCCTGTAAAGTTACTGAGAATATTCAGTGCTAGGCATGACAGCAGGCCCTTAATACCTTATGAAATTAGCTCCCACAATTTCCTTTGGCAGTGAATTATCTATGTGCCATTAGACACACAGCTAGCGTGTCTTCATATATTTATCTCATGTACCCCTTACATTTCTTAATACACAAAGAGCTGAACTCAGCATGCTGACATATATTTCGATTTAGTATTGGAGACATATATATGTGAAACTATTTATAAAATCAGTGTTCTGTGGTGTAAATTAGCAATAAAAAGCTGGTATTGCTTTATGGAGCAGAATGCAGGACACATCGAAGCTCTGTCTAGACAATGCATTTGCGTGCTTTCTAAGACTGGCAACCTTTTTAACATTCCCCTAGCATTTTGAAAACTAAAACAAACTACCAGTATGTGTTTGTAAGTTATAGTTTCCTGTTTTTAGAATGAAATGTTTAAAATGGAATTTTTGTGCAATTTAATTGAAAAATTATCTGTGATGCTGAATTAAGACCTTTACATGCTGGCAGAGCAGTTTTATAGTCTTAATCACTCACAGGTCCAGGTCCATTTTCATTCACAAATATGCACTCCACTATCCCTTAGGGAACTATCAATACAGATTGGAATATTCATGTGTTTGTGAATTAAGACTCCAAATGCAATATTTACATATTTACAGCCCCGTGGCACAGAGTGGTAAAGCAGCAGTACTGCAGCACTGTGGTCTGAACTCTCTGCTCATGACCTGAGTACGATTCTGGCGGAAGCTGGATTCAGGTAGCCGGCCCAAGGTTGACTCAGCCTTTCCATCCTTCCAAGGTCGGTAAAATGAGTACCCAGCTTGCTGGAGGGGAAATGTAAAAGACTGGGAAAGGCAATGGCAAACCACCCCGTAAAAAGTCTGCCGTGAAAACGTTGTGAAAGCAACGTCATCCCAGAGTCAGAAACAACTGGTGCTTGCACAGGGGACCTTTCCCTTTTTCCTCTTTAAGCCCTCACATGCCACTTTGATGAATTACCCACCAGAAGGTAGAAAGGTGAACTAGCTGCTTTAACATCATGCTTAGAAAAGCAAGATGAAGTAGTAATGAGGTTAAGGAAAATGTAGCTGCCAACTGCATTAACATGAGCTGGAATAAGTACATAACAAAATATTTTTGCCTAAATAATCCTTGTTAGTTATTTGCCCGCTCAACAAAAAGACATTTCTTGAAACGGAAGTCCAAGAACCCTTAAACAAAAATGCAAACAAGGGCAACACTTCTGATAAACAATGCCAATATTTTTTTAAAAAATCCTCTCCAAATACAAGCAAATGTTCAAACAACATTGTCAGAGGAGACCTTCAGAACATTTCTGCAAATAATCAACCAGAAACTAACAATCAAAGCCATAAACATTCTATACTATACAGGGTTTGAAGACAGATCTAACTATTTCGCTGTGTTTGCAAGCTCACTCTGATGTGTATTCCTATGACCTAGTTACATATCTACTTGCTGACAGGGATTGAAAAAGAACTCTAGCAGCTGCAAAAAAATGTTTACTCCTTTTGTCTACTGGGTGATAAGTGATTAACAACAACTATTCACTGCTCAAGATCAATGTGCCATACAGCTTTTATTGGATGAAGAAAGGAAAACAAATTCAATAATGGGGAACAGAATTGATCAGAATAGAATTAATCTAAACTGATTAATTATCTGAGGTGATTACTACTGAATTATAAACTTTTATGAAGTGATACCTTTTGATAAATCCAGTGCTTACAGGGTATTTGTACAATATATCAGCTTTGTAATCTCATATCGTGTTGTAGAGAACAGTGTCTAAATGTGAAACTTTATTACAAATTAAGGAATCAAATGTTATGTTTCTTGACCCCCCTCCCCATTTTAAAACTAGTCCCAGCCTTAGAATTTTAATCCAAATTTCATTTCCCAAGTTAATCACATGAATTCAAGCAGGGGCTCCAGCTCTGCATCTGCTTTGCATGCAGAAGGCCCCAAGTTCAAACCCTGGCATCTCAGTTAAAAGCTTCAAGTAGCTGGTGATCTGAAAACCTTTTCCTGAGACCCAAAAGAGCTATAACTAGTCAGAGTAAACAATACGGTCTTTGATAGACCAAAGGCTGACAAAAAAAAAAGACATGTCCATGTGTATTCAAGTCCATACTCAATGTACATCACATCTAAAAAGGTGAAGTGGATCTGTAATAATAATAATAATAATTTTATTTATATCCCGCCCTCCCCACCAAGGCAGGCTCAGGGCGGCTCACAAATATGTAAAGTGCCATAACATACAGCAAATATCATACAATAAAAATACAATAAAACACATTAAATAAATAGATTTATTAAAACCATGGCAGATAGGTGTTATAATACAAAACGATGCATATCAGATGGCTGGATAACATTTCAGGATTCAGTCTTGTAGGCCATTTGGAAAAGAATAGTTTTACATGCTCTGCGGAACTGATTATAGTCCCGCAGGGCTCGAACCTCGGCTGGTAGTTGATTCCACCAATGGGGAGCCGTTACTGAGAAGGCCTGCTCTCGAGTTGTTTTCAGTTTGGCCTCCCTTGGTCCAGGGATTTTTAAGAGATTTTGGGAGATAGATCTCAGTGCTCTCTGGGGCTCATATGGGGAGAGTCGGTCCCTAAGGTAGACAGGTCCTCAGCCATATAGGGCTTTAAAGGTAATAACCAGCACCTTTTAACGAACTCGGAACACAATTGGCAGCCAGTGCAGCTCCTGTATTACTCCATGAAGGGAAGTGGAAATTATTGCCATAAAAATCCAGAAAACTGAAGATGTCTCTGCTAACTTGGCAAGCCTAGAGGTCAATGCAAACTAAATCATGGCTGTTTCTGATTATTACCATTCTCTTTAGCTCTATCTACCTGTCAATGAAAATAAGAGAGTTTTGTGAATCATTCATGCCTGTTCTAACAATCATCACTGATCTCTTATGATCTGTAATTTAGACATTTTATATAGAAACACAGAACTGCATGGAATTCAGCAGAGAGGGGGAAATGTTATACTTTTCTTCTCAACTTTAAATGAGCCCAGAATTCTCTTAGAGTTCTCTTCAGCATTTGAAGTATCACTGACTTTTATAAAGATCCTGTGATATTATACATATTATCTCTTAGGCCTTTCTTGCTATATCTTGGCATTCTAGTGTTTTTTTTACAGCTGCAACACTAGTTGATTTCTCTTTCCAGATGTTAGCTATAATGTCTCCACATGCTTTCACGAGAGTGAATACTTGCGATTTATTACATCCTACCATTCCACAGGTAAAGTTAGGATTTTTCTCACTGCGTTAAGCTCTGGGTTTTAACCTTCTAATGGTCAGGAGATCTTTTTGGCAATTTTTCATTGGCTGTTCTATACTGCACATAAGAGACCTGCCAGATCAGACAAAAAGAGTTCTTCTAGTTCAGCATCCTGTTTATCATAGCAGGAAGTCAGATGCCTACAGGAAACTTGCAAGGGAAGTATGAAGCACAATTATTCTTTTTTTGCTATTTGCCCCTCAGCAACTAATTCTGATACTGGACATTCCACTTAGCTAACATGGCTAACAGTCAATGGCCAACTTCTAAACTTTTAAAACTAAGATGGTGGACATTCTGTCTTTGGAAGTTGATTTCATATATAAACTATGTACAGTATGAAGAAGTCCTTTTGTTTGCCTGACCTGATCTTAAGTAATTCAGAACTTTCTAAAACTTTGATCTCAGATAATAGCATTTCTCAAAAGAGAGTCAAGGACCCTCCCATGTCTGTAAGTCTTTTTAAAGGATAGCCTCTCTTGCACCCACCCAGCTATCATAAAACAGAGCCCTATCAATTTTCAAGGATTACCTCAGGGGATATGACACTAAGAAAGGATTTTAAGGAATTTGCCACCCACTTTCCCCTCTAAGCTGTAGAGAGTCTTGTGAGCAAAAATTCTACTTTGTGAGCTACTGGAATTAAAGTTGTGAGCTACTGCATAAATTAGTGTGCTCTAAGGTCATCCTTCCTGAGCTAAGACAAAAATGTGTGAGCTAGAGGCTAAAAATCTGTGCACTAGCTCACACTAACTCAGCTTAGAGGGAACACTATTGCCACCTAAGGGGTTAAAAAGGAGCAAAACCTGTTTCCCCATAAAGATACACTGTGACTTGGAGGCTGCTGTCTCTTCCCCAGCTCATAGAGACAGTTAGAGCAAAAAGTCATTTGCATAACCCACCTGGTTGGATGTCACCTGAAACATTCTAAAGCTCACTAGGCTTCCCATTCTTCCTGTGGAGCCTGGCTGGTCTGAGTTACAGTTACAGGAAACTGCTGACAACATTCCATATCTCATCCACCCATTCCCAAAACAACTGAAACACAGAGGTCATTTGCATATGCAGCCTGATATGTTGCATAACATTGAAAACCAGGGGTGTCGAACTCATTTGTTAAGAGGACTGGATCTGACATAAATGAGACCTTGTTGGGCCAGGCCATGTAGGGTTGGGCTAAGCCATGTTGGACCATGCCATGTGTAGCAAAGATATAAACTTTATAAAGGACGCAAACACAATTAAATATATATATATATTAAAAAACTTAAAACATGCTTAAAACGTTAGCACTTGTTGATCTAAAAGGTGCTTTCTTTGTATTTCTCCCATGGGATCCAGGGAACTGGGCAAAGGAAGCTGTGGCTTTTTCATTCCTTCTCCACGGAACTGGGGCGGGGGGGAGGAGCCTCAGCCAATAGAAGGAAGAGAGACTTGGGTCAGTAGCTCTGCTGTGCAATTGAGAGCGCCTGGGAAAACAAGCTCTGCCTCCCCCGCCCCCTTCCTTCCCAAGGGAGGAGTCTTGGCCAATAGAGAAAATAGCTTTGTAGCTCCTGTACAATTGAGCAAGCCTTGCAAAGCAAGCTGTTATTCAGAAAGAAGCAACATATAGGGAGAAAGAAGCAGATAACAGCCAGTTGCTTGGGGGCCTGATAGGAGCCTCTGGGGGTCTGATTCGGTTCCCAGACCATATGTTTGACACCCCTGTTCTAAACAGTATGCATTTCCTATTGGGAGTCATTGAATGTGCCCTGAGGTAAAATGCACATTCCAGTCTTCATCTAAAAATTCACTAGGGATTTTACATAAAAGCCAGTATGGAAACTGAGCTTTCAAATGATTGCCGGGGGGAGGGGAAGGACAGTGCATGACCTTTTGAGGGCCTGTTTGGAAGTGAACCTCTCACATGAACATGTCAAAGTGCCCACTACACCACTGGTCCCTCAGGCCAACTCCCCCACACACCTCTCACAGTCATCACCTCTTACTGCCCTCAAGAAAATTCCTGGCAGGCATTGTGTAGGATACACCAGGGGTGCCCAATGGTAGTTCTCCAGATGTTTTTTGCCTACAACTCCCATCAGGCCCAGCCAGCATGGCCAATGGCTGGGCTTGATGGGAGTTGTAGGCAAAAAACATCTGGAGAGCTACCGTTGGTCACCCCTGGGATACACCAATGCAACAAGGAGGAAGCAATTTAGAGATGTAGCAAAGAAATTTGCCAAAATTACTTACATACCATATCAAAACACAGGTATCAAGCTAGTTTTAAAATAAAAATAAAAATCTGTTAAGGAACCCAAGTCTGAATTCCATGGGTTTCCAGGGCTACTGTGCACAATAAATCAGAGTTTGGTGAAAATATATGAAGTTTATTTAAATATTTAAAGAATAAATCAATTTCTAGGCAAAACAAACTCTAAAAGCCTTACAGCTAATAAGAAAGAAGCTAACTTTTCTATCTAATACATTGATACCTGGTATTAGATTGCAGAATCTTGAAGTCTCAGTGTCCAAAGCAGAACCTTAAGTGTTCTCTATGTAGCTAGTTGTTGCAATGCAAGCTCAACATAGTCCAGACCTCAGTCTACCAAAATCAAGAAGTTAGCATGGCCTCTCTCTGGCTTCCAGCCTAGTTATAGTCTCCTGCCATCTGGTGTCAGGTGATGGTCCAAATCCAATCAGGGTATGTTCTTGGTGGAACACTCTGAAAGATTACACCATTGGTAATCTTTACCAAGATTACACTCTGAAAGATTACACCTGTTTATCCCTCCCATCCATTGGACCACAGGTTCCCAAGAGCTAATTATCACATTCTTGACTCCGGCTTTGAAGATGATAAGAGCTATGTAAGCAAGAAGGTCCAATTACTGACATCTGCAATCTGGACTGTTACTATTCACATTAGCCCTTGGCCCATTACTATTCACCTTAATTCTTGGGTGGAAACGGGTGCTTTGCCTCACAAAGTCCCCAAGTAGTTAGTTTCAGAAGCACTGTGATAGCATTTTTAGTTTAAAATAGATTTCAAAACAAATTGTGCTATTTATCTCTTTCCCTTGAGAGAACTGATAATTGGTGTAACTTCTACCTAATATTTCATGAGATAATGATCGTCAAATAGGAATTCCTTTTTAATAAGTAGCTTCTTATTTTTAATACAATGTAGTAACAAGCCTCCCTATCATCCTTACAACTGGCAGATGTGATTTAGGAGATTAACGAATTATTTCCGCCCATATTTCTAAGTAGGCCACCAACGAGGATGTTCAATAACCAGATGGAAAGAATCATTGAAGAATACCTGATCAAAATCTTCCAAAGTGTATTGTTAGGGGATTAGCACTCTATAATCAGAATATTCATTCTTCAATCATCTGTTCTCTTCACTTTTGAGGACTTTGGTCCTGAGATTCTAAAGATTTTGCTCCAAATAACTGTATTGTTTTAACTGGCAAGTGAATGCCAGATTTGCCATCAATAGCAGATGTCAAGCCAAGGCAAGTGAAGATGTGAGGGGGTAATGCTTTTCCTAGCAGTACTAATCTTGAAGCAATCCAAATAAACTGCAAAACTCAAAAAATATGTAGCAGGCATGTTTCTAAAGATAAAAATGTTTCTTTGTGATTGTCTGGGTCTGTATTAAGAATATGCAAATGTTCTAAAATGTTCTTTTCATTTCTGTTGAATGCTATGCAAATTAATTATATTATTGGACACTGATTTAATTATCTAACAATAAAACTGTCGATCAACTTCTTGTTCAACCCAGCAATATTACTATTTTTTATATACGGTATATATATAGGGCTGCTTTCTCATCTTCTATGAATGTCTTGCAGCTTCAGTGCCAGGTTAATTATTATTGCATCTTCTGAAAATACATATTCTAATTTTTGATTCAACTTAGTACAAATATTTACTGGGCACCAAACATGACCCTTATGTCAAGTGATAAAAAATTACATGCTCCATAAACTTTTCAATGAAATAATTTCTTTTTCTTTTTTTAAAAAGTATTGTTAAACAGTGAAAAGTAATTTGCTTAAGGAAAGTGCTTTCTGCCACATTAACAACTTTTCAAGGGGTTGCCTGCTACTTAAAGCTTTCACTGGAATAATTAAAATGCAGCTGCATTGAGATGGGTAGGAGGATACAAGTCTGAGATCCTGGAAGTGGCTGCCATTTTCAGAAATTTAGAAAAAAAATAAAGGAAACAATATACTGAGGTTAAAATTATAAGGATGGTTCTAATACATCTGTAGCAATACAGCAACCATAGCAATTAGTCTCATAACTGGTGGTCTTGGATACGGACATGCATCCTCATTTGAATTGAAAATCCCTCTAGCCAGTTCAGTGGAGCTTGGATGAGGATTACATTGTAAATATGTATCAATATACACAGCTCTGTTTTACTAGATTAGAGTTTATAAATTTAAATTGTAAAAAGGTTTAGGTTTCAACATTAGGACTGCAGCAGTCACTGAGCTATGTTCTACAGTTTCCACCTTTGATGCAATTGAGGTGAACAAAGATAAGCACGGGTTCTGGCAAAACCAATATAAATTGGTAGTAAAGTGAGCAAAAAGAACCTGAGGAACAGATTGCTAAAAAAAGCAAGACAAAAAACCAACAATTTCTTCAAAATTAGGAATAGGAAAATAAAGAGTAAGAAAATGGGAAAACTAGGAATATTTCTTCAAAATTAGGAATAAGTGGCTCAAGCCATTTAAACCAAACAGCTGAGCAGCTTCACAAACAGCCATAAACTGCATTAAAATTTGTGGGAATTCATGGGAGCTGTTCAATCTGTGAATATCATTTGGCAAACCACAAACCAGCCAAAATTTGTGACAAACTTTAGTTTATGAGTGGTTTGTGCCCATCTCTATTAAATATATACTGATGTGGTCTGAACTGGCTGAGAGAGAAGGAAATGCTGGGGCTGTAGTGGGTAGTTCAATGAATATATTGACTCCTTGTGTGGCAGTGATGAAAAGGGCAAATTCTATGCTGAGGATTATTAGGAAGGAATCAAAAAGGAGAATGGCCAATATTATAATACACCTGCATAGATCTATGCTTAGGCCTCATCTGGTCACCATATCTTTAAAAGGTATTGGCAACCTGGAAAAGTACAGAAGTGGGCAACAAGCCCTTTTAGCATACAATCCATTTCTGCTTTATAATAAGGAGGTATGACTGCAGTATGGTGATGCTTTCCTCACCCCTAATGCCACCTCATGGTAATATAATGTGCAACCTTGTAAATTGTCAGTAGATATAACACTAAGATTTAGAGAGTAGTTTTCATCCAGCATCCTACAAATGTGTCCCAGGAGGGAGATTAGTATCAATCATGGGCTTATTGGAGAGGGAGATAGGATACAGTGATAACCTGAAGCTATCAACCAAGAGTAATGGTGTAAGGAGAAAAAGCAATCAGAGAAGAGAAAGAATATTCACAATGAGAGAATTGGGGAAAAATCAGGAGGAATGTATCATGCAAATGAAAATGAGCTGTTATACACAGAATCATATGAATTGCATACAGGCTCAAAAGAAATGGTTATAGCCTAATGTTTATCTTTTCAAAAGTTCAAACAGACATCCTTACTAAATCAAAACTGCACTACTTTTGTTCTGTAGTCCAAATAATCGCACTAAAAGGCAATAAAGCTACCAGCACTAACCTACATTTCTTCAGCTGAATCCTCCTCAGAGGAGAAGCAAGAAGATGATGGGTTGGTGCAGTGTGCACAAGAAGAGGAACAACAGTCAGTCATTTTGCTCTAATATAGTCAGCCTCCTTTCAGTGTAGTTTCTGTTTTCATGTTCTTGATGTCTAGCTCCATCCATCATACTTTTAAGTCTGCTGAAATTTTCTGATCCTCAAGTGTATTGTTCTGTTGCTAAAGTGGTATGACATTTTTTTTAAACAATCACATTGTATGACGTACAAATTAAGCATGAAGGGAGTCTTTTGGGATATGGTAGAAAAAGTATCAGTTGGCCATTGGACTGAATTTGGGGAATTAGTCATGGCATTCATAATTCTTTTTCAGTTGCATTGTTTTCTAATTTATAATCCTGATCATAATGCATTTTTCACTGGATGTCTTCAACTGTCTAATTGCATAGTTTATATTTTGTAATCCACCTTGAGTCTCAGAGAAGGCAGACTCTAGTAAATAATAAAATTAAGTAAGTAAAATTACATGTAGAAACATAATCCTTATTGAAACTCTTGCAGCAGATTGTTCTTTCAACTGAAATAATGTCACTTCCTGCTAAACATGGGCACAAATCAATCCATGAACTGGTTTATTTGCTTGCACCATGCCCAAACTGGAAAATAAATTGCCTTTTTTCCTTGGTGGTTTGTGTTTGTGGTTCATTTTTCCAGACAGCCTGGCACTGATTCAATCAATTCCTAGGCAACACTGGGGATGGACTTCTGGAAGCCCTAGAAACACCCACAGCAGTTGTTCATAGCTTGATTGGCAGCTCTGGGAGCCAATCAAAGAGCTTCCATTCTGCTCTATGGGAACTGACTCTGTATTTTCACTTTGCAGCATGAAAAGAGAAGAGTTACTTGTGAGAGCTGAAGCTGAGCTTTCCTGGGGCACCTGCTTTGGGGGGCTACAACTTGGACATTCCAAATCCAATCTTTGTCAAACTTGGAGGCTGGGTGGAGGACAGCCTGCTGAAGACTCCTGGTGAGTTTTGCACCTCCCAAATCAAACAAACCAATGAACCACAAACCAGTTCAGGCAACCATATGAATCACAAAACAAAATGAAGCACCAGTTGAATCAATCAAACAAACCACAAACCTACATGGACCATCATTTTCCCATTCTGTGCCCATCCCTACTGCCTACACTTCCATCCATTAAGAACATTAAAGCCTATATATATAAAAATATTTTCTGGGGAAATCTGGCTGAATTGATTCAATATAATCTCTGCCTTTTAAAAGATCCAATACTGTTTCCCACACATCCAATTCAACAGGCAAATTAAAATTTCTTTTCACATATGCTGTGCATTTTATGCACTTTTAATGTTCATTTGATTCTTTTGATATGCATATACAGACTCACTATTTTGGTTAAGTTTAAAGTGTGATTTATTAGGAACATACTTTATGCATTATTCTTCATTTTAGTACAGTTTTCTTAAAGGCGATCCATTCTGGAATGGTTGCTCTTTCCCAAATTTATTTTGCCACAGCCTAAAAAGCTGCTGAACCTAAAAGAAGGGTCCATGCTGCTGAGGAAGCAATTCTGTAGACAACTTCTAACTAGGTTCATCCTACCATCCTCAGAGTAATCCATTATGCCTTTGTAGAATGTTTTAATATGATTTTGGAGTGTCATCTATTCATATTAATCTTCACATACAACGTAATCATGAGATACAGCTTTCATTGAGCTGTTCTATATTTAGCTGCAAATGGAAAGACTCTACTGTTTATTGCTGATCCACAAAAAGTGCCTTGCACACAGAAAGCCAGTATATCAAAGAGATACTTTGCCGAGATCTCTCTACTCACAGTATCAAATTAATCTGCCAATTAAAGTTACAATCCTAAAAACTGTTTTGTGGGATTAAGCCACTCTGATTAAGATGGGGCTCACTTGCTTGTAGACCTGTTTAAGATTGTGCTTTCTTGTCATTTTTAGGGTTGCCAACTCCAACTTGGGCGATTCCTGGAGATTTGGAAGAGTCTGGAGAGGGAGTTTAGCATGTATGTAATTCCATATAATCTATCCTTCAAAGCTGCCACTTCCTTCTGGAAAACTGGTCTCTGTAGTCTAGTGATCAGCTGTAATTCTGGGAGAAATCCAGGTGCTATCTAGAGGATGGCAACTCTTGTCATTTTCACAGAACATTCTTCAGAGTGCAATAATGAATATGTATTTCAGGTCTTGTATGAAGACTTGTAAGAGAATAATATTCTATACCATGTCTTCATATGGCAAAATCATAGCATCATCACCAGAGGACATTTTTTCCCTAACCTATACAGCATTGATTGCATTCTCTCTCTGGGCCTGTCCACACTAGACCTTTAATTGTAGTTTAACCCTGTCCCCAAACTGACATTCTACATCTACACTACACTTGTTTTTATCTCAGGGCTGTTTTTTTTTATGTTTCCACATTTAATTGAGGTTACCCTGGTTTCACTCCACAGTTGTCCTGGGGCATATGGATGCTGTACTCAAGAGAAAGCTGAACTCAAGAGAAAACCTGGATTGAGGTCCAAGTGCAGAAAACCCCTCCTTCCTTCCCTCTCAGGGAGCTCTTCTGTCTTGTCATCAAAGTATAAAGAAACGGTGTACATGGAATGAGAAAGTGAAAGTGAAGTTCCAAATCTATAGCACTATTTAAGTTTAATAAATGGCACCTTACTCCTTAATCAAAAGATTCTTGGGATTGCCAACAACAAATAAAATATCAAAAAAGGTATGAAAACCCCACTGTGAAACCAAAGTAGAAACCATCTTAAAGCAGATTTTTTAAAAGCAGCCCAAAACCAAATAAAATAAAAGATTAACGCAATCCATCAACCCATATGAATCAGAATAACAAAACAAAGTAAATTGATAAACAAAATAGAACTAATTAATAGAAATGAAGATTTTTTTTAAACAAAATACTGACCAACAAAATAGATATTTAATAACAAACCTCAGTGCACAGATATATCTTTGCCTGATTCCTAACTTTATACAATATATAACACTGGGGTGTGTCTGCCTTTTGGGTAGTATTTTAGAGATGTGAAGTTTGGGGCGGGCGGGCAGAAAAGTATGTAGAAGATAATTCCCCTTCCCTTCTTGCTTTTTCACACAAATTCCCCCTAAAAAACCCCTATGAAATATTTTCTCTTTTGTAATTGCTAAATACTTTTAAGACAAGGGTGCAGTCACTCAAAATGCTTTCTAAGAACTGTGTAGTATGAAAATCTTTATTCAGGACAACATATAGCATTAGATTATCATTCCTGAGTACAGTACAGACCAAGGTTCTCCAACCTTTTTGAACACCTTTGGAGACACCCTCAAAATAGGTACTATTGCAGCTGTGGAAAAATCTTCCATTTGAAAGAGGGCAGCCAATAAGACCTTTCTGAAAAGCTTGACAGGTGAAAGGGCAAGTAGTGATGGATGCCACAGTTTCTATGGGCACCATGTTTGGGATCCTCCATATAGACCCATATAAATTCAAAATGCCTTTCTACACCTAATGGATGATGACATCTTCATAAAGAGCTTCTTGTCTTTTTCTGATGACTTTGGTCTAGTTTAGTGGATACTAGAAACCACTACACTGAATCTGCTGTCCTTGTGACACATCCCCTTATGGTCAGTCTTTTCACCTGTCTCCTCTAAAGCACACATACACCCTGCTGGAAGGAAACAAGGAGCTTATTTCCCTGTCTTCTTAGAGGACAAAAACGTCAGAAGGAAGAAGGGGGAAGGAATAGAAAAAAAACTTGTGGCTAGTGAAACCTCAAAAGAGAAAGCCTCAGATGGCAGAAATATAGGTAGTCTGGGCTGCAGCAGTTTTCAGTACAATGCTAGACACTTAAGATACAATTGATGTATTTTACGTTTTTAAAGCAATAATGTAAGTTCAGATTTGATAAGAAAGTAAGCATCACAGATATTTCAATTTCTCCCCCCTAAAAATTATAACATCAAAGACAGACAGATAGATATCTGCATGCTGAAAGTCATATTTCCATTAGGATTAGATGCTTCTTAACCCAGTTCAAGCTTCATGGAAATGGATATATCCAATCACGGTCAGTCTTTTCACAACTCTCCTCAAAATGTACCCTGCTACAAGGAAACACTGTGTGGCAGCAGGGAAAAAAGCAAATTCTCTGCTGGGGATTATTAGGAAGGGATAGAAAATAAAGCAGCCAATATTGTAATGCCTACGTATAGTGCTATAGTGCAGCTTCATGTACTATTTCCAGTTGCTCTATTTCAAGAGAAATATTGCAGTACAGAAAAGGACCACCAAGCAGATTAAAAGCTTAGCGCAGGGGTCCCCAACCCCTGGGCTGTGGACCGGTACTGGTCCATGGCCTGTTAGCAACTGGACCATGGAGTGAGGCAGAGCAGCCCCACCACCCCTTTTGCTGAAAGAGGCAGTGCGGCCTTGCAGGGGAAAGATTTATGTGATCTGAAGAGAAACCAGGGGAGGCAGCCTTGGAGCAAGACAGAGCAGCTTTGCCACCCCTTTTGCCCATGTGGGACCTGTGTGAACGAAAGAGGCAGCATGGCCTCACTCTGAAGAACCATCTCTTTCATCTGCCCAGGAACTTGTGATTAAATAAAGGTTTTTTTATGCATGTTCATCATAACACAACATTGACTGAGAAGTTTCCATATCAGAGCTACCTTTCTATAACTACATGAGGACTGTTTTGCCCAACTATTCCATTATGTTATCAGTATTTCATTTGGTGACAAGTTTTTATTAATCTGGACTAAACATCACAGAGTGATCGTGTCAAAATGGACAACAATGAATGTTTGATGAACTTGGCAACTTAATAAGGGATACTTTCAAAGGCTCTATCACTTTCTTACTGTGGGATGAACAAGACCAGGAAATAAGGGAATTTACTTATTTCTCCCCCACAGGGGAGAACCAACTGATAGATGAACCCATGGAGGGACTTGATAAGACAGGTTTCTACCTGAGTTCTGGAAATATCAAGAGCAGTTGAGATGAGGAGGATTTTTTGCCAATAAGGTCAGCTGGCCCCCAATTGATCTTTTTATCCCCTCCCCCCCCCCCCAACAAATCTGGATATAGTAACCTTTGCAATCTTTGCAATATTTTAGACTCCCAGAACTGTGATCGTAATTGAAAAGAGTAGCAGTCTTCCAGCAGTGTTTGAAGTCAGCTTCCAATATACAGTGGTAAGAGGGACCTACGGCTTTTGGAGCAAGGCTTCTGATATTGGCAGTAGAACAGGCAGATGTTAGGAGCAGGCAATGGGAGAGCCAAGAACATCCGCCATCAACAGCTTTGCTGCCTTCCTGCTCTGCAGGCAATTTGAAGCCAGTCAAGAGGGGTAAGGACTAGAGGAAATGATGAAGCAGTAGCTGACCAGGTGGCTGCTGGTAGTTTTCATTTCAAGAGCACTGCTACGGTCAGCTGTTTCCAGTTGTTCATCATGGCTTCAGATCGAAGCCTGGACAAAACAGATTCTGCACCAAGGAGAGGAAAAGGCATGGAAGAAGGTGCTGGGGTCAATTAGTGGCAACAACAATAACAGCTGCTTACCTTGTAAATAATTATGGTATTGATGGAGCTACTGGCCAGGCCTATTTTTGGCAGGCACTTGTCCTGCCCTTGCCATGATGCCATTGTGTTACCAAAGCAGAGAACAGGCAGGTGAGTGCTGACAATTGCGACCTGCTCTGCAGTTTGCAAGATAGAAAGGAAGGCTGCCTCCTCCTAATTCCCCAGGTTAAAGTCAGAAAAGCCATTTTAATTTTCTGAAGAAATTTTACCTAATATATGCTGCTTTTGCCAGAAACTTTTAAAACAGGAACTTCAAAATGTCTTAGCTGTAGAAGGTACATAACAGATTTTCACCAAACCAGGAAGGGCAGGACCACAGTGATTACCTTGCATTTTGTAAATATATGTTAAACAGAAAAAGATTAATCAAAGTTATATTCTGACAAGTGGTCATGGGCCTCAGAAATTTCAAAATCAAGGCAACTTTTAAGCTTAGTCAGCCTTTGCGGAATTTGTCTGCTAGTTGGTCTGATTATACTACAGTTTATATCATTAATCTTCCATGTAATATTTCAGACTAGTAGGACAACTCACTTTCCTTTTTTGACAAACAAAATGTTCTGTCTGGAATCCAAAAGGCATGCAACTTTTGACTGACTGCAGCTCCCAAATATAATAACCAGTACAGCTGATGAAGTGGTATAGCAATTTTACTTTGTTTAGTCTTAGAGTGAAAGGTTAAAGAGCCAGACAAATACTACATAGATCTCACATGAACAAATTAAAAAAGAAGTCTCTGAATATATCTCATCTGACAAGAGCAGAGCTGCCAAGAACATAACATTTATGAGAATGATTACTGGGCCTTTAGTGATAATGATTAAACAATGGGCAACAAGCCTTTTAAAAGAAATTTGCCTCTGGGATAGGTTTCCCCCCAGTTCTTCTACTTTATTCTGAAATATATCACACACAAGTACTTTATCTGTATGTGCACAATTTCTTTATACTATATCTATTTAAACCCATAAATATATATTATATTATCCTTCAATAGTTTTACACATTAACTCCTTAAGCCACGAACACTGCTTTTCTTGCCTAATGATTTTATTAACTACTGACAGTTTTTCATTCAGCTAAAGCTGTACGTCAAATGCTATAAAAATGACACTTGCTTAGCAGGCTGGATAAAACTGGATAGAGTGGATAAAGACAAACCAAGGTGTTTCATAGGATGTCTCCAGCTCAGAAATAACATTTACTAAATGGATTTTCTTGAGCTGCAATTTTCATTCAGAGAGGAGGCAGGAATTATAAAGGTAGTATTTTTAAAGTATGTGTGAAAATTAATATAGGATAATAAAAGATTCCTTTTCTCCAGCATCAAGTTTGAACCACTGAAGCAAGAATTCCACTTTTTATTGTTCATCTACAATACTTCTCATATTCCATCTTTTCTCTAAGCTTTCAGTATTTTTTCACCACTTCCGTACAGACCATTTCCTTCACTGGCTGCTTTTATCATTCCTCTCCTAAAATACAAGGTGTTTGTTCCAAAGAATCTTCCTGTGATTTCTGACACATAAAAAGGGGGTTTTTCTCCTTCTGCTCAAGCACCACATGAGAAAAATAAAACTAAATCCAAGATGTGCCTGCGAAAAGCAGAAACATGAAACGTGTTACTGAAAGAATGCATGCTCAAGCCCTTTTGGGGACACAAGCAGCTATTTAAGAGGAATGTATTTCCATATAATGTTAGGATTGTTTCCTTTCTTTTATGGCTTCTTGGCACATGCCAGAGTGATACTACAACACTTTGCCCACCACATACATCATACACACACACATATATGCCTTGCATGCTGGCATTTTTCGGCTCTCCCATTGGCTGTAGTGCATGCCACATTAGCCATTGGCAGATCACCATCACTCAACTGTACTTACGTCCCATTGGTTGAGTCTGCTCCTCCTTCCTGCCTGCTGGGCCACTGGGGAAGCTGTTAGGCAGTGGCTATTGCCACACAACCAAGCATGCTTTTTCAGTAAAAACCAGCCAAACTTGGTTTTATCAGTAACAGGCAGAGAGAAGAGGCATTTGCTAGGCCTGTTTTGGTCTTTGTGGGAGAACTCCTTGGGGTCAGTCCTCCCAACTATGGTTGCCAGCTACAGAATGGTGGGAAATTCCAGGAGATTTTGTGGTGGAGTCTAAGAAAGCCAGAGTTTGGGGAGGGTCCTCAGCTGAATATAATGCCGTAGAGTCCACCCTCCAAAGCAGTTATTTTCTCCAGGATGGGGAGAGAGATCTGTTGTCTGGAGTTCAGTTACAATAACAGGAGATCTTCAGGCTCCACCTGGAGGTTGACTACACTAGGCCTGGCAGCATCCTCAGAACGACTTCATGCCACCTGACTGGCATAACTAAACTAGGCCTAGCTGCTTGCTCCTGTTCATCAACAGCCCCCATTTGACAACCAGTGTGACAGCAGTTGCCAACTCCAGGTTGGGAAATCCCTGGATATTTGAGGGGTGGAGCCTGGAGAGAGTGGGTTTTGAGGAGGCGTGGGACCTCAGACAATGCCATAGACTCCACCCTCCAAACCAGCCATTTCTGCCTAGAAAACCATTGTTGCCAGTCTCCAGGTGAGGACTTGATATCATTCAGAATTACAACTGTTCTCCAAATGGCAGAGATCAGCTCCCCTGGAGAAAATGGCTGCTTTGTAGTGTGAACTCTGTGTCATTATATCCTGCCTCATGCTTTGGTCTCCACTGTGGACAAAACCTGTACTTTTCCTAGGTAGAGGCTGTAGGAGAGGGGGGAGAGGAGGTGAAAAGAAGTCAGATCAATTCCCCTACAGAAAATAGCCACCTTGAGGTGCATACTCTGTGGTCTACCATAACACAACCAGGCCAGGTGAAAAAACAACAACAGATCATGCCACAAGTTCATGCTGATGCCAAATGCCACAAGGCTGGATATAACAGAAAAAGGTGGCAACAATGCACTGTAAACAAAAGGAATGCTCAGCTTCAGTGTCTTTGTGACCGTCATCATGCCCCCCTGCTCCTCCCATAATTATTCTTCCATCTGGGCCTGTTTCAGGGCTTTGAACCACCACGGACATGGCGACACACACAAAGACATGTGTGAGGGGAGTGGGAAGCCAGCATCTGTTTCAGCTGTAGGGTGGGTGAGAAGTCAGCAAGGAGGGGGGGGTGAGTGAATGCCAAGGGTTGGGGGTGGGGAGACACCAAGGGTGAGGAGGTGAGTGAAGGCCAAGGGTTAGGGTGGAGAGACGGCAAGGGTAGAGGGTGAGTGAATGTCATGGGTGGGGAGTGTAGTGGAATGCCAACGGTGCAGGGATAGTTGAGAGGAAGTAGTGGTTGGGGGATGTGGCAGTTGTGGTAGTTGAGGGGGAGTGAGAAGCTGGGGGTGAGAATACACCCCTGGGTGGGGGGGAACTAATGTCTTCACTTGGGTGGGTGGAAAGACACCAAGGATGGAGGGGGACACTTGCCCAGAGCCTCTTTCTAGAGCCCATTGTATTTTCTCTCACAATGGGCCTTATTCCTAGTACAGAAATAAATTCATTAGGATTAATATAACCTAAATTTGTTAGAATTAATATAACCATAAATAATTTGCCCTTTGAATGCCAGAGTGATTATCAAGGTAGGTTAGCAAAATGCCCTACACCAAAGTTCACTTTATTGATTTAATTCTTTTATGCACTGATTTTATACAATCTGAAAACATGATTTTTTTTGGGGGGGGGCAATGGCCAGTGCTGACCCTTTAGGCATTAGCTTGAGAACAATGTTGCTTTATCTATCCCAATTTGTCTGCCTAAATAAAGCTACAGCAAAAACATTTCATTCATAAAATCTGAATAATAATTCCCAATATAGGTATAATTTAAACGGAGAACAGCAAGTATATTTATTCTTTTTTTTTATACCTGTCTTCTGTGTCAGTCAGCAAAAAGCAAACAAAAAACCCACAAAAAAGGATTAATTTGCAAAACACTGTCTAAGAAAGTTTCACCTTTTGCCTTCACTGGCACTAAGAAATTCACTCAAGCTCCCAAAAGTGACAAGTATCCAGTGATATGTACTTCAGGACAGGCATTGTAATATTGTTTAACTTGATGTAGTGCAAAGGGTTGCTCTAAACCCTGTCAGAGGAAAATGCAGCACTGAATAAACCTATTGAAGATTTTCTTTGTCCATCTGTATTCTCCTTCCATATTTCTGTCTACAAAGTCAAATCAAAAGCCATCTCCAGTCTACCTGATACACTCTTTACGTGGAGAATGTTCCAAAAATTCTGCTCAGCGAACGTTCTGCACTGGTGTCTGCAATTGCTTTAGGGAATGTTCCTTATGGATTGCCACCCCTCTTTGACAAGCATCCAAACCCACCTCAGCAGCTGTTCCTATGATGAAAAGACTCTTCAAACACAATGGAATCATTCCATGTGCTCCATCGATTTAAGTGTTACAGGTTGTCACACAGGTTGTTTGAAAAAACTGCTAGAGACAGTATAACATGTAAACCAGCCCTAGGACATCTTTCCATCATAAAAAACAGCAACACTTGTAACACTACACTTGTAATTCCCATTGTGTTAAAGACTGACAATTTTAATTGCCATTCCCATAGTATAACTTGTTGGATCAAAAGTCCAATTGCCAATGACTTTGCAAGTGAGCGCACAAGGGATGGGGCACACCACACCGTCCTCTTTCTCTCCTCTCCTCCTCGCTCTCCCATCCTTCATGGGCGCCCACTGAGGGATGCAAGCTCGGTGGCTGGCTGGTCTGTGGGGAGGGATGGTGTCCCAAGGATTTAAAAAATGTTTTTAAAAAGGAGGCGCCATTTTAATGCTAGGCTTCCAGAGATTGCTGGTGCTGACGATCACACCCTCCCCTTTATTTTGTTTGTCCATGCCCGTCTCACCCTTTGCTCCTTGTGACTTCCATTTAAATCCTCTTTGTTTGGTTCCATGAATGAAACTGACACAGGGAAATGGCCACTGACTTGGCTAAGCTGCCATGCAAGCAATGTGGCACACCAATGCCTCCTCTTTATCTCCTCCTTGCTCCCCCACCCCTTTCTGTTTGCCATCACTGGGTTATTCTGGGTATGGGTGACCAATACAGGGATGCAAACTTGGAGCTTGGCTGGTCTGTCATTTAGTTTGTCTGTTGTTCAGCTTCATGGCAGCAGAGTCCACCATGGTGATGTTTGTGGAGCTGCTAGGGACATGGTTCCTCTGATGGATAGGGGGAAGGGGGGGGGGAGACATTTTTTCAGGAGAAACACTTCCAGAGAGCAGAGTTTTTCAACTTGCAGGAAGGTGTCTAACAAAAAGTAGATGTTTCACTTTCTCCCTCCTGCCTCCAGCTTCACATCTGGCTGTATGTGTGTGTGTGTGGGGGGGGGGGGTGCAGGCAGTAGTTCCCAGCAATGGAAACCAGAATTGCTGGTGCAGAGAACCTATCTTTGCAAACCTGCAGAAGAAATCCTTCCCTGCTTTCCCCAAAAAAAGTGAATCAAAGAAAGAAAAAAAGATTTAAGCCTAACCATGCTGCTGATTGTCTCCCTGCACCAGGTGCAACAGGCAGAGACAACTCAGAGCCCTAGCCATTTTACAAATGCAGAGAGCATTCTGGCTTTTCTCTTCATGTTTGCAAACATGAAAGTCTCTGGGGAATCTCTTGAGAAGAAGTCCTGTTCAACAAGCACATGCAATACTTTCCCTTCAGTTGTGAGCACAGGAGGGACACAGAAAGGAGGGGGTAAAGGAGTGGCCTCTGAGGGGGGCAGAAAAGGGGGGGGGGGAGAAAATCCAAGGAAATGTTTCTGCATTCAAATACTATGGGGAGGGGAAAGAAAAGCGGGGTCAAAACAGCATTCAGAAAACCTTAGGAAATGGTGGAAGGAAACCAAACTGACAGCTGAACAATGCAGAATCAAAAACCAAACCGGCGGAAATGCGGAGTGGAACTCTGCTGCACTGCAGATTTTAAAATATACCGTGAAGTGAAAATGGGAGGGAATGCAGAATGACAAATATACTGCAAAGCAGAGCAGCTGTGAGAGCAAAGAAAAACTCCGTGCAAGAAGGGCAAAAAGGAGGAGAGGACCACAATGAAGCCCACATTTCCCAGGTCTGCCTGAACCCCACTCCCCAGGACATGTTCACCAGGTAGCCAATAATTGGCTAGCTGCTGGGAAGGCTGCCCAACCCTTCCCAGGAGACTCTGGACTGTTGTGACAGTAATGCTGTGACAAATTGTGACAAATGCTGTGGCAGGAATATGTGGTTCCCTTTTCATCTCAGTGCCTGGCCCTGGGGCCTCAAAGTGACTCACTGATAAGTATGTTGCTGTGATTTCATGTTTTGTAAGAAAGATATACAATAAGGAATTTAATTAGATGATCAGACTGCATTATTAGTACACCACTCCTTAATTGCAAAGTTTCCATGCTTTATACAATCAAAAACTCATTCATACGTGTGAACGATAATGAATATCATGCAAGTGAAGATGAAGTTACCTTACACTGAATCAGACCATCAAAGTCAATATTGTCTACTCGGACTGGCAGCAGCTCTTTAGAGTGTCAAGTAGAAGTCTTTCATATCACCTACTGCCAGATCCTTTAGCTGGAGATGCTGGGAATTGGCTGCCCAACCCTGCTTGGAACCTTCTGCACGTCAAGCAGATGCTCTACTGCTGAGCTACGGCCCCTTCCCTAAACACACATGTGTACATGCATGTTCTATCACTGCAACCATTCTTTCTGAAATGTAAAAAACCCCACAGGAATTGTCTCGATTGCACCTAACCTGACAGCATGTCTGGTTCACATATAACTTTCCTATTTTCTATTTCAGATTTTGTGAGACCAAACATAAAGTCCAGTACATAACACCCAACTTCCTCAGTATGTGAAAATGAATTTATCATCTAATCTGGAATTTCCATTGAAAGAAAATCTTCAATTTACTCAGACATATTTTCATCCAAGCATATCCAAATGGTCAGAAAATTGCAGAACACCATATTGTATCCTACCCTTCTCTTCTAGATCAGGTAGGCTCAGAAACTGATTTAGTTCACAGCAGCTTATATTGGTTTTAATAGAGTTAACTTTGGAATAAACATAGAGATGACAGAGTTGGCCTTAATAAGATTGACCTCATTTCCTTGCAGCTGCAAATTCATTTCATTGAACTTTGCAAATAGTTCTGATAAATAAGCAATGTCATGCCTGATCTCTTTGAGTTCATCACTGCCTTCAAAAAAATCCAGAACAGTGTTTAAAAAATTATAAAAGCATTTCACACAACTGCCTTTTGATAGCTAATGAACTTCAGTACAAAGCAGCAGACATTCAAAATCTTCATCTTTCTCAGTACTGCTCTTCGAATAGTTGAAGACTGAGAGCACAGGCTTTACTTTATTCACTGCAATAATGACAATTACTGAAATATCAAATCTGTAATTCTGTCTGAAACATGATCACATTTTAGATTGCATTTCAATCTGGAACATTTTTATAAAACATAGCTTCTTAATAGTTTTGCTTGGTGATGCATTTGGTTGGTATCCAAAGTGACTGGAAGTTTATAATCCCCTGTTAGTACTTTTGGATCAAAGAGGAATGACATAGTACTTATTTGTTTTTCTAGGTCAGATTCATGATATCAGATTTTAATGAATTCATGCAAAACAGGAATTGGCATTGATTAATGTCTTCATGCAAAAATGTCCAATCAAATTATTTTAATTCTTGGTTGAAGCACTCCTTTTATTTACAGAGAGGGCCCCTAGCTTGGTACTACAGCACATGCTTCACATGCATGCCAGCTCATAAGAGCAACTGTGCTGGATCCAACCAATGGTCCACCTAGAGCTGCATTTTGTTTCACTCCTTGAAATACTATCCCTAGCAAAGCTGTTGAGAACATCTTGAGTAGCAGATCTCTCTTTTGGAACATTGATGTCATGTGTGACTAGATAAAGCAATGGTTTGTGCATATTGGGCTGTAAGCATACAGGACCCCTGTGCAATGTTAGCTCCAGCACACAATGGGTATTGAATGGGGCAAACCATTGCAGTTTCAGTCCCCCCTGCATGGAGAAATGGAAGGCCATGCTGCATAATTAAGTTTAAAAAAGCAGACAGCTGTGAAAAATTTCAGGATTACTTTCCACTTCCTAGATATTGAACAGAGCATTTTTAAAAGGACTTAATGTGTACATGAAAAGCCCTGTGGCGCAGAGTGGTAAAGCTGCAGTACTGCAGTCGGAACACTCTGCTCACGACCTGAGTTCAATCCCAGCGGAAGCTGGTTCAGGTAGCCAGCTCAAGGTTGACTCAGCCTTCCATCCTTCCAAGGTCGGTAAAATGAGTACCCAGTTTGCTGGGGGGGAAGTGTAGATGACTGGGGAAGGCAATGGCAAACCACCCCGTAAAAAGTCTGCTGTGAAAACGTTGTGAAAGCAACATCACCCCAGAGTCGAAAACAACTGGTGCTTGCACAAGGGACTACCTTTACCTTTTTAATGTGTACATGATAGAATTTGAACCCTGCCATTGTTTATCTTAATATCCTAAGTGCATAAATCAAAGGAAGGCCTTGGCTTCTATGCCTTGTTTTTGGCCATCCAGAAGAACTGATGGGCCACTGTGTGGGACAAGATGCTGGACTGGATCGGCCATTGGTCTGTCCAGCAATGTTCTTATGTTCTTAACACAATCGCCTTGCATACAAGAAGCAGAAGATGCTGGACATGTGGAAGTGCATAAATGGAAAGAAACATGATAAGTAAGCAACAATTATGATAAGGCTTCAAAGGACTTACAGCATTGCAACCAGAAAATTTAGTGCTCATTCATGTTGGTTTAGCAGGAACAAAGGCAGCAACTGTTGTTAAGGAAGAAGTTCCACAGTCATACTTTGTACCAGATTGAATCAACAATTGTTCAAGGAGAACAGAGAGCATATGCAACTCATTCCAATAAACAAGGAAGAATGTGACACAAGGCCACTCAAACCTAAGCAAAGTGCAGGGACTCTACAAGCAAAACATTCCTTTAGAGCAAAAGCCTGAAAGTGAGGCACAGGGAAAAAAGTCATAAGAAGATTCTTGGCAGTACAAAACACAACAGAACTTGATATATAAAAGCCTGTTTAAAGTCATGCTTCTTCTGTACATAGTTTTATTTCCATGATTTGTAGTTATTAGGTATAGTGGTATAAAGGAATAGTTTGTTCTGTTTGATGAGAAGAAAACGGGAGATCTGAGGATAAAGTTCCTTTAAGAGATTGCTGGGAAGGAACAACCAAACAGGGGAGGGATGTGATTATTATGCCAAAGAGCTTCAGGAAAGCAAACAGGAAAGCTCTGCACAAATGGAGTACTCTGGTTAATAATGTTAATAAAGTGTTATTAATTATAAATATTCCTGCATAATTTACCAGCCAGAGAACACTAGAGTTCAACAAGGCATTAATAGTTTCTTACTACATACCCTGTTAAAATAAATAAAACCAGAGCTTTTTTTGAGCAGGAACTCACAGGAACACAGTTCCGGCTGGCTTGGCATCAGGGTGTGTGGCCTAACATGCAAATGAATTCTTGTTGGACTTTTCTACAAAAAAGCCCTGTGTGAAACAATGGTGATGCCTGGAGGTGTGGCCTAATATGCAAATTAGCTCCTGCTGGGCTTTTTCTACAAAAAAAGCTCTGAATAAAACTATTAATTTAACTATATTTTGTAGGAACTTTGCTCTATGTGAATAAAATTTAAATGTCCTTGTTATTTGTAATATATGAGAAAGATCACAATCCTGCCAAAATTACCATATTTAAGTCATAGTGGTAATGATAAGACAGAGTTAATGTATTCAAGGGTCAATGAGTCTACTCTGCTCACAGGACTTTTCCAACTCTCCCCCTGCTCTGCTACATCTCATGACATCCCACAACATATTTGCAGGCATGCAGAGTTTACACAGGGATGGGAAACTGGAAAAACTGCCACTATCTCTTGCTGCCAGAAGTAGATGTAAAATAACAACTGAATGCAATTTTTATATGTTGAAATCTCTTACCTGTTGAAACCAGACATGTTGAGAACAAATATGATAGCCAACTGAACTTACTTTGCTTGTATGATTTCAATACCATGCAAAGGGAGCTCAATTTCCCTAGACAAGTTCAGTTGAGGATAGTCCTCCCTGTGCAACAACTTAACAACCACACAGTACCCGCCTGATCCCTGGGAATTACAGCTGCTCTTCCTCAGGCCAAGAATTAAAAAATCATCTCATTTTTTGTAGAAGTGGCAATACCTCCTCAGGGTCATGGTAATTTTGGTCTTAAGGTAAGCTGATGCTTGTGGACAGGGAGTGAGGTGTGAGGAAGCGGTGTGTTTTCCTTCCATGATCTGCTATGAGATGTGTTTGGACTAGGCCAGGGTTTTCACTGCCATAACCTTACACTATCATCAGAAGCTCATTTGGGGCTATTCTTGTTCTGCATTTAGCTCTCTTCTTCAGTGGCATGTACCCAATCCTGCTTCAGTGTAGGCTGCCATGGTGATTATATAGGCACAGAGCTGGCAGGTGGGACTTGCCACTTGTTCTACATAAACCAACATAACTTTAGGATACGCCAATGGAGTGCTTACATTCATCCCAAGTCCTTTTGAGTCAAAGCTTAGGACAAAACTATTTATCTGCATATATAATTATAATATTTGGCATAATTATGAAATTTAAAAGTATTAATACCTATGTTTTCTACATTTATTTTATTTAGATTTTATATTCCGCCCTTTCCCAAACAGGCTCAGGGCGGATAACAACATTTTAAAAACAGTATAAACAGTTTAAAAACAGTCTCAGGGCACTCCCTGAGTCACGTTCACTGGCACTGAATGTGTGGGCCTGGTGTGGGATGCTGAGGTGTACCAACTGCCAAACACACCAGCTGGTGGCCTGCCTGGCCTGATGGAGGCTATATCCACCTGGGCACTGGAGTATCCCAGACTATTGGTTCTGGGAGACTCCAGTGTCCATGCTGAGGATGTGACCTCCTCTCAAGATAAGGACCTGGTGTCCCCATGGTGGCACTAGGGCTCTCCCACACACCAAGCAGGTCACATGCTAGATCTTATCTTTGTCTCAGGGATTGAAGTGGACTGTATTACAATGGATGTAGTGCCATGGTCAGACCATTTTGTCCTGAAGGCCTGGTTATGCACACCTAACCCTCCCTGTTTAGGCGACGAGCTGATTTATGCTTGCCCACGGAGCCAAATGGACCCAATTAGGTTCCAGAAGGCTCTGTGGGATCCAATCCCCCCTGGCGGCCCACTGGATGAACTGGTAGAAGACTGGCATAGCCGCCTTTCTGAAGCCATCAATGTGGTTGCTCCCTGGCGCCCTCTCCGCCCCTGTACCAACTTGGCTCCTTGCTATTCCTCAGAGCTGAGACAGATGAAATGGGAGCTGAGATGACTAGAAAGAGTGTGGCGGAAGGCCTGAGATGAAGCTACAAGAACATCTTATAGGTCATTTATGAAGACCTATGAGATGGTGACGAAGGCAGCAAAGAAGGAGTTCTATGCTGCCTCCATCACTTCTGCAAAATCGTGCCCAGCTCAATTATTTAGATTAATTCAGTCCTTAACATCTTTGCCTCAGGGCATGCCAAACATTAGGGAATCAGATATAGGCTGCATGGCTTTTGCGGATTATTTTGCAGATAAAGTCTTGTCACTCTACCACGACCTTCCAGCCACAATTGATGCAATAATGGAACTGGAAGCCCCTTGCCTGTCTTCAGGTTCAGTTTTGGACCATTTCAGCCTGCTCTCCCAAGATGAAGTTGATAAGGCCCTGGCTGCTGTGAAACCCACCACTTCCCCCTTGATCCTTGTCTGTCATGACTGGTTAAAGGCTACGGTGATGGCATATGAACTCACCTGAGGGAGATCATCAACTTGTCCCTTTCAACAGGGGCATTCCCGGGAGCCTTGAAGGAGGCAGTGGTCCATCCCTCCTGAAGAAACCATCTTTGGACCCTATGATCCTAGGAAACTACAGCCCAGTTTCAAACTTGCCATTCCTGGGCAAGGTAGTGGAGAGGGTAGTGGCAACGCAGCTTCAGGCTTTTTTGGAGGATGCTCATGTCCTGGATCCCTTCCAGTCCAGCTTCCACCCTGTTCATGGGATGGAGACGGTGTTAGTCGCCTTGGTAGATGATCTCCGGAGGCATCTGGATCAAGGCGGTTCGGCACTGCTGATCCTTCTTGATCTATCAGCAGTGTTCGATACAGTTGACCATGAAGTGTTGGCCCACCACCTCGCTGATGCAGGAATACAGGGGCTAGCCCTACAATGGCTAGTCTCCTTTCTCCAAGGTCAGGGACAGAGGGTGGCACTTGGGGGTGAACTATCCCAGTGGCACCCATTACAATGTGGTGTGCCACAGGGAGCAATTCTTTCCCCAATTTTATTCAACATCTACATGCACCCCTTTGCCCAGATTATCCAAAGGTATGGGCTCGGGTATCATCAATATGCAGATGGATGGCTGCCTGAATTCAGCCCCGGAGGAACTGGGTAGGGCATTGTAAGCCATGGCTGGTTGATTGCAACAGAGCCAGCTGAAACTGAATCCATCGAAGAAGGTGATCCTGTGCCTAGGTTACAGGGGGCTGGGATCAGAGATCAGGCTCCCATCCTTTGATGGGACTCCATTGATGCCCACATTGAGGGTGAAGAGCTTGGGGGTATTCCTGGATGCCTCTCTATGGAGGCCCAGGTTACCACCACTACCAGATTGACCTTTTTCCATCTGAGGCAGGTCAGACAGTTGGTCCCATATCTTGCCCCCCACGACCTGGGCACAGTGACCTATGTGATGGTCACTTCCAGGCTAGATTATTGTAACTCTCTCTACATGGAGCTGCCCTTGACCCTCCTCCAGAAACTCCAGCTGGTACAGAACACTGCTGCATGGATGCTGACATCGTTGCCTGTACGGGCACAGATCTATCCTGTGCTGTGTGAACTGCACTGGCTACCTATTGAGTACCGGATCTGGTTCAACCTTTAAAGCTCTATATGGCCAGGAGCCAGCATACCTTCATGACCGCCTATCCCTGTATGAGCCCTATAGGTCTTTATGAGCAGTGACACAACAAGTTTTGGTAATACCCGGCCCCAGAGATGTCCATCTGGTCTCGATGAGGGCCAGAGCCTTTTCAGCCCTGGCCCCTGCCTGGTGGAATGAGCTCCTCCTGAAGATCTGGGCCCTGTGGGATCTGTTCCAATTCTGCAGGGCCTGTAGAACAGAGCTCTTTTGCCAGGCTTTCAGCTGAGGCAGCAGACGTCACTTGTTACCAGCCTCCCCCCCCCTTCATTCCATCCCAATGTTATAAGAACTGCTGGACCTGGACAATAGGCCATGTCTGTGAGGCAGAACCTGCCATTTTAGTCTCTATTGTCACTCTGAAGTTCTAGATTTTATTTATTTTAAATTGGTCTTTATTGCTTTTTACTGTTGATTGTTTTTATGATATAACCCGCCCTGAGCCTATCCTAAGGGAAGGCTGGGCTAAAAATCAAATAAACAAAATATAAATAAATAAATAAATCAGCTAAGGTCAATAAAAGTGAACAATACAGTTTGGCGGCTCAGTTGGCCACATCATAATATATTGAGAGCCTCAAACAGCAAAACTAAATATATCTGATACAAGACAGAAAAAGAGCAGCAACTGCTGCTCTCTATGCATATTTTGCTTTGCCATCTGTAAGGTATGAAAAAATAAAAGTTGAAAAATATAGAAGTTTTGCAGTAAACAAAAGAACATTTATCATACACAATGGGGTGCCTAATTAGGAGCAAATGGATAAAATCTGACACATATTGTACTAGAAAATATCACCAGGTGCTCTTCCTTCATCTGTTCTGGGGGAGGGGAGAAGAGGAAAGCTCAGTCTTCTTTGCTATAGGAAAACGATCCCATGCAGAAGAACAGTACATGTACTCCTCCACTCTGTGACTAAATACAATAGTTGGGTACAACAAGGAAGGGCATCGCTTGTCTGTTATGCACACTGTAAAGTTGAACCACATGAAAGGTTTGGGTTTTGGTTTTTTTTACATTTCTGGAGTGATAGAGAAACCACAGGAACCATGTGGCATCATCCTACAATATCAGAGACAGAATCCAAAGTGAGGTTCTCATAATATGACTTAGTTTTTACATATTTTATATATATGCACAACAAGCTACAAATTTATAAGCTTGCGGAGGCCAGTTCTCCTACTGAGCCTCACTCACCCTCATCATGTTCTCTGTCATGGAAGCCACTGCACCAGGCAGAGCAGGAATAGGAAATACTGATGATGTGCTAACTGCTCCTCTGCTAATCCCAGGATTTGGAGCAACATGTACCTTTTTGTTCTCATAATTACACCCCAGATTGCAGAGGTTTACTAACAAACCAGTAGCCATAAAAAACCAATACAAACTGCAAAGGTATGGTGGAATATTGGAAACTAGCCTTTTGATATGCACAACATTAGTGGTCAATAGTGGCATAATTTCAGCAGTGCAGTTTCCAGCTGTTTTATATGTTTAATGCTCTTTGTCATTTGGTTTGCCTGCTTCAATAAGTAATCAAAAGACAATGAATGTGGCCTTTTGGAGAACTTCAAATAAATACAGTGGCAAATTAATTAAAAATTTAATGTAAATGTTTATATGAGGTTAGAGTACTTAGCATCAACATTTTGTCTAAGATTCAAAAATAAGGATGTCCTCCAACAAGTGCTATGTTTGGCATCCTAGTAAGAACATAAATATGTTTTATCACCTTGGACACCTCCATGTCACAGTCACTGAGAGTGGCTACCTTAGTTCATACACAACCATAAGAAGGCATGCTGCTCTGCTTTCAGGAAAAGAGAGATATGGCTTCGGGCTGTGGGACAGCCAAGCATTTACTGTTCTGCAGTAAACCAAATACAAATCTCCCAATTATTCCATAAGCCAAACAGTACTGCTAGCAACAGGATATTCTATTTCTCCTCTTTAGGTGGTTTATTATCTACCATCTCCCCCCCCTTTCCCTTTCTATCCCATAAAAAGCCAATAAATCCTTCTGTTCTTTAATCTAAGTTTAATTGAGTTTTTGGCCGTTATCTGGGGGAAACATTTGCTAGCATTCCTAAGGGAGATAGAATGTTGTCTTGTTCTCAGGAGATTTGAACAAGAGCTGCAAAACTGGTTGAGGATAAAAAGTGGTCTATGTTCCATTGAGGATGCAAAACATATAAGCAAGCTTGTGCAAGGTATGGGTGAAGTTTGTGGAAAATTATAAGTAATAGTTAAACATAAAGCTAATTTCAATGGGATAATATTTTTGGTGTATATAATATCTTTAACGGGGTCATCTTACATTCATCTTTTCAAGTAAATATGGTATTTCATCAGGTCGGTGTCAGACTGCACCATGAGATGATTTTATCTGCCATATGGCCCTCTGGTTCTAAAGTTCTGCATCAGCATACTTGTTTCTGGCTCTGTCAAACCATTATGCTCCATCAGGCTGTATTTACACAACTGGCATCTTCCCCCAAAATGTTTACTGGTTACATCCTAAGAATTGCACCAAGGTTATACTTAGTTTTCCCCAGGAGATGGCTCTGTAATATTCCCAGACCAGGCCAGATCCTTGCAGACAAGAGGCAGAGATAGGCAAACTCTCCCACATCTCATCTCAAACAGAACTTCCTGAGAACAGATCGTGAAAAATCTCAGTGTTATCAACACTTGTAGTCTCAGATCAGTTGCTCTGGTTACTTTACCATATCTGGGTCTTCTGGGGTTTCTCCTCAGCCAATGGGATGTTGCTATTCAGGTATCACTCCCATTCTCTGTGTCACTCAGTTCTAGTCCTCCCCTCATACCTTCCAATGTTGTCCTGTCATGATAAGAAAGCCATTTGCTTCAGAGTCACCTCCAAGCTGCAGGTCACCTCTCCATTCTACCTCTCTTTGTGGCAGCTTGGAGGCCCTTCTTTTGTCTGGCACCAGACCTTCTCTGGTCATTCCTCTGTCAGTCTGCTGGTCTGTCACAGTCTCCAGCCAAAAAGCTCCTGTCCTACTGTTCCCTTAGGACCTTTCCCTAACCCCTGACATTTTGGCCTCTCCTGAGGCCTTCAGAGGCTGCTTCACAGGACAAGCAACACTGAGGCTGGCTCAACATGCAATCCCAGCAGCTCAGTGATGCCCTCATCTTCCTTCTGCAGATTTTCTGCTGCCTCCACAATCAACCGGCCTCCCTCTGTGCAGCCACAGCCTTCTTCTGAAGGTGTAGGCAGTTGTAGAGGGCCTCACTCTTCCAACAGCTTTCCAGCATTCTGCTGGCCTGGCCATCTACTCTTTCAACTGGACCATCAGGAGCACCCTGACATTACTCGAGCCCCACTCAGACGGTCACACTCATATCTGAACTGGAATCCAAGATCCTGCATCTCTTGGAATACTGTGGGAAACATCATTAGGAGTGTCATTAAAAGTCCCATGGTGCAGAGTGGTAAAGCTGCAGTACTGCCGTCCAAGCTCTGCTCACGACCTGAGTTCAATCCCAGCAGAAGCTGAGTTCAAGTAGCTGGCTCAAGGTTGACTCAGCCTTCCATCCTTCTGAGGTTGGTAAAATGAGTACCCAGCTTGCTGGGGGAAAAGTGTAGATGACTGGG
This sequence comes from Heteronotia binoei, assembly GCF_032191835.1. Taxonomy (NCBI): domain Eukaryota; kingdom Metazoa; phylum Chordata; class Lepidosauria; order Squamata; family Gekkonidae; genus Heteronotia; species Heteronotia binoei. The sequence continues at coordinate 133,701,996 of NC_083224.1, read as the reverse complement.
GAAGGCAATGGCAAACCACCCCATAAAAAGTCAGTTGTGAAAACATTGTGATGTGATGTCACCCCAGAGTTGGAAACAACTGGTGCTTGCACAGGGGACTATCTTTACTTATCTGTCCTTCTGGTGGGGAGTGAATAGTTATGACAGGCGGTGAGAAGAGAGAAAATTCTGTTCTCCTTTTCTCCTCTTCCACCCTCAAGGCTGAAATGCCTAGTACATTCCAGTAGTTTTATCCCAGGAACTGCAACTCCCAAAGCAGCTACTGCGGGGAAGGACAGAAGAACAGAGGGGTGCTTCAAGAATTTTTTGTCCCCTCAACATCTTTCAGAACTCCCTATCAGGAAGACAGTTATACTGCAGTCTGTGCTTCATGAAATACTGTCTCAGTCTTCTCTTCCAATACTGCTCCAAAATGTAGACTCAACTATGACATACTTTTAGACCCAACTCATCTTCTCCTAAAAGAAAATCCCCTAGTCCTCCAGCTCCTGCTAATGCCCTACACTTTGTAAGGCAGATATTTAAGTCTCATTGGAGGATATTACTGCCGATGTCTTGGCATCTTTGATAAATGTCCTAAAGCTGACTGGTATTGTAAGAGGATTACTAGAACATAGAGGACTAGAGGATTTGATTTTAGGAGATGAATTTGGGTTTGAAAGTATGTAATGATTACGTCTACATTTTGGAGCAGTATTGCAAGAGAAGACTGAATCAGTATTTAATGAAGCAAGCACTCTGAGGAAACTGACATGACTTACATGGTTTCAGATATATTTAGTGATTGCTCTCTGACTTTATATTTACAGAGAGTTCTAGTCTTCCTCAAAGGAATCATTAGGGTTCAGGCTTCTTCCACAAAATAATCAGGCTTTTTTTAGGCTTGCAAAATATTATTGCCAGCCTTTTTTTTTTAAATTTTGAGCTAAGAGTTACTATCTAAAAATTGTTTAGGCTTAACTGGGCTTCAAAACAATTGAATCTAAGTGGTTAAAAATAGGGTTTAGTCCTCAAAAAATGAAATCAGGTTTTCACAGAGAATAATGATTATCTTACTTCTTGGGGGTAGGGGGAATAGGCTTTGCTTGTAGCCTTGGAAAAATCAGTTTAAGGTAAAATACAATAATTGAGTTATTGAGGATGTTTTTAAAAAAGAATTTCATACCTCTATCACAAGTTGATCCTACAAAAAAAACATTTAGGCGATAAAGTCAGAAGCAGATTTTAAAAAATAAACTGCACCAAGCCAATGTATAGTTTTATTAAAAAAAAAACAATTAGGTGGTGTGGTTTTGTGTGTGGGGGGGAGGCAATTCCAGCTTAGTGCTCAGCACAATAAGCATACGGGGCGGGGGGGGGGGAATCAAGGGCAGTAGGTTAATGAGCCAGGTTCAAGAAGTGCTCAGACTCAGAATGCAGTGTAGCCTAGTTTAGCAGCTATTATTGGAACAAGAGATGTTAGGAAAATAAATGAATATATCCATCAAGCAGAGCCCACAGAAGTACTTACTATGAAGCTCATGTATGCTGTCTCCCTCCCCATCCTATTTACAGGATTGGGAGGGAACAGGAGTGCTGGTGATTAAGGAGAGCTGTGGCTCCAGGGACTCCTCCTGCAAATCAGTGATGGAATAGGCTGCAGAGGTCAGAAGGGGGAGAGGTCATGTGGCCCCCCCTTCTGGACTGACAGATCTGGCTTGCTGCCTTTATACTGACTTATCAGAGTGATCTGGCCAGGATTCTCTGGTTTGACACATATTCTTTAGGGCTTGCCACTCTGGCCTTGGGTTTTGCTTGCCTTATGTAGTTTGACATTGGTTCTATTGGGCTAACAGCAGCGCCCCTTGTTTTGACTTGGATTCTCTAGTTTGACATTGGTTCTGTTAGGCTTGCCATGTTTGCTCTGTGCTATGCTTGGCTTGCGTAGTTCAACATTGGTTCAGCTGGGTGCAATACAATGTCTCTTGCTTCAGTTGGTTTATTTCTGATTATCTAGCTTGATACTGATTATGTTAGGCTTGCCACATTGGGCTATGATTCTGTTGGGATTCTTTGGTTTTATTTATTTATTTATTTATTTATTTAGTGGACTTATATCCCGCCCTTCTCACCGAAGTGTCTCAGGGCGGCTCACAGCATAGTGATTCATACAACCATTTATGTTGGTTTTGTTGGGCTTGTTGGTTGTATTTATATTTTGAGGCTTTTGGCCACCAGTTGCTCCTCTGTGTTTGGTGATGAGCTTGGTTGCCCTGGAAAATACATTATTTCCTCCCATAGGTAACAACAAAGACAAGTTGAATGGCTGTGGGCATCTTGTTCTAAGGCCTGTGGAATGGGACCCCTTGATCCAACTCACTTGAAACTTGAGGGGCTTTAGTGGACAAACAGGAGTAGATTCCCTGCAATTGTAGTGTTATTTGTTTCAAAAACAGCCAGTCCAGCCCCCAGAAAACTTCCCTCCATAAGGAATAATGGACCAAAAAAACTCACTGGGGGGAAGGGGACCGACCCAAATATGGTGGAATACCAATACAGAACTCCTTCCCAAAATCTAAATCCAAATAATATCAATTCTTTTGAAGTATACATCCCTCTCCTTTCCTTATTTCAGCCCACCAACTCATGAAGCTATTGCCTTGTATGGGTTCAATGACTCCAGGAATCAAGTACTCCCCACAGTTAGAAGGGACTGCAAGAAAGAGGTGGGAAAACAGGGAAGATCCATAATTTGTGCATAAACTGATCACTGGATTGAACCCCTGAGGGCTATACTGAAAGGGAGGGGCTCATTTTGTGTAAGTCTTCATGAACATTTTTTAAAGCCTTGCCTTTTAAATCATTTTGGCAGTTTCAATAAGAGGTTTCTGCACTGTATTGGTCCTCCCTGCTTAACATATTAGGAAGTGCTGTAATTCAGCCTTTTAGCAAAAGCAGTTTCACTTTTCACATCCAGTTCAGTTTGGCTTTTGATGGCAGTCAGTTCAGTTCAAGATTTCTTCCTAATATACCTTGGTAGCCACAATAAAGTTACCAGAAGCTTCTGTGCAGCCACCTCTTGTGATTGATTTTTTTTAAAACCCTGCTCTGTCCTTACTTTAAATGGGTCCATGTTAGTGCACAGCCATCTTATGGCTATGTAGAATTATGGCACTATATCCAGTATGTGATTTCTGATTTGAGGGCTCAAGGATACATTCAGCTGGTAACAAAATGCCAAAAAAATCAACAGCAGGGAGTGAAAAAGTCACAGCAATGAGTTATGAACAGTCATTTAAAAATATTGATGAATGGTCCCCTCCCAAACACTGATACTTCCAAGGCTACAAATAAACCAGGGGAACGTTCAGCTTAGATCTAATATATATTAAATGACCTTAAACTGGCATATTCAGAGGCATTCCCAAAATAACATGAATACCCATGGATAGACATCTTTACAAATAATTTTTTGCTGGTATCAGACTCTTCAGCCCCCTTGCACTGATCCTAAATGAACAAACAGTATTGAGAAATCGATGTTATAATGATACCATCAATTACCATTAATCAGTTTTGAAATTTCAGCAGAATTATTCACCCCTTCAAAAGAGTTTGGATATACAAATAATTTTTTTCAAAAGACCACCAAAAAGGAAACACTTGTCAGAAATATATTTTGATCAAAGATATTATCTAGCTCAGACTGTTGTCCGATGTGACAAGCCATGACTCCTATACAGTGACTGATCCCTAGAGAGACACTGACTTTCTATTCTGTTCCTGTTCTGTACAAAATACCATGAGAAGTACACTGATATTCACAGTTCTGTTTCATAAGATTGCTTGTGTAGATATGAATAGTCCTGCCCTAACTGAACCAGTCAGATGAATTAAACTGATGCTAATCTGGGTTCCACTGCACAATTCTGTGTGATAAGACAAAGAAAAATAAAGCAAGAAACAGTTTTGGATTTACAGATCTATTATGAAGAAAAAGACTGAATGCATACAGATTAAATTAGTATTCAAAAAGACATTCCAAAATCAAAATGGATCGCAAATAATTTATCAATATATTCCTTCTGAGGCTAGAAATCAAAGACTAGACTGGTCGGCAATTAATAGTTTTATTTCTCCAAGTGGAGATTGTGTGCTATCTTCCAAGTAGGCAAATTTCCCAGATCACAATTTGTATTTATTATCCATAAGACAGAGAGATTCATACTGTTGCCCAAATGGGGCCTTTGCCTGGTGTGCCAACATTCAGTGAAGGGATTTGAAATCTCAATCTACAATACACACCAGGCTTAAATTGTAAATCTGTATGTTGGCTGCAAGAAATTTACATCTCTCAGTTGTACAGTTATGACACAAGTATTCGATACTATGAAAGGGGGTCTAGCAAAATTAAATTACTTCAGCATTTACTACCTTGAGGCATCATAGTTGTACTTGAGAAAATGGGCAAGTAGCAAAACTTGCCATGTACATGCTGAACCGGGGGGGGGGGTGGGCTCCCTCTGGGTATCCTACCCCCCCAGGGAAAGTGTATGCGCAATACATAGCCTCTCCTCTCCCGGTGTAGTGAATGCCGCGTGGTCACTGTCTGGCTATGCCTGGCAGATGGTCACTGCAATGGCCTCTCCTGCATTACTGCATCCGTAGCAACACCTTCTCGCTGGTCCCCCCCGTTTTTCACAGAGTTTGCTACGTCATGGTGCGACCGAATTGTCCGGCGGTATAACCGGATGGGCAGGCTGGGCCCACCAACCTTGCCAGCCTAAGAGAAGGAAAACTCTAACATCAAACCCGGGCAGATAGAGCTTGTTAATGTAACACCTACCACCTGGAGGACTCGCTGCCGGCGTCCCGGCTTACTGGGCCATGGCAGATGACCCCCAGGTGAAAGGGTGGAGCCAGTACCGCGCACACTGGGCTTCACCTAAAAAATTCCTCTGCGCAGGCCTGAAGGGCATATCCACACATGCTGAACCAACCAGGCTGGGACTACAAACAATTTTTAAAAACTCTTTTAAAACATTGCAGAGGCAAAAGAACCAATCTTGCAACAATAATTTTTGTAAATGTCATTTTTGCATTTACTACAGATTATATTTTTCCTCTCATCCCTTTTAAACACAGCATTGCATTAGTATGTTCAACAAAGCAGAAAGCATAAGGCTTGACCCTCATTTCATCCTAGCTGGAGATAATTACTTGATGCCACTGTAAACCACAAAAGACATTCTTGAATTTCATTTGATTTGTTATTGGATAGATTTTGGTTCAACTCCCCCAAAATACTTTGGTTTCTTTAAAAAAACAAACAAATGAATACATACTCTGGCACCAATAAAAGGCCATGGCCTTTCATTACTTATTCAGGCAGAACTCAATTACTTCAGGGTCAAAGCCCTAATGTAGCACTGTGAATGTTTCATACAGACTGTTTCTGGATAGGAAAAAAAGATTATTTTTTAGACTGGAAACTGTTACATCTTACATAGATATGCGATACATTATGTGCTTCATGTGATGTAGTGGTTCTAATGTAGGTCCATCAGTCAAGTAGAAACTGTCATTGCTCTTCGTTTGGATACACGTGCTGTCAACAGACATGCTTGTCAAGTACTAGAAGGGGATAGTGGAGATCAGTCACATATCAGCAGACAACTACTTAATTTTTGTGGAGTATAGGCTAAAAGCCTGAAAATAAATATACATGCATTTGAATCAACTATTCGTGTGCAGTCCCCATGCTACTAAAATCTAGAGTAAATTAACTGGAATTCTGTTTTAAGACTCCTACTGCAATTTATAAGGCATATTAAACTGCAGCCCTTGAATTCAAGTTTGCAGAGAAACACTGAGGCCAAGCCATTGTAAGTATAATACTAGTTCAAACTAGAATTGTCAAATCTTTTACCCATGGAAAATTCCTTTTCCAAGTCAACAGGAAAAGAATGCTGCTATCACCTCCTTCCTTTAAATAACTTAAAGAAAACTAGCTGGAAGAGGGTAGTGAGTGAAGGGATGGAACAGCAGCTGTACATATTCCCAGTGCTTGAAAATTCTTGAAGAAACAGCACTGTATCTGGAGACAATTTGGCAAAACCCAATGAAGCGGTGTTTGCAGTATGTAACTAACATGTGGAATTCGCTGCCACAGGAGGTGGTAGCAGCTACAAGCATAGCCAGCTTCAAGAGGGGGGTAGATAAAAATATGGAGCAGAGATCCATCAGTGGCTATTAGCCACAGTGTGTATATATATGTGTGTATATAAAATTGTGTGTATAATATATATATATATATATATATAAAAATATGTGTGTATATAATTTTTTTGGCCACTGTGTGACACAGAGTGTTGGCCTGATCCAACATGGCTTCTCTTATGTAACCTTCTCCTTTCATTTCCCCTCCTGCAAGAAGAAGGAGGGAAGGCAGAGCTTGTTATAATCTTAAATAGGTATACACATGGCCCAACCTGACATGAGGCCCAACAAGGTTTCATTTACATCAGATCATAACAAATGAGTTCAACATCTGCTCTGATCTATTCTGAATTCTCATAGACAGCTATTACACAGCTTTTGGTATATGAGGATTACAAATGCAGTTTTAGGAGTTTTAGTTTCATAGGAAGAAATCATATAAACACAGCTCAACAGATAATCTTAGGGTTGCCAAGTCTCCTGTGTCCTGGTTGCCAAGTTGCCTGCATCCCCCGGAAGTGATGTTATCGCTCGCTCTGCACGCAGTTGCTCTAGGCATTTCTGGGGAAACTCTATGGTTTCCCCGGATACTCTAGCCATTTGGGAGGGGAAAACTCTATGGTACCTATTGTACCATAGAGTTTTTGCTCCCAAGTGGGTAGAGAATCTGGGAAAATCATAGAGTTTCCCCAGAAACGCTTAGAGTGGCCCCTGCGTGCCGTCGCTGGTGCGATGACATCACCTCTGGGTGACATCATTGCGCCAGTGAATAGGGGGAGGTTCTCCTGCCAGCCCAATGTGGGCCAGCAGGTTGGGAACCTCCTGGATGGGGCAACCCCTGCCTGGACCGGGGGTTTAGCAGCCCTAGATAATCTGAATGTCACACACCTATGCATGTTGCACTTTTTTCAAATGCCAGAAACGTCCACACAACCACTAGTGAAAGCTGTTTTATTTGCAAGAGTTTATAATGGCTAAAGCACAACACTATAAGCCATTTCTGTTCCAGACTGTATTACAATGATGTCCCCCATGCAATCCTAAACATATTTGCTCAGAAGTAATCCCCTCTGAGATCAATGGGCTTATTGCTAGACAGTGTTTAAGATTTCAGACACTGAATTCTTTATTCCACTTTCTGAATTAATCTCAATTTTTAAAAGGGTAAAACAACACAACCTTCTACTTCTTAATGAAGACTGGTCAAATTCACTTGCAAATAATTTTTATTACAGAATATAGCTTGGAGCTAAATTCAATCATCCCACTGTGCATATATACACAGCAAAACTGTGTATAAAAATGCTACCATTACCTTTGGCTTTATTTATTTACTTTTGTAAAAGCATGCCATTTGTCAGCATGCTGTGTTTGCTTACTCCATAATAGAAGGAAGTTCAGTCATCAAAGCAGAAAATCAGATGCTGTCTATTCTTATGTTTATTTTGCTTGTCTAAGAGGCTTTATTTCCTCCTTGTCATATTAGTTCTCAGTCCGCTGGTCTGCAAACATTAATTTTTTACTAATCATCATAACATTAATTTTCTGAAACAAGAAAGGTCAACTATATTGTGCCCAAGGTCTTGGATCACAATAGCCAGAACTTAACTAACCTTGAAATAATCTTTCTATTCTGCACCTTCATTCAATATATTAAAAACTCAGCTCTGAGATCAATAGAATTAGATCATTCAGTATGAAGTTACAATAATATTTCAAAAATGAATTATGATCATATCTACACAGAGTACATTAAATATATTTGCATGCTTTGGGATGATGTATGGAAAACAAAAAGCTAGAAGAGATAATTTTATGTTGCAGCTTTTCCAATTCACTAGCTTCATGAATTTATCACCTGCCTTTTTGTATTTCACCATGTGGAAAGGAAACTAATAATGCCATAAATGTACAGGTCTCATTAGCAGCTTGGTCCAATGAAAAATCTGGACTTCCTTTAAACTGTTCTGAAATGGTCCAAGTCAATCTACACTCACCATGGGAAGGTGAAACAATGGTTACATATTCTATCATAACAAATAGCTCATCACTCATTGTTAGAATCCCAAACCAGCAAGGTAATCCAGTGCATATACAGTTTTAAGCAGTGCAAGTATTTATTTGCTTTAGGTAACCTGCTAGCTTCTATATCATTTGAGACGGGAGACTTTACTTGTAATTATAGCCCATTCTTTATGCTGGCATCTATTCAGTGCAACTGATGGTGCTGCTTGAATAGAATCCAAAAATGTCTAGTCAGTTCATTCACTGAAGCCAATAATGGCTGATAGTGAGAAGGCACATCCTGCTGGGAAATGAACACAATTATAGGTCAGTATTTCCAACATCTTGCCCTTCTCATCCATGTTGGGAGAAAGCTCAGTGGAATGCACAATAACCACACTATCGAAAAAACAGCATGCAATTTGAATGCCACTGAAAGATGCTTCTGTGTGGCATTCAAGGCATGCCAGAAAAAAAGAAGGGCCTAACTTGTTCTTCTCCATGCTAGTGCCTTCATGTTTTCCAGAATGTACACCAGAATTCACTGGCATTTACTTTTTAATAAATATTTCATAAACATTAACCTAAATAAATGTAGTAATGCAAATTAAAGATGTTATATGTACTATAAATATGATAATCACATCAAGAGTATTTCCATATATGGAATGGGTTCATGCGTGTTCTAATTCTAAGGTCACTCATTACAAATATCATCAAAGCCTCTTATTTTTATTAGCATTGGGGATAAGGGCTGGGAAACAAATAATGCCAAAATCCAAGCAAGAGAATGGCATGATAATTACATTTATTAGGACCAGCTAAGCATTACAAAAGGAAATAGTTATGAATTCAAATTTCATAGAACTTTGCTGCAGATTCATGGATAAATAAAAAAAGAAATGGGGGCATACAGTTATATAACAAGATCAGATTCCTTTCCCTTTCCCCTCCCTAGAAGAAACTGAGAATGCAGAAGTTAATGGTAATGCAATATGACCTGTATTTCATCTACAGCATGTGATTAAGGTCCTCTTGGTTCTCCCTCTTTAGCTCAGGATTTTGAATCCAAAACCCACATGGCACTGCTTTCTGAGTCACACAGGGCAAATTTCATGGCTTCAGCCAAATAACCTCATTCCACTAGTCAACTTCCTCAAAGCAGGGGTTGTGAGGAAAAACCCCCTTACAGAACATCGTAGTCACCAGCCTGGTTGCCAGAGCGCCTGGAGAAGTAACTCACACACGTCTGGCCAGAGAGTGTGGGTTTGCCTAACCAGGCATGGAAGGGACTTGTGCAGTACTAGCAGCCATAACGCTACTATAGCACTTGAAAAAAGGTAAAAGAGTGCTAACCAGGAGAACAGATGGTTTCCCGTCGCTCCGTGTGACGTCCATCTTGGCCATGAAGTGGGAGAAATTGCACTGCCAGGAGCTATCTAGGCGAGCGGTTTTCAGCACTGACCATGGAATCCACCGTGGGAGGCTAACACCACACGCAGCTATCTTCCTACCATGCCAGACTCCATTCCAGCAAAGCGAACGGCTCATGTACTCGCCAGATGTCACCTTTACATACGGCAATCAAGCTTATCCCGGGCGTGGACAACTGTCCAACTGCCACAGTCTTTGTCCAACGGAACTCTAGACAAAGACTGGTGCCAATGGAAGATTGAAGAGGAGAAAGACCATCTCCACCCTGAGCCAAGTGTCTTTGTGTAGACTGGGTGTTACCTTAGGCAGCAATTTGGCCATCTATTGTCACCACTGCAGCTAAGTTCAACCACTCCCATGTACCTCCACCCCAGTAGTTTTACCCTTTCTTTCCCTTGACAGCTACCCTGGAGCATCCCACCTTAGTCCATTGTTACCTGGAGGTCCAATCAGGTAACTAGTGCCAAGACCTCATTGGCCAGGAGCAGGCAGCCAATTAGGTGTCTCCTCCAAACCAGCCATTGGCCACCGCACAAGTCCAGCCCTTATGGTCACTGCGGAGCCCCCCCTTTTTCTGAGGTCATGCACCAGCTGACCACTTTCCTCCTCCCTCGTATCTCCCATCCCCTGAGGGCTCAAGGTAGTCCTTATAACCTGTGGCCTAGCTACCCACAGGTGTGCTTCTAGCAGTATCCCAATTCCACTGTCTAGATCCAGCCCCGATTCTGAGGCCTAGTTCGGGTCCCCTCTCCCTCGTCCTGGCTCGTCGCCATTGGAGCCTTCCTTGAAGACTAGAATCAGTAATTATCACCCCGTTCATTTACCCATGTGTTTCTCTATCTCTCTCTCTAATTTTCTTAGGACAGTATGTATTTTATTTATTTATTTATTTATTTATTTATTTATTTATTTGTATCCCGCCCTTCCCACAAGTGGCTCAGGGCGGCTTCCAGAAATTAGTCAAACATACAATTAAACAATATAAATATATAAGCAATTAAACATTTAAAAGTTAAAACCTTAAAAACCAGTAAACATTCCAATTACATATAGAGCAGACGTCAAGCAAGCTACATTGAGTTCTCATCTTAGCTAGGTGTAGGCTAGCTGGGAGAGGGTCGTCTTACAGGCCCTGCGGAACTGAACAAGGTCCCGCAGGGCCCTCACCTCTTCCGGCAGCTGATTCCACCATGTAGGGGCCATAATAGAGAAAGCCCTTTCTCTGGTGGATTTCAAGTGGGCTTCTTTTGGCCCAGGGATAGTGAGGAGATTTTGTGTTCCCGACCTCAGTACTCTCTGGGGAACATGTGGGGAGAGACGGTCCTTCAGGTAGGCAGGTCCCAGGCCATATAGGGCTTTAAAGGTAATAACCAGCACCTTGTACCGGACTCGGTATATCACTGGAAGCCAGTGCAGAGTCTGAAGACCCGGCCGAATGTGTCCCCACTTTGGGAGACCCAATAACAGCCGGGCCGCGGCATTCTGCACCAGCTGCAATTTCCGAGTTCGGGACAGGGGCAGCCCCATGTAGAGGGCATTGCAGTAGTCCAACCTCGAGGTGACCGTGGCATGGATCACTGTTGCTAGGTCGTCGCGCTCCAGGAAGGGGGCCAGCTGCCTTGCCCGCCTAAGATGAAAAAATGCGGACTTGGCAGTGGCTGCTATCTGAGCCTCCATCTTTAGAGAAGGCTCCAATAGCACCCCCAAGCTCCTGACCCTGTCCACCGCCGTCAGTGGCGCACCGTCAAAAACTGGAAGGGGGATTCCCCCTCCCGGGCCACGGCGACCCAAGCAAAGGACCTCTGTCTTCGCAGGATTTAGCTTCAGCCCACTCAGTCTGAGCCACTCAGCCACGGCCTGTAGTGCCCGATCAAGATTTTCCGGGGCACAGACCGGCTGGCCGTCCATCAGTAGATAGAGCTGGGTGTCATCAGCGTACTGGTGACACCCTAGCCCGTATGATTTTATGAGTATTTTATCTTGTGTGTGTGAGGTCTATATTTTCTACAATAAATCCAAATTGCTTTTACTTAATTAGTGTCCCCGGCATATTTGAGCAATAGTTTCTGGATGTGAAGCCTGTATACATAGGCTCTGATCCTTTTTAAAGTCAAGTACCCACCTGTCAATTCCCCAACCTCGGTTTTGAGGGCATTTCGGCTTACAGGATGACCACCACTGGAAGATGCTAGTGACTCATCCCAGCTCACAATTTCCATTTCCAGAGAAAACTGTTCTTTTCCACCCAATGAAATCTTAAAATTACCATAGCTCCCTTTCAACATGGTTAAAGTGGTGGACACCCTCTGCCAAGAACGATCTTTGATCTAGAGTTTGTGCCTTGCTATAGAGCTGAGGATATGTCTGGAATCAGCTGGGGACATAGCCAGGCTCAGCTTTCTAGAAGGGTGATGGGCAAGTTGAGTTGTCACCTTCCTCACAGTGCAGAGAGACAGGGGATTCTGGAAAGTGTTTGCAAACACATAAGGATAGTGCTGCACCTTTGAATTTTATTTAGGTATGCCATATTTTTTTCAGATACAGTATAGTTTTTATTGGTAAAACAAGATTAAAACAAAAACACTGTCTTCATCTGGGACTGATTAATGTTTCATCATGTAGAAAAAAATTGTCTTCTAGAATAGTTTAAAAAAACACTAAACACTGGCTGTTCATTTATCCAGTTAATGTGCACCACAATATTTACTGTGTTTTTCTGTTTCTTCTTCATCATTTTAAAAACACACATTCTTAACAGAATTAATGATATGCACTCAAAATAAGCACTACACCGCTCATCAAAATTCCGTATTAATTTACAAATAAGTCACAAAGAATATTGCAGTTTACAATAAGTTCTGTTTTTTATATATATATTTGTGTGTGTGATTATTATATTTATAGTACATTTGCCATCTATAATTTGCATTACTACATTTATTTACTAAATATAATGGTATAAAATAAAAGATTCATAGATTAAACTCAAGGTTATATACATAATAAAACAAAACTGACTGAAAAATATATCCTATATAACTGTATATGTGTGTGATTTTCTGGCTCCCATGAAAAACTGAAAAAATACTGACTGTTCATTTATCCAGTTAATGTGCACCACAATATTTACTGTGTTTTTCTGTTTCTTCTTCATCATTTTAAAAACACACATTCTTAACAGAATTAATGATATACACTCAAAATAAGCACTACACGGCTCATCAAAATTCCGTATTAATTTACAAATAAGTCACAAAGAATATTAGCATTTTGGACATGAAAGGAATGTTTAGTGGTAAAACAGAAGGCAATCACTACATTGAAATAACCTGTTGAATGTTCAGCTCCCATGATCATTACTTGCAAAGAGCACATACGCCAACCCAGTGAGCCATGGAGTATCCCAGCTACATAATATTTAAGAAAGCACTAAAATAGGGCATGAAGAAGAGCGAACAAAATACAAATAATAAGTCCTATAATTACTTGCACATTTAAACTGTTAGGCATCCAGTCTAGAACACTGCCCTTGACTTTAACACTTGGTTCTTCTGCTAAGTTTGCCAACTCCAGAAATTCCTGGGTATTTGGGAGTAGAGCCTGGGGAGGATAGAGTTTGGGGAGAGAAGGGACCTCAGTGGAGTATAATGTCACAGAGTTTACCCTTCAAAGTAGCCATTTTCTCCACGGGAACTCATCTTTGTATTCTAGAGATAAGCTGAAATTCTGGGAACTCTCCAGGCCCCACCTGGAGCTTGGCAGTCCTACCTTCTGCTGATACAGGTCAGAGATAAATCAGATTCAACTGTGCAACAAAATGAAGAACTGATGCTTTTTACATACTATCACTTAGTCACACTAGGGTTTCCAGATCTGACTTAGGAAATTTCTGGGGATTTGGGGGGTGGAGCCAGGAGACTTTGGGCTGGAGCCAGGAACAAGGTTATGACAAGCACAACTTAACTCCGAAGGCCATCACATTTAAAGGGACCACATTCCTTTTAAATGCCTTATCTCCATTGGAAATAATCGAGGATGGGGGCACCTTCTTTTAAGGTTCATAGAATTGAACCCTTGATCTAATCTTTTCAAAATTTGGGGGGGGGGGGTGTTGAAGAGAGGCACTATATGCTATGCTGAAAATGCGGTGCCTCCATCTCAAAAAACAGGCCCCCTCCTTAAGCCCCAGATATCTACAGATCAATTTTCCATTATACCCCATGGGAAATGATCTCCATGGGGTATATTGGAGTGCCCAATGGACATTTCTCTTCCCCCCCTCTTGCTTTCTGATAACCCTTAAGCAAGGGAAGGGCCTCCGCAGGGGATCCCCTGGTCCCAACTGGGGATTGGCAACCCTAAGTCACATATCAAACAGCAGAAATTTCAATTCAAGGAAATTATTTAGGTTAGCTTTGAAAAGAGTTGTCTGTATATGCATGCATTATTTCACAATATGCCTTAGAAGAGCTGATGGTATTTAATGTTGTATGAAAAGCAAAAGGATGCTGTTCAGCTTTCTTCTGGCTTGCCTGCATCAGACAAAGCTTAAGATACAACAGAAGATTAGAACACCCACCCACATATATCAGCAAAAGAGTAAGGACAGCAAGAAGACTTTATTATTGAAAGGAAAGTGCTTGAGAAGTGATCAGATCTAACTCTCTACACAACAAGATGATCCTGGAGAATATAACCTTTATGCACCAGAGCACTCTCACAGTTCCTGCTGTGTGTCTCCATAAGCCTTGATAACTGATTTACCTCCTGGCGTGTTTAGGCTCTGTATGGCCTTCACCAGATATAAGGCAGTCATTTTTAAAAGCACTGTGCAGATCAGAGCCAGAAAATCTGGCTCATTGGTATTTCTCACATTCCTCAGAAAAACCTGTACTTGCCATAGTTCTGTTCATCCAAAAAGAATTAAATATCCCAAAAGGCATATTTCCTGGAACTGCCCACCCAAAGCTTGTATGAACTAGTCATGGAATACAAAACTATTTTCATGCACGCAAAGCAGGTGACCTGACAAATCATGAAATTGATTAAAATTGTATTAGATATATTGATATGCAGAGTACAAGAGTCACTAGGCTGAACTGTGGAGATATAAATGGGAAGAATAATGGACTTTGCCCTGATCTGTGACTATAAATCACAAGGTGAAAACTAGGACATTTTGAGAACACTTAGAAATAGTAATGTATTTTTAAGGGGGGGGGGTCTTTTAAAATGCTTTTTATTGAACCCCCTGTTAACACCAAACTAACACCCTATTGAGCCTCCTATTAACACCAAAATTTGCAGTTGAGATCTTGCAGTCTATCAAATGCTGGACCCTAGTATACATAATATATGTATTAACTGCATTTTGGGCTGAACTAATACATTAACTTGAGCTACATTTTTAGGCTACTATTTTAGTCAGCATAGCAGTGTATAGTACATGTCTAAATACACTGGAACATAGATCAATATCTATTTTCTCTCATATAAAGGTATGAATGCAAAAGTTTCATTAATACTGACATAATCCTACAAGTGCTGCTATATATTTTATATTCTATGAAAATCTTCTATGGTTTCTAATGGATCAAATTAAAGACAACTATCAAGCAATAACAGAATTACTCTGGATTAGTGTTGCCAAATCTGACTCAGGAAATATCTGGGGACTCTACAGGTGGAGCCAAGAGTAGAGGCATAACAAGCACAAATGAACTTCAAAGGGACCACACTCCTTTTAAATATCTTCTATTAGAAATAATGGATGGGGCACCTTCTTTTGGGGTTCATAGGACTGGACCCCCTGGTCCAATCTTTTTGAAACTTGGAGGATGTTTTGAGGAGAGGCACTGGATGCTATGCTGCAAATTTGGTGCTTCTAACTCAAAACACAGCCCCCCAGACCACCAGATATTCACAGATCAATTCTCCATTATACCCTATGAGAATCAGTCTCCATAGGGTATAATGGAGTTCCCAGTAGACATTTCCCTCCCCCCCCTGCTTTCTGATAACCCTGAAGTGGGGGGAGGGCTTTCAAACCAGGGGATCCCCTGCCCCCAAATGGTGATTGGCAACCCTACTCTGGATGCATTTCACTGGCAGGTTAGTTACTACCTTGAATACTTAATAATTTTCATGTATTTCCTGTTTTGACTAACTCTTGATTGGTATTCCCCTTCACCAAATAAAGTAGCTACAAAATGGGATACAGAGCTGGTTACATGATATGAACCTCTTGGTGGAGTGGTTAGAGCATCTAGGAGATCCTGGTTCAAGCCCCCACTCTGCCGTGGAAGCTTGCTCAGTGACTTTGGGCTAGTAACACATTCTCAACCTAACCTACCTCATAGGGTTGATGCAAAGAAAAAATAGATAAGAGAACAGTGTAAGTCACTTTGTGTCCCCTTTAGGAAGAAAGCAAGTATATAAACTAAATGAATAAATAAATAATGCACCTACTATTCATGTGCTCTCCTTTTACTTGGTCTTTTGTTTCAACTTTTCTTAAATAGAGACCAGCTCAATAGAGAGGCAAACTCTATGCCAGCTTGAGACACTCAAAAGTACAGGTCACTACTTCTTTTGATAGAAAATCTGGGAGCTACAAATTAAAGACTTTTCACTTAACCCTATCCTCTCACGGGCCACGTGATGGGCAAAATTCTCATGTAAGAATGCTCTGACAAGAGAACAGATACATGAAATTATTCACCAAAATTCAATCTTATGACAAAATATTTTGTAAGACTTCCAATATCTCATTGTATCACAGATTGTATCTCTTAGCTACCAACAAAACAATTACAAATCTACAATAAATAAATTTATTTATTTCAAAATTTCAGAAATAGCACCACTGGATAATAATAAGAAATCTGAATAAAGATAGTTGCTAGGCCAAATGCCTTCTGAATAATAACAGTTTCATACAGTACAAGACAAGCAGGGCTCTACAAAGAACCCCTGGAAGAGGAGACATCCCATCCTGCTGGTCTTATTTATTTATTTGGTAAATTTATATTCTGCCCTTTCCCAGACGGACTCAGGGCAGATCACATTCAAGTAAAACCGGTCACATACAATAAAACCAATAAATACAATAAAATCAACAGCATTATATAACAAAGGTGGGCGGGCACATAGTGCAAATTGAAGTATAATCATTCAGTGGCCCAGATATAGTAGTTCAGATGATGGATCACTGTGGGGGAGGATGGCTGATGGTATAGACCATAAAGTAAATGACGTCTGCTGGCCTCAACTAAACGCCTGGTGGAACAGCTCTGTCTTACAGGCCCTACGGAAAGGTAACAAATCCGGTAGGGCCCGTATCTCCACAGGGAGCTGATTCCACCAGGTTGCGCCAGGGTCTTCAATGTGTCTTTCACTTTCCCTGCAGTATTTGATGCCATGGCCCCCTCCTCCACTTCCTGCTTGGCTCAGCAATCACAAGCAGCACATCCCTCAACCTTCCTACCATTTTAACCCACCTCTATCTGTTTGCTCACACCGCAACCCCTGCTCACTTGCCTCACCCACTGGCACCAGCACTTCTCTTAGCCTCATCACCATTTTCTTGCCCCACTTGCTTGTTCACTTACTTGCTAGTATTGCCAGAAGTGTCTTTCTTGGCTTCACAACCACTGCCCTGCTTCTTCATTCCACTCCCATACCCAGCCAGTAAGTAGGGTTGCCAATCCCCAGGTGGGGGCAGGGGATCCCCTGCTTTGGAGGTCCTCCCCCACTTCAAGGTTGAATGTTCACTGGGCACTCCATTATACCCTATGGAGACTGGTCCCCATCTTTCATACATAATTCCCATTTCATCCTGGCAAATCCAAGCTCCCTCACCAGTTGGAATTGGGTGGGACTGTGGTGCATCAACCTTTGGCCTCTCAAACCATCAATCAACTGCTCTTGCATTGCTTTCCCACTGGTGCCCCCAATATAGACAAGAATTGGCCCTCTGGGGAAACTACTAGGCAGTGGCTGCTAGGCAACTAATCTTTCAATAAAAAGCTACCAAGCTTGGTTCTCTCAGTAGAAGCTGGTGGGGGAGGTCCTTTCAAGCCTTTTTTGCCCTTTGAGGGAGAACTCATTGGTTGACTCCACTCCTCTCTCCCAGCCAAGTGGCTATTGCTAGCCAGCCAAGCTGATTCTGTTAGTAAAAGGCAACCAACCTTGGTTCTGGCAGTTGCTGCCTCTCCCTACTCTCCCACTGGCTAAGCTGCCTGTTGTACTGCTTTGCAAAGGAGAGAAAGCAAGCCTTCCCTTGACTGGCTGAAGAATGAAGGAGAAGGAGAAGAGCCATAGAGAAAGCCTTCCCATGATTGGCTGAGGGAGGAAGGAGGAGGGAAGGCTCTCTCAATTGGCTGAGGACTCCCTTGATTGACTGAGGATTCCTCCCTAGCCTCCTCTGGGAAGGAAACACACCAGTGATGGGGGGAAATGGTGTCCTGTCACAGTAGGCCAGATACAGAAAGAGACAGATAGGAAGGGAAAGCAAGAGACAGTCACCGTTATCAGAGAGAGTGTGTTGTTCTGAAAGGTATCACTAACCACCTCTGAGGGAGAGCTCATTGGGAACCATCCTGACTTGGGCTGCCATTTCCAGGTTGGTGGGAAATCCCTGAAGATTCTGCGGTGGAGTCTGAGGAGGAAATAGGAGTTAGGGCTTCAGAGTGGGGTCTGCTAGAACCAGGTTTCTGCTGTGGAAATTGACTGGATGATTTCAGACCACTCACACACTTCCACCCTCACCTGCCTCACAGGGTTGTTGGGCAGATCAAAGTGGGGAGAGGAAATTGATGTAAGCTTGTTTTTCCCCCTGCCACTGTGAAGAAAGACTGTCCTGTTCCTATGTTGAGGCTTCAGGGAGGGAGGGAAGGTGATGGAAAACTGAAGCCAGAGAGGCATATCAAGGGAAAGAGATAGGGCTGTCAACTCAAGGTTAGAAAATTCCTGGAGATTTAAGGAGTGGAGCCTGGAGAGGGCGGGGTTTGAGGAGGGGTGGGACCTCAGACAGGTACAATGCCATACATGCCAGCCTCCAAACAAGCCATTTTCTCCTGGAGAACCACTGTTGCCAATCTCCGGATGAGGACTGGAGATCACTCAGAATTACAACTGCTCTCCAGATGGCAGAGATCATCGCCCCTTGAAGTGGGGGGGGGGAGTGAATGCCTTCACTTGAGTGAGTGGGAAGACAGCAAAGGAGTGGCATTCAACCAGAGCCTCTTTCTAGACCCTGTTGTATTTTTCTTCACAATGGGCCTTATCCCTAGGTAGGGTGTAATGGAGAATCAATATGTGGGTATCTGGGGCTCTGGGTGTGTGTGTTTTGAGGTAGAAATACCAACATTTCAGCATAGCATCTCTCATCAACATACCCTCCAAGTTTCAAAAAGAGTGGAATGGAGATCCAATTCTATGAGCCCCCAAAGAAAGTGCCCCCATCATTGATTATTTCCAATAGAGGGAAGGCATTTAAAAAGAATGTGGTCACTTTAAATGTGATTGCCATAACTCCCTTTGGAGTTCAATCATGCTTGTCACAACTTTGTTCCTGGCTGCACTCCAAAGTCTCCTGGCTCCATCCCCAGATGTTTCCTGAGTTGGACCTGGCAACCCTACCAGTAAGACAGTTCATAAACACAGCATGCACAATAACTTCAAAAGCTATAAAATGTATTTTCTTCCAAATACTTCACAAAAGAATATTAATAAATTTTATAATAACAATAATCAGGGCTTTTTTGGTAGAAAAAGCCTAGCAGGATCTGCATATTAGGACACACCCCTTAACTCCAACCCAGCCGGAACTGCATTCCTGCCCCCCAAAAGCCCTGACAATAATGCTATCATACAACGAAAGAAGTTATGCAGGCCCCATGAGGAACTCAAGAGGGAAGGGAAGCCCCATTTATTCTCTGCCTCCACTGTGCATGGCCCCATTCGGTGGATTTCTCGATCCACATTTTTAGGCCATAAATGAATGTTATGAGCTGGACACAGTCCCACCTATTTAGTTCTAAAAGTTCTTCCCTCCTCTAGCAAAAGTCAAGTGGAAAGGGGGAAGTTAATTGCTTTCAAGTACCGCCAAGTACCAACCATCAAAGTTCTGTAAATACTAATGGCCATCTTGGCCCCAGACAATGGAATGGCAGGCTTATAATTTGGCTGGAATCTAATGGTTAGCAGTGGCACATAGACTTGAGGGTACAGAGGCCAGAATAGTGGTTCCCAAACTTTTTTGTACCACTGGCTTTCTTGGCAGATCATTCCTAAAACATATGGTTGATGGCAGCAAACTGGGGGGGGGGGGGGGGGTTAAGAGAGAGAAATCCCTCTGAGGTTCAACTAGGCTGGGAGAATGGCATGGTACCAGGCTGAGATTGGGATGTTCACTGAGCAGTGAGCACCTGAATGTCTGAGAGGCTTAAATGGTGTGACATTCATGGGTCAGCAGGGTTGTTTCATCATGTTCAGAATTAGATATAATGACAGGAAATAAGGGGAAGGAGGCTGGGTCAGCATATTCCAAAGCCTGGGCACCACACCTTGCCCTGCCTACTTACTCTCATCCCTGACACTGTGGACTCAAAACACAAAATGCAATGAAGATCTCAGATCTCAGTAGGCTGATATGAAAATTTATCCATTTACATATCCTCTAATCCTTTAAGTGTAATCATTGTGGGCTTTAAGTGTAATCACTGTCCATTTGAACCAAAATGCAAAACAGAACCTTCAGGTCCTACCCGGCCATGGCTAATAGTATCAAACGCTGATAGATCCTTCCCAGTTTTTACTGCCATTCTTCGACTGGCCAGGGCATCTGAAGTGCTTTGTGTGGCTTACATTTCATATCTGGATTGTAAATTTGACAGTTGCTTCCATATCCTTGATTACTCTTCCTAAAATCATAAAGTGCAGGGATGGTTTCTTTAATAATAGTCTCACGATTGCCTCCTACAGCATTATGAGAATAAATAACTTTCAGAACCACAGATTACTTGCACCACCCACTGGGTCAATCTTCTTCAGGCTAATTTAGTCAGCTAGGATAGACAATGCTCAAGTTTGAAAGTAACAGATTTCATTTCTCCAAAGATTCCATTTACATCTTGAAGCTGTAGAAGCTGAAAGGTAATCTCATAAATATGACAAATGTAAGTCTCAAGAACATCCAACATCACAACTGGAATTAAAGTAGAGTACAAATTGGTTTGGTGTTGAGCCACACCTGTTGTTCCAAAGCAACCTGAACATCCTCTCTATTAAGAGAGCTCAAAATACAGATAGAGAAATTCAGTGGTTATGTATATCATTTGCATAACAGTGGAGCAGGGCTATACCTGCTCACTTGGGGGAAAATATTTTTTTAAAAAGCAATGAAACATTCACTCAGTTACAAGTCATGTTAATGTTTCACTACTGATGTTTGGGTGTGTCTTACTTCTTTAAATACAGAATACTTTAAATACAGGAGCTATCCACAGAAAAAGGTTTTACAGTTCTCGTACCCATCAATACTTTTGTGACCTCAATACAAACTACAGTGAAAAAACCCTTATCTGTCCAAGGAACTTCCTGCTATTTATTAAGAATGATCACTATCTATGTAAAATGTGTATCAAGCGATAAACCCAAGCACTTCACAATTCTAAATAATCACAACAAACAGACCTGTAATCATTTATCATTGATTTCAACAGGATGCAGTGTACCATGTCTGATAAATTATATTTAAAAACTAATGCAACACATATACCATGACATGAATACAAATAGACAACTGTTCCGTTTTTTAAAATACATTTTAACTCTACTTTTAAATGTTGCATTGATTTCCAAATGTGTTATGAATCACATCCTTGTACCAAACTCCATCAAGATCAAACAAGAGTGACAATTAGATTACTAAAAATAATTCAAATTAAGATAAAGATGATGACCTTTCAGAACTCTTTTCTTTGACACTGTTTTCAATATGTTGTTAGTACAAGTAAAAAAGGTTTTTATTAATGGGTTGACAATTGTAATAAAATTCTACTCTCAATAACACAAGCCAAAATTACATCTCACAAGAATAAAGTCTGAGTCCAGTGGCACCTTTAAGACCAGCAACATTTTATTAATGGTATTAAGCTTTTGTGTGCACACACACTTCAGATACAGGTGAAACAATTCCTCAATGCTATACTTATAGGGGGTGATGTAGTTCTCAGGAAGGTCCATTTAGAGTAAAGATGCATAAGTACTGGGTGATTATAGCTGAGCTTAGATGTGAGAAAGATCTATGAATGGCAGCAAATTAACATATAAATACAAGACTTAACAAGCAGATGTGGGAATGAGATTTGAGTCCAGTAGTACCTACAAGTCAAATAAAGTTCAATTCTGGGTACAAATGAGAACTGAGAGACTTAGTACGTGCATTCCTTAAGATGCATTGGAACATATAGGCAAGGGTATGTGTGTAGTATTTCCCCAACAACTATGATGGGAGAAGACAACAGGCAGACATGTTCTGCTGCTCCCCTGATTCTCCCTCTCCCCCTTGCACTTGGTAAACTCACCAGGCTTCTAAATCAGGACTAAACTATTATTTAGAATCCTAGTTGAAGACAAGAAATCAAACAACAGTTTATTGTTTTCAGGACAGAATTACAGCAAGCTTAAAACCAGTAGGTCCTCAATCACTATACTGCATAAAAGGACAGGGGAGACAGAGAAGTGTGTCTGAGGGCCTCTTGGTTTGTTCATAACACACACAGACCAAGGCATGTTTTTTACTTCCACATTTGCACTTCTCCCACTTTTACAACTATATGCCTAAAGGTTAAAAAGCATAGAGCAGGTATTTTAAAATTAATGTTACAGTACAGTCAAGACAAACTGCAACTTTTACATAAAGCAAACCATAGGATTTGCTCCATTTAAGATAATAAAAATACAATGGCCTTACCTACAATAAGACTTTAATGCTGTTGTTAATTGGGTATTCGCTTACCATGTGATTAAACTACACTCCTGATAAAGATACAGCCTCTTTTTTTGCACAGAAGCCGTAAGTAGCTGTGTTGGTCCACAGAAAAACCCTAAAACAAAAGTCCTGTAATACCTTTCACTAGGGCCAATCAAAATGTCACAAAACTGTGTTTAAACTTTTGAGTTATCCAAAACTCTTAATCTGGCCAGACATTTAAAAAAACACAAGAGAATAAAGAAAAAAATATTTTATGTCAACAATATTTCAATATTTCTGGTGTTTGCAGGAATGTTGTAAATTAAATTAGTTTCGGTGATGATGGGTGGGACTGTTTCAAACATCAAAGTCACCTGGAAAAATGTCAACATACACCTGAGAATATAAAATCTGCCAGTTAATCAAATATCTCTCCAGCATCAAATGTAATGCCCTTTTTAATATATTAAATTGTTTTTTTCAATCTTGAAATCATATTCAGAGAGTAATCCCAAAAAATGATCATGTCATAAAAAAAACCTTTGAAAACTTCTTAGGAATCTTTTACTTGCTTGCTATGAGTTTGAACTGGGAAATATATATTATGAAATGTTGGTCTGTAATAAAGCAGCACCCTGCTATTCCCATTTCATTGTTTTATTTTATTTTATTTATTTTATTATATTATATTTATATCCCACCCTCCCCTGATGGGCTCAGGGCAGCCAACAACAGTTAAACAACATGGAATTAATCATTACAATAATATCACAATAAAATCATCACAACATCTCAATCCCTAAATGGTGGTATTATTAGTTCTTGATTAGCGCTATTTACCATGATGTTATTGGATGTTGTTTAGTGCATTACATTTCTGTTTGGGTTGGGCTGGGATATCAATGCTGTGGAGTAGTGAAGTACTGGTCGTCTCCTTAGTTCTTGGAAGCTAAGCAGTGTCAGACCTGGTTAGGACTTGGATGTGAGACTATCAAGAAAACCCAGGGATGCGACATACAGGCAGGCAATGGCTAACTACCAGTGAACATCTCTTGCCTTGAAAACCCTATGTGGTCGATTGTCATAAGTCAGCTGTGTCTTGATAGCACTATGGCCTATGGGACGAGGACAGCAGGCAGATGTGTGCACTTGGATGTACTTTTTAGACCCACTCGCCTGCCATCCCCTGAGCAGTTTAAACCATCCATCTGTAACCAGTCAGTGAGAGACTGTCATATCTCTTGATCAAGAGATATCTTGATCTATCTATGGGATCTCCCCACACCCAAGCCAAATGGAATGGTGCTTGTGGGAAAATAACCTTATATTATCCTCACTGTCATGAACCTGGAGATGTAATGTGCTTTGAAACTCACCAGGAGTTTCCTGGGAGCTAGATAGCAACTTGCTTTCCAAGGAAAGGGGGTCATAAAAGCACCAAGAAGTCAAAGAAAGCGGAGACGATTTTCACAAAGAGATAACCATTTGCTTTACACAGGGCTTTTTTGTAGAAAAAGCCCTGCAGGAACTCATTTGCATATTAGGCCACACCACCAGACATCACCATTGATTCACAGAGGGCTTTTTTACAGGAAAAAGTCCGGCAGGAACTCATTTGCATATTAGGCAACACCCCATGACATCAAGCCAGCCAGAACTGTGTTCCTATGCATTCCTGCTCAAAAAAAGCCCTGGCTATACCTGTCAGGAAGGACAAGAGGAATATGTTGTATAACATGATCTGGGTACTGAGATATGAGGAAAGTGCATATGTGGATGATTGGGAAATAGAGGCTCACTATCCATGTGGGAGTGAGCTCCCTAAATCTGGATTGGGTAAGAGTCCCAGCCAGCAAAAGAAGGAAGGGTTAAAAGGTTAGAACATCCAGTTAACATTGTCCAAATCTTAGGAATGGGTTTCCTTTGCTTGAAGAAGGTGGGAGTCAGGATTTGCATTTGCTCCAAGTGCATCCAAGGAGTGACGTGGAGGTAAAATTTCTATATTGTTAAGTGTAGCTTAGTGATATGATTTTTTATGTTCTTTTCCTAAGATCTGTGTAGGTAGTAAGCATGATAGTCTTGTGCTCTAAAAAAGGAGGAGAAATTGGAAACTCAGAGTGGCTTAAAGTTCCCTTTCCCTTACTCTTTCCACACCCTGTGAGGTAGGTGAGGCTGAGAGAGTTCTCCCAGAACTGCTCTTGAGAGGAACAGCTCTGAGAGAGTTATGACTGACCCAAGGTCATACCAGCAGGTGCAGGTGGAGGAGTGGGAATCAAACTCAGATCTCCCAGATTAGAGTCCATACACTCAACTACTACACCAAACTGGCTCTACACCAAACAATCATAAACCCATGGCAGGTTTATGGCAAGTACCACTCAAGGCTACCCTTTACAATACAGATCTGCCCAGTAAACTAATCAAGTCCTTAATCAACAGTATTTTTCACTTGGCCTATTAGCCTACCAGTTCCTACTAGTTGCAGAAAAGGGCATGAATTTTAGGTAAACCAGGGCCCCTTCTAACCTGGCTTTTTGGATTCATTCAGGTCAGCTTTACCCTGGATGGTTTTTTCATTGCCATGACTCTTCACAATGCCCACACATCAGGATCAGCCAATATATGACTTCAACTTTTCCCTTTCTCTTCAATCTCTCCCAGTTGTTTCATCTTCTTTTCTGCCTCATTCTCAGCCTGGTTCCCCCCACAATCCTGATCGCAGCTTTCTTGCTCATGTTCTTTCTTCTCCTCCATTTGTTTGGAGCCCTGCTCCAGAGACCTGTCTGCCCCCTTTACTGACAACAAAAACCTTCTCCTTTTTTCTCTTTCACTTCTAGACATCATGCCACTTCCACTCCTGCTTTCTTCTCCTAGCTTCATGTAGCTGAGCCTCAACAACCCCATTTTGTGCCTCCCTGTCTCTCATTCTCTGTCCCAAGCCCAATTCCCCCCTCCTTACTATACAATAACCCTTCTACCCACTGCTTCCTCTCCTTCTGGGACACTGTAGCACATTCATCGGTGGACTCTGCTTACTAGAACCACTGGAGGACATAACTAGCTTAATGTGATCTGCTTGATTTTCATTGCATTCCTTGATTCTGTGAGTTTACATTGCCTTTTTATTGATTTTTATTGATTGTCTGATTTTGTGCTCTGTAATGTATTGCATTTTACTGCATTACCTGCTTGCTCTTCTATCTAATAAAGATCAGCTTAGTTCAATCTAAAGTTCTGTCTTGTATTTTCCCAAATATTGCCCAGGTTCGTGCTTGTATACACAAACAAGGTTAGGAGGTACATATGGCAAAAGCCATACGTGCATATTCCCCCATATGCATCCTGGGCAATAATGTGTACAAAGATCAGCATTCCAGTATCCATTCAGGACAGCTGATTTTAATGTGCTGTAGACAATAGCCTTCCTCTATGGCTTCAGTATTTCAAGGCATTAGGAAAAGAATAAGAAGTAAAATAAAAACTACCAGATTTTCTGACACTACTGTGGTCTTCCAGGTGCTTCACTGCAACCGTCTGCTTTTGAAGTTCCAAGTACCAAGCAAAATCAAAGTCCTAATGATGCCTACATATATGTAGCCTTTCAGCCTGATAAATCACAAATTGTGCAAGGGTCTGCAATATGCAATCTGTCACACTTTGAACCTTTCTTAGGACACACTTACTAAAAAGATCAGCTGCTAGTGATGTAGCTCATAAAGATCTAAGGGGCATAAGAAGAAAGAAAAATATTGCTCCATAGCCTGTAAAATGTGAAAGATAAACACTACCTAGTAAAAATAAAAGTCAAAATATAGAATATAGAAAACAAACATATTCAGAAGATAATTTACAAATTATTCTCTCGCTGTTATACATTCACATCCTACAGGTGTTATTTCTATGAAACACACACACAAACATATCAAGTCTTACCATTGTTACGTATATTCAAGATTTAAGCAGGACACTGACAGATATGTATTATCAATGGCATCTATCTCTAGCCATCCGTGGACTTTGCAGAGTGGTACTATCCTGCCTTCCCCATTGCTACAGCCAAGTGTAGTCTCCCAAATTTTGTTCCTGGTGGTTAATAGACCCTCAGGAACATCACAGAGGACAAACATGTATACATATATGTACATATATGTCAGTACATATGAAGCTGCCTTATACTGAATCAGACCCTTGGTCCATCAAAGTCAGTATTGTCTTCTCAGACTGGCAGCGGCTCTCCAGGGTCTCAAGCTGAGGTTTTTCATGCCTACTTGCCTGGACCCTTTTTAGTTGGAGATGCTGGGGATTGAACCTGGGACCTTCTGCTTCCCAAGCAGATGCCCTACCACTGAGCCACCTTCCCTCCCCAACTGGGGATAGAAATTGCTGCTTCTTCTTCCATAAACAGAAATGCAGTTAAGTTGCAAGAACCATGTAGCTGTATATATGCCAGGATTAATCACATTCCTTCAATTTGTCTAATATTCAAAAAGACAGCAGCAAGTGCATCTATGTTTGGGTTCCCACTGGATGGCACATTGCAGTTACATCAAAATAAGAGTTGTCTCCTTTAAATACTTGATTATTAACAGTTCCTTATAGCAAGCATTGTTTTGATAGATGTGTCCTGCATTCAGTGTCTGTCCAACAAGCACATGTCCCCAGTGAGAATTTAGAGGAATACTTGAGCAAATCGCTTAAGACAGGAACATAAGCATTCAACATGGGAGCAGTTAAATTTCCCATAAGATGAAGGTGCTGATAGTATTCCATTTCCTAGCTGTTTCTCAATAGTCCTTTTAGAAACTGTATTTATTCATTTGGATGTTAAGTCCAGCCTAATGTGAGAACTCAGAAAATGAAAGTTAAATGTTGAAAAATGGGACCTGAAGGGGAGAGTAAATAGTATTAGAAACATCTAAGCATGTATTAAATAGCTGGCTTACACCTGCTGCTGCACATACACAAATCAGAATCTATTATATTTTGAATGCACTCAACAATTCTAACCATGTAAAACATTATAAAAGAACAGGTACACAGATAATACAGTTACTTCCCCTGAGCAGGTCTCCTGAACTTTTAGCAGCTGCATGAGCTGCAAAACTTCCAAAGACAGACAGACACAGATATAGATATAGTTATGGGAAAGACTGTTTTATTTTTACACCAGCATCATTTAGAGTCATTCAGGCACCTCCACACATAATGTGAGAACTTATCTCCTGTGGTGAAATGCCATACCACTGGAAAGCAAAGGTAGGAAGACAGGCAATGGTCAGGTGAGGCAGGCTCTGTTTAAAAAGTTGCTTGAGTTACTGCAGGGCTCCCACCACACCACTATAAGTGCCAAATGACATGAATCAACTAAGGTTTGCATGATCATTGATTAGTTAGATGAGGCTAGTCACTACCTTGGATGTTAATAATAGTTCTTTTTCTCCTGTCCAACTTTCACAATCTTTGAGTGGACTTCCTGATTTAGTAGAAGCTCTTCTGCTATTTCCACTGCCATCTTCTAAGTCACCCAAGATACATCTTGACCACCAAAGCCATACGTGCCATTATGGTATAGCACTACACTCAAGGAAGAAAAGTCTACAAAGATAAGTTTTTACTTTTAATTTTGTTCTTGTTTCCTCTAGCTAAAAATAACTAAAAGCAAATACCTTTAGCTTTTCCCTTGGTTTGTAAGGGAAAGAACCCTAAAGAACTAGAAGCTTTTCACACTTAACAATCAAAATCTGAAGGGAATTGGTATTGTGCTGGGATGGGAGTTTCAGACATGTGATTTTCTTTCTGGTAGGGTTTTGTGTCTGAAGCAAGCCATTTTATCTTGCTCCCAGGAGCACCGGCCATTTTTGTGCCCTTTTTTTGCCAGCTGATGCACGATCTCCACAATTTTTTTTATGTCCAGCTAAGAGCGCTATAGCCAGGGGTGGCCAGACTTGCTTAACATAAGAGCCACACAGAATAAATAAATAGATGTTTGAGAGCCTCAAGACATAAATGTCAGATGTTTGAGGGAAGGAAGGAAGGAAAAATTGAAAGAAAGGTAGAAAGAAAGCAAATCATTGGAGAAGGAGAGGTGGGAAAGCATCCTTAACTTTCAATGCATTCTCCAACCTGGCTTGGCTTGAAAAAGTGATTTAAAGAGACAAATGTATTTTCAGCTGATGGGCAGTGGGGGCTTCAAGAGCCACACAGTATGTGTGAAAAAGCCACATGTGGTTCCTGAGCTGCAGTTTGGCCACCCCTGGCTATAGGGCTATAGCAAAGCATCAAAACACTGAAAAGCATCAGCAACAGGATGCCTGGGCTCCACTGAGATGCCTGAGATCACTGCTGTTGACACTTGGTAACAAGTATCTCACTGGATACATAATTCAAGTGGGAGATCAGGGCACCAGGTATTGGTCTGTCAGCTGTTGCTAACCCTTCCATTCCCACATGTGACTCAGGGGAAAGTGATAGGTTTCTAGGTGAGTATGAGGCACACTTTTTTTGGGGGGGGGGGGGTGAGGGCTATTGCCACCTGGAGAGAAGTTGCCCTTAGGACAGCAGGCAGGACAGCCTGATGTGCACCCATCCATGTTCACACCACACAAAGAAGCACAGAAGCATGTCTTGTCCCTTTTATTAAAGTGCTTTCCTCAACAATTCCATTATATGCCAGACAAATTAGCAGTACAGAAATACCCTTGAACTGTGTATCTAATGAGGTAACGTATTACCAAGTGTCACAGCAGCAATCTCAGGTATCCCAATGCTGGTGCTGTTTCACTGTTTTGATACTTTGTTATATGCAGAGATTGTGTGCCGGCCAGCAAAAAAGGGCCAACACTCCCAGAAGTGCTACGGGGCATGCCACACAGCCTGCCATAGTGATTTCACCCTGGAAGTTGAAAACCTGGGGTTGAAAACTGGAGAAAGCTGTTCTTTGTCAGTAATGACTCAGTAACACCTCAGTGCCGGCCCGGGACAGCTGCAGAACTGTGGGAACAGGTAAAAGTATTCTTGTAGCAGCCAGTTACTGAAACGGGTCTGTCTGAAATGACAGCAGAAACCTGTTACTGTTCAGTAACTGATCAGCTGCCCTACTGGAATGCTTACATTATGTGAAATTCTTCCCAGAGAATGAGCATGCCTCATTAAATGCAAAGAATTCTTTGCCCCAAATCTGGAAATTGAGTAAAGAAATTGCAACATAATGGTACTTAGTATCAGAGATTACATTCATCTCCCATAAAATCTCAAATGACCCGAATTTATCTATACAAAAGGTTATACTCCCCTCTGTATTTCTAGTTACTACTATGTGAATATGTGAACACTGCTTTCTGTTGCTTGATTTGCTGCACAACTAACCAAACTGTCATTTTGACTTCAGACCCCTGTGTCTTAGCTTCTTGATTACAAAGTTCTATTAAACCAAAGACAGCATCAATTCACAAAGATAATCAAGGAGAAAGGTCAGTTGCTTATGAAAGAAAGCACTGACCTTTTAGTAAACCTCCAGGGTTGAAGTCAGCACTAGTTTGAAGTATTAAAATGCTGGGATCCCATGGTCCCTCAGTAGTAGGCTATTATCCTGACACCACTTACTTTCTGCTACAGCAGTGTTATTGCTGTTCTAAAAAACCAAGTCTGAAAACAAGTTAAAATGTATGAACAATCTCCCCAGAAAGTACTGTGGAAATGTTGCATGAAAAAGGTACGACAACTAGCATTCCTAATGCACTGAACATTTGTAGGTGTTGCAATTGAGAACTGGGAAAGCCTACTCTTGAAAAAAACCCAAGCTGACTAAGAAACACATCAGAAAAGCATCTGAATTGCTGGAAATAAACAAATGCAGTGCATAATTAGATGCAAAAATGTGCATGAACAAGTACTAGGCCATGCAAGACTATGGGATTTTTCACATGGCATTATTGCTTTGATTCTGGTTCCACACTTCTTCAGTTTATTCCACGTCTTCCACACGTTCTCTGGTGCCATTAGTTTTTGCCTTTAATTTTCTTTCTTTCTTTTCTTTCTTTTTTTTTTGCCTTTTATTTCCCCCATTTTGGGGACCACTTTTACCCTGATCATATTCTAGCAGCCAAATTTGAGTTACATTTGTTTGTGTGTTTAATGCTTCCTGAGATGTTGTTAGTTCCTTCCACTTCCTGTTTGGGACTCAGAAGTCTGCCATCAAATTTAGCTAAGCTGGTGGAAGGTCCTGGGTGGGTGACATAGACCCCATTGGCTGCTGGAAAAGCTACAACAACCCCCCTGGTGGAAGCCCTGCCTGAGAACAGGCAAGGAAGGGTAGGGTGGATGCAGCACAGAGATGAAGCAGGGTTCCACCACCAAGCCACACCTGCAGGAAATCCTACAGATGAAGCTGACAGGTTCTCCATCCTTCTTAGGCCAGCAGAGGCCACAGGAGAGTCCCTCTAACATAGCAGAAGAAGGAGAAATACAGGAAGGGAAGGCCTGGGACATGAGCCCAACCACCTCTGTTACTCACACCCAGTAGAACCACACCCTTTTCCATGGGGTTTTAAAGGAACCCAAGTCTGCTCTACCCACAGGAAATCCTGTAGCCAAG
The DNA here is from genome assembly GCF_032191835.1 of Heteronotia binoei. Lineage (NCBI taxonomy): Eukaryota > Metazoa > Chordata > Lepidosauria > Squamata > Gekkonidae > Heteronotia > Heteronotia binoei. Next base: position 133,670,788 of record NC_083224.1, on the reverse strand, counting down.
GAGGATGGACCAAACCTCTACCTTCCAGACAGAGAAGAGTAGAGGAGCAGAGTTGAGCAAGGAAGAGAGAGGTCAGGCTGAGATACAAACCCGTCCCTTACCAGTGACTGAGGCTTTGTCTGCAGCCTGCTGAGAAAGTGTGCTGGAGAACACAGCAGTTCTAGGCTTAATTCAATTTTAATGCCATCTACAACCAGCAGAGATCTGATACAATTTACAGAGATTAGAATAACAATTTTTTGAATGAGTATACAGATAATCAATGTAAGATCAATATAAACTATTTAGGATAAAACGGTAAAAGTATAATACTTATTATAATAAACAATTTAAAATCAAATTAATGTTAATGTTTTACTTTAGTACATAAAATATGTTTGCAAACTTTACAAATGGCTGAGAAAAACCTTGCTCATGAAGCTGTAATCTGTGAGTTAGTTTCCATAAGAAACCTCTTTGTGATTTCAGAATCACAGTGACCTGGGAATCTAGTAACTAGATAAAGGAATAGTAAACTTAATATGTATCTTTTGGTAAAATCAGCACAAAAGCAAAACATGTTTAACTGTTTCAACAGCACTAGCACCACAAGGCCAAACCCTCTCAAGCATGGGAATCTTTCTATATCTCCCCACTAAAACTGAAGAGGAGAGTATGCACCATCTAGCCAAGGAAAATGCTCTGCGGTGGGCAGGATACTCCAAGGATGAGAGGTATTGCAACTGGCATTGCAATATATCTTCTGTTGTCCAGTGCCAAAAAATAAGATGCTCCACTAATATCTTGTCATTTGATGTCAAGGACCCTCTCTCTGTTTAATAATGGCTTTTGCCTGGTCTAGACCCATAGCAAGAAGAGACTATGGGGAAAATCCTAAGGTCATCAACTTGTGATAAACCACAGTTAGCCAAGGGGATCTAAAGCAATTCTGAATGGCAATCATTGGGGACAGTGATTCAGTTTGAGCCAGAAGTTAATAGAGGTGAGACTTACCTTTGCCTCTATTGTTGTCAGGCCAGATTTCAAATGCAAACTGGCATTGGAAACACATCTAAACAGACCAAAACCATCCTTAAAAACTTAAATTGAACCTTCTCCAGAGCAGCAAAGCTGGAGGACAGTGATGACGCTGTGTTGGTGAGCTCTGAGGATTTAAAGGCTCTCCTAGGCTCCATCCCTCCCTCATGAGTCAGAGCCTGATAGGTCGATGACTATGGGACAACCCTACCGTCTCTCTCCTACCTTGCTAATGAGGAAGTTTTATTCTTTGTGTCAGTAAATTTTCAAGTCTTTTTACAATCAGCGACCCAACAACTTTTGGTAATACCCAACCCCAGAGACGTCCATCTGGCCTCAATGAAGGCCAGGGCCTTTTTAGCCCTGACCCCTGCCTGGTGGGATGAGCTTCCCCTGGAGATCCAGGTCCCGTGGGATCTGCTTCAATTTCACAGGGCCTGTAAAACAGAGCTCTTTCACCAGGCTTTCAACTGAGGAAGTGGGCGTCATTTGTTACCGGTCTCCCTCCCCCCCCCCGCCCCACATTCCATTCCAGTGCTACAAGACCTGCTGGATCCGGACAATAGGCCATGTCTATGAGGCGGAATCTGCCATCTTAGTGTTTGTATTTTTAGATTTTATATATTTTAAATTGGTCTTTTACTGTTTTTACTGTTGACTGTTTTTATGATGTAACCCATCCTGAGCCTGTTCTACGGGAAGGGTGGGCTAAAAATTGAATAAAATAATAAATAAATAAATAAATAAAAATACTTATCTGAGAAGGATATATTTCTATATTACTATAAGAAGGCTCAGGATTTATCATTGCTCATCCCTTATGCATACAGCAATTGGCATCATTTTCTTTTCTCTGCCTAGAACTGTTGTTGGTTTGCTGCAGCCATGTGCTTCCTTGCACTTCAGAAGGCACAGGAGCACTCACTGCTATTTCTAACCACTCAGCCTTCACTCTTTGCCTTGAGAGCCAATGTGCTGTAGTGATTAAGTGCAGCAGACCCTGATCTGGAGAACCGGGTTTGCTTCTTCACTCCTCTACATGAAGCCAGCAGATTAACCTTGGGTTTGTCACAGTTCTCTCTGAGCTCTCTTAGCCCCACCTACCTCACAGGGTGTCTATTGTGGGGAGAGGAAAGGAAGGTGATTGTAAGCCACTTTGAGACTCCTTTGTGAGAAAACCTTTAATATTACTATATCATGCCCAGTTAAGTATAGAAAGTGAAAGTGTAATCCTTAACTGTATTATCTAACATTTCCACCCAGGCTCACTATTCCTGTATAGGCTTTTGTGACTATTTTAACATATTGCCTTGTCCAAACACACTGTATAACTGCAGCACATTCTTCTTTAGTGACATAATGTGCAATTTGGAAGGAAAAAGTAGGAGTAATTACTGATGTAATAAAACATGAACATACTGGAGATGACTGCATGGAATTTTAATTAGGGAAAAGCAGAACACGTTATGATTTTCCTATCCCCAACCTCACATCTGATTTTCATGGATTCTTAAAATTTAGTTTAATCTTTCAAACATAGAGACATAAAAGAATTATGAAGCAGTAAGTATAAATGCCTTGACCTGGGTAGCCCAACCTTTTCAGATCCTGGAAGCTAGAATGGTTGGCCCTGACTAATATTTGAATGGGAGACCACCAAAGAAGACCAGGGTTGTTATGCAGAGGAAGGCAATGGCAAACCATCTGTGAACATCTCTTGCCTTTAAAAGCTTAAAGTTGGTTGCAACTTGACAGCAAAAAAAAAAAAGAGTATAAGCTTCTACCTTCTTACAGTAAGATATGTAATAAAATGTAAATATCTGAGAGGCTGATTCTTTTTATTTTGTTTGTGCTTACATCTTGCTTAGACGTAAAACCACAGCAAGATAGGCTGTGATAGTAAAAGATTAATGCCCTTGCCATAGTAACATGCTTAATAAAGAAGCTTAACTTTATCCTTAAGGCATATAAAACAACTTACGTGCATTACTGTGTGAAGTAACAACTTCAATAACCCAGTATTATATAACATTCAGCATTCTTGTTTCTGAAGGCAGGAAAAGTAAGACTTATGAAAAAATACAGATAGAAAGATGTATCTATTACATCTGTAGTAGAAATATTTTGCTGATAAAAATATAGCAAAAATAAGATCACAACATTTTGTAGTTTCCTATAACAAGAATATTTCTGGTTACAAAAAAATAAGGCCATCTGGATCTGAATGTAAGACCCAGTTTCAAATATGTCCTTGGTAAAATCTTACCTAAAATTTTAGTCTGAAATTACAACCTGTTTTCAGACACCTGTTTTCCATATCCTTCACATCAGTATACTGAACAATATTTCAAAGTGTCTATTAAGGACTTTCAAGACTATTTAATGTGGCCTCCTTTAAACTGAAGGCTTTCAAGTGGTTTAATCTTCCTTTCCCATCTGTTACAGATTTTCTAGGATTACCAAGACAATAAAAAGTTAAAATATGAATTATGCTTTAAAACATTTTTTACTTACTATTACATTAATAAAATTTAACAAACTCATCCATGTAACACGAAGCTTAGCACAAGCCATTCCTCCACCAGAAACATTAAATGTTGGTACTGGGAATTCATCATTTTGTCATTTTTCTTTTCTGTCTAGTTCATACTAAAGTTATAACATGAGCACTAACCTCCCACGCTGCTATCCACATTACTCTGGAGATAATATGTGAAAAATATAATACCAAGAGGTTAATAAACATGCCAAGTTTTCATTAGGACTAAAATGTTTAGTCAATTAATCAGAGTAAATCAATTAAAAGCTATTGATTTAAAATGTGCTCCTGTTAAATGAGCAACAGATTTCTTAAAAATTAATTTTAATACAAGCACAGACAAAAAATGGATAGCAAGCACCATCTTAAAAAATGGTTCTTACAATTGTGTTTGCTGTTACAAATGCATGTGCATGTGTGAGTGTTCGTGTAAAGTGCCATCAAGTCACAGCTGACTTTTGGCAACCCCATAAGGTTTCCAATGCATGTGTTTAAGGTGACTTGTCGTTGCCTTCCTCTGCACAGTCATCTCCTTGGTTGCCTCCCATCTAAGTACTGACCCTGTTGAGCTTATCAGATCTGATGAGATCAAGCTACACTATACCATTCCACATCCCTGTGACAAAAGCATGCATTGTTTAAAAACAAAAGCTCTGCCTTTCTCAAAAAACAATGCTTTTATTAATATTTAATTAATGGTTTAAAAACCCTTATAATTAATGGAGATTACTTTAAATGTGTGACATTCTAGGTTGCATGATTATAATTGTATCATAGTCTACCAAGAACACAGTTGTATGGCTTAAAAGTAATGCAGACTACAACCCAACATTTTTCTGGTAGATCTGTGGGCTAATAAAGGGCCTCTAGGCCAGAGGTGTCAAACTGATTTGTTACAATGGCTGGATCTGACATAAATGGCACTTAATAGCAGCTTTGATTGGTTTAGGTGCAATATGCAGAGGGGTAGTAGGTGTGGAGATACCAGCGTTGGTAATGAGACAGGAAATTTAGGTCTCAATTCCATCCAGGAGAATTCAGTAGAGGAGGATGCAAAGAATAAATGGACATAAATCTGACATTAGAAACCACAACATTCAGTTGCTGACCTAAGAGTAACAGTGCTCTTACAAAGGAATTTCAAAGGAAGATTAGAAAGAGACTGCTAAATTGCTTTTGATAATGAAGCTCAAGACCATACATCCTTCTGGACTGAACTAAGAGCTAGTTTTCCTGTCTCTTTACCAATGTGTGCTGTTATCATCTGGCATCTGAAATCACTCTCTAAAATATAAGGGCCAATCCGAGTGTTCTAATTCCTAATCAGGGTGTTTTTGAAAGAAAATAAATCCAGATAGGAACAGAGAAATAATTTTTTTTTTAAAAAAACCCCCCAACTTTTCAGAATAAGCCAAAATAACTTCCTCTATGAACATTGTGCTTATCAGAAGAATGCATCCACTCAAGAAGAAGTGTGCTTCCACACCGAAGCTTACACCTGGAATAAAAACATTGTTGGTCTTAAGGTGCCATGATGGGACTCCAAATTTATTTTCTCTCTCTATTTCCTCCCAAAGAGGAGCAGCAGCAAGGAAAAGGAAGCAGAAGCTCTGTCTGTGTGTGAGTGACTGAGTGTGTGAGAAAGGCTTGTTTATGTATCTCTCCTGCATAAAGCAGGAAACAGCCATGGAGCTAGCTCTCTCTCTCTCTCTCTCTGTATGTGGGTGTCTGTGTGCCTGCGTGTGACAGGTGAGGGGAGGGAGGCAAGATCATGTGAAAATTCGCAGGATCATGTGAAAATTTAGGGGGAGGTGCTTGTGAGTTTCCTGCATTGGGGTTGGACTAGATGACCCTGGAGGTCCCTTCCAACTCTATGATTCTAAGAGTCATGAAGCAAAGAGCCACCAAGGGAGCTGGGGAAAAAGGAAGTGATGGTGCAGCTGCAGCAGCAGCCCTAGAAATGAAAGCAGGAGAGGGAAGTTGCTCAGGGGACATATTTGAGCCTTGTGTGGGTCTGATTCATCTCACAGGTCAAATGTTTGACACCATGCTCTAGGCATAACAGAGGGGCTCTATGTAAGGATTCTGAATATGCTGGTCAACAAAGAACAGGAAAAGCTCTTAGATACAAGTTACTGGGATACTCATGTATTCAAATAAGAGACAGCATACATTCCTCAACTCTGAACCACTAAGAGATCTGAACAAATTCTCACCCACCAAACAACACATACCTCACTAGTTCCTGAGAAGCAGAGACTGAAATGAAAACTGAGGAGAGGGGCAAGAGGGGGAAAAAAAATTCACACTCTCTCTCTCTCTCTCTCTCTCTCTCTCTCTCTCGGCTTGGCTTCGCGAACGAAGATTTAAGAAGGGTGCAATAGTCCACACACACGTGAGCCTCAAATAACAGTGTAAGAAATATTTTATCACTATGTGGAAGATTAGAAAGAGAACATGTTCCTACTGATAAAATGCTCTTTGGAAGCACCATGTGCTTTTATACTTAATTAGTTCTCACAAAACAATTTCCCAAGAACAACACTTTCCCTGTAAGCTCTGTTCCTCATATATACATGTACATTTCCCACAGCTCTTCTGTGCTGAATTTTATTTTCCCTCAGAGAAAACTGCGACGACTAATGTGCTATCCAGTGTTATTACAATGGTTTCATCTACTCCTGACCTTCCCATAACCAAAGGGCAAAATATATTCAAATTTAACATAAGGCAGAGAGGGAATGTTAAAAAAAATATTTATTCTATAGTACTGAAGTCACAGCAAATCTAATGTATACTAACATGTTTGAACTGGCTATATACTGGAGGTTGCTTTGACATGGCTGACAAGGCAATTTTTACAGTACAGAAAAACAAAGCAAAGCATATTCACAATCCATTGCTTGTTGTGAGACATTGTTCTCTTGGGTCTTTTTATCACGTAGGCCATTAATAAGGACCTGTTCTCAACATCTTCCACTGTACTGAAACCAAAAGGGCACTAACAGGTATAAAATTCCTAAACCAGGTAAGTTACTAGGATTCTCGTGTATTCAAATAAGACAGAACATAAAATCCTATGCACCACCCTTATAGCAGTAATACAGTATATTTTGTTTTCAGCTTCAGCGCCCTTGACAAAATACCTATCAACCCAAAGATGCCACCCATCTTCCACAAAAACCTGAACTGCATATAAAAATATGGGTGTGCATAGGAAATAGCAAAATACCTGAACCAAAAATATACATGAAAACAAGGCTTTTTTGTAGTAGGAACTGCTTTGCATATTAGGCAACACCCCCATGATATAGCCAATCCTCCTGTGCTTACAGTAGGCCCTGTACTACGAATCCTGAAAGCTCTTGGAGAATTGGCTACATTAGGGGTGTGTGGTCTAATATACAAGTAGTAGTAGTAGTAGACCTTTATTGGCATTGAAGGTCTAATATACAAAGGATTTCCTGCTACAAAAAAAGTCCTGCATACCAGCCACATTTCTGCTTTGTTACAGGAGATGGACTTATAACATTCCTATTCTATTGATGTGTTCCCCTTGTCATATGATAATGTGCATCACTTTCTGATCAACTGAAGTAAAAATACAAGCTTAACACTTCCCATAAGCTTCCGTCATGGTCAGATCTGGGATCATCACAAAACTGGCACACTTATACCTAACAAAAATGTCATCTACATTTCATATAATATCAATGAGTGAGACTGATAATCTTTGATATGGCAAACATTACTAACAATAAAATTTCTGGTGAATTAAACAATTCCAACCCACACTTGAATCTCAAATGTCACCCCCATCTTTTAAAAGGGTCCAAGAGGAGATACGGGAAATTATAGGCTAGTCAGTCCGACTTCAATACCGGGAAAGTTGGTGGAAACCATTATTAAAGAGAGAATTTGTAGGCACAGTGATTAACAAATGTTATTGAGGAAGACTCAGCATGAGTTCTGTAAGCGCAGAAAAGGGCAAGTAGAATGATTAAAGGGTTGGAACACTTTCCCTACGAAGAAAGGTTAAAACACTTGGGGCTCTTTAGCTTGGAGAAACATTGACTGATGGGTGACATGATAAAGATTTACAGGATTATGAAAGGGAAAGAGAAGGTAGAGAGAGAAGTACTTTTCTCCCTTTCTCACAATACAAGAACTCGTGGACATTCAATGAAATTGCTGAGAAATCGAGTTAGAACTGATAAAAGGAAGTAGATCTTCACCCAAAGAGTGATTAACACATAGAGTTCACTGCCACAGGAGGTGGTGGCAGATGCAAGCATAGACAGCTTCAAGAGGGGATTGGATAAACATATGGAGCAGAGGTCCATCAGTGGCTATTAGCCATAGCATATTGTTCGAACCCTCTGTCTGGGGCAGTGATGCTCTGTATTCTTGGTGCTTGTGGGGGCACAGTGGGAGGGCTTCTAGTGTCCTGGTCCCACTGATGGACCTCATGATGGCACCTGGGGTTTTTTTTGCCACTGTGTGACACAGTGTTGGACATGGCTTCTCTTATGTTCTTATCTACAGGGCCGGCTTACCCACTAGGCAAACTAGGAAATAGGCAAACTAGGGCACCAGCAGGGTGGGGGATGCCAAATTTGGTGTCCTCTACCTCAAAAAAACCCAGCCCCCCATAGGGTATAATGGAGTGCTCAGTAGACATTTCCTTTCTCATAACCCTGAAGCAGGGGGAGGACCTCCAAACCAGAGGTAAGGGCGCCTAGTGGGTGTGCTGTCCCTGCTTGGAATACAACTGTAAGCAGGGCCCAGAGGGTAAATAGACTTACATGTAACATATATAACTATGCAAACAAAATTTCAGTCAAAAGTCTCAGTTTCCTACCTTACCAATTAAAGTTGTACCTTGTTTAAATATCAGTTTAGGTTTGAACAAGGAGGGACCCAAGATTCATGGAGGGGCAGGAATTCCATCCTCTCCCCCCCCCCCTTGCTCAAGGAGCAACCCACTTGCTGGTTTCCAGTCTTCCCTGCTCACCCATGCACAGTGCTGCCATCTCCATGACTCAGGGGGAGGCAGTGGTGACCCCTGCTCCCCCCCACACCTGCCTGAAGAATTTCCCATTCCTCCTCCTCCCCTCTTTCTCTTTTCCCACCTGTTCTGCTAAAATAACACCAACAGCAAAAGATAAATAAGGGATTTTCCTTAGGGGTGAAAAACCTTAATCTATTGACAGTGCAATCATAAACAACATTATATCGTGGCTTCAATGGACTCGGAGGGTATGTCTCTGTATAGGATTGCACTGGCTACCTCTGAATTACATAGATGATGCACTGGTGGCTTTCCATATTCAGAATATTTTTATAGGAAGATTATGCAGCTAAGCAGGTACAGAAGAAAAGCAAATTAAAAGGTATTGCATAGGACAGAAGTAGGACAATGTAATGCTCAGTCTCACCTTGAGAATGGCCTTTGTGCTGTCACATCAGCTTATATCAGCACCAAAGCTCAGCTGAATTGATTATAATAATTAGGAGTTAAATTAATACACCATGGTCCTTAATATCAGTGCCACCTTTGTTTCTCAGATGCTACTATCTTCATATTATTGAGCAGCGCAGTCTATGTTAAAGCAAAAGAAACTCACAGTTCAAACCTACAGTTTAAACTCATTTTGGATGAAGAAATTCTATTTAAGTTATCTCATTAAAAGCAAGTTTTGCACAATCTTAATTTACTTTACCTGTGATATATATGAAAATGGAAAAGGAACATCTAGCTAATAATCATGCAAAATACATATCCTGCAACTATGATGCATTTTTAGAGTTGTCTTTTTTTTTAAGCACTTCAAACCTTTTGATCTTTATATTTCCATAAAGTAGGATGTTCTCAGGCTCATAGGCAGGTATAAGTGATAAGTAAGCCACATCACAGATTATGAATTTATGTAGGATAATATTATGCCTTGAATGTTTGATGTGGCCAGAGGCTGAATAGCTATATCTACACAATTAGTTCACACATATAAGCATTACTGGACTTTTTGATGATATAAGTTACAGCTGCTAGATGAAAGAGTGAATAGATCTTGTCATTTTTACTAGCAAGAGAGTGATTGAAGTTTTCATCATATGGCAGAAGAAATATAGAACTTTTGGAACCACTTCTGCTATTAGGTCTGAATAATCTAATGCTACAATTTTAAACTTACAGGATGTTCATTATCGCTCAGTTCACAAGACCTTTCATACTATATGGTTTGGAGAATCCGAGATAACCTGCAGGTCCACATGATCCCTTTTCACACCTGGAGACTTGTTTCACTTTCAGTTTAAACCAACTGTAATTTGGCATGACATCAAAATAGGTCCATTATGTTTCCTTCAAAGCTAAAAATTGGAAACGATAGTTTCCAGTTCTAATATACAACAAAAGCATTACATTGTCTGCCAATTTTGAAATAACATCTAACTAGTTAGTGCTTAACAGCAAACTGAAAGTGAAACTGAATGAGAAGGGAACAAAAAGACATGCTAGCCCTGCTTAATTTTTGATACTTATTCTGGACAGAGCTGTTTGTATCTCTTTGCTATGTACTTATCCTTTTGCCTTATCTCTGAATTTGCTTCATGGGGTGCTACCATACCACCACTTATACTGAAGAGACATTATCATACTGCTAATCTCAGTATGTCTTTTTACTATGTGTAAAATTTAGCAATAGCATATTGTCATGATTAAAAGGCACTCTGGGTTCCTAACCACTTTCAAAGGAGCTGCCTTACTGAAGCAGACTTTTATTTATTTATTTATTTATTTATTATATTCAATTTATATCCTGCCCTACCCCACTTTGACCTTTTGCTGATGTTGCTTCAACAAGGAAAGCAGAATATGCAGAATACAACCAGTGTATAAGAGTGCAGACTTTTAACAGCACATGTATAACATGTTCAGCTGACTGATACATAGTTAGCAACAATAATTGATAAAGGACATCAAGTGATTAGAAATAGAAATGGTGCCAAGACAAGACTGACAGCTGCTTGCAAAGAAACCAGCAATCTGGCATGCAGGAAAAGGTACCATTTTCTATCTTTGTTCCGTTGCTTTGTAATGCAGACAGAATGTTATCACTTAATGCACACTGAAAGTTTAAACAAGAACAATCAAAATGAAATGAAACAGTAATACAATTCCTTGAGCGGAGAAAAATAGATAATGCTGCTGTAGGAAAACTGTATAATAATAATAATAATAAAAATAACCAGGACAGTCAGCATTGGAAAGAGTACAGGGGCTGATTCAAGGCAAGGGTGCACGTTGACTTATAAGTAGACTGCATGTCTGGCCATTTAGTAACAACAATGTGATTATTTCCAAGACTGATTAGCAGTGATGTTGTATAGAGTTAACATTTAGAAACCAGATCTCAGACTCCAGATAAAGCAATGTCATCATTACTTCACAGCATACCTGACCAGCCCACATGGTATGGCAGGAGGCCGTCTGCCTGTGGGGCTCATTGGCAGGAGAATTTAAGTTGCTGCTGTGTATGCTGCTATGTCAATTCTGGGAGTGCTATGTCACTTCTGGGAGAAACTAGGCTCCTAGAGCTACCCTACGTCATTTCAAGGTTTTCCCTAGAAGTGAAATAGCTGTGCATACAATGGAATGGCTACCCATGTCCTTGCCCCCTATGCTCCCACTTGTTGTCAGGCGTGACCAAGTAGCCCTAGCCCACATACATACAATCCTCCGCCAGATCACAGAACTCCAAAAGCCTTCTACAAATTGTTTCAGTCATTTGATTTCATTGTAAGACTAGCTGGATACAAATACAATTTGTACCATTTTGATTTATTCTTCAAGTCTGAAGAAGAAATAATTTTAATACCAACTGTATTCACTGACTGTTTAATTAAGTCATTAATTAATCATGCATTGAAACTATAAAGTTTTAATAGGATTTTAATTGCCACTGTCTTTTATGCAAACTATTCTGTAACTAGTGTCAGTTACCTTGATCCAGAGACACCAGTACAATATGGCTCTGTGCACAACTCATATCACATGTAATAATTTGACACAGATCTGTACTCACCTCTGGAATCAGGGATACCAAAAAGTTCTGCAGCTATCAACAGAGGATGCTAGTGATGCCTGTATATACAGCAGCACTGTGAACTGATTTTGTGCAAACTGACAGTTATTTTTAATTGCACTGAGGAATCCAATATGAATGCATGTATAAACCACCTTATTACAATGGTATTCACTCCACAGAGCCACATTTGCAATTCCCATCAATCAAAAGACCCACATGATACTGTATGCCTTGCTCACTACCCTAGACATACAATAATATACCACTGTAATACAGCCCGTTTAAATTACCAGAGGGCCCTGGATTGTTTCTCCTCCACTACTATTGAATTGTGGTTAAACTGCCATGTGTTCTGTAATCACCAAAGGGTCTATCCCCCACCCACTCCACAAAAAAGTTTTTTCTAGAATAAAGACTCCCCCTGGTGGATCTGTTATAAAAAAGAGGCTCTGTGATTTACTTGATAATCTTGATTTACTTGATAATCAAAACGTTTGAAAAGTCATTTTCTTCAAGAACTAATGTAAAGTTTACAACCGCTTCCTACTATATGACATCACCATTCACTGAGTAACACCTTTATCACGTATCAGAATACAACTCTTGATGAATTTCCAACTATATTTGTTCTGTTTAAAGAACTGAATGCATGGACATTTCTTTCCCTTCAAATACCAGTAACATTCTTGCACCATTTAAACAAACTAATTATGCTCCAGAGTATATTTATCTATACTGGAGATTATACAGATATAGAACTATTTGCAGAATGAGTCTTCATCAAACACTTTATTAACTCTACCGCTTTCCAATCCATTTCTTTATATATACACAGGCATCAATGGAATCCATTTAAATTTTGGACACTGGAAAGAACTCAAAGTACATATCTAATTTTGGAGTCTAATTTGCATGGTTTTGTTTTCAAAATACAAACCCTCGAATACTTCACAGTTTTTCTTCAGTATGTAAAGTCTCATTTTTATTGCTGCATCCACAGGCAGAACAGATATTAGGTGCAAGGGATAGAACACATTTAAGGACAATCAAATTCCTTTATTATTTTCCGTGTGTTAAGTATAGCATAGGCCAGGTCCTAGCCCCACTACTTCAACAGCAAGGCCAGGGTCCTGGCCTCACTACTTACCACTCCCGATTTATAAATTTTAATTCTTGTGCTCGTTGCCACCGTGGGACCTTGTGTTTTGAGTCAGAGGGGAGAAAAGGGAGGGCAAGGAGATGGCTAGGTGGAAGAGAAACAGTGCTAGGAGGGTCGCCTGGCATTTCCCTTCGGCCTTCCATGATGGTTGAGTCAGGCCGTGTCTGAGGCAGTCAACGGGGGAAAACCCAGGGAAAAGACAAGGCCTGTAATTCTGCCTCAGAAGAGAGACACCTGCCTCAGCCTCCTCCTCCCCCCCACCCCGATGTGAAGCCAAAATGAAGAGGTGCAGTGCGACCACCCACCATGGGGGCTGATCTACCCACCTGGAGAGGAGAGAGAAGATGGCTGATGACAGCTGCCCAGATGAGTGAATGGCTGCCAGGGGGACATCTGGCACAGGGGCACAACTGGAAGACAGAGGGAGGGAGCCAGCAGCAGGGGTGTGTGACCAGTGAGGAGGCACTGGAGGTGGTGGGGAGGAGGTCCATGCTGGTCATAGAAGGGGATGCCCATTTGCACAGCAGTTCCATTGGAAGTGGGATGGGGGAGACCAAATTCCCCCCCTCACATTAGATAAAGCTGATGGGTTCATATGTGAATACAATACACAATACAATATGCAGGTGTCCCTTCTTTTGCATACATGGGGGCCCCGCCCAGCTGGTGACTGGGATTGGGGGAAGAGGTTTTTAATAATCCCTATATATGAGGACCCCCATGGTGCAGAGTGGTAAACTGCAATATTGCAGTTAAAGCTCTGTTCATGACCTGAGTTCAATCCAGGCAGAAACTGGGTTCAGGTAGCCGGCTCAAAGTTGACTCACCCTTACATCAGTAAAATGAGTACTAAGCTTGCTGGGGGTAAAGTGTAGATGACTGGGGAAGGCAATGGCAAACTACTCCATAAAAAGTCTGCTGTGAAAATGTCGTGATGCTACGTTACCCCAGAATCAGAAATGACTGGTGCTTGCAGAGAGGACTGCCCTTACCTTTTTAATTTCTACATGGCTATGTGCCCCACTAAACAAAAAATCCTGGCTCTGGCCCTGGTTCTTTGATATATTAGTTATGAACAATATACTAACTTGCAAATAATAACATTGTCATTCGTGACCAGCACTGTTAACTGAAGCTTCCTGGGAAAAAACTGCTTCTGTCTTTGGACATAACAGTCAGGATTGGATACATGAGAATCATGTAGGATGCTTTGACAGGGAGACTGTTGATAATGAAATAATGAACAGGTGAAGGTTCACAGTTTCCACTCTATAATGTTTATAGTTTAACTCTATAAGGAGTTAAAGTGAGACAACAGCCTCACGTGGCAGATTTGGGGTGACTCACTGTGTGACCCTTCCCCCTGTTTCCTCTGATAACTGTTCCTACCCCAGAGTAACTAACTCCCATTCCCCAGCATTATGAAACATAGCACTGCAAGCCACACATACTCTGTAAGGCTTCCTGAACTCTCAGGGGACAAGGAGTCAAGGCTAGCATGTGGAAAAGCCACGCAGTGGCCTCAGGTGGTACCAATGATTAGCCAAAACTGTCCATCCATCAGTCACAGCCACTTCACTCCTAAATACTGACTTGAAAGATGTTAATTTAAAAAGGAATTCACTTCTAGATAAGTATGTATAGCCTCATAACAGAGTTCTTTGGAATTCATAAATTAAATCCATATCCTATCTCCTGTGTCTCTCAATAGAAATTTCAGTAACTCATGATGTAAATAATGCAATTTTTAAAAAATTAGGATATCATATTATAGATCAGGGTGTCAAATGTGTGGCCTGAGGGCCAGATCAGACTCCTGAGGGCTCTGATCAGGCCTGCAAACATCTCACTGTCATCTGCTAAGTTCTCTCTCTATTGCTTCCTTCTGCATCACAGCTTGCTTTCCCAGGCTTGCTCATCGCACAAGAGCAACAGATCAAAGCTTCTATGTTCCCCATTGGCTGACCAGAACGTGAAGCAATTTATGTACAAAAGCTCACAATGCCCAGCCATTTCATGTTTTCTCCTGGTTCTTAGGTTCAAAGCATTAACCATGAGATTGCTGCAATGAATGTCAATAAATCTAAAGTAAGTTTGCAGCTTTCACACACACACACCTGAACAGCATACTCAAGATTGCTACAGCACAGACATGTCTCCAGATTTTGATGCAATAATTCAGATCAAGAGGTGTCAGTTATCAGAGTATTAAATAAACACAATATTGCAAGAGTGCTAATCTTTTAAGCATATTTTAAGTTGTTTTTTTTTTAAAAAATATTTGTGTTTGTATGTGTCCTTTATAAAGTTTATATCTCCACCATCTGGCATTACATTTTATGACACACATAACCTGGCCCTACAAGGTCTCATTTATGTCAGATGTGGCCCTCATAACAAATGAGTTCAACACCCCTGGTGTAGATAGCTACACAATACAATATGCATTGTCAATATCACAGTCATTCTTCTTGAATATGTGCTTTTCAGAGCCAACTGAAACTTAACAGAAAAGGCACATGATATAGTCCAAGGGTGGCCAAGCTTGCTTAATGTAAGAGCCACATATAATAAATTCTAGATGTAGGAAGGAAGGAAGGAAGTTGGGGCAGGGAGTGAGAGGAAGAAATAAACCAACTTTAACTTTAAATACATTCTCCAAGCTGCCAGCCAATGGGGCACTAGGGGCTTCGAGAGCCAAACAATATGTGTGTGAAAGAGCCACATATGGCTCCTGAGCCACAGTTTGGCCACCGCTGTTCTAGTCCTTCTTTGGTGAAACAACTATGGACTTAAAAATCAAGATTATATGTTTAAATACCCCTAAATACAATCAACCAATAAAAGAGATCCTAGCTGGAGGCAAGCTAGCACATAGGGGAAAGGATGTCTGTTCCAAAACAGGCAGAGAAGCCATACAGGAGGGCTTTGACATTTGTTTCTGTACATAAATTGTATCCTTATCTTACTGAGAAAATAAAATTTACTTCACAATTGTTACAACACTCTAAAAATGTCTTGCATTACTATATACACCATACTTAAATGTTCTCAAAAATACACCATACTTAAATGTTCAAAATAACCATCATATTTTGAAAACATCCCTTTGATAGATAACAATTTTATTCATAACACAGTGCAGTCTTGAATTCATTTGAACAAGCAAACTCTTTCTTCAGGGGCTGTACAAAGATTCTAGACATTTGTTTCCCTTCAACAACTCTTCAGTATCATTCATACTAAAAGACTATGAAGAGCTATTCTTCACATGCGCCATAAAACTAAAAGACATGGCTGATGACAGGAACCCATACAAATGTCAGGGTCTACAGAACTGCAGAAAACAGAGTTACAGACTCTGACCTACTAGGTGGCAGAAATTGCCAGTCATAGACAAACCTCCAGCTGGGAGATGCCTGATTTAGATTAGGGTCTCTTTAGTCTTCTGTAAGTGACTTCTCAGAGCAATCAGATTCACTGGAGCTCTCTTGGGGGGGGGGGGATATGGGGGAAGGAGGGAAATGAATAGAAAGGCCAACAAGATAAAACCTGACTTCAAAGTTGTTCTGATAAACACCCAACTGCAGAAACATTCAAAAGGAATTGAAGAAGGGTGGTGTTTTCTGAAATCCCATGAAGCAGTAATTTTTTTAAAAAAAGGAAACTGGGCATCTTTTAAAGGAGTCTATGACCCCATCCCACAATTCTGCGGGGCATTCTGCCGTCCGCACTTTGAAGAAAAGACAGCAGAGACACACACCCTTATTCTCTGAGTCCAAAACATCAGCGGTGGGATTGAGAATATATTTCCAGTCCAGCCACCTGGTGGGTTGGACAACATTCTGCCTCAGAGCCCGAGGACAAGAAGTCCAGCTCAGATTCATACACGTCAGTCACTGTCATGTGCCCCGCCAGTCGCCCTCCCCCCCCGCCCCCTCCAAAGTGGTCTGACTCACCTTATGGTCCAGGACGCTGATATAGCCTTCCAAGGGGCGAGCGGGGAATCCTGGTAGGCGTCGCTGGCCGCTGCCGCCTGGCGGGCGCGGGCTCTGGGATTCCACGGTGGCTGTGGCCGCCGCCACCTGCTGCTGGCTTTGCTCTTTCTGGCCTCCGCCGCTGCCGCCTCCACCCCCACCGATGCTGCCGTACATGAGCAACAAGCTAGTGCACATGGTGGTGAGCGCTAAAGACACAGCCAGCCCATGTCGCTGCAAAGGGGACAAGGAGACACATTGAGAGCAGGGGGAGGGGCTAGGCCACCCGGGGCGCAGAACCGAAAGATGACCGGCAGCCCGAGCGGCGCTGTCTTCTGCCTCCCCCCCACTCAGAGTCGCCTGCCTGGCAATCGGGGCTAGGCGGCCGAAGGAGTGCCCACACCTCCGGGCGGGGGCTTCATTCGCAACAGCGCGCGGTTCACTCGCATCCCTGCCAGCCAAGCCAGTCCGCGGGGTTTGCGCCTTCTGGTTGCAGCCGTTGCAAGTTTGACTTTTGGGACGCTTCCTGCTCATTGAAACATTTTGGAAAGCCTGCCGAGGGAGGGCGGAACGGTCTTTTTCTCTTGCCCCTGTTCTGGTGTCTCAGAAATCGGGGCGGCTGGCTCCTTTTACAGTCTGCACAAGTTTCCAAGGAAAAGTGCTCCTCCTCATTGCCCTTCCGACACCTTCGCGCGCGGCCCCTGACTTTCTCCCCCCGCCCCCTTAGTCCTTTCATCTGTTCCCCCAGCTCCTTCTCTAGCCTAACATTCTCTCCCCCGCCCCCAGGCGGATATTCTGCTTTTGCATTTGAAACGACTGGCAGGAATTGTTGTAGGCAGACTTTATGCCATCCTCAGCCCCCTTTTAAGCAGGTCGGCTTCGCCACCCTGCCTGTTGTGCTCTTTCTCCCCCCCACCCCGTACCCCCCTTCATTGCACATGAATTAATGGCTGGGTGAAAGTTATCTGCTTTTTTCTGCAGGTCTGAGCCCCGTTAGCAAAAAGCCCACAAACTGGACAAAGCTATACATCTGAGTAAGGGTGAATTACCCTAGGCAGCTCTAGAAAGGATAAAAGATGCCCTCCCCGCGGCAAACACCCACGTCAGATTGGTGGCTTCGTTTCAAGTCCCCGGGTGATCTGGGATCATTAGTTCCTACAACTGACTTACCATCAGCGTCTTCATTTTTGAGCACCTCTTTATACCGAGATCTCAGGCTTGACCATCCGAAGCCACTTTTTCCTCTAGGGTTTCCATTGCGAAGGAGCTAGGGACATTGTTTTCCGGCCCTCCCCCCCCCCCCCCCTGTCTGTCAGGATTGAGAGCGAAAAATACAAAAATCAACAGCGGAATCAGCCCAACCTTGAACTGCCGTAGAAAGCACGGCTGTTGCAGAGATTAGAGACAGAATTAAAACCGGACCCTTTTAGAGTCTCCCAGTGATCTACACCACTACCGACTGCCGAAGCTTTCTGGGTCCTAAGCCACGCCATGTCCTACTATCTTCCCCGGCTCGGAGACAGTTTCACGGTATCTGGGAGTTAGCTGTTGCTCTTATTTCAGTTCCTTTTATTCCTAGGATAAAAATCTCATCTTGTTAGGAAAGCTACTTCTTCTCTTTATGAAAGAAAACAAATCACCCCAGGAGAGAATAATACATCCTATTTCACTGCGCTCTCAGCTCTACAATGTCATATTTAATCGGTGGGTGGTCTTCTCTGATCAACAGAAATGACATACTTTGAAAATACAATAGCAGTATACCTTGCGGGCTCGACACCAGTTGTATTTATAAAATCCTATTCGAAATACAATCCCCAGCCTTTTGGGGAGGGGGGGGGGTTTGAAAGATTCACCAGCCCATAATTTTTGAGTATCAAATTTTTTGGAGAAGGTGGGATTTATGTGTATGTGTGTTCGTGCTTTTAATCTAATGCTTCAAGCACAAGAACACTAACTAGGTACTAAGAACCAATGAGCTCAATACGACTTACTTCTAAGTAAACAGTTTTGGTTGCACTGCCTTTTGTATTTATTTGTAACTTATTTGTTAAATCCACATTCTGCTTTTGATACTTAGGTTATTTAACTGCAGTTTTTAAAATTTCTTCTAAATATCATGACTGTGGCAATCATTCATATATCTTTTTATCATATAATTCTTCCTATGCAGTATCATTCTAATGACAGAAGTATAAAATCTAACTTAAACTTCATGCAAAAAATTAAGTATTGTATGGCAGTGGGTGTAGTATAGCCCGGTGATCTAAAGATTGTCTGGCAGCCTAAAACTCTGATTCTTTTTGTGATGAGTTAAGTTTATTTGGGGGACTGAGAGAACTGGGACTTAACCAAGGTCACCCAGCTGGTTTCAAATGGAAGAGTGGGGAATTGGACCCGATTCCCCAGATTAGAGTCCACCACTCTTAATCACTACACCAAACTGGCTTTCTTTCTTTCTTTCTTTCTTTCTTTCTTTCTTTCTTTCTTTCTTTCTTTCTTTCTTTCTTTCTTTCTTTCTTTCTTTCTTTCTTTCTTTCTTTCTCTCTTTCTTTCTCTCTTTCTTTCTCTCTTTCTTTCTCTCTTTCTCTCTTTCTCTCTTTCTCTCTTTCTCTCTTTCTCTCTCTCTTTCTCTCTCTCTCTTTCTCTTTCTCTCTTTCTCTCTCTCTTTCTCTCCAGTTTGGTGTAGTGGTTAAGTGTATGGGCTCTTATCTGGAGAACCAGGTTTGATTCCCCACTCCTCTACTTGCACCTGCTAGCACGGCCTTGGGTCAGCCATAGCTCTGGCAGAGGTTGTCCTTGAAAGGACAGCTGCTGTGAGAGCCCTCTCCAGCCCCACCCACCTCACAGGGTGTCTGTTGTGGGGGAGGAAGGTAAAGGAGATTGTGAGCCGCTCTGAGACTCTTCGGAGTGGAGGGCGGGATATAAATCCAATATCTTCTTCTTCTTCTTCTCTCTCTTTCTCTCTCTCTCTGTGAAATATGTGCCCCTTCAAAATAATCCATTTTCAAACTATTGCCTTGTGGTTAAATTAGTACTTCTTATGAATAAAATTCTGTTCTTATTGCATATAGCACATAATTGTAATATATACTGTCACATCTAACTTATAGCAGCAACATAGCATTAGAGATTATATTAAGAAGAAAACTACCAGCAAGCTAGCTGAACCATGGTTACAAATGCCATCTTTTTCAAGGCTGAAATAGTCATTGAGATACATTTTTCATCTTTATAATTCACTCATAAACTATCAGTGGAACAAATGCCATCTCTAGTATGTCAGAGAATTAGCACTTACAAGTAATGTTTTTAAAGAAGAAAGTAAAGTGATTGTCAGATATGCACAATTACTTCAACAGATGAACAATAAGCATGTTTTATTATCTAAAATAAGGCTACTGTCACTGAACAAATTATTGCTATTTATTCAATGTGTGGTTTAGGTCTGAATAGCATCCGTTGTTAATACAGGAGAATTAATATGAGAAGAATCTTATCAGGTCTTGGAAATTCTTTATCTTGTAGTCTCACTTGACACAAATTAGAGGAACAAAGGGCCAACTTGATGAATAATTGGAAATAGATGAACGGTGGCTCTTTAAGTCTTTCTACCAGGGACTACAAAGAAGAGTTTATATACATTTTACAACACTTTTTTATTTACTGCTAGCAAGCAGGTTGCTGGAACTGGCAAACTCTTCATAGCAAACTCCATGCCAAACTAAGACATGTGTATGATTAAGGTTCACAGATGTATGCTGGACATCTGTTACACAGTATGTCTAACCAAGTCATCAAGCTTATGAGTTCGCTAGAACTAGTTGCTATTGATTAAGTGGCTGAGCTAAAATTTGCAATTTAATGCTGAGCTTGCGTTGACTCATGTCCAGTTGTTTGATTCCTAGATATTTAATTAGATTGCCATGATGGTCATGGACACAGTTCTTGGCAGCCAAACTGGTATAAACAAATAAATGCAATGTAAATTTTGCAGCCGGTTTTTTGTGTAAATGTGGTGTGTCAAGGGAAATTTTAAAGTCAATTGGAAAACAGCCCAGTTACTTAATTAATGTTAAGGTCTGCAAAAATTAAACTCTTTAGCTCTGTATATGTTTGTTTTACATTATTTCTGTGTACATATGTGCACCATGGAAAATGAAAAGATTACACTATACTCTTAATAATTGGATTTATAAGTAGCCAAGGAGTATAGCTGAGTTTATAAACACTTAATTGACTTGCAAACAAGTCAATAAACCATTTTAAGAGTTCATCTGACTTTCTGGTTTCACTGAGAAGTGAATCATAACAGCAATAGTTTCCTTTTTAAAATGTAAGGGTCACTTAAATAACTGCTTTTTAAAAAATATCAGGGCCAGTTATAATGATATAATACAAATGGTACACATTACAGACCTGCATTGTGTAACTGCAAAAATGGAAACTTAAAAGATTCATGTACACTATAGAAATATGCTATATGAAGCTATAGCATGATTATAAATCTTTTTTAAAATGATAATATTAACCAAACATTAACATTTAACAGATACAAAAGGCAGATCTATAAGGCACACTGATGGAACTGTATTCCTACTAGGCTGGAAATCACCAGAAAATTTGTTGATACCATTTCCATCCAAGGAGTTCAGACCATTGTTCCTGGAATATCTCTTAACCAGATCTATTTAGCATGAGTTTTCTGGAGGATCACCAAAGACTAGCTTTCTGAAGACCGACAAAATGCTTTCCAGCATTTTAAAACAGACTAACAACTTCTTCATCCTATCGACCCTTATTACTAGAATCTGATTTACTTTTGAACTGCTTCTATGTTGTTTTTTGGGCAGGTGGGGAGGATATGTGAATGTATATTAATGTGCTTTTGAATTTTGAACCTGAAGTTGTACTGGCATATTACTTGTTCATGCTTCCGTATCACTATATTCCTGTAGAACCCTATGTTTGCAATAAAATTGTTGAAATTGAGGGGGGGGGGGACTTCTGCATGGGGCTTGAGGTCTACCCTTGAAGCACTTCACTAATTGAAACCAACCTCCACAGTTTATTTTTTCCCCTGGCATGAAGCAATATTACTTATTTAGTACATTTTTGTCTCACCTTGCTCCAAGGACTTAAACTGGCATATATAATTCTACCCTGCCCCCCCCCCCTTTATCCTTACAAAACCCTATGAGGTAGGTTAGGCTAAGAGAAGAAGAAGAAGAAGAAGAAATGCAGATTTATACCCCGCCCTTCTCTCTGAATTAGAGACTCAGAGCAGCTTACAATCTCCTTTAGCTCCTTCCCTCACAATAGACATCCTGTGAGGTGGGTGAGGCTGAAAGAATTCTCACAGAAGCTGCCCTTTCAAGGACAACTCCTACGGGAGCTATGGCTAATCCAAGGCCATTGCTGCAGCTGCAAGTGGAGGAGTGGGGAATCAAACCCGGTTCTCCCAGATAAAAGTCGACACACTTAACCACTAAAACAAACTGAGAAAGTCACTGGTTCAAGGTAACCCAGTGAGCTTAACAGCGTAGTGGGGATTTGGACCTGAGTCCCCTAGATCTCAGTCCATCTTTCTAACCACTACACCATACTATAGCACAAGGGTGTCAAACATGGGGCCCAGGGACCAAATCAGGCCCCCGGAGAGCTCCTATCGGGCCCCTGAGCAACTGGCTGTCATTTGCTTCCTTCTCCCTCTCTCTTGCTTCCTTCTGCATAACAGCTTGCTTTGTAAGGCTTGCTCAATCGCACAGGAGCTACAGAGCAATGCCTCTATTTTCTCCATTGGCTGAGACTCCTTCCTTGGGAAGAAAGGGTGGGGGAGGCAGAGCTTGCTTTGCCAGGCTCTCTCAATTGCACAGCAGAGCTACTGAGCCAAACCTCTCTTCCTTCTATTTACTGAGGCTCCCCCCCCTCCTGGCCCCCTGGGGAAGGAAAGAACCAGAGCTTCCTTTGCCCAGTTCCCTGGATCCCATGGGAGAAATACAAAGAAAGGACCTTTAAGACCAACAAGTGCTAACGTTTTAAACATGTTTTAAGGTTTGGGGTTTTTTTTAAAAAAAATCTTAATTGTGTTTGTCTGTGTCCTTTATAAAGTTTATATCTCTGCTACCTAATCTTAAGTAAGTATACACATGGCCCAGCCCAACAAGGTCTCATTATGTCAGATCCAGCCCTCATAACAAATGAGTTTGACACCCCTGCTATAGCAGTTTTGATTTACAAAATCATTCAGGGGTGGCAGGTTTAATCCCCTTGTCCTTATCTGAATCAAGGCTGTAAAGAGTAGCTATGCCCTGCTTCCACATACAAAATTAGATGTTTCCATTTCTGACTGTAGGTTTCCTGCATGGAAGATGCATTCAGTCTTCCTCCTACTTTCAGAAGGCTCAGACACAGGTTTACCAGCTAAGTAAAGAGTAATGAGCCCAAGCATCTAGCATATGCCATAATTATAAGCATAAATAATATTAAATATTTCAGAGTTGTTTCAGTTGAATGTACTGAATGAACGTTTGTTTGAAATGGATGAAGCATATACATCATCCAGAGAGACAGAAACTGCAGCAAAAGTTACTCAAGGCACAAACAATAGTATTTTTTTCTTAGTCTACTAACAGTGCAATCCTGTAAGGCAGAGATGTTCCACCAGATATTTGGTTGTGGGTAGCAACAATTCTATGTTGGCACTCCCACTTCAGCTTCACACCTTCTGCGAGAAAGTAGCACCTTTAGGATCTGATGCCATTAGGGGATTGTAATGTTTTTAATGTTATTTGTTTGATTTTATTTACTATAATTGCTGTAATAACTGTTGTGAACCACCCTGAGCTTACCTTTGGGAAGAGCAGTCAACAATGCAGATAAATAAATAAACAGTCTTATCTGGTTTATTATATGCCTTGAATTTTTTACATATAAATGGTTGGTAAAGGGCTGTAATAAAGAATGAATAAACACCACATTGGATAGGATTCCAAGTAGACCTGTTTAGGATAAGTCACTACATGAATTAAGTATCTAGGTTTGCTAACCAGGGCTTTTTTGTAGCAGGAACTGCTTTGCAGTTGGGCCACACACCCCTGATATAGCCAATCCTCCAAGAGCTTACAGGGCTCTTCTTACAGGGTTACAGGCAGCACTTTTTTTGTAGCAGGAACTCCTTTGCATATTAAACCACACACCCCTGATGTAACCAATCCTCCAAGAGCTTACAGTAGGCCCTGCAATAACAGCCCTGTAGGCTCTTGGCAGATTGGCTACATCAGAGGAGTGTGGCCCAATATGCAAAGACCCTGGTTACAGGATTGGCTACATCAGGGGTGTGTGGCCTAATATGCAAAGGAGTTCCTGTTACAAAGAAGTCCTGTTGCTAGCAATCTAGAAACCATACCTGTGAAGGGTGAAAAATAGAAAGCAGTGCCTCTTGTCATGTTTTTTTACAAGTGCTTTCACCCTCTACTCCTACCTTCTGTGAAACAGAACTACAGTCTTCCTTGGTGACACAGGGCAAGCAAAGTGACCTGTAGAGCAGCAACGACATATTCCCTCACTACTTTTAAGTTTAAGGAATAGATAATGCCCAAATCACAACGGCAAGCCTAAGTCTATTTTGAATACAGAATCTTATTGTTGGGGGAAAGGGCATAGCCTATAATTCACACGTATTTGCAGCTGCTTCAATGTGGCAGGGTCTTTAATCTGCTGTCAGGAACCTATGAATTATTTATCCAGTTTTGTCTATCCCTCTCACATGCAAATCCCACCCCCACCCCGTCATTTACAAATTAGCAATCTATTGGAATTTGAGTTGTGGTTATGTGTTAGCATGCTGTGAGTGCTAAGCCTAGGAGCTGCTAGGAATGTGTGTCATGGAGCATTCTTCCTAACTGGAAAAATATTTGGAGTTGGGAAGATTTCAGAAAAACAATATTACATTTAAAGTGCTACTCAACTCTTAATGGACATTTATTTGAATCATTTCATAACACACTATTTTGGATTAATTCCAGTGCTTTTATGATACTGGCAAAATATGTATGGCTAAGAGGTGAGGAAAAGGGGAACAAGATATATATTTACCGGTGAGTATAATGTTTAAATTGGATAAGAACTGTATTTGTTCTTGAACACCTGAATGGGCATATTTGCTTGCAATACTCCTATTGTGTAAATGGGGCTTCCACTTCTATGCATGCAAATGCTCTCCCTAGAATAACCCCAGAGTCAGCTTGTCAGCATCTGTCCTCTGCATACAGAATGCCTTCAAGGCACTGCCATGCAGAGTCTACAGCTGTCCTCCTTTCCTCAAACCCAGGATTCACCCTTAAACATTTAACAGCTTCATGCTTCTCTGTAATGCACAACATTTTACTTTTCATGTAAAAAAACCTGATGCTATTATTCTAATTTAGGGCTACACATGGTTCGTATTGATGTGTTTGTAAGAGAATTTCCTATGCAAGATCCTTGTCTATGTTTATTTTTACATGTATGCTGAAGCTGCTGTATACTGAATCAAAAGCTTTCTGGAAGTCAACGTAAACAACATCTATTGGGTCCCCTTTGTCCATATGTTTGTTCACCCCCTCAAAGAAGGGGGTGAAGAGCTTGCAAGCCTACCTATTTCCACCTCCTTCTCTCCTTCACACAGAGTAGAAATAGTGTTCTACCTATTGGTCAGTGCTTAGATGCTGACTGAATTCCCAATGCTAAGCATGCTTACTTGAAAGTAAGCCTGCATTAAATTCCTCTTTGACCTCTGGGAGCCACACAATATGTGTGAAGGAGCTGCACATGGCTCCAGAGCCACAGTTTGGCCACCCCTGCTGTATTCCATTCTGCTGGGCCACCCTACTTCCAGCCTCCAGGTCAGCCAGTGCTGAATATCTTCATCCAACTGTACTTCTGCAAGACAGGCTCCAAGAAGGGTCACAGTCTTTGTCACACTTCCAATTAAGCCATTCCTTTGGGAGAGGCTCCCAAAGAATAAAGAACTGAGACCAATTTCTCACTAGTGTTGCTCTGCCCCTAGGTTTCTGTTTCCTTGATGCAAGTTACTGATTTCCCACCAGTTGCTCTGCATGCACATTTTGAAGTGCAGCTCCCTCCAGCTCCCCTTGCAGCTTTGTGATGCTGTCTTTTAAGAATTAAAAAACCACAAGGGGAACTGGAGGGAGCCACACATCAAAATGTGCCCACAGACCAACTGGTGGGAAATCAATCACTTGCACCAGGGGAAAACAAGCCGGGGGGGGGGGGCAGATATGAGAAACTAAGAGATTTATAGTTAAAATTAAATTTAAGGTAAAACAACTAAATCAGATGGTTTTTGCTTCTGAAACGATTTACTCTCTTTGTTTGGGAACAAACATTTCCAGTAATCCAGTTCATGGATCACACAACAGGTACTTTTCAATGAGGAGACCATTCTTTAACTTTTAGCTATTTTCAGCTTTTAAGATGGATGAAATCTGGTGGCTCTCTGCCTTTAAGCCATCTAAAATCCTATTCTGTGTTATCCTGTGTGTCATGCCAAAATTTACAAGGTTTCATCCATCAGGATGTTTCTTTTCTCTAACACCATAAGGATCTCATTTCTCACACAACAGATTTGTGTTAGGTATTATTTTTTAAACATGATAGCACACTTTTGTCTTTTGAGAAAAATGAGGTGATAGAGGCATGAGGAGGCAGTTTTCAGCTGAACTGATAGTGCAGGAATTTTAGGTTTAAAAACATTTTTCTAATATAAGGTCACACACCTAAATCAGTATGTTTGAAGTTCTAAAATTCAGTTGTTTCCTCTTCATTCAGTAGAAAGCTTTCTCAATAACCTCAGGAATGAGCTTCAAAACAGTTGACAGCAACTAAGAGTTTCAACTATGTTGGGAATAAGTCCATGATAATTGTGATTTGTACTTCTGTGTCACCTCCATGTGTGTTTTCTAATTTATGTAAACATTAAATAAGAAATGTTTTGTTTCTTTTTTGCAGAGATAAATTATTAGAGCATCTAGATTTGCATCATAGACATAGCCAATGGAAAACAGTCAGCAGCCAGCATGGTAATGAGATCACTTTATAGATTTTTTTCAAACTGCAAACTGATTCATGAAATGCTTTTCAAAACTGAGTATGTGCATTAAGGACGGGTCAAGAAGAAGAAAAAAAACAATATACTGGATTAATCAATACTGTCTCCCTTTTATGAAATTGGGCTGTCTTTGAACTTTCTGACAGAAGCAAATAGCTAAAGAATGAAATATTGCAGAGAAGGAAAAAGCACAAATGAAAATACATTTGGAAAAACAAGGTAAGACCTGCTGACTTGGCTATTTTACTACATTTCCTTATTCTGAATAGCAAAAATAAGAGGTATACTTCTGGCTATTTGCAAGCCAATCTTTCATGTAGGACCGGGAAAAAAAACCCCCATCATGATACAATATGCAGGTTTCTTTCCCATTTAAAAATACAGCCTTGGTTTAACAAAGTAATGATCTATACATTTTAAATATTTTGGTTATGGGACATCATCTTTGAACATTTAGACTATTTAGAAATAAATGTCACTGAAGCACAGTACTGAAAATATACTTTTCTAATTAAAAGGTTGGGCATCTTTTTAAAGAGTCTAAATATATTTGCAGAAGACAATAGGAAAGAAAAACTTCTCTTCCTAAAATTGACTAATTGAATGGGATGCTACAGAATTAGTAGAAATTAATTTAAATGCTGCAATTTTTGCAAATGATTGGACATCTGTTTCCTAAGCATTAGGGGAAGAACATGCTATGTAAAAGAAGGAATTCTAAACAAGGTTTACTGTGGCAGATTGTGATTTGCAGTCCACATTTGTTTCCTCCTCTCTGGCTAAAAATATTGTAAAACAATGTTGTACTTGAAAAATTAGCATTAAGGGAACAGACTCATCCAACTAATATGCAAAGAAGAAGGCACAAATAAAGCATGACAGAAGACTAAAAGATAAAAATATATTATGGTGTCATTTCAAGTGCTTTATGTATTAGTAGTTAGCCCAGAGGGATATCTCCTGCTGTTACCTACACAAACACAAACATCACTTATGATGACAGGCTGACTCGCAATGCTGACAATATGTGATTCTGTTACTTTGAAATCTGAGGTGGAGAATGCCAGAAACTCACCAAGTATCTTAACATCAGCCCAGCAATTGGTTTATTGGGGGAGGGGGGATGATGGTGGATATGGAAGGAGTTAATAGAAATTATGCAGCCTAAGTCAGTGGATCCTCACTGCTCAAGTGACAGTGGAAAACTAGCAAAAAATTGCTCTCCTTGTCTTCTGCAAGTCTACCACAAACAGAAGGCCATATGCTTGATACTTCTATGACTACCTTCATTGTGGATAGGTAAAGTTTGTCTGAGAGCAAGCAGTACCTTGTGCTATTTGTATTTTACTTGTATTTTGGTATTTTGCTATTCTTACTAGGAAAGGTTTTTACACATGAACTGAACTGCAAAAAATAGATAAAACCTATGCCATACAGTCTGATAGTAAAGTGCTTAAACTCTAACAGTGAAGTGCATGTGGATACTTAAAGTAGTACTAATGACAGACGAGAACACCAGCCCTGTAGTGTAGAGCCACCTTTCTCGAGCTCAGAGCTGTTTCCTTGCTATTTCTGAGCCATTCTAGATCTTAGCTGGGCCTCACTATTGTTTGAAATGTAGCCGTGTTGAGAAACATGTAGGCATTTATCGGTTTCCTAAAGTACAAAGTCAGCACAAAGGCAGTGCATGGTTAGGCTGACCCTCCAGAAAGATCCTTTATGCTGACCAAGAGATAGTTTGGAGATTCATTCATCGAGCTCTATGGTCATCCTTTCATTGCAATGGAATAAGACCTACAGAAAACCCATCCTGGAGAGCAAGCAGCGTCAAAAGTTGAGATGAGACCTGTTCTGTTGTTCTCATCCTCTCAAAACATTTGCAACACACAGTGAACATCCCTCACCACAACAGAGGCAGCTGCAAGTGAGTTCCCCTTGGTTTGCAGTGTTGACTGGTGGGACTATCTGCTTCAGGCTACTCCTGCAAGGTGGGACAAGTCTAGAAAACACTCAAACCCAGAATCCCACCTGACATTTTCCTAACATTTTGGTAGAGAAAGCTCTTTCTACCTATGAGGCAAGGACCAACAAACATTGTGGGGTGAACATAAGAAGAGTTCTTCAGGATCAGACCTTCTAGTCCAGCATCCTGTCTCACACAGTGATCAACCAGTTCCTCTGGAGGTCCAACAACAAGGTGCAGAGGCCGAGACCTTCCCCTGATGTTGCCTCCTGGCTTTGGGAAATTTAGTGCCTCTGAATGTGGAGGTTCCCCTCAGTCACCATGGTTAGTGGCCATTAATACACATCCTCCACGGATCTATTTAATCCCCTCCAAAAGGTTAATGAGGTAAGGATTTCCCTTTGCAGAAGCCATGCAAAGATTGCTCCAAAAGGTTAATGAGGCAAGATTTCCCTTTGCAAAAGCCATGCTGATTTTCCTTCAGCGGTCATTTACCCTATATGTGCTTAACAATACTCTCTTTGATGACCGTTTCTATTAATTTTCCCAGAACAGATGTTAGGCTGACCGGTCTGTAACTTCCTGGTTCCCCTCTGGATCCCTGGTTAGTAGATCAATCCCTGGTTAGTAGATCAATCCCTGGTTAGTAGATCAATTATGTTACATCTGAGTACTTTGGGTGTATGTCATCAGGATCTGGACTCTGGAGACATATCAGTTTTTAACTTCCATGATAGATCTAGAACTTTATCTGTGGTCACATCAATTTTGCTTAGTTCTTCAAACTCTATTCCTGAAAATAGTGTGGCATGGGTACATGCCCCAAACTTTCCACAGTGTTTACAAAAGCAAAAAAGTAATTGAGATTCCCTGCCATCTCCCCATCTTTCATTAGAAATCCCTTGATTTCTGTGTCATCCAAAGGCCTCACTGCTTTTCTGGCTGGTTTCCTACTTTGAAGATATGTGTGTGTTTGTGTCTGTGTGCACTAGTAGCAACCTTTTCCTCACTATCTCTTTTTACATGCCTAATTATTGACTTCCATTTCCTTTATAAGGCTTGTGGTGCCTCCGGCTCAGTTCATTGGGGTAGACTTTCCACTTTTCAAAAGAAGCCTCTTTACTTTTTATAACTTGCTTGACTTGTGTTGTTAACCACCCAGGCCTTCTTTTAGACTTGGCAGTGCCTTTCCTAACCTGTGGAAACATAGTAAAACCCCCAACAAAACCCTGGACATATTCCACCAGACATTCAATGACTTTCACCCCGCCATCAATGAGCCAATCTATGCAAGAAATAAATTTTCTGGACACTACTGTAAGAATACACAATGGATGCATAGACACTACCTTATACCAGAACCTACTGACAGACAAACATACCTACATGTCTCCAGCTACATTGTATACAGCCAAGTTCTTTGCTACAGCCGCATCTGCTCCAGTCCTACAGACAGAGATTCCCACCATAGGGATCTACAACAAATGTTTTTGGAACTGAAGTAGCCACTTGATGAAGCCAGGAAACAGATTAACAAAGCCAGAATGGTACCCAGAGAAAACCTGTTACAAGGCAGGCCTAAAAAAGACAATAATAGAACACCACTATTGTTCACTTAGGCCGTTTTCCCACTGACCTTACTCTGGAGCGACATCCCTCTTCACCGCGCAGATGGTGATTTCCCACCAACTGCTGCGCACAACCAAAAAGTGCCGCAGCTTTTGCATCGCAGATGTAAACCGCTAAAAACCAGTTTACATCTGCGACGCAAAAGCTGCGGCTCTTCCTGGTTGTGCGCAGCAGTTGGTGGGAAATCTGCGCAGACGCTGTGCAGTGAAGAGGGACGTCGCTCCGGAGTAAGGTCAGTGGGGAAATGGCCCTACACTCTCAATTCAAAACAATTCAATGACTTACAACCTCTAGTGGACAATGACAGTTGTCTTTCGCAAGTATTGGGGGACAAACCTTTTCTTGCACACAGACAGCCCCCTAGTCTCAAGCAACTCCTCACCCACAATAATACAACATCTAATTTGAACATGGACACTGGTGCCAGAGCTTGCAGTAAACTCTGATGTCAATTTTGCTGCCACATAAAACCAGACAACACAATCATTGGACATAACAACATCAACTACACCATTTAAGATAACTTCACTTGCTCATCTTCTAACATTTTATATGTCATTAAATGCCAACAATGCCCTTCAGTTCTTTACATAGGGCAAATAGGGCAAACTCTATGCCAAAGGATAAATGAATACAAATCTGACACTAGAATTCACAAGTCTTAGCTTTAGTTGTCTTTGTAACTAAGTCTTTAGAAATCCAAAATAAGTCAATCCTTGTAAAAGATTTTTTTGTTCTTTTGTTGAAAAAGATTTTTTGTCTTTCTGAAGAATAAATTATTTTGATGAACCATTCAGTTGTCTCCAGATATCCACTATACCCAATTTTTCCATTTACTTAAACAATTTTTTTTTAAGTTCCATCTGTATACTTTTAATATTCCTCTCAGTTTGTCTGGGAATACAACTCTATTCCAATCCCAAATCAAACACCAATTGTCATAAGAGTAAGTTTGTAATATACCCATCAATTGTTTATAAAATGTCCCTTTGTCCTCATTGGGAGCATAGATTCCCATTAACAAAATCTTAACCCCAGATAAGGTAATATCAACCCCTACATATCTACAATCAGCTTTGCTGGCTAGCAACAGCCACTCGGGAGGGATGGAGGACTGGACTCAACCAATGGGATACAAGTATCCTTGATCGATAGTTTGATGGGCCAAAGACTGATACCCTACAGTCCCACTGAGCCCCAACCAATCAGGATGGTCAGATTTGCCACCACAGCAGGAGAATTATTACTAAAAGATGATGATGATTGTTCCTCATCAGCAACTGGCTTTGTTCAATGTTCCTTCTACTGTTTTGCACAAAAACTTCAATATCTTCTCCAAAAGAGAAGGGGGGGGGGAGGTTCAGTGAGACTTATATGTGGTGAAAAGAACTCAAATGGTAGGTTTACTGTATCCAGCTGTGGCATTTTGATATACATTAGCTTGAGCTAGAGCTAAGCAGAGGCCAGTTCACCCTTGGACTGTTCCTTCTGCTTTCTATTCTATGCTACACACACACACACACAAGACCTGTGGCATCATAATAAATGTGTGGACTTCGATAGATGCATTAACTGTCATGTAAACAGTGTAATGTAAACTGTCATGTAAACAGTGGATCAAAAATAATCAAATATGAAAAATACAGCAAAATCTGTGTCATTCTTATCTAAAACTCAGATGAGTACAAGACACTCAGAGTAACCATTTGCAACAGCAGTAACATGGTAATAAGTAGTTACTAGAGTTAGAAAACTAATTTAATACCTGTAATGTTAGAAAATCCCATAATATGCCCAGTTAAGATCTATATGTCTCCTCTGTTCTGGCAGAGCACTGTGAGACAAATCTTAATTTTGGATTATTGCAGGAACATTTGGTTGCCCGCTTTGATAAATGAGACTACAGTATATGTGGGTGAAACAAAGTAGCTAGACACTCTTACGGGGGAAAAAACCCCGCTTATGATCAAGCTATGTTGTACAGGGTTAAAACAAAATAACAGAATTTATGTATGAGTGGCAATATTAGTTCATGATTACAATCTTTTCATAGTGTAAAGTGAAGACTTTGAATATGGAATATGTTTTTAATATGGAACTGTTATGGAATAAACAGTTCCTTTATTACATTGTTTTACTTTATTGAAAAATAAAATGTTAAAGCAAATGTTTACAGCATGGGAAGAGAAAGGATTATCATTAAAAGATACTGTATATGA
This sequence comes from Heteronotia binoei, assembly GCF_032191835.1. Taxonomy (NCBI): domain Eukaryota; kingdom Metazoa; phylum Chordata; class Lepidosauria; order Squamata; family Gekkonidae; genus Heteronotia; species Heteronotia binoei. Next base: position 133,638,084 of record NC_083224.1, on the reverse strand, counting down.
AGGGAAAGTCTAAGGGGGTATATCAGGGATAAAATAGGTTCTAGACATAATCAGAGAAGACCAAAAGGTCAAAAATACTATCTAGAAAAGGATTAAGCATGAACAGTACAATTTCTGTCACACAAGGAGGAAAAGAAAGCTCTAAGACATGTGCCCTGGGCTTCTGAAATGTTAAATCAGGTAACAGAGATTTAGTAAGTGTGGTAGATGGCAGCATACTGAGAAGCCCTGGGATGCCATGTGTGATAGTTTACAAGTATACTGCAAATAGGAAATTCTAGGAATAGCAACAGGGTTCAGCCTACAGCTTTTAAAATAAAGATATGATTTAGAGACAGATTTGCCTGGTCCTTTCAAGCCACTCTCAAAGCTTTGTTGTCACAAGTTGGGGAAGATGAAAAGAAGCCACATTATAAATCAGAGGAGAATGGTGGAGAGAAGTGCATATTTTCAAAGCACAAATGTGTGAATGTGAATAAGAAGCAACTTACTGTCATTTGTTAAGTCTAGCGCATTTATCATCCTGCCAAGTATTGAGGCAGAATGATTTTATTACTCTTTCTGATCATGTCAACAATTGTTCAGTAGCACCTTAAAGACAAATTGTGGTAGGGTATGAGCTTTCGTGATCAGTGACTCATTATTGAGCAGGCGTATAAAAAAACCCTACAAAATGATTATCTGCATGCTATATAAGTTAACAAATGTAATTTACAATCTATGCTTACCCAGAGTCAAATGTTTTCTTTCCGTTTCAATGGATATAATGATGTGGAATATAAACATCACCCACATTTCAGAAATTATTCCTCCAAACTGTAAAGTTTGGCCCATGTGTTTACATTGAAGCCTCAGAATACATATACTTCATATATTGGATGAAGAATGTTTATCTAACATTTCTAAAAGAGACATGTGCATTTTGTCCAGTTTAAGCATTGGAATCCAATACTAGCCTCTGTTATTATTCTGTATAAGAAAGTGGACAACAATAGTAAACCTGTACAGTAAAATGTAAGGCACATTCAAGGAGCTTGAAGCTTCTTCTGACCCTAAGAAATTCACATCTGAGTCTAATCTTTTCATTTATAGTCTGCCTTTCTCATTAGGACTCAAGGTAGATTGCAAGCTTCTTAAAGGCTGGCTCTAATTTTAATCAAAATACATCAGCAAATCAAAATAGAAATACCACAAAAGTCAACAGAGCTGCCACAGTACCCAAGTTAAGTCTAATGATCAAAATATTCAGTGTCAAATTGATGGATTAAACCCCTTTAAACTGTGGTGCATTTCTCTTCAAAGAACTAATTTTCACGCTCAGATCTGCTTCATGTGATGGAGATGCAGTTATGTGTTCCACACACATGCAAAAAATGTATCTGTCTAACCTTTTTTTATCTCATAATTCTCCCGATTAGAGCAGTATACAGTGGCTGGCCTAGTGAGCTGGAATTCATACTCAGGTCTCCCAGGGTCTAATCCAGCATTCTAGAAAGTATGTTGCACTGGGAGTGTAAAAAATATGTATAGTACAGAAGCCCAATTTGTCACCCTCTAAAGATAATTTGCAAAATGTGACAATGTATTTCAGATATGATGGCAAAAAGTCCTCTCTGGTTCCTAATTTTAGTCAAACCAGCTTATTAATTTTATCTGTGAACAGGCTACTTTCTCCTTTTTCCACTCTATTAATATTGTCCAGTTCATAAATCTTTTGATCGTTAGGCAAGGAGCTTTAGTTTTCAGAAAGGATCCTTTTATTGAAAGCTCAGGTCTGCCATCTCCAGACCTTTGTTGCACTGGACTATGCAAATCAGGCGCTGACCAACAGATGCTGCCCAAGCTACATTGTTGTGCTGATTAGAACAGTATTAAAAGTAGAGTACACAAAGGGAAGACGAATGTAGGTCATGATTGCCCATTTTGCTTCTTAAATGTAGGTTTTAATAAATTGGAAAAGTTATTGGCCAATTGAGCCAAAGCATAAGTATTAAAATAATTCATCCTGAACAACATGGGGTTTTATTTTATGTTTAGTGCAGAAGGTTCGCCTGCACGAATTTGCTGTGCTTATTTAATATCCTCTTTAAGATGAAAAATGATGCCAGCCCTGTGGTAATAGCATCTTTTGACGCTGAGAAAGCATTTCTCTGTATTGAATGGCAGTTACTCTTTTACTATGATGGAAAATTTCAAATTTGCCATAAAGGCATTGCATCAGTGACAGTTTTCTGAGTAAAGATGCATACTAATGACACAATATTCTTTCACTTTTTATTTTCAGAGGGACCAAGCCAAGGCTGCCAAACTGCAGTGCTGCCAAGGCTGCTATTGTAAATAGAAATAATATCTGAGCTGCCAGAATGGTGTGCACTAAAGACAAAGATGCTTCTTTTAACATCATGCCTAACAACAGGAGAGACATGTTTTATCCTAAAGGGAATGATAAATGTAAGGTAACTCTAGGCATTAAGGTAAATAAGGGACCTAGTCAAAGATCTTGAAGATGAAGAAAAAGAGCCACAGGCTAAAGGCTTTCACTGCCTCCCATGTTAATTATTCCTATCATCAACAGTGCCCTCAATCCAGTCTTTTGATGAGCAGCCCTACCAAATAGCCAGGGGGGTGTTCAGTTCCAGTGTTGTTTTACAATAAGACAACAGTGAAACATTTTAGTATTTAGTATTTTCCTTTCAAGTAAAAATGGGAATGAATAGGGAGGGGGAAAGGTCACAATTTCAGTGTTTATTTATTATTTCAGTGTTGTCATACCAAGGGAGAGCATGGTTGTATTAAGATGATGAGACCAACATAGATTTCTGAAGGGATAACAGTAATGGATTTTAGGCCATATGTAATATTGGCAAGATATCCCATGCAGCCAGTCACCTAAAGCTTGACTGATAACATAACTCTACTTTTTATTCACCCCTACTGAAATAAGAGTAGCTAACTGAGAGGAAAGACAGCATTTTATTGCCCACTCTCAACAGATCTCAAGGGTAAGCAGGATCAATATTTGGATAGGAGACCACCAAGGAAGACTCTGAAGAGGAAGGCAATGACAAACTACCTCTGCTTTTCACTTGTTTTGAAAGCCCCTTGCTGGGGTTCCCATAAGTTAGTTGCAACTTGATTGCCGTATATATATATACAGAATTGAAAAATGTTGGATCATACAATGTGCAAAGTTTGCATAAAGAAGTGGATATGGGGGGGCACTAATTAGATAAGATGGGGGGCAGTCCCCCCATGCTTAAACAGCAATTAGTTCTAGTGAATGCGTATATTTCCTGTTATGAGATACAGGCTTAAAGTATACTGTTTGGTTTGTTTGTTTTTGCTAATTAAACTTAAATACATTGAACAATAGGCTATTTCCCTGAGACTTTCCATCTTCTCCAAAACTAAAATTGCATCCTTCTAAATCAAATCTAATCCCTGTCAGATTAGGAGCAATCATATGTACATGTCTGTCAACCAATAAACAGTTTGTTGCTCCTTTGTCAGTGCTTGTTGAACATACCTCGCCACAGCACAACATTAGATCCAGGCATAGTCCTGCATTAGCTGGGTATAATATAACATAATCTGTTCCATTCAGCGGGCCTTGTAAAACAGAAATGTTTCACCAGTCATACAACTGAGGCAGCAAACTGGCCTCCCCCAGTCACTTCTGAGAGTCATTTTAGTGCAGTAGTTAAGAGCAGTGGACTCTAATCTGGACAGCCAGTTTTGATTCCCCATTTCTCCACATGCAGCCAGCTGGGTGACTTTGGATCAGTCACAGTTATCTCAGAGCTGTTCTCTCATGAGCAGTTCTCTCAGAGGTTTCTCAGCCCCACCTTACTCAGAGGGTGTCTGCTGTGGAGAGAGGAAGGGAAGGTAAGCAACTCTGACACTCTGAGTGAAGGGTGGGTTATAAATCCAACTCCTCTCCACCATCCACTCTGTCACTGTATCAATCTTCACGGACACACAGGCAGCAGAACCTCACTTTGCAAAATTTTGTTATTAGTGCCTAAGTCCGTATGATTTTAAATTTTGATCTGCTGTTTTGTTAGTCCATTTTTAATAATCTGTTATATAAGTTTTAACTTGTTGTTGCCTGCCCTAAGCCTTGTTGTGCAAAGGAAGGTGGGCTAAAAGTCTAATAAATAAAGAACTTTTGAAATGAACATTATACTATGCTTACAAAAAAATTCTGTATATATAACATGATAGTTATATCCATTTTATTAATATTTCCTTTCCAATTTCCCAATTGCTCAATAACAGCAAATGAAGTAAAATAGGCTATGAAACAGTGGAACCCCAGAGACACAATAAATACAATAAGTGACAGGGGATTTCAGCCTCGTCCTCCCACATGCAAACTCAACACCTTCCATGATGCATTGCACCAATCTATCTTGGTAAACATATTATTGTCCCTGGAGAGAGTTTATGCATTTCATTTAATGTATTTAATTCAACCTATTTGATGGCAATCTAGATATAATAATAAAAAGTAAGCTTATTGTATCTCATAATTCTGATTTCACCCTTCCTATGTCCTATGGGAAAAGATAAACCATATGCCTCTCCACCATGGTGAAATACATAAGCATCACATTCATCTAGCGTTTATACAGCTCAGCATGGATAAACTTTGTGACTCAGATTCACATTTAGGCGAGAAATATGAAAAGAGAAAATACTAGTCAATTATGCTCAGTCATGCTGTCTTGTCATTTGAGTAACTAAAAAGCCACTCAGACAATAAGGGAATGATCTGCAGTGGCTGATTATGTAGTAAAAGATGATACCAGTTTCACATGGTCAGGTTATCAACCATGCAATCCTAAACAGATATCAGACTTTTAAGCCCATTAAGCACAAATAACTAAGGATACATAAATGCCATAACTTCTGGAAGTGCTGTCCTTTTCTTCTTCTTTGATGTATACAATTGTAATTGGCATGTTTGTGTGTATGTACATGTTTATGTGTGTGTGTAAGAATCTACAAAAGAGACAGGCTTCACTTGAACCAGAAGGGAACTAGACTGCTGGTGATTAATATCAAAAATTTGACTGGCAGCTTTTAAACTAATCCCAGGGGAAAAGTTAACAGGAGCTGGGGAGAGCCTCTGCTTCAGGAGAAGTCATTCCACTTTTCAGCCAAATTCAGCAATGCAAGTGGTGGTAGAGTGGAGGTTGAAAAAATCCATATTCCACTTCTTTCACCATGTATTAGTCTTATTTCTGATGCAGGTGTAGAGAATACTCAGGTAACATCCAGGCATCCAACAGAGAAAACAGTTTAGTTTATTAACATCTTGTGATGCCTCCACAAAGAAGGGTACAGTCAAAATCAGATGAAGATTTGTTATAAGTGTGACAGAAAAAAACCACTATGTCAAAGGTTGACAAAGATACCAAGTTCATGACTTGGATGTACACAGTCTGTTTATAAGAGTATTGTCTCACAATGCTGTTGGTTCTGCTGTAACTCAAACCCCTGGGTGTTCCGCTAATATAACTTTAAGAAGACTTGCAATAAAGTTTAAGTTGGAAACAGGGGCTGAGGCAAATATTTGCCTCTTCAAATATTTAATGATTTCCCAGGTCAGAAAACAGTAATTAAAAGTGATACAAATCTTGTAGTTTATGGTGGAATATGAATAAAGCCTTTAGGGACTATTGTCCTTGAAGGTTGTAATTCAAGAGGGAAATAAGCTATACTATTGTTTTACATAACAGATACAACTCTCCTGTTACTGGGTAGGGTAGCCTGTGAGACCTTGGATTTGGTTTGTCAGTTGATATTATACATTCAGCTGGTGTCACAAGAACAACTGTTTGCAATGTATTCTGATGTTTTTTAAGGTCTTGGGGACTTCGATATTTTTACCATATTCATGCTGATTCATCAGTTCCCCAGTTATTCATGGCTGTAGTGTTTTGCAGTGTTTGATAGGTTAAAGCAACGATCCCCAATCTTTTTGGCACCAGGGACCAGTTTTGTGGGAGATGTTTTTTCCACGGACTGGGATGGGGGGTGAGCGATGGTTTAGGGATGACACAATTGTGCACTTTATTTCTAAGAAAATCACAAATACACACACAGACATACAACACACCTTTTTTACTTTAAATATAAACATTTTTAAAACATTAACAGTCTTGCAATACTTTGTTGCTGATACTCCAGTGCCTGGAGTGAGGGAGTCTTCAAAACTATAGTCTTCCCCAGAAAAATAGCTACAATTCCTAAGAGGCAGTACAATAATAGAGAGACAGCCAGGCATAATGGTCAGTATGATCCTACTATTTGGGAGGCTTAAATTCAAAATTCCCAGTCTAGGCGAACTTGGTCTGAGTGTGGACAAATACTCTCACACAAACAGAGAGAGAGAGAAAGAGAGAAGACACAACTCATACTTTGAAGAGGCTGTCCTAGATTTTAAGTGTCACTGGGCTCCAATTTCCCTTGCAAACAGAGTTGGGGGGGGAGGAAGGGAAACAGATCTTAAGGGCCACTGGGCTTCAACTTGCAAACAGAGACCGGGGGCGGGGACTTAAGTGCCACTCTGTTCCAACTTTCCTTTGCAAACAAAGACGCAGGTGGGGGGGAGGGAGGAAGGGAAACTTATCAGTTCTTGTGCGGCCTGGTTGCCAACAGGCTGCGGACCTGTACCGGTCCGCAGACTGGGGGTTGAGGACCTCTGGGTTAAAGGAGACTTTATGTCAAATGAAAAGTGCATGAGTCATATCTAAAGTTGTGGGGCCTACAGATTGGGTGCATAGTTTGGCTATCACAGAAAAAAAAGAAAGGGGAGTTACACCTATGTCTTGATCCACACAACTTGAATAAAGCAATCCATAGACAGCATTATATTATTCCTACAATAGATGATGTTTCAAGTTGATTAGCTGGAATTAATTCTTTTTATTATTGTAGATGAGAAGGATGGATACTGGCATGTCAAACTGGATGAAGTTTCATCGCATTTGTGTACGTTCAATAATGCCATGGGGAAATGTTGGAAATGTACTAAACATGTTGGGTCTTTTTATCATATGTGGTGGACCTGTGAGGTGGTGAAAGATTATTGGAAGATGGTTCATGAACTATTTCAGAAAATTCTGAAGACACAGATTCAATTCAAACCAGAGTTATTTTTATTGAACATATATCCTAATGATTACTCGAAAGAGATGAGACATTTGTTGGCGCATGTTAATACAGCAGCTAGAATTCTTCTGGCACAGAGATGGAAACTCCAGGAAATTCCCACGAGATTGGACTTGATGGGGAAGGTACTGGAAACGACTATTTATCCCAGTTGTTGGCTGGGAAATCTAAAGAATAAGCAAGAAAATACTGGGTGAAGTTATATGTTTGGTTAGATGCTCAAGATTCTTAAGACTCTTTGGTGTGAACCTCTATCTTTTATCTCCTGTAATGTGTATTACAATGACATTTATATTGGTAATTTAAGCCTAAATAGATATCTTAAATGAAGACTTACAATCGCTAAAACATGTTTAGATGTGGATGATATAGTGTAAAAAGACAACAACAGTTGACAATATTGTAATTTAAGAAAGCATTTTTCATGCGGATTCGATTATTATAACATTAACATTTGTATTTCTAACTTTCTATTTCCCCTTTACCCATTCCTCTAATTTTTCTGGAAAACTAATAACAATTATATCCTCTAGTGAAGTACTTCAGTAGAAAAGTGAGGAAACCTTGGGCATATAAAAGGAGGGTAAGAAGAAGAAGAAGATATTGGATTTATATCCCGCCCTCCACTCCGAAGAGTCTCAGAGCGGCTCACAATCTCCTTTACCTTCCTCCCCCACAACAAACACCCTGTGAGGTGGGTGGGGCTGGAGAGGGCTCTCACAGCTGCTGCCCTTTCAAGGACAACCTCTGCCAGAGCTATGGCTGACCCAAGGCCATTCCAGCAGGTGCAAGTGGAGGAGTGGGGAATCAAACCCGGTTCTCCCAGATAAGAGTCTGCACACTTAACCACTACACCAAACTGGCTCTATCATATACACTGGGTATATGATAGCAGTTTATATTATCATAGCACCAAAAACCTCTGAGGAGCATGATCAGATTTTACATCAAGTTATGGAAACAGCAAGGTCTAAGAACATCAAATATAAGGGAAAGATTCAATTTAAGGGGTAACTTTCTGACTTGAATGCTGAATTACCCCTAAAGTTCAAAGCTGTGACATTTGATTTCAAAAGAGGGAACTTTACAAAAATGAGGGGAATAGTAATAAGGAAGTCAAAGAGAAAATACAAGAGACTTAAATCTATAGAAGATGCTTGGAAGCTATTTAAAACCACACTAATTGAAGCTTAGATAAAATTCATCCCCAGGTTAGGAAAGACAATGCAAAGTCTGAAAGAATGCTTGTGTGGTTAACAACAGAAGTCAAGGAAGCTGAAGGTCTGTCACAATTAACTGAACAGGAGGGAGCACAGGCAAAAGAAATGTAAGTCAATAATTAGGCACACAAAAAGAGATTTTGAGGAGTGGATTGCTAAAAGCATAAAGACAAACAATAGACATTTATTTAAATATATTCAGAGCAAGAAACCAGTCTGAGAAGCAGATGACCAAAGAATAAAAGGATTGCTAAAGGAAGATGGGGAGATGACAGAGCAGCTCAATTAATTTTTTGCTTCAGCATTCACTGTGGAAAGTGTGGGACACGTACGCATGCCACAGCCACTGTTTTCAGGAAGGGGGTCTGAAGAAGTAAGTCAAATTAAGGTGTTGAGAGATAAAGTTCTAAACCTATTGTGGAAATTAAAAATTGATAAGTCTCCAGGTCCTGATGGCATACACCCCCAAATTCTAAGGGAATAAACATGTGAAATAGTTGGCATACTAACATGTATAAGTAAAAGTAACATATCACTAAATTCAGATGCTGTGCCAGAAAACTAGAGAGTATAACTGTTACACCAATTTTTAAAAAGGGATCTAGAGCAGAACCTTACAGCCTAACATCTGTCCTAGCCAAATATGTAGAAATTGGAATCAAAATATTGTGCCTCACATTTTTTTGAGTGACATGAACTAATATGTCCTGGGGCAAGTTATCCAATGCAAACCTTTAATTCACTCTATCTGGTTGATGTCAGGAAGATCTCCTTGTATCTTCAAATAATCTTGAAGCAGCTCACAAAAACTCAATTCCAAATTTAGTCTGCCAAGGTCCTCTGAGATCCTATTTTTTCTTTGCTAAAAATGTGCTAAACATCACGAAGTATTCTGTCACTTTGGGAGCCATTAATTAATAATTCTTGTTATTCTCTCTAGGGTTTTTTTTTTGTATTTTGATTTTGCAATAGGACCAAAGTCATTTTAATGCAATAAAAATATTCAGGGGGAAAGCCCTCCAGTTACAGGAAGATGTTTTCAGTAAGTGATTATAAACTAAATAAAAAAGACTAAATAAAGTTTAACAAGGGTAAACTGAAAGGCAAGATGAACTCACTCTGATGTGTAAATGCAATTCCCTTGTGGAATGCTCATTTTCCTACAATAATTAAATTTGAACACTAAGCCAGTATGTCTATTTTTGATAATTATAAAAATGTACTCACCCATGTCACTGCAAATGATTAATATTTATTATTAGGACTCTTCTGTCGATATTAAACATCAAGGGAAATGTTCATTTTCCTTCACAGTGTAAAAGCTTAGTGCAATATTGCTGTATCCTGTTTTAAAACTTCAGATGCAAAGTAAAGAGATTCTTACTAATGTTGTACATCTGCAAATACATTTCTCCCACAACTTAGGGTTCCAATCTGTCTTGATTTTTCTCAAGGCAGTCCACAAAGTTAACATTTTGTCTTTTGGTTCAGCCTCATTCTACTTAAAGCATGAGCATATCTCAATTTATGGAATAACCATAAAATGAAATGCACAGCAATTCATGTTTAAAATATACATACATTTATTTTCTTCAATGATTCAAATTCAATGTTTGTGAGATGGAGGACAACCATTTTATTAATCTATACAGAGGATCACTATTTTATTAATCTGTATGTAGAAATGTACAAGATTTAAGAGAAAGACCATTTTTTGAGTTGGGTGAAAATAGAATACAGCATGGTGTAATAGCTAGAATGTAAGACTGTGATTCAGGACACCAAGGCTCAAATCCCCACTGAGCCTTAATGCTCTCTAGGTGTACTTGGGTTGCCTCTGTTTCAGCCTCACATATCTCACATTGTGATGGCAAGGATAAAATGAGGTTTGGGATAACTATGTATTCTATTTTGAGCTCCATGAAGAAATTATGGGAATTAATAATGGAATGATAGTGTATTTTACTGGCTATAGTGTCAGATTAGGATTTGGGAGATCCAAGTTCCACTGAAACTTGTTGGGTGACCTCGGTCCAGTCACACACTGTTTGACCTGGTTTCATTGCTGTTCCCATCCAGATGTAAAATGTACATCCAGACAGCAACATCTTTCTCACCTGTCTTTGAGCTAGCGTTATTTGGCATGGGGAAAGTCTGGCCCTTCCATAGTCTCACTATGCATCTGATCAATTCATCATGCTCTCAAGCCGCTAGGGCAGTCTGAACATTTCCTTCTAGTTTGGGGTGTTTTTAAAAGGTAGTTTGCAAGACTATATATTCACATCTCTCTCTCTTCTCAAAACTATGTTTTCTTTTTTAAAAAAAACTTCTAAAGAAAGATACCTGTATACTTAAGCTTTCTTCTATGCTTTGCAGCACACAAAATGGGGAATATGTTAATTTAAAAGATGAGGGTTTTTTCAGAGAGGGAGGGAGACAGTCTGAGAATGATACCCATGACTCCAGCTTCATTCTGAGCTTTTAAATAAAAACCTAAGCAGCATGCAGGACACAGAATGAGTATTCTCTCCCCTCCTCCAGCAATCCCAGCTGCCTCCTCCAGCCACCAGCTGCTGCCTTTCTGCTAGGAGTTTGAACCGCTGCTTCCCATAAGCACTTATGCACATGCTCAAAAGTCAAATGGTTAAAAAAACCTGCCCCACTCCGTGGCTGCTGAATCTGATCTATCAACCATGGGGTGAAAGCACATTGAAGTGGGTTAAAGAGGGAGGTCTGATCAAAACTCTCTGTTACAAAAAAAAAAAAAAAAAAAATCTTGGATCAATTAGAAACAGTGCCACACTGGATCAAACTGCACATCTGACCGCAGCCACTTTCAGCCAGGAAAAATGATAAAATGGAAGGGAAGGGAATGATATAAGCTGCTTTGGGTCCCCACTGGGGAGGAAGATGGGATATATATGAAGTAAATAAAATATGATAAATGGTGCTTTTTTTCCTCCTGCAAATTCTCTAAATCCCACAATGGAACTCTTATATTTTGGAAATGCCCTGTTTATGTTTCAAAAGCAGTTTGGGGTTGAGAATACTTTATACTGACAGTGAAATATTGTGTATTGCATCAATGGATTTAAAAGGCTGCAACTGTACTGCTTCTGAGAGCCAAGGAGTAAACTCCAAAAGAAACTACAGGCCTATGTCTGCTTTTGCAAAAGGATAGAGTGGTCTAATTAATTGTTACTGCATCAATTTCAGTCAGCAGTTGCAGTAACAACACTGATGATATTGATGGCATTGGAGAGCCAGGCTTAGCTCAGAATGAAAATGAGCAGGGGATTCATCTATTAAATCCATACTGCTGCAGGCAATGGGAGGCAGTGGAGCTTTTTCTTTCTTCTTGGTTTTGTTTTCTTGTTCCACTAGTTTGTTTTAATGGTTCAGCTTCAAGTGATTAAGAGTTATGTATTTATACAAGTCAAATCATACATGCTTACTAGAGCCCTGTGGCTAACACCAGTTCTTCAGGAGGATCTTTTTTAAAAAAATTGTTTATGTCTGCTGTTTAGTTTACACTGACATCTGCAAGTAGGTGTGGGAGAGAGTAGGTAGCTGGATGGGTGGGGGAGGTCTTCCAGTTCTGCAATCTTCTTTCAGAAAATATTTTCCTTTTCTTTTACTTATTCCTGAAAGTTGTTGGCAGCAAGCACACCAACTCCAGCATTTCAAGATAAGCTCACAATTTATTGCTGCCATCTGCAGTAAGTTTTAGGTCTAGCCCTTCCTGACAACTATCTTCTCCCTTTTATTTGAACAATCTAGTTGACTTATGACAAGGATAAGCCATCATCTTGTTACAAAATATTAGAATTTCTACAGCTGGCTTTTCAACTCTTTCTCATATATAAGATAGGCTACATAAAACTCAAGTACCTGCCAGTTTACCAGCACAGTATGTTGTATTTAGTTGTGTTTTCATCACAGTATGTTATACCTTCAACAAGTAACTGAAAGATCTGGAAATGTGAACTGACTCTGCATGAAGTCAGCTCTCTCTCCCAGCTCTGCAGCACAGAATTATGCATGAATCACATATTAATTTGCCAAAACTGTATCTTGAATTTGTATTCCTTTATAATATTGAGAAATATGATTTATTAAACATTATTTACATAAGGGCATATGACTTGTGTTCCAAAGGGCCTCAGCCTGAGGGTCATCCAGTCTCTCTGGGTATCCTTGAATGAACTTCTCCTCTTCCATATTGCCTCATTACTTAGAGTTTCTTTTATTCTCTTTCCAAGACATTCCTTTGTCTCCCAGGACAGGAGTAATGCTCCTGGGCCCAGCTCTTCTCCTACAGACTGTCAAACTGTTGTTTCCCCTGTCAAGGGCAGGAATGCCCCAAGGGTAAATTCAGGTTCTTCCAAGAAACTTCCCTCATCCTCTTTGCCTCTGTCCCATAGCTTCCTCCCACTGGTCATTTTCTTCTCCAGGGCTTCCCTCAGTCCCACTTCTTCTCATCTCCTGCCTCCTTCTGAACGTCTCCAGATCGCAGTAGGACCAAAGTCATTTTAATGCAATAAAAATAAAATAAAAATATTCAGGGGGAAAGCCCTCCAGTTACAGGAAGATGTTGTCAGTAAGTGATTATAAACTAAATAAAAAAGACTTTTAATATATATTTTTGAGATATGGTGACCAGCATTGTACACAGGATTTCACATGAAGCTGCAGCATAGACATATATGGGGAATTTATGTACTGCTGTTTTATTTTAATCCCTTTCCTAATAATCCCTAGAAAGAATTTTACATTTTCACTGTTATGTCTCACAAAGTTAACATTTTTCATTGAACTATTCGCTGTGATTAATATCTCTCACTCAACTTTTTGTTCTGGTTGCCTTTCAAAATCAGGCAATAGTCTGTCCCCAAAATAAAGTTACTTTTCAAACCTGGTATTTTCACCCACATTAATTCTACAGGAGAGTTTGTTAGACTCTCTCAGAATATGGAGCTATTCTACCCCTCCACCTTGTCATTCTTAAATAGCTTATATTCAAGAACAGCTATCCAAGAATTGTATTGATGTTCCCCATTCTACTAGGTTTATGAAATGTCTACTATATTTATATTCCCACTGAGCATCAAGTACCCCAGAAATGTCTATACCATTCTAAGTCTATTGGAGTCAGCTCTGCTTAGGATAGCACTGCAGCTCCCCCATCAGTGGCTTTAGCATTTGAATATGATTACCTATACCTTGTTCCCATTTTCGAAACTCCTTAAAATGTACCCATAATTTGTTTTTCAGTTGATTTAGAAATCTCATTGCTTTTTCAATATGCTTAAATATTTAATTTTTAATCAATCCAGAAGCATATTTATATTTTAGATATGATGAAATTACAGGCTAAGCAACAGTGTGAAGTCACACTAGCCAAAGACCCACTGTGAAGGGTTGACTCTCAAGTCAGTGCCAAAGTCCTGCTGATTTGAAAGGTCTTAATGTTTAAATTAATGGGTGCTTTATATGAAGTGAATTATCTAGCTATAAACTTGAGTCCCTACAAGTAAATAGATATTTTACATAGTTACAAATTCTGAATACTATGACTGCTGTGGACTTGTTAATTATTTTCAAAACCAGACACTTTCAACTCCAATCCTCTTAGGAGCACATGGGAAAGCTGAGCCAATGACATGTCACTTGCAAGTAAAGTCTGGTTTAGACTTGAAAAATATACAAACTAGGTTTAGTTTTCTAGTAACTTTCCAATGCAGAACCCAAAACCACACTAACTAGGCAGAGGATCTGTGAAAAGTGCCACAGTTTTCATCACAGTTACTTGCTATCCCACACAGGGAGTCTCCAGAAAGACATGGTGAATATCCATTATGATAATAATGGCCTATGAAACCAGAGGAAACTCTGCTCCAAACAGTGATCACAGATTCTCTGTACTTGTCTTGAGGATCAAAAAGCAAAGCTACTAGAGAAATGTTTTTTTACTTCCTGAATGAGTTTAGTGTATCCCGCTATTGCCTTGAAGGCGGGTATGTGCTTGCTTCCTGTGTCTTTGCTCTTGTCTTACTAAGAAGATTAAATTTATCCCCCACCCTTCACTCAGACTCTCAGAGCAGGTTGCAATCTCCTTTCCTTCCTCTCCACAACAGACACCTTGTGAGGTAGGTGCGGCTGAGACAGCTCTGACAGAACTTCTCTTGAGAGAACAGTTCTTTTTTTTAACTTTTTCTTTTTCTTTAACAGGTATAAAGAAGGCAGAAGTTTCAACTACAGGTAAGTAGGTAAGTTTACAGTAATTTTTAATGACTCATCAACAGTGTGAGAAAGGTAATATTAAATAATACCAATAATAATAGTAACAGTAAAGAATTTAAATGGTTTCCATTAAAAGTATAACATCTGTGTATATACTGGATTTCTAGGAATTATATCTAATGCTGTCAAATATTCAACTATTGGAAACCAGACTGCTACAAAATGTTTCATAAGAGAGAACAGTTCTGAGAGAATGATTACGGACCCAAGGTCACCCAGCAGCTGCATATGGAAGAGCACAGAGCAAATCCGGTTCTCCCAGATTAGAGTCTGTGCACTTAACCACTACATCAAACTGGCTGTCTTTATATTCCCTAAAGTTCAGCATAATGAACTAATAATGAATGCTAATTAAATTCCCATATATTCCCCACTGGAGCTTTTGTTGTTACATGTACAGAACACAATCTGCATGTGACAGCAAATCACAAGCTATATTGTATGCAGTTTAATTCTGCATACAATATAGCCTTTGGAAGAATTTCTGAACAAAGTTACAAAAATGTGGCTGGATTGCAGGATTTTATGAACCCCCATATCCCATCTAGCTCCCTTCTATACTCAGCTAAGGAATTCATCATATTCCTTGATCAAACTGAGAATGGAGGAAGAGATGGGAGATACATGAAGACTGCATACTTGCCATTTGTTGTAACAGCACAACAGATTTCCTGTGTGTCTGTGCTAAAGGGGGTAGGGGTAATCTAATCTCCACAAAGATGTACAGGTAGCAATTAGGCCCTTTATTTAAATTTCACAATTACATGTTTGGAAATGTGTGCATTCTGTAGACTAGTTATGTCAGTCTATCAAGAATACAATCAGTGGCAAACTTGACTCTGCTGTTTTATAAAAGCTCAGAGTTCTAACTTTATCTCTCACCGCTCAAGAAAGTATACGAGGCCCAGACTCTTCCACACACACCCCATTTTATCTTCACAAACAGGGCTTTTTCTGTATAAACTCCTTTGCATATTAGGCCACACACTCCTGATGTAGCGAATCCTCCAAGAGCTTACAATAGGCTCTGTAAGAAGAGTCCTGTAAACTCTTGGAGGTTTGGCTACATCAGGGGGGTGCTGTCCTAATATGCAAAGGAGTTCCTGCTACAAAAAAAAAAAGCCCTGTTCCCAAGAATCCTGGGAAGTAGGTTAGACTAGCTTATTTAGTTTCTAGGTCTGGCACCTTTGTGTGCGGGGAAGGTAGGGTTGCAATTTTTCCATTGTAATTTCCAGATAGATTAGGAAATATAAGATAAATTGGCCAAAAATCCTGTTACAGAAACTTTTGCTATAACAGTGAAGCATATTTAATCCAAGTTTTCACTGTGTATATCACCACAGCATTCTAAATATCATTATACAGCAGTGAGCACTTATTATCAGACCTGGAAACAGCAGGCAAACCTTTAAAGGTGCCATATCCATGGGTGGGAAGACTGTATGTTTATAATAGTAACAAAGTACCTGAGACCTAGAGAGAGAACTCACATTAATAGATTGCATAGCATATGCTAATAGGGTTCAGTCTATCCAGACCAAGGATCTGCTGAATATAAGACTTATAGTGTATACAAAACATTTTAGGAAGTCGTTTGACACACTGAATGCCAAACAAAATGATACTATGTCCCAGAGTCTGCCACAGGAATTTAGTGCCATTTTAAAGCCTTTTGTGCAGGGTCAATGACTCTGCTCCCCCACTTACCCCAGGGGACTGCAAGTCCCACCAAGGTTGTGCTGTACTGGGGAAGTCATCTGTCAAATTGCAGCAGGGCATGGCCTTGACAGCATCTACTCAGAAGTCAGCAAGCTTGAAGGAGCCAGGTCTCGGCTGCATGCTCAGCAGCAGAAGCCAACCTACCCAAGTGCCTACCAGAGTTGACCCTGACACTGAGACCCAGAGAAACTCTGACAAATGGAGCAGGGAGATCAGGCAGCACTGACCTTTTTAGAGGAGGTCAGGCAGGGCAGCCAGCTCTTTAAAGTCTAGGTGGAAGGGCCAATGAGTTCACCAATCCAAGGCAAGGATCCGCTGACTCAGGGCCCTGTCTGGGTTGGGGAGGGAGGATTAGTGAGCCCAGGGGGCTCTCTTGGTGACGCATTTAAAAGACATGCCTAGGAGCAGCCAGGGAAGAAGAACCAGACTAGGGATTTTCATTTTCATTTAATTTTATTCGATTTATATCCCGCCCTCCCCACCGAGGCGGCTCAGGGCAGTGTCATGGGTACTGGGGCCGTGCAGAAGAAGCTGAGCCTGCAGAAGAAACTGTGCCCCTGCCACCTGCACCAGTGCCTCTGCCTCCTGCTGGAGAAGATCCAAGCCCCCCTGCCTCGCCCTCTCGGGTGGCTCGTGTGCGTGACCGCCTTCGTCAGGACCTCAGGGATCGGAGGAGGGCGGCACGCTCACGAGCAAGACGCTCCCTGAGCCCTGAGTTTTGAAAGGATTCTGGCTCTTCTAGGAGTGAGGATGCTTGAGTCTCAGCAGGATCCTGGCTGCCTCTCTGAGGCAGCAATTAGCCCAAATGGGCAACAGACAGCAGAGGGCTATATAGCTGTGGGCTTTGGGAGGAGGCTTTGTGGAAACAACTAGTCAGTTACCTGATGTTCTAGCATCCACTTTGGCTTTTGACTTTGGCTTCTGGACCCCCTGACTTTGGCTTTGACTTCTGGACCCCCTGACTTCGGCTTCTGAACCTCAGACCTGCGATACCTGGACTGTGATTCGGTTTTGGTGCCTTGGACCCTCTTTGCTCACCAGCTACAGACCTTGGACTGCCCCTGGACTTTGCCTGACCTGGCCCCAGCAGCTCACAACATAAAATTCTAACAATAAGATTAATGATTATTAAAATACATTAAATAGTTTACAGCAGTTAAAACAAGAAAACGATCTATCAATGTGCTATCCTACAATCTTCCTTTGGGTTTTTTCAGGTACTGGTCAGTTATATGCCAACCAGAAGAAGACTGTCTTACAGGCCCTGCGGAACTGCCCAAGGTCTCGCAGGGCCCCCACCTCTTCCAGTAGCTGGTTCCACCAGCAAGGGGCTGTAATTGAAAAGGCCATGTCCCTGGTTCACTTCAGATGGGCCTCCTTCGGCCCAGGGATTGTTAGTAGATTTTGAGAACCAGATCTAAGCACTCATTGGGGAACATGTGGGGAGAGATGGTCCCTAAGGTAGGCAGGTCCTAGGCCATATAGGGCTTTAAAGGTAATAACCAGCACCTTGTACCGAACCCAGTATATTATTGGCAGCCAGTGCAGTCCCCAGAGCCCTGGCTGAATGTGCTCCCACCTGGGGAGCCCTAATAACAGCCAGGTGGCAGCATTCTGCACTAGCTGCTACTTCTGGGTTCGGCACAGGGGCAGCCCCATGTAGAGGGCATTACAGTAGTCCAATCTTGAGGTGACCGTTGCATGGATCACTGTTGCCAGATTGTTGTGTTTCAGGAAAGGGGCCAGCTGCCTTGCCCGCCTAAGATGAAAGAATGCAGACTTAGCAGTGGCTGGTATTTGGGCCTCCATTGTCAGGGAAGGCTCCAATAGTACCCCCAAGCTCATGACCCTGTGTGCCATTGTCAGTGGCACACCGTCAAAGGCTGGTAGGGGAATTTCCCTTCCCGAACCACATCGACCCAAGCAAAGGACCTCTGTCTTCACTGGGTTTAGTTTTAATCTACTCAGCCTGAGCAATCTAGCCATGGCTTGTAACGGCAGGTCCAAATTTTCTGGGATATAGTCAGGCCAGCTGTCCATGAGTAGATAGAGCTGGGTGTCATCAGTATATTGGTGACAACCCAACCCATACCTCCGGGCAATCTGCGCAAGGAGGCGCATATAAATGTTGAACAAAATCGGGGAAAGCACCGCCCCCTGAGGCACCCCGTAATCAAGTGTGTGCCTCCGGGACAGTTCACCCCAGTCGCTACCCTTTGTCCCCGACCATCGAGGAAAGAGGAAAGCCATTGTAAGGCCAGCCCCTGAATCCCCGCGTCAGCGAGACGGCAAGTTAGCAACCGATGGTCAACCGTATTGAACGCTGCTGATAGGTCTAACAACATCAGCATTTGTTGGGTATTGACTAGTAACTGTTTCTGAAATTCCACAACCTGCTCATTGGTTTTCTTAATTTCGGTTAACAGTTGTGTCTTAACTTCTTCCAGCGCTTCTTGATTCTGTTTGAATCCAGCTGTCATTATATTTTGGAGCTTTTCCATTGCATCCTGATTGCCTACAGATGTGCCTGCTTTACTCCCACCGGGGGGAGTAGCTTGACCCAATTTTTTAATTTTAGTTTCCATTTCTAGTTTCTCCCTCCTGATAGCTTAGTATTTGCTCTCAGTTTTTCTAATATCCTACTTGAGGCACAAACCTAAACAGAGGGCCACAAAGCACCCAAGACCTCTGAATTAGTGTGCACTCTATGCTCTGCACTCCTAGTCTATAATCTACTAGATTCTAGGCACCTAAACTTGCCCTAAGACCATAAGCAGTTCACCATTCCTCAAAATTCATTTTCAAACAATTCAGTCAGGTCAAATTAATATCAATGATATCAATCTCAGCAAACAATGGTCAATAGTCAATAATCAGTAGTAATCAATCAGGGCATAAATCAATAAATCAATGAGTCAATTGATTAGTTAATCAGTTAATCAGGTTACATAGCTCAATAAAACAGATTAATAGGTCAATAAATTAATTTAGTCTAATTAATCAACTACAAATCACTAATCATTCAGTCAATCAGTTCCAACAACATAGTTACATAATATACGTTCAAAATAGAATAGAAGTTCCCCCCCTTTTTGCTTATATTCTTAATTTCCTTAAATAAACAATTATATATTCTACAATGTATGTCTTAATATAGTTACCAATAGTCACCAATAGTCTAATTTTTACAGTCCCTTTTCTTCTTTCTCCCTTGTCCTTCTTTCTTCTTTCTACAGATCTTCTTTTCTTCTAGTCTTCTTAAGCCTTTCTCTTGTGTGAGTTGTCTTTTACCACTCTTCAGGGAAGAAGCAGCCGCTGAATACAGCTAAAAACTGTCTCTTCCCCCTTTACACCTTCTAAATACTCCAACGTTCCTTTTCCACAAATTCTAGCCGCTCCTCTCACTTTCACAGACTCTAAACCAACTTTCCGCTATCAGCTGTCTGCTGTGCCCTTCCAAGTTCCTTCTTACACAGTTCCCTTTCTGTCGTCCATCGCCATCTTAACTCTATAGAAATGCCAAGAGGGGGGGGGTTCTTCTCTACCGTTCAAGTTTGTCGCACCAAAAGCCCAGTTGCCCAGCTTACAGTCTCCTGTTCTTTTATTTTAGAGTTTCTGACAGGCTTAGAAATACTGTGACCGAAGTTCTAACCTGGGTTTCGTTTATTGTTCCCCCCTTCTTTTCTTGGAGTCACTGCCAAGCCACGCGGCTTCCCAAGAGATGGCAAGTCAAGGAACTTTCTCTGAAACTTTCTGTTTCACTTCTCATATGTCCTCACAATTCCCGAGACATCCACCGCCTTCGTTTTCAGCCCCCTCTTATCTGCTCAAACTTCTCTCCCAAAAGTTATAAGAAAATATGGAACAAATAAAGGGAGTCCCAGCTTGAGATCTCTCCCTTCTTGTATCAAACGTACCAAGCCTCGCTGTCTCAGCCGCGGCGGCCGTCCGCTAGCGACACCCGGCTCTCTCATGCTTAGCGAACCGCGTCTCGGCTTTTCGCTTTTTGCCCGCACTCACCGCTGCACTTGAAGATTTTTGGAATCCAATTCAACGAGAGAGGCTTGAGTTTCTGCTTCTTCCGTATCTGTTTTCGTTTTCGTTTATCCAAATAGGCAAAAAAAAGAAGTTGGAGTCCAGTGCCCTGTCTGCTCCTTTCCGGCGGCCCAGTTTGACGCACCAGCGTTGGAAGGCTCTTGTCAGCGGGAAAGGCTGAGCTCTCGGGGAAAGCCTCCGCTTCCCCCCAGATTCTCTGCCAGCTCCTCAGACTGAGACACGTCCCCAGACGCTTCTGTTAGGGGGTATACAGCAAGGTATCCCCCAGGGAGCCTGCCAAAACAGAGCGTTCATCGGAGCTCCGTGAACAAACTCTGCATCACAGAGCCATCTTGCCGGTATGCTTGAGCACACAAGCACTTCTTTGAGCTGGGATGGTGGTGGGGGGGGAAGGATGTGCCAGAAACAGAGTGGAGCTATCACACCATTCATGTATTTGCATGGTGCACTGGGGTGATCAGATGTCCAGAATCCCACAATGGAAGTACTTCCAAGATAGCCATCAGGAATTCACAGTGTCTATTTAATTCATCTGGGAGTTGTCATAGCATGAGATAAGGACAAGTGATGCACGAGGGTCAGATGTGCACATGTGATCACACCCTTTAATCCAGAGGGGAGGGGTGGCTATGGTGGACCTAACTGCTCATTTGATCACACCCATTGTCTAGTTTGTCTCTGAGTTATTGGATTCAAAGCTAGGAACATAACTGCAAGAGTCAGGGACAGGAAATGAGCACCAAGAGCTATACCACAGAGAGAAACAAGCCAAGGGCGAGTCATGGAGAAATCTTCTCCAACACTGAGTGACCTCGTCTCACCATCCTGCTGCTCGTTTAAGTGTGCATGCAAAAAGAGAAAGTGTGGCATGCTCATTTTTACAGATGTGCCCTGGCAGGATGAACTTTCTGAAAAGAAGCAATACAAGTGGCAGCTCTATAGGGGCCAATGGAACTCCATGACTCACCTCATAGCCCCAAACCACTGATGTATGGAACGTGAGGGACATACACTGGGTGAAGCTATGCCATATCCTCAATTTAAAAGAAACTGCCATTTTGCAAAGTGATTTGAAGAATGACCATGGATATTTACCCATCATTCATTTACTTTCCTGAATAATTCATCTAGTTCTGTAGTGGAATGCTCTATGGCTTGCATTTCTTTAGTCTATTTCATAAACTTAGAACTCTTTTATTAACATTTTAAAATAAAAGCAATTTCCTGTCCTCAAGATAATTTTACATTTTATCCAATTGGCAGTGTTTCCTCTAAGCTGAGTTAGCATGAGCTAGCTCACAGATTTTTAGCCTCCAGCTCACACATTTTTGTCTTAGCTCAGGAAGGATGACCCCAGAGCACACTAATTTATGCAGCAGCTCACAACTTTAATGCCAGTAGCTCACAAAGTAGAATTTTTGCTCACAAGACTGCAGCTTAGAGGGAGCAAATTGGTTTCATGTTTGTCCAACAACAGGGATAATTTGCAAACAAACAGCAAGATGTGGGTTAAGTTTAGTCCCAGCAGCTCTAGAGGAAAGAGCCATCACCTTGCCAACCAGTCACCATTTTGTCAAATACTTATTAAATTCATATATCATTTATCTGATCTCCTTTTCAAACCTGTTCCTACAGTGAGTTTGTTTGTTGTCAAAATGTCCCAATTTCCCATCTTACCCAGTTTTTAAAAATTGCTTCTGTAAATTACTTTCAGGATAGGTACATAAATTTTATGTTGTTTTGAGATATTCTGAAAAGTGCACAGATTGTTAGCTTTCACTTCAGCTCAGGTGGCCATGGCAAACATTTTTGTGGAAGACTGTGGAGGCCATCAGTTTAAGAACATTCTTTAGGTAATAAAAGCTAGAAATTGGTAACAGCAGAAGATAAAGAATATACCAAAAGAAATTTAAAAAAACTCCAGCAGGCTTGTTACAACCATATCAGCATTAATAAGTAGTGACAGTTCCAATCCCCACCCACACAGCCTTGTGCCACTGTCAAGCACACCAGCACATAACGATTAGCAAGAGGGCAAACCTGATCTTTCAAGATATTTATGCACCTTGTCAAGAAAATGCCAGTTACAACTACATAGACAATGACATCGGCTTTGCAGGCTTTGAACAACAGAGAACCCACTGTGGGAATGAAACAACAAAAGTCAGCCACATTTTGTTTTGACAGGTGCAATGAGGATGTCCATTTCTTACCACACATTTTTCAACAGCCCTGGAAAGGGTCAGGACAGTGGACAGGAGGAAAGAATTGGCCTTTTAAATGTTATGTACACTAGCCCTAAGCTACATCAGACACTTTACTTTGGCTCTAAAATTGTCCCATATTTTAGTAAAATGATTTTTCATTCCTGCCTACTTTCCAAACAACTTTTTCCTCCAGCTTTTACCCATTACTAATACTCTGTACCCAGGACCACTTGACCTGTTTTAATGAGCTCTAACTGAACAGAAAATTTGTTTTTATCCTGCTGACCTAACCTAATTAGATCAGGCTGTATGTACCATTATGGTTTTAGGGTGTATCACTAGTTGTCCTAGAAGCACTTATTTCTAAGGGCCAAGCACATGATACGACCAGCATGTGCCAGGTCAAGAGTGTATGACCATACTTGTAACAGGTAGACATTGGGGCAACTTGCTTTCAAAAGCACTGGTTTGCTCAACGCTGTATGGGATAGAAGGAGCTCCCAATTTCCCTACCATGCCATTTTCACCTTGGGAAAGGGGGAGGGGCTTTTCAAAGGGAAAATGGAGCCAAAGTGAAAAGCCCCTCCCCACCTCTTTTCCTCTTGGAAAAGTGCAGTGAGAGGGAGTCTGGTAGCTCTTTTTTTCCCTTTGCAGTGTTCACTTGCAGTGCTGAGTGAACAAGAGTTTTTAAAAACAAGTTCCCCAGATGTCTGTCTGTCTGAAAGTCTGGTGGCAGACCCATGACCCAGCATACTTGAGCTGCATTGCGTAGTTATACCTCAACAGTGATAAAAATCTGCTTTGAATATGATTGTAAAATGTCTGTGTTGGTGTTGTTTTGCAATCTGCTTGCATCAGATTATTTTGGAAAGTTTTGAGTTTTCTTGCAACCTTTTCCTAAAGTGTCATGCTATTAGCATATGCTGTGAGTTAATTGCTTCTGGTGCTTCAAGGCAGATCAGGTTTTCAAAACAATTAAAAACTAATAAATGAAAACTGCTGACAATCTCAAACTATAGATGAGCTGACTTCAAACATGACTTTCTGCTACCTTAAGTCTTCTGGAGATATTTACACCTGCATAAACTTTGATTGCTGATTTCTATACCCTTAGTATAGGAAAAAAACCCATCTAGATGGGATAGGTGAGGTGAGAGCAGCAGGTGCTCAATTTGCATGGAATGTACAAATAACTAATGGGGAAAAGCAAAGTGCCACAGGTGGGGAATTTCCAGAATCACATACTGGACTACACTAGGTGTAACGTACTCGAAGCGGAGACGAGAGTAGGGCAACATGGTTTATTAGGAGCACGTTGCAAGAGAGCGAGAACGCGGGCCGGGCCCCGCTTATATACAATTCCCGGTACAGCCTACTGGGTCGGTCAGGCCAATCCTGACCTGTTGAACTTCCCGCCGCAGCTGTTGATTGGCGGGTGATTCCGCGCCCTGCGCTGGAGGCTTCTGGGACAGCCCAGTAGCCTCCGCCCGGGGCGAATGTTGTTACTGATACACTACACTTCTCCCCCCTTAGTTAGTGACATAGTCCTGGAGGTAGGCGGGAGGTCGACGCTCCCGTGTTGAACGCCTTGGGGTTGCTTGTGGTGCCGGGCCCCCTTCCGCATCCGGGGCTTCCCTGGGGTTTTGAGTGTCGGGGGGCTGTGGGTCTGGATCCGAGGGTTGGTCCGCCTCTGCCGGTCGGTGTGGCCTTGGTGCCGGCGCGGGTGTCATTGGATGCTCCTCGGCCCCCTCCCCCTCCCTCGTTTCCGTGGGTACCTCTGGGAGAGTCCGGCGGCGCAACTGGTCGATGTGCCGGCGTAGGCTCTGGCCCCCCTCGGTGGATACCTCGTAGTGGCGGGAACCCACAACCCGTAGTACCCGCCCGGCTACCCACTCTGGGCCTGAAGCGTAGTTGCGGGCGAACACTGGGTCCCCCGCGAAGAACCCCCTAGCCGCGTCTCTGACCTCCGGGGACCCTCGTACGTCGGAGGCTCTGTCGGGGTGTAGGCGGTCTAGCCGTGTGGTGAGCTTGCGTCCCATGAGGAGCTCAGCTGGGCTGACCCCGGTGACTGGGTTTGGAATGACCCGGTTGTCGAAGAGGAACGCGGCTAGCCGGTGGTCCCAATCGCCTTGCACTATTCTGCCCAGGGCCTCTTTTGTTGTCCGGACCATCCGCTCGGCCTGGCCGTTGGTGGCCGGGTGGAAGGGAGCTGACCGGATGTGTCTAATGAGGTACCGCTGGAGGAACGCCTGGAATTCCCCCGATGTGAACGCTGTCCCGTTGTCCGAGATTATGGTGTCCGGGATACCGTGGGTGCACAGGACCCTGCGTAATGCTCTAATGGCTGCTGCTGACGAGGTAGACCCTACGGGGATGACCTCTAACCATTTTGTGTATGCATCTACAATGATTAGGAAGATCTGTCCCTGGAACGGCCCGGCAAAGTCAATGTGGAGCCGGGACCACGGTTTCCTCGTGGTCTCCCACCGTGTAGCTGGGGCGCTGGGTGGGTCCGGCCGCGACTCCTGGCATGTGCTGCATCTCCGGACCCAGTTCTCTATCTCCCCGTCCATCCCCGGCCACCATACGTAGCTCCTGGCTAGGGCCTTCATTCTCACTATGCCTGGGTGTGTTTCGTGAAGTGATTCCAAAACCCGTTTCTGTAGGGGGGGGGACCACTACCCTGCTCCCCCATAGTAGGCACCCCTTGTGGGCTGCTAGTTCCTCCCTTCGCATTTTGTAGGGTCTGAACTCTTCCCCCATGTCCCCCTCTGGCCACCCCCTCACCACCCAGTCGAGCACCCGTGCTAGGGTTTTGTTTTTTCCGGTGGCTTTGGCCACCTCCGCCGCGTGGAGGGGCTGATCCGGGAGTGCCTCGATCGACATGACCTGGTGAGCTGGGGCTGGATCGGGGCCTGTGTCTGGGAGTGGCAACCTGCTGAGTGCGTCCGCGTGACCCATTGCCTTGCCCGCCCTGTGTACCAGAGCGTAGGTGTACGAGTTGAGGAATTGGTTCCACCTCAACACCCTCTGGGACAGGATTTGGGGAGTTTGGCGGTCTGGGGCCAACAGACCCAAAAGCGGCTTATGGTCCGTCGCTATTGTGAACCGGCGCCCATACAAATAATCGTTGAATTTATGGACCCCCGCTACTATGGCCAAGGCCTCCTTGTCGATTTGTGCATAGTTCCGTTCCGCCGACGTCAGGGTGCGTGAGTAGTATGCGACCGGGACCTCCCGGCCATCCGGCAACTGGTGCCCCAGGACAGCGCCCACCCCATAGGGCGACGCATCGCATGCCAGGATGACCGGAAGACGCTCGTCGAAGTGGTGCAGCACCGCGTTGGAGACCAGAACATCCTTAACTGCCTGGAAGGCGGCGGCTTGCTTCTTCCCCCACACCCATGGAGCTTTTTTGTCCAGTAGTCGGTGTAGGGGTTCGGCAAGGGCCGCCTTGTGGGGTATGAACGTGTGGTAGAAATTGAGGACCCCCAAGAAGCTCTGTAGCTCCGCTTTACACGTGGGGGCTGGGGCTTGAACAATGGCTCTGGTCTTTTCCTCGGTCGGGTGGATTCCCTCCGCGTCCACTGCGAAGCCCAGGAACTCCACCCGTGGTACCCCCAGCATGCACTTCTCCCTTTTAACCTTTAGTCCAGTGGCTTGAAAACGGCGGAGCACCTCCCGGAGGCGGTTGCGGAATTCCTCCGGGTCCGGGGCGGCGATTAAAACATCATCGAAAAACGGCTGGACTCCGGGGATCCCTTTAAGGAGAGCATCCATTATGCTCTGGAAGATTCCCGGAGCCACGCTGACCCCAAACTGTAACCTGTTCACCCTGAACGCCCCCCTGTGGGTAACTATCGTCTGTGCCTCAGCCGTTTTGGCGTCCACCGGGAGCTGCTGGTAGGCTTGTGCCAGGTCCAGCTTCCCGAAAATCTTTGACCCCGCCAGGGCGGCCAGGACGTGGCTGACTACTGGCACCGGGTATGGGTTGTCTTGGAGCGCTTTGTTGGTTGTGCACTTGTAATCTGCACATATCCGCACGTCCCCATTGGGTTTGACCGGAGTCACTATGGGGGTCTCCCACATGGCGTAATCGACCGGCTCCAGGACCCCTTGTGCTACTAGGCGGTCCAACTCTGCCTCGATCTTGGGCTTCAAGGCGAAGGGGACCCTCCTTGCCTTGAGCCGGATCGGTCTGACCGTCGGGTCGAGCGGTAGGGAGATGGCCGGGCCCTTGTAACTACCCAGCGACCCATCAAATACGTCGGGGAACTCTCTGCACACCTCCCCGAACCCTCCCGCTGTGGTCGTGCGCGCCACCTCTATTCGGATTCCCAAGGGGCCAAACCATGCAAGACCCAAGAGGGTGGTAAGCGGCCGCCTGACCACCAGGATGTCTAGGGGGCCTCTGAAGGACCCCCGCTCCACCTGCACCCGTGCCCACCCCGCTATTTGGACCGGGTTTTGCTGGAAGTCCCGCAATATGAAATTTGCCGGTCGCAGCTGCAGCCCCTGGCCGGGGCGTAGCCTTCTCAGGGTCTCCTCCGCGATTATGGAGATGGAGGAGCCCGAGTCCACTTCCATGACGCAGGGGGCCCCGTCTATGAGGACCGCCATCTTTATCTTGTTGGGGGTGGTCAGGGGCAAACTCAGTACCTGAAGTGAGGTGGAGGCTGTTGAGTGGGACTCTGTGGCCTCGTGGTGCGCGGTCGGTCGCGGGCGGTTGTGCTTGGCTCGGCAAGCTCGCGCGATGTGGCCAGTCTTCCCGCAGCTCCTGCAGTCCCAGGTCCGGTACTGGCAGTCCCTCCGATCGTGGGGGTCGCCGCAGCTGGCGCATTTGGCCCTTTCGTTAGTGCGCTGGCTCGGCCGTTCGCTCGGGGGCGCTGTGGAGCTCGGGCAGCTGGTCCTGCGGCGCGTCGCGTCTGGAAAGCTTCCCCCTCGTCCTGGTGCTCGGGGTCCAGCTCCTCGTGGTGGGCGGTCTCGGTCTTGACCCGGGGAAAGGTCCGGGCAGCCCTCTCGAACGCTACCGCCTCGCTGAAGGCACCCTGGAGGGTGAGCTCTTCTTTGGCGAAGAGCTTCTGCTGGAGCCTTTCATCGCGGAGGCCCCACGTGAATCGGTCGACCAGGGTTTCCTCCAACTGGGGAAAGTTGCAGTTCCCGGCGAGTTTGCGGAGGGCCGCCAAGTAGTCCGCGGCTGACTCTCCAGCGGTCTGGTCCCTTTTGTGGAACAGGAATCTGCGGGCCACCCGTGAGGGCTGCGGCAAGAAATGGCCCGTGAGGAGCCTGATGATCTCCTCGTAGGATTTCTCCGCGAGGCGGGCGGGAGCCGAGAGACCCTTGGCGATCTCGAACGTGGCTGGCCCGCAGACGCTCAGGAGAACATCCCTCTTTGATCCGGCGTCGGTGATCTTGTTGGCCCGGAGGTAGAACTTGACCCGTTCCGAGTAGGACTCCCAGCCCTCTGGATTTGCAGGGTTGAAAGGCTCGATGTAACCGGTGTTCCCGCTCTGGTTGGCCATGGTGGCGGCGGCGGTCGTGGCCGGTCGTTCGTTGCCCAAGATCTCCGATTGTAGCCGATGAGGCTAGAATCCCATCCTCGTCACCAGTGTAACGTACTCGAAGCGGAGACGAGAGTAGGGCAACATGGTTTATTAGGAGCACGTTGCAAGAGAGCGAGAACGCGGGCCGGGCCCCGCTTATATACAATTCCCGGTACAGCCAACTGGGTCGGTCAGGCCAATCCTGACCTGTTGAACTTCCCGCCGCAGCTGTTGATTGGCGGGTGATTCCGCGCCCTGCGCTGGAGGCTTCTGGGACAGCCCAGTAGCCTCCGCGCGGGGCGAATGTTGTTACTGATACACTACACTAGGAATCTCAGCAAATAAGTACCTAGCAGCTCCTTTTATTATATTGTCCCATTCTACATAGTAAGTTACTGCAATCACAAATGGTGACTTAATCATGGTATTTCATACACAGATTGCCAGCAACCAGTGTACACTACATTCCAGGAGGTCAGATTTTACATCTGATTCAGAAATGAAACATTTCTCATACGTCCAAGACAAATATAATAAACATTTACTAAGTAAACATTGCATTAAATAAAACATTGTTTACAGCTGTCTGTGCATTATGGTAAGCAGTTACCCAATGGTAATATACTCATCCTAAGTGAAGTAAGCATATGAGGAAATTCAGTTCTTTACAAAGCAAACCTAAAAAAACAGAAAGCATACTAGTTCCCACAAACTCCTGTGAATACACGCAGGTTTTCAGATAATAATTGAGACTATAAAGCCTCTCATGTCAGCCTCTACCAAATACTCAACTTACAGGCAATTGATTAGTATCCAGTTTTGGCTATGTCAGTATTTGACTACCTGGAAACATCCCTTGGAATAACTAAGCAGTCTAATTCTTAACAAAATTGTTAAATGGTTTGCTAAAGCCTGCATAAGCATGCACAACAATTACATTTGAATAATGCACACAGATCAAAATATAGGGGACTGCAATACATATTGCTTCAATGCACATAATGAAGGTTTATTCTTTTTTTTCTTTTCGCAGTAGTCTATTATGTCTCAAGATAGTGGCACTCTGGAGCTCCTCTGGCCTTTGGGAGACTTTTCAAAGCATGCTGCAAGAACAGGAAGTTAAAAACCTCTTGTTTCTCATGTTTGGGTCCTGACCAATGACAACACCACTTTTCTAAACAGCACTGTTGGTGCAGTATTTATTGATGACTAATCTTCTGTTCAGCTCCTACAGTGAGGCATATCAGACATCTTAAGTAAGAAAAAAAATATACGATTTTGCTTTCAGTTCCATTAATTTGTATTTACAGGATATTAAAATGTTCATTAACATAAAATAATTTGTAGCTGTAAAAGTATACAACCTCATCTTCTTTTAATCAAGTATGTGATATAATGGATCATAAGCATTACAAGACCATGATTTAAGAGTTCTATGGCACCATTTTCTTTCACTCATGGGTAGAAAACCATGTTCAGAGCTGTACGGGCATCTTTTTACTGTCTTGATCATATATTGTAATCATTATAGTTTTCCTAACATGATTGGTAAAGCATCCCTTTCAGCAAGTTAGCAAAATAAAACCAGACGCCAGCAGAATTTTATTACAACACAGATGGAAAACACATATTGGCTTCTCATTCTAAATTGAGCCTGCCCACAGCAACTATCTTATAGTTCATGGTCCCACTAAACACTGTGTAAACAGCTGCACTGTAGTATTAATTAAGGCCTAGTAAAATACTCTCCATGACAACACAAGAAGTGTGTGTGGAGGGACATACTGCACCTATTCTGAACCTCTGTTAGAGAAGTCTGGGCAACAAAATATCAGGAATAGAATACAGAATTTACTATCAATCTGTCTTCAGTTACTGTCCAGTTCTGGCATGATAGCAGAAGTGGACTGGACCAAACCCAACTGAAGACCAAAGTTTCCAACTAGACTCATAGCTAGACTGTGTTGTTTTTTAAATTAAGATTTACATTAAGTTTTGGAAAAGGAAGAGATAAAGAGTAGTTTTCTAAAGGTTCCAGGAAAAGTCTCCATACACTCTGAATTTATTTGTGTCAAGCCCTGGAGTGGTAGAATTTACAATGTAGTGCATTTGGAAACTACAATTGGTACAGAGTAATGTGGCCACTACGTTGACAAGAGTGGATTGGCAGATCCATATCTTTTCAGTCTTATCCCACCTACACTGGATCCCAATTAGGGTTGCCAGGTCTGTGGTGGAAAACACTTGCAGACTTTGGGGGTGGAGCTGGGAGAGGGCAGAGTTTGGGGAGGGGAGGGGGCCTCAGCATGGTACAAATGCCATAGAGTCCACTCTTCAAAGCAGCCATATTCTCCAGGGGATCTCAACACAAATACATTGGGTGAACAATAATACCTTCACACAAATGTAGTGTGTACAATCTGTTAACATGTATTCATTATATTCTTCATAACTTACAACAGATGCACACTCAAAACCAAAACACTTGGATAAAATTTGCCTATTGCCTTTTGCTCCCCCTCCCTAAAAAAGTGCTTCGTAATTGTCTATTATGATGTATTTAGGACAAATGCCTCTCTGTTGTTAAGAATGTGTCCAATATCGGGGAAAGAGCAACTTCCAACGTTAAAATAGTGCCCAGTGGCAAAATTATGCATCCAAATGAGAATAAGGAACAGTCTGCCCAGGGTTCCTCATGGTTTCTTGGTTCCAGTCCTTCCTCAGCCTCTTTCCCTCATAAACTTTATATCTGGAGCCACAGTGCATCTACCCAGGCTTGTAGCTATGGTGGGGGGGGCTGACTGCTCTATTGAAACCCCCCTTCCCTCTGTAGGACCCATCCATTGGGAGGAAGAGAAAGTAAGAGAGCGTGCATGGGAAAGGATAGAGCGGCCTCCCTTATGAAGCCCAGTAGGGACTCACTCACAGATTCACCCTCATTCTGGCAGCACAGCGCCCCGCTGTGCTCTGGGGTCTGCTGCCACTTTCCCAGTGCTGCCACTGTGCCCCAGCCCATCCTTGTCCTCCTTGTCATCGTTCTCCTCCTCCCCTCACCCTGTACTCAATGCTAGAGCAAAGGAGGCAGGGGGGGGGGGAGACCAAGCCAGGCACACCTCTCTGTCGTAGCTGCCGCTGGACATCCCTGGTTAGCTAACCAGTGCACTGCCCCCCTGGAGGCAGCCACACTTTGTCCCTGCTTTCCATCTCTGCCCGCCCGGGCCCTTCCCCATGTCTCCCTCACCCCGGATTCGCTCCTGCTCCAGGGCTCCTTTCCAGCAGCCACACCTCTGGGCTGCAGGGTTTTCCTCCCGACCACTCCTGGCACCCATGCCATGCTTCCAAAGCGAGAGAGCAAGGGGGAGAGGGAAAGAGAGAGCTGGGCAAGAGCTCAGACAGGCCTCCTGCTGCTGATCTTTCTCACCTTCCAGGGTGAAACAGGGCTCAGTGGAACTGGCTGGAGGAGGAGACGGAGAGTGAGGGGGAGAGAGAGTTTTTCTGGCTACGGGCCTGCATCTACCTACACATAGGAGAGCCAGAAACAGAGACTGAAATTGACATGCATAGATCTGTGTTTGCATTAGCTATGCTTCAAGATGTTCAAATACACTTTTCAAAGGATTAACCACAACTATGGGTAATAAACAAATGGTACTTTCACACACACTAAATAACATACTTTCAATCCACTTTCAGTGTACTTTGCAACTGGATTTTATTGTGTGAAATGGCAAAATCCACTTGCAAATGGTCACTGAAGTGGATTGAAATGGCATTATTTAGCATGTTTGAGTGGAGTGTACATCTGTTCATCCAGAGATAACTTTATTTCTGCAGATTTTCTGGTTGAACTGAAGCTCCTGTGCTGTGTTCCATGCTGTTATTAGCCTTCAGGATTTCCAGTCCTCAGGATAGGACAGGCTGGAATAGACAGAAGCAGAAAATATCTGTTTCCTCCATGCATCTCTGCTTTCAGTTCTTTGGCTCTAACTCTAAAATGATGAAGGAATAAGGTTTGTGTTAAGAAAAAAAGAGAAAACTGTCTGTGTTCTATGTTTACACATGGCACAGAAGAGTGATGATAATTACCATACAGATCACTATTTTAAATGAAACACAGGTTGGAACAGAGAGATATCTTCCTAACAGAATAACTGCCTAAAATAAAAATGAAAGAAGCATTACACTAATGTATTGCAAATGGAATATTTTTAATTGATTGTAATGAGATAGGAACAAATTTCTAATTTTTTGAATAAATAAAATGAGCAGGTAAGAACAGCTGCTTAGTGCTCTAAACTTATATCCCTAAAATGAGCTATTATATTATGTACTATAACTCTTTGTGAAGCAGTTGAGCGCACATTTTATTGGCTCAGTTGAAAAAATCCCACCAGAGGACACACAATACCATGGCTAAACAACATGGCTTTTAGGAAACCACTAACTATAAATACCTTATTTAAAACATAATGTGCAAAATGAATTGGAATTACTTTGGATAATTATACTGTCTTGAAATTGCTTGAAGGACCCTGAATAAAGATGGCTAATAAATGGCACTTTATCACATTGGAAGCATTGCTCAGCTCCACCTTTGCCTGTGGTAGAAGCATGTATACATACTACCCAGGGCTTTATTTGTAGAAAAGGCCCAGCAGGAACTCATTTGCATATTAGGCCAAACCCCCTGACATCACCATTGTTTCACACAGGGCTTTTTTTTTAAAAAAAAAAAGCCCAGCAGAAACTCATTTGGATATTAGGCCACACCTCCTGATGCCAAGCCAGCCGGAACTGTGTTCCTGTGTGTTCCTGCTCAAAAAAAA
Organism: Heteronotia binoei; assembly: GCF_032191835.1. Taxonomy (NCBI): domain Eukaryota; kingdom Metazoa; phylum Chordata; class Lepidosauria; order Squamata; family Gekkonidae; genus Heteronotia; species Heteronotia binoei. The sequence continues at coordinate 133,605,031 of NC_083224.1, read as the reverse complement.
GCCCTAATACTACCTTTGTACTATATATGGTTATGTTTTGCTAATAGTTCTGAAAGGTAACAGCACAGCAAACACCTTACACAGTTGTCTAAGATACAAAAATACAGACCTTTTTCTATATTTTGCTCTTATGGACTTGTGTCTCTCCCTCCCCCACCCCAAGTAAATTATTGTAGAAAATAAAACAACAAAGGCTTCATATTCACAGTTATGTAGTACGAGATTAAACATGCCACTCAGCAAAGCAAATGTACAACAGGCATTTTTTTTTTTACTGAAATAAAAACATTTCAGAGAATCCAAGAGTGAGAACTAGTTGCATGAGAGTTATTCTGGTATGTGCATTAGCCATTTTCAGATGCTAATAGGAAAGAAGTAGTCTCATGCAATACAATTTTATTGACTGACTTTCCTTTTCTAATGCCCTAATGCCTTCTTGAGAAATATTTCAAGAAATATTTGAAGGGCTCAGTTGCTTCCACAGGCTCAAAAGTGGTGCCATCACAAGATGTGATATGGCTGGTAGCTTCTTTGCTGATAGCAGCTCTCCTTCCCAGAGAAACAGGAATCTTCTGGGATGTCCACTCCTTTCACAGTTTAAGAAGTACTTTCCAGTTTCTTTAGCCTAGAGTGCCAGATTCTCCCCAGCCAAACTGCTCTGGAATGATCAACTAACAAGGTGACTTGCCAGGAATGTTCCTGTCCCATTCCAACCAAACATACGTATTTAGTTATTTGGCTTAAAATATTTATAGCCCACTTTTGTTTTCAATGTTCAAAGATTCTTGCAAAAGAAACAAAAATCAGTATAACAAAATCAAAACATTACAAATCAATATCAGAGCAGCAAAAGATAAAAGACATTAAAGCAGGACGACATTAACAGTAAGCTTTAAATTTTTTGCTTTAAACCCAAAAATAAAATAGTCTTCACCTGGCACTTAAAATAAGTATTTGCCAGGTAAACATATCTGGAGAGGTGTTTTAAAAAACTGCACTAGTAGAAAGAAAGTCCTGTCTCTGGTTACCCTAAACCAGGGTTTTACACATTCCAGAAATTTCACTGTGGTGTTTAGTATTTCTAGCAATTATTTTCTTGTGGTATTTCTCAAAATCTTATTTAGTAATGTTTTGTTGTGTGGCATAAAAATAATTGTGGATGAAGTTCTTGTCGTAGCTTGTTTATATGTAAACTTTAGAACATTCAGTGGTGGTGGATGAATTCATTTCTTAAGTTGCTTTTTTATACTGCCTCCAATATTCAATAAATAAGTTTCAGAAATGTGGGAGAAGTTAGGCTAAGATTAGTAGTTAGGTTTTTTGTTGTTGTTGTAGCAATGACAGTCACTCCAAGGAGCGATATCAGTGATCAGCTAATCTTCATTAGAAAGTGAACTAATTTACAAAAAAACCCACAGGCAAAATAAAAACACCTCAGCAAGAGCTAGCCAGCCTCTGTACCCTAACCTCTTTGGCACTGTTATAGCATTTAATATGTTTCAAGCTTATGAAAGACAAAACTGATAGCCTGGAAAAGAAAAGGATTTGTCACAAAATTCTCTCTCTCTTACCAATGTTATTAACAAGAAACTTTGCTTGAAGATATATGTAGCCTTCCAGTTTAACAAAGAATAATGTCTGTGCTTATTAACCCTGGAGAATGAAGACCTCTTTTCTAATCTTTCAGATCAAACTCACATCCATATCCCAGTTCATGTTATGTTGGAAGTGTAACAGATAACATTATGAGATGTCCTTGTTTTCTAAAATCTGAAACAGATGAAGCAGAAGTAAGGTTGTCTCTTATGCGATTAATATCTGTGTTCTTCCACTGAGGTGGCTAGATACAGAAAGCACCATGTTATGTTCAAGAATTATAATCTGTCATAGATCTGTAATATGTTAGAGATTGCATTTTATTCTACAAATCTGAGAATGTCAAACTCCTACATCAGACATTTCTGACTTTTTAATTCAATATTAGCCATATAAAAGAGAAGCTGCACTGCAAGATTATAAGTGAATCCTCATTTAAGAGTTCCCCAAATTGTTCAGGACTTTCATACCAGTGTGGAAGGAGAGGGATGGTGGCTTTCCTCTCCATCCATTCCTTCTCTCTCAGGAACAGTAGAAATCATTTAACCTTATGAAAGTGCCAGGAAGCAGCATTTGCTGCCACACTCCTCAGCGATCTTCCTTTGCCCCCCCCCCCCAGTCGGAATGAAGAGACAGAGACAAGGTGTTGGGTATAAAACCGGGCCGCTTTATTAAATAATAAATCAACCTATAACTGGCAGGGATGGACCTGAACAGGACAAGCCCCTGGGGTCACACCTGGACCCCGCCTTGTCCAAGGGCGAGCTACCCTGCCCCCTGCACAAGCCCGCCGTATTTGGGTTGTAGCTGAGCGGCCAGGCCCAAGCCATTCACCACCTGGGCTAGCATCAATCCCCCATGGAAAGATCCGCCCCAGGTGAGGCTCTCGATGATCTGCATTCCCCGCACTGAGCCGTGTAGCCCATCTGCAGTTCCTACAGACCACCTGCACCACTGGTGCTAGGCCATAGGTGCTCCCCTGAAAACACTATGGCCAAAACATCCTCCAGCCACCGCCAATGTCAAGCCTCTGCTTAGGCATTAGCGCCCCAACGGACGGGCCCGAGCCGACCGCAAACCCTGCCCTCTCATCTAAAAAAGGCCCGGTTACCCAACTCTGAAAGATGAACCCCATCCGGCATATGGCCGGATGAGGGAGAAAATCCCAAAGCCATTCCACATGGCTTTCTACAGGGCCCTATTGGCCTTGCGCCTAGCGCGCTCTATCTCCCCCGATGAAAGGGAGAACATCCAAGTCTTGCATGGCGATCTAGCTGTCCCCACTAGGACCAGCCGAGAAGGACAAGCCCCTGGGGTCACACCCTGACCCCGCCTTGTCCAAAGGGCGGACCACCCCGCCCCCAGCACAAGCCCGCCAGATTCGGGTTGTTGCTGAGCGGCCAGGCCCCGAGCCATTCACCACCTGTGCTAGCGTCAATCCCCATGGAAAGATACGCTCCGGTGAGGCTGTTCAGCGGTCTGTAGTCCCCACACTGAGCCATGTAGCCCATCTGCGGTTCGTACAGACCACCTGCACACTGGTGCTAGGCCATAGGTGTTCCCCTAAGATCGCCCAAGCGAGAGACCCAGATGTGCGGAGAGGGTGCCCCACCTCTCTCTGCACTACGGCCCACACCGGCCGCCAGCGACTCAGCCATTCTCCAACTGCCCTATCGCTGCAGCCCAGCTGGGTGCCTGTTGAAGACCGCTGGCTCGAGGGGCTGCCTGGAACGCCCTGCTGTGCGCTCAGCTGAGAACACGCTGCCTCCCACTACACGCCACAGCACCTGAAAAACAGAAAATTGTCAGAGCAAGCAATGACCAAGAGGCGATAAACCCTCGCCCTCCAAAAATGCCCCCAGGCAGCCAACCCATGTTGAATCCCGGCCTGGGGCGCACTTCCCGCAGTGTCAGTCATTAGACTGCATAGTTACTAGCTAATACAAAGCGCCCAAAACAGGCCATCAACGTGGCCGCATGAAGCAGCACGGACCCGAAAAAAGGACAGCATAACCCGTGCCATGGAACCAGCCAACCAACATGCGGCCCAGTGGGACTCTCAAGTGCCCGAAATTGGGAAGCCGCTTTGTCATATGACCTTCTGTTAGTGGGCTTACACAGCAAACCCATGGGCCACATGGGCAAACCAATAAAAGCCGGCACCGCCAGGTGGCACCTAATAGTCCTCAACTCCGACCCTCTCTCTCTGCAACGCGCAGGATTGCATAATATGAGCCGTCTGGATCGGCCAGTATGAGCCGTCTAAATCGGCCAGTAATCCGGAAGCACCGCGGCCCATGAAAGCCGCCCTAATATACACCCCCCGATACTAGGTGCCAAAACCAGCTGGATGTCCCTACCAGCTGCAGCTTCCAGATAACCAGGGTCCGGGGGGAATCGCGTCAGCCGCGAATCAACTTCCGGGGCGAGCTGCCGAAAGCGCCACAGCTATCAGCAAGGTAGAGCATCCACCGCCCCAATGAAGCCTCTGGGCACGCGCCCTACCAGGGATCAATATTCCACCGGAGGAAACGAAGTGTGAATAACCTACCAGGTTCATCACCCACACGACTTAGAGGTCAAGGAGTTAATAACATGTACTACCGCCATGCTATAGCCCCAGACAAGTGCAAACTGGTCAGCGAGTAGCTCACCCCAAAGCCAAAGTGCCACTAGAACTGGGAAAAAAGGTGACGTACCACCTACTGTAATCAGAGCAGTGACACCTTGCGTTGCCAACTAAGAGCAGCCAACCGGCCCCTAAAGTCAGCAACCACTTTCACCGGTAGCCCAAATGCCCTCTGGTGGGTATCGAGCTCAATGCCTAATGAATGTAAGGACCGTACTGGGCCCCTCGGTATTATCATACTCCAAGGGTACCCCCCAGCTTGATGGCCAACTCATGAAAAGCCTGTAAAATCCAGGCGCATCACCTTGTACCTGCTGGACCAGCAACAGGTAGGCACCCCAATAGTGCGCCGAGTCATGAACCCGATCCTATCCTATAACACCCACTCCACTAAAGAGCTAAAGCGCCCACTCCACCAATGAGCTAAAGCGCTTTAACCGACTGGTCCAAGGAAGTGTAGTTCATACCAAACATAATTCCATAAATCACCGCAACCCCTCCGGGTAGGACCGGTGAAGAATGAGGCGATATTCCCTTGGCGCTTTATTAGGCACCACCCCCGGGGGAAATACGCACAAAGTGGGTACAGGCGGCGATATGCCAACGGGGGGTCCCAAGACCCTGCCTTCCAGGCGCTCTTTGTCGCTCTTAACCCCAACTGCGTGCTCCAGACCCGTCTTTACTGACTGAAAATTGGCCCAGGCCCCGACTGAAGATTGGACCAGGCCCGTGATAAGGGATCCCCTGGTAAGGGATCCGAAACCACAAAGAGCAACACCTTGGTCAGATACTGGCCATCCCTTCCTGTGGGAACTTCCTCAATAATCAATTGAGTACCTTCAGTCTAGTGGGGCTGGACCCCCTTTCCGGGGGGCTGCTGGTTGCCACCACTTACCGCCTCCAGGGCACCAGACCCTCAGGCCATGACTTCGGCCTAACACAGGCGGAGGAGGCGTGAGCCAAGCTGCAAAGCAGACCCTCATGCTTGAAGATGCAGGGTTTCCTGCCCGGCACACCCGGAAGCTTACCACCATTACCAAGGGCTAGCCAGCCTACCACCTGGGGTCAGCTGCACTTTGCCTCCAGACGCGGCGCCGCCCGCCTGCTCACCCGACGAACGCCTGTCCAGGCCATCCTCATGGTCCGATTCCAATTGAGGTTCGGGCCCAGGCCCCGTGAAGTGATAAAGCGGGCCAGAACCGCCGACTCAAAAGTTAGCGGCACCGAGCGCTGAGAGGCGCGGCGACGCCCCTCCCAGATGAGAGCACCCCCGGCAACTATTTACTGCTCGAGGGCCTCTACTGGCCCTCAATGGCCCTTCAGACCCACATCCCCCAACCCGGCTCCTCAACAGGGCCGGGCTGCAGGCATCGCCCCCGGGCCGTGCGGGCGGGCTGATCGCCCTTAAACCCACCCGGCTCTATCACGGGAGCCATCGAGACACCTCTAATACGCAGCCGGGACCACAGCAATAACTGTAAGGCCCCTTCCAGGCCGGTCCCAGTTCCCCCATCAAGCTTAAATGGCACAATAAGTGGCTGGGTGCCCGAAAGGTTAAGCTACCCTGTAGCTACCCAGTAGCCACCCGCCCCAACTCAGATCAGGCAAGACCCCAATCCGCATCCAGGTGGAAGACTAGGTCAACCTCGAGCCGGCTACCTGAACACCCGTCCTCCGTCCTGGATCGCACTCAAAGTATGAGCAGAGCAAAGGACTGCAGTACTGCAGCGTTAACCCTCTGCGTTAAAGGACTCTTCCAACTTTCCCAGCCGCTAGCTGGTACAGCGTAAATAGGGGAGGGGGGGAGCTTAACTGCGCCAACCGCCCTAAAGCGCGGCACCGTCCATCCCCTATGGAAGCCCCAGTGGAAACCATTTGTAGCTCAATCCCCTCCATTTGTCTAATGATGGCCAACAGGGCCCAACCCCCTTTGACATGGGTCCTTGGCTGGGCATGAACACTACCAGACCCTACTTAGGCGCCAGCTAAAGCCCCTAATCCCGGCCGCACCACAAAGATGCTACAACGAGTTGAATGAGCCACACCGCCCATCACCTCAAAGGATGGGTGGGGGGGTGGATAAGCCAAGGCCTGGTCCCGATCAGGCACAATAAAATGAGGGGTGGGGGGGGAAGACCTTCCAAGGGCTCAGGTTGAAACCTAAACCCCCACTCACACTCCAACCCCCCCGTCTGTGTGGCTGTGTTGGCTGGGGAGGGCCGCCCACAACATAAAATCACAATTATGGATAAAAACCTCACCTTAAAAATAACATTGAATAAAAGCCAACAAAACACACAGAAATTCCCATAATGCAGGTTAAGAATGAAAGGATGAATTAAAACAACCAAAGGCCTATATAAAGAAAAAAAAAACCTGCATCTAAAGCTGGACAAGCTAGGCTCCCCATGAGCTACTGTGGAAGGGGGGGGCATATTCTACAATGGAGAGGGGATATTCTGCGATAGAGGTACCAATGCTGAAAAGGCCTATCTCTGATGACCAGCATCTTAGAGAGCCAGTTTGGTGTTGTGGTCAAGTGCATGGACTCCCATCTGGGACCATTGGGATCCACTTAAGGTGGCCGCCGCTTATACCACAGGCCGAACGCGATCACCTACAATAATCATACGCCCTATCAGGCACAAGATGGCCCCACCCGCGCCACAGGCCAAGCACAGTCTGGTCCTTACAAAATGGCTGACGAGAGGCCCTGTAAAATGGCTGCCGAGCGCAGTACAGGCCGTGCACAGCGGCGGCCGTGGCTTTCCCGCCTCCCATTGCTGCCTTGGGGGGGGTAGCCTGGGCAGAACTGGCCTGTTGGGGGGGGGGAGATGCCACCCACCCCAGGAACCAAATGAAACTCTCGCTATCGCCCCGACCCCAAAGGGACGAAGACTGTTGCTCCTCGCACGCGCCGCCACAGGCCGCTAGCGCCTCTGCCGCCGCCAGCATCGCCGTTCGCTCTTCACGCCCCTGCGCGAAGTAGCCTAGTCGGAACTGGCCTGGTGGTGGTGGTGGTGGGGAGATGCCACCCACCCAGAGACCCTCAAAGGCCACACTAACGCCCGGTCCCGAAGGGACGGAGAACAAAGTAGCCTGGGCGGAACTGGCCTGGTGGGGGGGGGGAAATGCCACCCACCCAGCGACCCATCAAACGCCGCACTAACGCCCAGTCCCGAAGGGACGAAGAACTGATGCCTTCGCAAGCGCTGCCACCGGCCGCTAAGCACCTCAGCCACCTCCAGCGCCTCCGTTCGCCGTTCGCTCTTTGAGCCCGTCGGACTGGACCCCGACTGACGTTTCCAGGCCTCGCACTGCCGAGCACACCACGCGTGGCTCTCCTTCAGAGAGCCCAAAGGAGCTGAAGAGCACTGGGCGGGGCCAGGGCATATATACCCTGACGCCACGCCCAGACACAGATCCGGAAATGCCGGACTGAGCTCTCTGTTGCTCCCTCCTTCCGAGGGGGCAAATGCGGCCCCCAGCCTGAACGCCGGCGATGCCGGCTTGGCTGGGAGGGCCGAGCCTTGCTTCTGTTGTAGAGAGTAGCAGGGTACATCCAGGGTTCCTAGGCACATGCAATGGTCTTAATTCATTGAAAAGCATGCAAGGCCCCCTGTTTTCACAAAATAAATCAGCGCCAGCAGCATTGGCAATGGAAGGAAACAGCAAAATAAGGTGACAGAGTGAAAAGAAAGGCCTTTCCTCTGTAATCTGCAGCTTGATGGTGCTACTTCTGTTACAGAAAATACACATGCATGTACAAATGTGAAAATGGGTGATAAGAGTTGTCCCCTCAAAGGCATCAGTAAGTATCTGTAAAATGAAATGAAATCTGACTCAGATTAGTTTGTTAGATGCTCTTGGTATTTCACCAGAGTAAAAATTACCATGTAAACTATGTACATTTATCTGAATGGAGCTGATAGGTAAATCTGAATTGTGGTACAGAGTTGGATTACATGATCTTTTGACTCATTTCAGTTTTATGGTTCAGTATACAGATTTTTCTAATCTGAACCAAATGCATTTAGAAATTCCATTAGAACTATAACTGATCATAGTAGGAATGGGGAGTAAACTAATCAGTTTTATCTCTGCCTCCTTCCCTTACATTTTAATCAGCTTTTGTTTAATCTTTGTCTACTAAATGCATATTTCAGTCTTTTACAAGAACAGCCATTCCAACAATTATTAAGAACTCCTTCATTGGTCACTTGAAATGAAACCCCTGCAGCCTTGAATCTACACTAAAACCTTATATTTATAGCTCAAGCAAAATCCTTGATACTTGTACAAGCCATTCTATAACAACCATTTGTACATATAGGATTCTTTCTTCCTATGTCAGCACCAGCATTATCAAAGCACATCTCAAAACTAAAATTGAATTTGTTTGCAATTCATAAGTGAAAGTCAGTAGGAGTAAACAAAAATGATATATTTCTAAAGGCTGGAATTCTTTTCCTATGGAAGCATAAAACCTTTGTTGATTTTACAAAGGCTGAAAAAGCAAACAATGAAAGTGTTTATAAAGTTCTGAGTAATGTACTATAAATGTTAAGAAACGTTTTTGGAAACAGAAAAAAATGGCTGACTCTGAAGTCAGGCCCAAAGCCAGGTACTTCAATAGTAAGAACACCTAACAGCATGTGCAGTGGAGATCTGAACACACTGGAATAGCGGGCAGGTGCAAATAAGATACTGTTCAATAAGGACAAGTGCAGAGCTCTACATCTGAGTAACAAAAATGAGAAGCATGCATACTGGATGGAGAACACACTTCTGGGTAGCAGTGTGTATGAACAAGATCTTGGGGGTATGGGTGGACTTTAAGCTAAATATGAGCAGTCAGTGTGATGTAGCTGCAAAAAAGGCTAATGTGGTCTTGGAATGTATCAACAGAGGCATAATATCTAAATCACAAGATGTCATAATCCTGTTGTACACCACATTGGTCAGGCTGTACCTGAAGTACTGTGTGCAATTCTGGAGGTCTTTAAAAAGGATGTGGACAGAATAGAGAGGGTACAGAGGAGGGTGACAAAGATTATCAGTGACCAGGAGATTAAGCCCTACAAAAAAAGTCTGAGAGACTTTAGACTGTTCAGTCTGAAGATGAGGAGGTTGAGGGGAGATATGATTGTTCTCTAAGTATTTGTCGCTCAGAGGACGTCAGGGAGTTGTTCCTGTTGGCAGCATCGGATGGGACATGCAATAATGGGTTTAAATTACAGTCAGAAAGGTATGAGGTTAAGAGGATGTAACTCTACCTGCTGATATCTGAGAAGTGGTGGAATGGTACCATGGATGGGGTGTGAGTCTACCATTCAAAGCTGCCATTTTCTCCAGGGGGCCCATTCGTTATAGTCTGGAGATCAGTTGCAATCCTGGATGAAACCCAGGCTCCACCTGGAGTCTGTCAACCAAAGTCCCTGCCTGCTGTTTGGTAATCTCAGGATCTAGCCCTGCCTTTCCCTCCTCTTGACAACTAATGTGCAGCCATTCTTGAGGTTTTCCCAGGCTCCCTTGCTTCATGCCCTGACTAGGGATACCATAGTGTGTGTCACCTGCTTTAAACAGCTGTGGTTGGCTGGAAAGGCTATCATTATTTTAATAAACATGTAACAAGGACACAATTCCTTTCCTCAGTATATTTGAAGGTCAATTCAAATATGGGCATTAGTGTAAACAATACTTGCCATGTGTTCACTCTCTCAGTCCCTACCTGCCCCCACCACCAAGAGGGTCCGGAATAAACAAGTGTGGAGGTACTTCACTCCTTTCTTCCATAACCTCTCTCAAAGTTAAAACATTCCTTTTCTGTAAGCTGCTACCTACCTGTCTTCTTCCTCTGCTCCTTTCCAGTGCCCTGGTTCACCAGGAAATATAGTGTGTGTGTATTTGAGCAAGGCCATCCTCCTTCTAGCCCATACTCTTTCACTGAGTTTGCTAGGTCTTGATATTGCTATGTGTAAAGCAAATAGGAAAGCTGGTTGAAAGTTTAAAAGGTTAGAGCACACTAAAGATCCTTAAGAGAAAAGGTTGTTAATAACTAAGCATAAATCCTACCATAAGCCAAAACACAGATGTGTGACAGTTAATTAGAACCAGGACTTTTTTTGTAGAAAAAGCCCAGCAGGAACTCATTTGCATATTAGGCCACACCCCCTGATATCACAATTGTTTCTTGCAGGACTTTTCCTACAAAACTCATTTGCATATTAGGCCACACCCCTTGCACCAGGTCAGCTGGAACTGTGTTCCTGTGCATTCCTACTAAAAAAAAGTCCTGATTAGAACATAGCTAGATATATTGCAGATTACTAGAAAAGAAATCCATCTCTAAAATCAGCTTCTGCTGGGGTTACAAGGATATTAATATTTATCCTAGAAATTGAAGTAAAGTAGTAGAAACTTAAAAAAAAATCTGTTCCCTTAGTCCTGGCACAAACTTCATTCCTTGAACTCAGATTTTCTTCTCTTGGCATTGATATCAGACTTAATTCCTCTGACTCTGGAATAATGTGGAGAGTTCTAAACTGCCCATCATCTCACAAAAATGTTTTTATAAGATATAAGGTGAAACATTTTAACAACCTGCAATATAAGTTACTGAGCATATAAACACCACGTATCCTATATAATATAACTAGAAAGATTCAACATAATGGTATCATCAAGAGTAAAAGTTTACTTTGTGTAACGAAGTTTACTAACCAAATTAATGCTCAAAATATTTTTTTCCCAAAAACTAAATCTGTGGTGCTGTCTGACTGCACTCCAAATCTGATGATGATGATGAAAATGATAAAAAAATCTTGTTATTTCAAGGCATTTTCCCTCTCACTCCTCTGCAATACTAAGAATGATGAGGTAATAAATGATAACTGTAATAAAATAAGCAATAAATGATAAGTAGATGGGTAAGTGAAAAAATAAATAAATGAGCAAATAAGTAATCTTATATTGACGTTTATTCTGCTACATATTTTGATGTTAGTAACAATTCCATTTTAAACATATGCTGAAATTAACCAAGATTTAAAGACCCAATAAAGCACCTAAGAAAGGAAAGCTGTAAGGCAGATACTATTTGGTACTTCATGAAGCTGAGTCTAGTGCCAGTTGCTGCTACTTATTTACACTGAAATTTTCATTTGCTTTCAAGAAATTTCCAAATAACCAAATATTCCCTATGATATGGAAGGGAGAAACAGGCTCTAGCTTGTAAGGTATTTTGATACATCTAATCTTTGCTCATGCAAGCAGTAACTCAAATCATTTGAAGCCACTGATATTAAAGAATGAATCTAAACTATCAGGTTTAAGGTCAGCTCTTGACTTGTGCTATTATGGGCCTGTTAGCAACAATCCGGTTCTAGCAGCCAGCAGCAACGCTGCTAGCCTGCAGAAGCGTTTTTGCTTCCCTGGAGGGAAGGGAGGATTTTTGCAGCCTGTTTGGGTGTGCTTAAGAGGGGGCGGGGCTTTGCTGTTATATAGGCAAGGTTATCTGACCCCCTTCTCAGTCCCCAGCAGAAGATCAGGAAGAGCAGGAGTGCTGCGAGCTGCCTCCTGTCTTCCTGTGGCAATTCCCTGTGACTATCTCAGGCTGCGGATCGGCATAGTATGAGGGCTGCAGAAGTGTTGTTGCTTGCTCTTGCTTGGCCCTAGTCAATTTTGCTTATCAGCGATCAAATCGCTGATAAGGGGGGAAGGAGCGGTGCTACAGGGTGGAGGCGACGTCTACATGGAGCGTGGGGCTCAGAGGTGTTGGCCTGAAGATCAGGGTTTGAGTCTCAGCCACTGCAAAGCACTTCAGACGGGGGAAAAGCAGCTCCATTTGACGGCCTGATCCCCTCTTCTCCTTTCTAGTTCTTTAATCCTGTCGCCCCCCTCCCCCCCACCCTTTGCTTTAAATTGAGTTTCCAGGGTGGTTTTGGGCACAGCAGACACAATTCTTCTTCTTGGACAAGTCTTCCCCTTTCCTTTCCCTTCTTTTCGAGGAAAGGGGGTTTGTCTTTTGATTACCCTAGTTGGGTTGGGTGGGGGTCATCCTGGGCTGCGTTGGCCATATTTGGTTCCCCTTTTTCTTCTGTTGGGCGGCAGCCATATTTGCTTCCCCTTCTTCTTTTGTGGGACGGCAGCCATTTTAAAGTGCTGTAGTGGGGAAGCCATTTCGTGGGTCTGAGTCAGTATAAGACAGTTTTGCATAAGCCGGCACTATCTGCTTTCTGGTGCTGTTCTTCAGTAGTGAGCAGCAGTTTCTTTGGGGCGGTTTCACAGGGGGCCATTTTGGTGTAAATTGTTGTAGTCCTATTGACCCTTAGCATTACAAAGATGTCAAGTAGGAAAGGGTTGGGGAAATCCAAGGGCAAGCAGCCTGTGCAGAAGGCCCCGCCTAAAAGGCCACCACCGCCTTTATCTTCTTCTGATGATGAGGGTGAGGATGAAGTTAATGCAGCTATTATGCAAAGGCTGTTGGCGGAGCAAGCGGCTGGTATTCCTCCCCCACAGGGTGCAGTATTGGGAAAAGCTTCTAAAATGGCACTTCAGGCAGATATGTTAACCAGGTTGTCTATTCTTGAGGGCAGGTCTGCTGGAAACATTGCGGGAGGAGTCATGGGTCTTGGCAGTTCAGATGGGGGATCAGGTCCATCTACGGGGGCTGCTTGATCAGGATCGGCGCTGGTGCCTATTGGATCCATGGGTAAGGCTGGTGACACTCCACAGTCATATTCTGGGCTGGCTTGGCCTTGGGGTCCATGGGGTCCTGCCACTCCTGCTGCACCTGGCATTTTAGCTGGGAATTCTGGTTTATCTCCCTCCTCAGATAAGATCCTAAAGGGTGAGTATGTCGATATCTTCTTCCTCCTGTTCCGTGACTTGGAGAAGAAAGATAAAGAGGATTTGGATGACAAAGAAAAAGAGAAATTGAAAAGGCGCAAAGTGGAACAGAATTGGGCCAATTGGCTGCCTGGGGTTTTTATATATGCTGGCATGATTGCACACGCCCAGCCTTGGAGGGCGGCTGTGCTTATCCAGTATATAGATATCATATATAAGGGGTACACAATGTTTAGTGGGCCTGCCTGGATTCAATATGATGAGGAATTCAGGATGAGGGCAGCTTTGTACCCTTCCCTTCAGTGGGATCGCATTCACCAGAAGCTGTGGCTCCAAGTCATGTCTCCTGCACGACCAAATTTGGGTGACCGCTTGGATAGCGATCATTTGGTGGCCAGGTCAGCAGTGACTTCTTCAGCTTTGTCATCCTCTTCCTGCAGTTCTGCGGGGTAGGAGGTTCAACCTCTCCTGCTTTGCTGGGAGTTTGGCTCCCAAGGAGTATGCAGTAGAAAAGCTTGTCAGTTCAGACATGAATGCCCCACGAGTGGTGGCTCTCACTCCTTTAGTAACTGCCCCAAAGCCTGGCCACGTAGAAACCAAAAGAAACAAGGTGGGTGAGGAAGTAATTACCAGGCTGGAAAAGGGGCCCAGTCTGATAAAGGTGGGACCTCTTGAATACTGGCTGTCCAAGTATCTGCAAAGGGTTGACTTGTTAAAAGGTTTCAAGCTCTGTTTTAGGATTCCTTTTCAGGGACCCCGGGTCGCATTTTGGTCCGGGAATCTTGGTTCTGTTAAAAGTTTAGAGCACATAGTTAAGGATAAGATTGCCAAGGAGTTGGCAGAGGGCAGGATTTTGGGCCTGTTTTCTAATCCCCTGGTGCCTAACCTTAAGGTTTTGCCTTTAGATGTGGTGCCGAAAAGGCACCTGGTGAATTTCATTTGATTCACCATCTCTCCATCCCCAAAGGGAAGTCAGTTAACGATGGAATTTCGAGCACTTATGCTCAGTTAGATATACTAACTTTGATCAGGCTGTGGGCATGGTACAACACTGCGGTAAGGGGGCAGAGTTGGCTAAATGCGATATTAAATCTGCGTTTCGTCTCCTACCTGTCCATCTGGCTGATTTTGAACTTTTAGGATTTTCCTTTGAGGGGCAATTTTACATGAACAGAGCTTTGCCAGTGGGCTGCTCTGTCTCATGTGTGGCTTTTGAGTGTTTCAGCATGTTCTTGGAATTGGCTGTTCATGAGAAGGTTGGCTCGCAGGATGTTGTTCATTATTTGGATGACTACCTCTTTGTGGGTCCTGCAGGGACTGGGCGTTGCGCACAGCTGTTGTCTTCAGGTCATGTCTGATGCTGCTGGGTCTTTAGGTTTTGGGGTTTATTTCCACGGACATTGGTGCACACATACATGGCCAGATTTATGGATTCAGGCAGGTGTGAACTGAGATCTTACATTTCTCGAGTTCTTTCCCATTCTTGTTGCGTTTTGGCTGTGGGGGAATTATATGGCCAATCGCACAGTTCATTTTTGGTGCGATAACATGGCAGTGGTCCATGTCATTAATTCCCTTTCATCCAAATCTCAGCGGGTTATGGGATTGGTGATGGTCTTTACTCTGCACTGTCTGTGGCTTAACATACTGTTTTTAGCCAAGCATGTTCCTGGGGTAAATAACGGGGTGGCAGACGCTCTCTCTCGTAAACAGATGGAGAGATTTCATCAGTTGGCCCCAGATGCCGATCGCGAGCTGGCACCAATGTCTCAGGAGCTATGGCTGATTCGAGAGCCGAGGCCTGCAGAGTGATAGGCCTTGCCATTGCGCCTAGCACCAGGAAGTCTTACGAACATGCTGTGCAGCAGTTTGAGGACTTTAGGGCTTAGGTAGGGTATTGCATTGTTTGGCCCCTCCCGGTGGAGCAGTTGCTCCGCTACTGTGTTTCTCTAAAAGGTAAGGGATTGGCCATGAGATCCATTAGGGGACGCCTGTCTGCTTTGGCTTTTGCTAGCAAGGCGTTGGGATAAAGAGAGGAAACAGCAGACTTTCATCTTCGAAAGATGCTGGAGGGGTGGGCCAGAGAGGCCAGGCCTAATCTTGACATGAGGAAACCTATTTCCCCTTTGATTCTTCTGGACCTGAAGGGGGTTTGGGGCACAGTGTGCACATCTTATTTTGAATCCACACTGTTTCATGCTGCTTCCTTGGTTGCCTTTTTTGGGGCCCTTAGTGAGTTAGTGGCAGGCTCCAAAAATGATGTTTCTGGTAATGCTTTGTTGCTACGGGACCTGAGGTTGGTTGAGGGTAAGGTGGTCCTTACCGATTGGTGCTCTAAGACTGACCAGCTTTGCAAAGGGACAGTGTTGGAGCTGGGCACATGCTCTGAGCTTGAGTTGTGCCCAGTTTCTGCTTTGGCTGCTTATTTGGCAGTTCGGGGGACCAATGATGGGTTTTTGTTTTGTCACTTTAATAGCAGCCCACTGACAAAGCATCAGTTTTGGGCCATGGCTTCCCAGGCTTTAGCTAAGCTGGGGTTGTCCGGGGTGCAGTTTGGTACCCACTCCTTTAGAATTGGGGCGGCCTCTACAGCAGTTGCCCTGGGGTATCCTTCCCACTCCATTCAGCGGTTGGGCCGTTGGCGCTCATCGGCCTATAAATCTTATGTTCGGCCTCTGCTCAGTTCCTAGCTTCATTTGTTGTAGTTGAAAAGTTATGGTTCTTGTTTCTAGTTTGACTGTTTTTTCTTTTTAGATGCTGTTGTTCCTGGACAGAGGAGCTGAGTTCTCATCTGTGGACACAGCTGCACATCAGCTCTCAGCTGGGACTCAGCTGATATGTTACTATCGAATGCCGGGGGCGCTGGGGTCTTCAGTAGCCTGGCCTGCTGCCATTGTTATTCCTTGGGAATGCAGGCCCTCCTCCTCAGGTTCTAATCTTTCACCTGGGAGGGAATGATCTCGGGCTAGTAAAAGGTGAGGCTTTAGTCTTGTAGGCCCAAGAGGATTTTTTGAACATTAGGGAGAGTTGGCCTATGACCATTATAATTTGGTCAGCCATGCTTCCCTGCCTTGTTTGGCGCTGTGCTTGGAATCCTGCAGGTATTGAGAGGGCCCGTTACAAAGCTAATAAAGAAATTTGGAAGGCATTGGAAGGGGGGTTGGGTCACTATCTGCCCCACCTGTATATTTCTACAAAATTTCCTGACCTCTGCAGAGGGGATGGGGTGCATCTCTCTGAAAAAGGTAACATGCTTTTTTTGAGAGATCTCTGGTAAGGGCTGCGGGTGGCTTTGGGCCTCCTGGGGAGCACGAAGGCCTAAGTAGAGACTTGACCTTAGTAGTGGCAGGTTTTTACAGGGTTTATGGTGTTAGGTGGCAAGGGGAGGACCAGAAAGTATCCCGCTTTTGGGGAATTAGGGGTCAGGCAGGATCAACCTTTGGGTCTGATGACCCGGGGTGGGAAAATGCAGACCGTCCTTGAGGATTGACTAGAAGGTGCTGTCCATTGAGATGTGTGTCTGGTGGTTGGGCCCTCTGGGGCTTGCCTCCTTGCTGGGCCAGCCTGGTGGGAGCTGTGCCACACAGCTCCAGCTGGGGGCTGGGTCTCTTGCCCGCTAATGGCAGGGGAGCGGTCTGTTGAGACCCCTGACCCTGACCAGGCTGCAGTTCTGGTTGCCCTTGCCGTTTATTATTATACTTAATAAAGTGGCCATTAGTTATACCAATACCTTGTGCCCGACTCTTCATTCTGACTTGGGGGGCAATCCGGTTCTAGCAGCCAGCAGCAATGCTGCTAGGCTGCAGAAGCGTTTTTGCCTCCCTTGAGGGAAGGGAGGATTTTTGCAGCCCGTTTGGGCATGCTTAAGAGGGGGCGGGGCTTTGCCATTGTATAGGCAAGGCTATCCCACTCCCTTCTTAGTCCCCAGCAGAAGATCAGCCCTCCCACCTGCCCTGTTTGTTATGTAGGCAAGTGCTGGTCACCCCATAGTTTGGGGGCCGGGTAGGAATTTTTTGCTTTCCAGTTGCTTGGCTGTTTGCTGGCATGTTTTTTCACCTACCCTACATAGCAGGTCAGTGGATTGTGGATTTGGCTATCGGGAGGTGCTGTTAAATAGGTTGATCACTTTAGTTGGGCAGGTTTTTACGGGGTTTATGGTATTATGCGGCTAGGAGAGGACCAGAAAACATCCCTCTTTTGGGGAATTAGGGGTCTGGCAGGATCAACCTTTGGGTGTGATGACCCGGGGTGGGAGAATGCCGACCGTCCTTGAGGCTCGACTGGAGGGTGCCGCCCATTGAGATGTGCATCTGGTGGTTGGGCCCTCTGGGGCTTGTCTCCTTGCTGGGCTGGCCTGGCGGGAGCTGTGCCACACAGCTCTGGCTGGGGGCTGGGTCCCTCACCCACTAATGGCAGGGGAGCGGTCTGTTGAGACCCCTGGCCCTGACCAGGCCACAGTTCTGGTTGCCCTTGCCGTTTATTATTAAACTTAATAAAGTGGTCCTTAGTTATACCAATACCTTGTGTCCGACTCGTCATTCCGGCAATGTGACGTGTTTAAGAAGGTGATAGAATGAGATTTCTCACATTCTTCTGCTGCTATATTGATTTGTTGGATTCTGAGAATTTTGTGGATAGCTCTGTAGTTGACCTTTTGCCTTATTTACTATACATACCAGCCATATTTCTTGTTTGATACAGGAGATGGATTTATAACATTCGTATTCTATTCATGTGTTCCCCTTGTTATATGATAAACTGAAGTAAAAATACAAGCTTAACACTTCCTATAAGCTTCTGTCATGGCCAGATCTGGGATCATCACAAAACTGGCACACTTCACCTAATAGAAATGACATCTACATTTCATATCATATCAATGAGTGAGACTGATAATCTTCAGTTTGGCAAATATTACTAACAATAAAATTTCTGGTGAATTAAACAATTCCAACCCACACTTGGATCTCTAATCTACCATAGGTTCAATAGAAGTGATCATATAGGAGTGGTTGAATAACATACCATATATTCATGGCAGATAACACTGTGTGCGCGCACATGTGTACAATGACATCCACATTTTCAAGTGTCACATAACATATCGTTTATTTCATTTTAATGTTGCCATGTGAGTTGCTGGCTAAACTTTCATAGGACCCTTGGCTGACATATACAGTGTCACGTGACTGATGAAGCTATAAGCAGAATGAGACAACTTTTCAGACCTGTATTATGAGCCTCTACTTCCTATTGTGTGGATATCTACTAACTGTTCATAAACAACTAGCTCGGGATTTTTAATTAATTTTGGAGGGGGGGGCAAACCTTTGTTTTTCAGTGTGACAATATGACTATATTCTCTTGTCAGATCAATTTGTACATAAATAAAACATACCATTATGTTTGACTATATCAGTTCAATATATCATCATATACATAATCTTCTAAAAGTGTTTTTTTTTGCTCTGGAATATGTTTTGCTTTTAAAATAAGTTTATGATTTGGATATTTTCACAATTTGAACCTCAATATTCTGCACCCACCAACTGATAAATATTGTACTTGTGTTGGCATGAACACAACCACACAATTTTATAGTCTTTGCAGCACTTACGTCTTTGGGAAGGCAACAAGTTCCACCAATTCTCCACTCATACTGCAGATTCTGATTCTGTTCCTGAAGATCTGCTGCCCCCCCACCCAAGAATAAAATTTCCACGGGCTCAAGAGGCTGCAGCAGTCCATCATGTCATTTATTATTCTGGCATATTACCTGTTAGATTTCATTGGTGCGGCTGGGGCACAGATGATGATTATGTTTATTTATATACCACTTATTGCCCTATTTGGGGGCTCAAAGTGGAGTATATCAAGATAGTAATAAAATCACAATAAAATTACAATAATATCATAATAAAAACCAATTGCAACATTTAGTAAAGTTCCAGCTTTTCATCCTTTTGCTGTTGTTTTAACTATGACTCTTACCACTATTTTCTCCCATCTTTAGTCTGATTTCTTCAGAGCACTGACATGACAATAACTATTTCATGAGATATCACTAACCTCCATGTTCAACTTCTGTTGCGGTGCCAAACTAAGTCTTTTATTAGCCTCATGAGGAAGTCAGAATGAAGGACATGTAGCACATATGATTCATAACATTAAGCAATGAAGAGAGGGACCTACTAATGGGAATCTTTGCTAAACAAATACAATACTTTAACTAGTTCTAACAAAACAATTTGACCTTTTCTTAACAAACATCACTGTGGTTTTGGAAGATCACCTGTTTGTTCCCTGACTGTAGGTCAAACATTTCATGTGAATATGAATGATTTCCAGATGCTTGTTTTTGTTCTGCGTATGGGTTTTGTCACTCACCTTTATCCTTACTTTGTCATAACACTAACAGCATAGTGGAATCAAAGAATCTCATTTCCTGTATCCCTATTGTACTTTAAATAGGCAATGATCACTGACTTAGAAAGATAAAATCCCTCAGTATTAGCAATATGTCTCTTTTTACTTCATGTCCTTACATTTCAGTTTTGCGTCCATTGCAGATTATTATCAGAATAAGCTAGCAATACAACACACTTCCAGCCTTGAGAAAATTTGCACAGGGCATTATTCCTATTGGGATATTTGGCTAATACAGCAGAATTTTGCCCAGTCATAGAAGCATGATACTGAGTGCAGTAAATAAATCTCCCAAGGAGTATATTGCAAAAAGAGAGAGGTAAGTTTACATTTATTCAAGTAGATTCAGTTCAAATTCAGGTTGCAGTCAAAAGAAGAGAAAGAAGCCTAATCTAAATAGTACTCTTCTGATCACAAATGGCCAGTGTGTCCATGGAAGGCCATGTAAAGTGAGTGAGAGGACAAAGGGAGAGAGAAGGGGCAGAGGGTAGTTCCCAGGCATCCTGTTCAAGGAGATAATACCTATACACACTTAGAGTGATGTAGTGTCCCCCAATGTCCAGGCATTGCTAAGTCCCTCACTCCAACAATGCCATTGCAAAAGTCATAGAAACAAAATAAGTGCATTGCCCTCTGTCCTCTGTGATAGCAAATTGGCCGTGCTAACTTCCATCACTGAAAACATTTTCATCTTTAGATCATATAATTCTTGTTTTGAATGACTGCTGTTATTTGTCAAGTAGCAATAAAACGGAACCTTATTTAGTGCCCACTCCTGAAAGAGTGAAAGCCAAAAACAATGGCAATAAACATAAAACAGATGCTAAAGATAGATCATAAACATCTTAATATTTGTTATTCTCTGACGTGATTATGATGGGTTGGCTGGCATATCTCTTTAAGAGGACAGATTCAACAGTGAAGTAAAAACACTTTCACAGTCAGAAGTCTCAATGATAATGTATTCAGGATAACCAAGGGCTGACCAGCCATGGCCCTTGTATCTTCCAAAGGGGAAGTTACTTGTGAGTTGTAAGAGAAATTTTTTATGAAACTGCTAGCCTTGCAAATGTGGACAATGCTTTTCTCCACTGAAAGCAACTAAAATGTGAACTGAGCAAATTAAGATGTATTCTTTCTGTATTTTCTTCCTTCCTGCTAATGAGTGCAATTGACAATATGTTGCTGATGATCCATAGAACAGAATGGAATCTCTCTGATGATCTTCCTGTTCTTATCCTGTTTTAAACACACCTAAAATAAACATGATGTGAATGCAGAGTTCAATAATTTGGTTCAGCAAGCATTACTACTTTCACTTCAGAGACTAAAATAATTACTACTAAAATAATCACTTCTCAATTCCACATGCTGTATCTACACTTGTGGAGTTTTTGTGGAGCGTGTCAAAATTAGCTAACCATTCATGTAAACTATAAGGCCAATTTTTATAAACTATTAAAATCATATCTGTATACACATACTTTGCTGAGATTTCTACAGTTAGTACCTTTGCATTTTTCTGCCATATTTACAGTTTCTAGAACACTGTGATAATTTTACCAAATGTAAGTCTTTTAACTATACTTACAAGGCCAATTTATCTTTACAATTAAATGCAACTATTTTCCCCCACATTCTACTGTTACCTATACCTGCTGTGCAACTACAGTGAACACTTTATTGCTTGTGCTTATTTCAAATATGCAGAACAAAAAGTCATTGAAATAGCTGTATTGGTACACAATAAAGCATATAAATATGTTTTAAATATAGAATTATAACTGCAGCATGAAGTATACACAGTACTAAAGATTTCATAAACTAGAGTCAAATTTGGCAATTTAACAGCTGAGCTTTGTAGTATTCAAGGGATTTGTAGAATTCAAGAGATTATGTGCCCTTGCCCTCAGAAGTCCCCTTGTTCATTGTACCCCTTCCTGCCCTGTTTGGGGCCTGCAGAGCCTCAGAACAGCAGAGTGAGGTTGTAGACCTGGTTCCTTATTTTCTCTGATGAATTTCTCCTGCACAGATTGGAGAGACAGTTTACCCACCTCCTCACTGACTTGCTTCTAAATCCTTTTGAAGCTAGTGCAGCAGGCCACACATGTCCAGTAAGCTCTGCCAAAGTCTCACAAGAACTAGCAGTCTCACAAGACTTTGAAGGAATCTGAGACGATTCCTTCTCTTCCCCAAGTGTGACTGCTTTCTTCATTTTGCCAACTTTCTTCTGATTTAATTCCAACAGTTCACATAAATCTGGATGGATAATCCACAGAAAATCCCCTTGACCTGTCAATAGATACAAATTTAAGTAGAAATTACCTGTTTCACTAAAAGTTTCAATGTTCAGTATTTTGTCACCTTCTGAGAGACAATTTCAGAAACTGAGAGAGGAAGACAGACAATAATTGCTATTAACCTTGTAAACAAATCTACAAACTTCTGATTCTGAAGACCATCGGTATCTAATTATGTTCTAATCTGTATTTGTAGATAAACTATCTTGTCAGGAAGGGTTGGAAGTTGGAACATGCGTTTGGCCTGATAGTAAAAACAAGGACAGCATATTCTTTGAGAACTTTGCTTCAGGATTTGGATTTTGAGAGACCATCTAAGCAACATGACACAGAGCTAGGGTAATAAAATTCCAAAGGCACTGGTCAGCTTGGGTCTCATGGACCTGGGTAAGTTATGTGATTTGTTTGCAAGCTCAGCTCCAAGGGGAGAGGCAAGGGAGAACTAGGCTAATGCCCAAGCATGTAGACAATACAACCAGGCATGTGTTGGGTTAAAACAGGCCACAACTTTATTAATTACAGCTGAAAGAGTCTTGGCACAGCATGAGGCAAATGGATCCAGGGCATCAGCTGACCTGTCTTCTGGCTGGTGTGTAGCTTCCTCCAGCCCACCAGCTGGAGATATCATGGAATGGCAGTGTGTGGGATTCCACCTGGGAGCTGGGTAAATTATGTATTTGTTTTCATGTAATGTTCCCGCTGAACCATAGCAAAAACACTGGTTATCGTATATACAATTAAAATTATTAAAATAATAATGCAAATACAGTTATTCATTAATGGAAATAAGTGAGGTGGAAAGGTTGATTATGATTACAACAATGATGAATGTTTATTATTTTTATTCATTCATTTCTGTATAAGACTGTTCTAACAATTTGGAGGTCTTAAAAGTGCCACTGGACTCATGGCCAGCACATGTAAGTGCATAAACTATTGAAAAGACAGCAATGCAATGTGTTTGAAAAGAACCTAGACATCCTGTGAGGTCCCTACAAAGAATAGGAGGCTGAAAATTTACTGGCAAAAAGTGACTGAAATTGGCCATCACCCAAAGGAAAGTGGACTGCTGCATGCTGAACTCTGAAAAGATTGGAAAACAAATGAGTGGATAAGGAACGTGAGAGGAATATGGAATCCTTGGCTGGGTTTAGGAAATAAAGACATGTAAATGGGCAATAGAAAACATAAGAATATCAAAATGGTTTCTGAAATAGGCACAGATTGAAGAGAAATACCAGGCAGGTTAGTGTGAACTGATTGCTCTTTCCAAGCCAATAAAAGGTTTCTAACCCCCCCCCCCCCAATGTTTCTTCTCATTCTAGCATCTGATACACCAAGAAGTAAAATATGAAAACTACTTAGCAAATGCTGAAAATAAGTTTATGCAAAAAAGGAGAGAGAGGACATTTACACAGATTTAGGCTGCAATTACACACATTAAATAATGCACTTTCAATCCACTTTTGATGCACTTTCCAACTGGATTTTGCCAGTTCACATATTTATTTATTTATTTACTTACTTACTTTAGATTTATATGCCACCCACTCCGCTAGCGGACTCTGGGTGGCTAAGTCATGATAAAACAATTCAGATTACAATTATAAAAGAATAAAAAAACATATATAAACAATTTAAAAACTACATTATTAGGTGTTATAAAAAGATTTCATAACAAAGGCGGTTTCTCTATATCTCAGTTCTCTATTCCTTTGTTGCTCTGTTAGTGGTCTTATAGATGATATTGCTCAGTGGCATAACATAGTAAAATCCACTTGGAAAGGGCATAGAAAATGGATTGAAAGTGCATTATTTAGAGTGTGTGATCATAGCCTTAATGTGATGCAACTGTTGCTATGAAAAATACTGCAAGCTGAGCTGTGTCAGAGAGACCATTTTAAATAGTGCAGATTTTATAAATTAATTTTGCTGGCTGAATCTAGTAATGTGAGAGGAGCCTACCCCAATGGATTTATTGCCTTATCATCATTTTTTTAAAAACCCGTTCTCCTATAACAATGAACTCAAGGTGGCCTCTATGTGTGTATGTGTAAAGTGTGATCTTGTTGCAACCAATTTATGGCAATCCGAGCAAGGGACTTTCAAGACAAGTGAGAAGCAGAGGTGGTTTGTCATTGCCTTCTTCTGCAGAGACTTCCTTGTTGGTCTTCGTTCCAAGTACTGCATAGCTTCTGAGATTGTGCTATACCATGCCTCCTTCCCTTCCAAGGTGGCCTACTAGGAGACTATTTTAAAAATCAATAATCATTTAAAACAATTATCACTAACAGTCAAGAACAACAAAAAAGTACTATCTACTAGAAAGTGCTTTTGAAAACAGACTGAGGCTGATCTAACCTGCTCATGGGAGGGAATACTGATAAGGTCCTGGTCAAAAAAGCAGATGTTATTCAGGTACCCAGCACCCAGAATTGCATCCAGAAACAAAATGGTAGCCAGTGTTCTTAAAACACAGCCTATGTATTCCGGTATGGAAGCTGGTCAGTTACTGAACAGTAACGGGTTTCTGCTGGCATCTCAGACAGAACCGACTCAGTAACTGGCTGCTACCGGAATACTGTCACCTTCTCCCACAGTCCCGTGGCTGTCCCAGTAGTGAGGCATGCCTGAGTCGTTATTAACAATGAGCAGCTTCTTCCAGTCTTCAACCCCTTCTTCTGGGTTGAAATCGGTATTGGGCGTTGTGTGAAATGTCCAGTATCTAATCCGGGAGCAGTTTTCGCACCCTTTTTTGCCCGCCGGAGCACAATCTCTGGCTTTTTTTTTGGAACGTCAGTTTAAGACCGCTATAGCGATGTCTCACAACTTTTGGGGAGGGACGGTGGCTCAGTGGTAGAGCATCTGCTTGGGAAGCAGAAGGTTCCAGGTTCAATCCCTGGCATCTCCAAAAAAGGGTCCAGGCAAATAGGTGTGAAAAACCTCAGCTTGAGACCCTGGAGAGCTGCTGCCAGTCTGAGAAGACAATACTGACTTTGATGGACCAAGGGTCTGATTCAGTATAAGGCAGCTTCATATGTTCATATGTTCAACAGCACCACCATAGGGATGCCTGGGCTCCATTGAGATGCCAGAGATCTCCGCCACTGAAACTTGTTAACAGGTGCCCATTGGATACACAGTTCAAGCGGGAGATCAGGGCACTAGGCATTGGTCTGTCACCTGTTGCTATCACTTCCATGCCAATACAGGAGTCAGGGGAATGTGATTGGTTTGTAGGTGACTCTGAGGCACATTTTTTTGGGGGGGGGGCGCTGTTTCCACTTGGAGAGGGGTTGTCCATAGGGCAGCAGGTTTTGGTGGGAGAACAGACCAACAGTGATTGGTGAGACAAATGTTGCTAACCCAGCCTGATGTGCACCCATCCATGCCCACAGGCTATTGGCTGGAAAGTAACTTGTGCCAAGCTGCAGCAGGTATAAATGTCAGGGGGGGAAGCCACAGATTTCTGTGGGTTGTAGTTGATAAATGGTTTGTGTGGAAGGCTATTGTTCTATTAGTTCTATTGTTCTAATAGTCATGCTTTCCATCACAACAGTATTGAGACTTCTTATGGAGGTAGTGCAGGTGATGGTCAGTGCCACTGCTGCTTTGTCCAAAGTGTTTCTGCACCATCTATCTATGAGGAGCAAGTGGTGGAGGAGGGCAGCAACTTCAATTAATGTGCCAGTTTTGAGCCCTGAACCCTTCAGGTACAGCAGGAGGGCATCTATGAGGGCACAGTTACCTGTCATTGCTGCCCATACAGTGCCTAGACGCTGGTGAAATCACGGAGGAAGGACTGGTGGAACAGCAATGTAATGGGCACCTGGACTGATGAAGACTGGCTGGAGAATTTAAGGATGTCTCAGGCAACGTTCTTTGAACTTGTTGGCACCCTGAGGCACCATTTGGAGCAGCAGGACACACACATGAGGATGGCAATTCCAGTGGAAAAACGAGTAGGAATTGCCATCTGGTACCTAGCCAACACAGAAGTATTTAGAAAAATCAACCCTAACCCTAACCCCAAAAAATGTGCCTCAGAGAAACCTACAAATGAATCACATTTCCCTGACTCCCATGTGGGCATGGAAATGATAGCAACAGGTGACAGACCAATGCCTGATGCCCTGATCTCCCGCTTGAACTGTGTATCCAATGGGGCACCTGTTACCAAGTTTCAGCGGTGGAGATCTCTGGCATCTCAATGGAGCCCAGGCATCTCTATGGTGTTGCTGTTGTGAGACGTTGCTATAGCACTATAGTGCTATAGCGCTCTTAAATTGGCATTCCCCCCAAAAAATAAGCCGGAGATAGTGCGCCAGCGGGCGAAAAAGGGTGCGAAAACGGCTGACGCTGGTGGAAACGAGATAAAAGTGGGACAGTGTGAAATGGCTCGCTTCAATCACAGAACCCTACCGGAAAGAAAACCATGTTTCTGAAAACTCCATCCCTGTCTCGGATTACTGCAAGGTGGCACAATATCAATTCCCTTCCGGTTTCCACAGGTAAGTGTGAAAAGGGCCTATGTCTTCACTTCCTAGCTCTATTTAACAAAGCAGCTGCTGCTTTTGGCATCAGTTGAACTTTCTGGATTACTTTTAGGGGCAGCCCCACATAGAACACATTACAGTAATTCAGTCTCAAGGGTATTGTAGCATGGACTGGCTCATCTGTTGAGTCCAAGAAGGGAGGCAATTTACATGCAAAATGGAACTGAGGAAAAAGAGAAAGTAAAAGTTGGCAAGGAGACATGAGATGGAATCAAGGAAGGAGGAGGAGGAGGATGGTAGTATTAGAAATCATATATTCTTTTTACCACCTTTATTATTAGCTTTGCTGCACAGTATCCACTGTGTGGTGTTAGATGTACTTTTTAATTCCCTCTGATGTCTCTAAGCTGTTTCCAGTCATCTGACATTTTTAAATGCAAAGGGTTCCCCCCCCTTTACGTATAAATAGCACAAGGAAATGATGGAAGTTATCTAAATTACAACCACCCAAATGTGCGATTCTATTACCTACCATGTCAACTCTTTCCCTTAGGTTGAGGAATAGTTTTGAAAATTGAATCTAACACTTGGCATCCTGATGAGAGAGGGAAGCTGTTCCCTTGTCCTTGAGGTAGCTGCAAATAAACATTTTTGTTCATGTATGCTGAAGTTTAGAGTAATTTTCTTGTATTTTATCCAGAATATTAAAAGTCAGGTGAGAAACACAAGCACTTTTAACTGTTTGACATGATTTTCTTTCTTTCACAGTCTATACCAAACAGCCAGGAATTCTATTCATTTATTATATTTTCATCCCACCCTTCTTCCAAGGAGCTCAGGGTGGAATAAATGGTTTTTGCATGCTTCATTTTATCTTTAAAATAATCCTGTGAAGATAAGGTGAGAGCAAGTGACTGGGCCAAAGTCACCCAGGAATGGACCTGAAGCTGGGACTCCCAGTTCATAGCATAGGTGAATCTTCAATAGTGTATTGCAATTCTCTTGCATTACCAACCAAAGCTCCTAGAATACAAATTATTCTCAGTTAGATATAACCTATTTATGTGCTAGTTTTCATTTGTGGTAGTTAGCTTCTTGTAACTTTTCATCTTTTATGGAAAAAACACTGGAAGGTTTGCAGGCTCGCATACATTCTAATTTTTTCCCCTAGACTATAGCAAGCATACTTATTATATTGTATTTGCCAAACAGTGCCATAGCATGCAAGCAGCAGAATATAATTAATGCATCCTTTACTCTTAATCTCTGCAAGGAGGACATACTTTGTCCTCCAAATTTCCTTCAACATGTACGTGATAATATTCACAACACCTTCCCAGAATGGTTCTTACTGCAGCCAAACCTCAGCAATTTGACAAGCGATGACTGTTTTTTGTATGTAATAAATATATTAGAATGATTAATGTTATATACTCTAGATTTTATGTGGGCATGCACTTTTCTTGGGCGAGGAACGATGATTGACTAGAGACTGAACTACAGATGTATTGTTTCTGTTCATTCATTCATTAGGCAGAATTCTTTCTGAAGGAATGACACTAAATTTGGATTACCTTTAGATATACAACAAAATTAAGTAACTATTCCCAGTATTATCTAAAAACTAAACTTTATTTTTCACGAACCAAACTGTTACAAAATTGTATACAAGCTGGTCACCCAGAAAGAGGCTTTAATGATCCATAAGAGGCTCTATGGTTTTGCTTAACTTATTCTTGAATACCAGGTTGCTACACATGCTATTAGTTCCCGCCGTCCCATGTTCATGACCACCAGCAGCAGCACTGATGCCAGTGAGGCCCACATGGATCCTGGTCTCTGCTGCCAGGTCTGACAAAGCTTCACACAACTCCACCATCAAGAAGGGAAGACAGTGACGAGCCATCCAACAGAGGAGGAGGTAGGCTCTTTGTATGCACGTGCCCAGGCAATGAAAGTGGGGTTTTTTGGTGTGTGTGTTTGTGTGTGTTAAAAAGTATTTTTAAAAAGTTCTCTCTCTCTCTTGCAAACATGAGGGAGTACCCCAGGTTTGAAGAACTATCTGTTTTTGTAAGTGTGGCCCTGAATTTAGATACCTGCCAATGATGGCCACACTTGAGAAACAAATAGGTAGATGTTTCACTTTGTTGATTTTAAATGTTGGGACTGTGGACATGTTTTGGCAGACTCAGAATATTTGTGGTAGTATTGTCCTTTCATTAAGAATTTTTGACCTAAAATAATGAAATAGAGCTTATGACAATTTATAAATTACCTTGGATACCTTAAGTTGTTTTGTTAGGTTTAACAGGAGATATGTACAAAGGACAAATAGAAAAATGGTCCAAGGTTTGTTGATAGCAGCCCAATTGCTTATGGCAAAAAATGGGACAATGCCACTGTAAACAACATTAAACTGTAAATGCAAAAAGTATGGTGTCTGCTGAACTCATCTAGATTAACAGGGTTTGTAAATTGCAGTCTTTCTTTGGTAATATCAGTGGACCAACATGGCTGGCTATGACCTCTATCTATTCTTAATATGGTTAGTGGTTAAAGTGTCACACTGTGCCTAGGTTTGCCAATCTCCAGTCTGGACAATGATGATTTCAAACAAAGATGGATTTCTATCATTAATAAAAGTTCCAGCGATCTCATGCTATTGATAATACAGGTCTAAAGAAGTAATAGATAAATTAGAAGCAGAGATCATTGAAACACAGGATTCAATCAGGAATAATTATGACACCTCACAATTTGACTCTAAATGAAATGAACTGAAAGGCATTTTGTTGGAATTTGAAAACAAGAATAAGGAAATCAAAGCAAAAAAGTTTAAACGTGATGCACGGGACTATGAGACAATGAGGGTGTATTGCTGGTGCTCAAACTCAGGTTCCAATGCTAAGTATAGGTTTGAGAGCAGAAAATGTGTATCATTGGCGGACTTAACTGTAAGTAATTCAGAGGGGGAAATGGAAGAATCCAATGAACAATTAGGACAGGAACCATCTACCAATGGTAGGCAATCCCATCCTTTTTTAGAACGGGTTGCCAAAAAGCGTCCCTTGGCAATGAATCTTCAACAAGGGGGGAAAAAGAGCAGGAACAGGACTTAGTAACTAATTTATGTTCTAGACCACTAACTACTACTGAGAATGAAGTTTTAAACTTAGGCTTGGGTTTTGTACCAGTCAGTCAGTATGACTTCTTTAAAGGCAGAATTGAATTGTTTAAGTTTTTTAGAAACCTGAAATTGAAATTCATGTTTGATACAGAATTTGATGATAAATTCACTGAATTTAAACCTAAGTCTTCTTTCATACCCAATGTATCTGATCAGTTGATTTTATCATATGAGAAGCTTGTCCTCAGAGATTCTGAAAAAATGGAGAGCACTGGTATAATGAAACATTATAATTTAACTTTGGCACAGAATAAGGTGCTACAGGATCTTAAATCAGATGAGAGTACTGTAATAAAGCCAGCGGACAAGGGTAGGGCGACTGTCATCATGGACAAAGTTGGTTATTGTGTGATGGTATATGAATTATTAAATATTGAAGAGCATTACAAAAGACTCCTGAGTGATCCTACACAACATGTTTTGAGGATTATTCAAACAATGGTTATTGAGGCTGAGACTTTGGGATACATTAGTAGTCAGACATCTAAGTATTTTATAAATAGATTTCCCAGGTGTCCAGTGCTTTATGCACTGCCGAAGGTGCATAAGAACATAACAGAAGCCATGTTGGATCAGGCCAATAGCCCATCCATTCCAACACTCTGTGTCACACAGTGGCACGCACACACACACACACACACACACACACACACATATATATATATATGTATATGTGTGTGTGTGCCACTGTGTGACACAGAGTGATACTGTGATTAATAGCCACTGATGGACCTCTGCTCCATATTTTTATCTAACCCCCTCTTGAAGCTGGCTATGCTTGTAGCCATCACCACCTCCTGTGGCAGTGAATTCCACATGTTAATCACCCTTTGGGTGAAGAAGTACTTCCTTTTATCCATTTTAACCCGACTGCTCAGCAATTTCATTGAATGCCCGCGAGTTCTTGTATTGTGAGAAAGGGAGAAAAGTACTTCTTTCTCTACTTTCTCCATCCCATGAATAATCTTGAAAACCTCTATCATGTCACCCTGCAGTTGACATTTCTCCAAGTTAAAGAGCCCCAAGCGTTTTAACCCTTCTTCATAGGGAAAGTGTTCCAAACCTTTAATCATTTTAGTTGCCCTTTTCTGGACTTTTTCAAATGGTTTAATATCCTTTTTGAGGTGCAGTGACCAGAATTGTGCACAGTATTCCAAATGAGACCGCACCATCGATTTATACAGGGGCTTTATGATACTGGCTGATTTGTTTTCAATTCCCTTCCTAATAATTCCCGGCATGGTGTTGGCCTTTTTTTATTGCAATCGCACACTGTCTTGACATTTTCAGTGAGTTATCTACCATGACCCCAAGATCTCTCTCTTGGTCAGTCTCTGCCAGTTCACAACCCATCAACTTGTATTTGTAGCTGGGATTCTTGGCCCCCAATGTGCATAAGTCTTTAACGCAGCCTCCAGGACGCCCCATTCTTTCAGAATCTGGGTCTCTCTTGGAACCTCTTTCAAAATATTTAGATTTTTATTTGCAGTCTTTTGTACCCAAGATCAAATCCTTTATTAAGGATACATCACATTTTATTACCATTTTTGAGTCTCTTTCCTTGGACAAATTGCCTGTTACTCTCATGACAATGGATGTCCGTTCCCTCTACACTAATTTTCTGCTGGAGGAAGCTAGAGTGGTGCTAGAAAAATATCTGGATTCTAGACAAGACCCGTGGCCACCTACTTATTTTCTTTTAGACATTGCTGATGTTATTTTTGAACGTAATTTCTTTAGGTTTCAATCAGAATTTTTTTTGCAAGTTAGTGGTGTGGCCATGGGTTTCCCTGCAGCTCCATTCATTGCAAATTTGTTCATGGAGCAATCTGAAATAAGATTTTTGTGCAATCCTGATGTTAAGCCCTTCTCAAAAAATTTGATTGCTGTAGTTCTGTACGTTCGTAACATCTCTATCTTCCTTGGGGATCAATGAAATTACAGCTTCTTTCCAAGTGTTTGGTATTTTTCCTTTTACTCTTATCATATTCATCAATTTTTGCAATTTTGGTACTAATTCTTCTTTAAAGGTTTTGAAAAATTTAGCCGTATATCCATCTGGCCCAGGTGCATTTCCCATTTTCATTACATTAATTGCTGCTTCAATTTCAGTTTTTTCAATTGGATCATTCAAAATTTTCTTCATATAGTCAGCTAAGGGTGCTATTTTAATATTTTGCAAATACGCTTCAATCTTTTCTTTTTTTATCTTCACACCCTTAAATAAATTAGCATAATACTTAAAAATTGTCTTTTTATTCCTTCTTGATCTCTTCCATCAGCCACAATTTTATTAATAATTTTATTTTCTCTCTTTTTCTTCAATTGTCAGGCTAAGTACTTTCCAGGTTTATTCACACCCTCAAAAGATTTCTGTTGCAGTTTTTCAAATTCCATTCTACTTCTTTATTCAACAAATGTCTCATTTGGGTTTGTAATATAGTAATTTCCCTTATAATTTTCTTTTTTCCTGGTCTTTTTCTTAGTTCCCCTTCTTTTTTTCTTTATCTCATTTTGAATGTCCAATCTCTGTTTTTCTTCCGCTCTTTTATCCTTATTGTTTAATGTAATCAATATTCCTCTCATTACAGCTTTGTAAGCATCCCATACCATCTGGAACTCTCTGTCATCTTTGTCATTTATTTGGAAAAAAGCTTTAGTTTCATTTTCTTAAAATGTTTCAATTTCTTTATCTTGCAGCAAATCATTTATTCTCCATCTTCTTGTTTTTCTTTGCAGTTTTGTAGCCCATAATATTGGATTATGATCCGCACTTATCTTTGGAAGAATCTCTACTTTTTTAGTTATGAGGCCCAAATCCTTAGTACCCTATAACATGTCAATTCTGGAAGAAGCATTATGTCTTGGTGAAAAAAAAGTATAGTCTCTTACTTCAGAGTTAAATTTTCTCCAAATCTCTTCCAAATGTTCTTGTTTAACCAGTTCAAAAAACGATTTTGGCAGTTTTCCTTCCTTATTTTTACTTTTTTGGCCAGATCTATCTATTTTATTCTGTATTGTTCCATTAAAATCTCCCATCATCAAGATCTGGTCATAAGCCACTTCATCCAATTGTCTGATAATGTCTTTAAAAAAAGCATCTTTTTCACCATTTGATGCATACAGTCCTAATAACAACGTTTTTCTCCCATTAATCATTATCTCTACTGCTATATATCTTCCATCTTTATCTTTAAATACCAATTTTGGCTCTAATTACTGATTAATATTAAAAAAACACGCCCTTTTTCTTTTGTTCAGCCAATGAAAAAAATTCCAGTCCTAATTGTTTATTCCATAAAAATGTGTAATCCTTTTGTTGTATATGAACTTCCTGTAAACAAATTACGTTACAATTTTTTTTAATCCAATGAAATGTTGCTTTTCTTTTTTGTGGTGAATTTAGTCCATTTACATTCCAAGATAATAATTTGTAATCCATCATGGTGCAAAGTCTTTATTTTGTTCGTAAAAACTAGACAACTCATGTGCGTTTGTGATTGTAATCCTCCTTCCATGTAGCTCAAAACACAAGCCTTCAGGTATTATCCATCTATATCTTATTTCATTAGCACGCAATTTCTCTGTCAGTTTCTTGTACTGTCAGTTTCTTTTCCTATCATTTATCACTTGTCTTGGCAACTCTTTCATTATTCTGACTCTGCTTCCTCTTACTATCAGAGTCTTTTGGAAATTTTTATTCAAAATTTTCCCTGTCATGTCTTTTGACATAAATTTTATAACTATATATCTTGGCAAATTTTTGCTCTTGGCATATGATGAGTTAACTCTGTACATGTTATCATACATATTTCTAGTCCCTTCAGGATCTTCCTCCAAAAAGTCAGCAATTATTTTCACCATATATTCCTTTAAGTCAGTTCCCTCCCCTTCAGGTACTCCTCTCAGACGAACTTGAGTTTCCATCATTCTGCAATCATCTATTGTCACCTTCTCTTGTAGCTTTAGCAAGGTGGAATCATGTACTTTAACCTTCTCCTCTACATCCTGGACTTTTTTTGTGACCACTACCACATCATTTTTAAAATCTTCCACTTCCTTTTTAAGAGCTCCAATATCTTTTTAAAGTTCTTTTTTACAGGCTGTTAACATCTTGTCAATTCCTTTCATTATTCTAGCTTTCATCGCTTCTAATTGGTCTTGCATTTTTTCCAAAGAGAGAGCTCTTGCACGTGTTGTTTTTGACTCTGACATCAAAGCAAGCCTACGAAAATTTTAACGTCTCAAAATCCAAATCCAAATAGCAGATTCAATAACTTAGAACTTGCCCTTTTAAATAAGCCTAATTTCGCCGTTCTACCACCTTCTTGGGCGTAGGTATTAATTTTTAAAAGTTTTATTTTTTCAAAATGGCGATCGCAATTTCTCTATAGTAAAAAATCCTAGAGTAGGCCTTTTTGTTCGTCTCTCTTATCTTGTTACTTCCTGCTTTGCTAGGCAGCAAATCCCGTTCTCAATGGTATCCAAATCTCACAGTCTTTGTTAGTCTCACTTCCCTTGTTACTTCCTGCTTTGCTAGGCACCAAGTCTCGTCCTCAATGTTATCCAAGTCTCACGATCTTTAACGTACTTCCTGTGTTGATTGTAGAGAATGCAGAGCTGTGATGCTGATGCTTTCGTCGATGACCACAGGTATTTCAAACAAATACTTATTTCCCAATTTTTAGCATTGTCCTTATTTTAATAAAGTCCAAATTTCAATCTTTCTTTTCTTTGTCTTCCCCTCTTTCTAGATCACTTCTTCCCACCTTCCAAAATTATTTAGTTTGCCTTTAAAAAGTCCCAGAGTGAAAGATTGTAATCAGTTACCTCTGCACTGAGATTCAGCTTAGCTTCGGTTTCTTCAAATATCAGATGTTCATCAGTCCCAAAAGAGCTTAGGATCTTGTCAAATTTATGCCAATTGAATGGCTCTATAAGCCTCTGTAGATGATGAAAAACGCCACTCTTCTCCGGAGGTCCCTCAAAGCCTCTAAAGAGCCCCCAACGGAGCTCCCTATCAGCCAAGGTTAACCTCCTCTGAGTTTCTGTGCGTATCCTGGACAAATCTCTAAATGAGAAATGTAGGCAGAAGGCCAAAGAAAGCCTTTTTCTACCCTGAAGAGAGGCTTCAGACTGTCCTCGTTTAGAGGACCGGTCAGCTCAGCACGATTCCCAAGCCGGAAGCTTGATTGCTTATTTCAGATACATTGATGCTATCTTTTGTCTTGTAGATAATGATTCTATTGTCTTACCTCTTGTTGAATGGTGCGGTTCTTTACACCAAAGTATACAGTTTGAACATCAAAGTAGTAATCATAGTTTGAATTTCTTGGACACCATGGTGTATATAAAGAATGATGGACAGTTGGGGTTTAAGATTTTTCATAAGCAGACTGATAGGAACACTTTATTACATTATCATTCTTTTCATCCGTATCACGTTAAGAAAAATTTGCCATTTAGTCAGCTGTTGCATGTAAAATGGAACTCCACCTCCCTTATGGATTATCATAGTGGCACTGAATTCCTTACTGAGTCCTTCTTGGCAAGGGGTTACCCTCAAGAAATCATACGTGCAGCCAGAGAAAGGGTGAATTCTGTACCTAGCGAATCTTTGTTCATTAAAAAATCCCAGTCTGATGATAAATTTATTTGCCCTTTGACTTTTTCACCAAGAAGTAAAATGGTAGTGAAGCATTACGCAGACATTGGCATATTGTTCAGTCTGCTATGGGAAATATTCAGTTTCCAGTGATTGGATGGAAGTGGGGCAGAAATCTTTGGGACTCTTTAGTCCATTTGGACCTTAAAGTGGGTCCTACTCGCGATCCACATTTGCCTTTGGGGCATTTCAAGTGCGGAAAAGATTGTGTTGTTTGTGGCCACACTATACAAACCAAGATTCTTAGTATTAACAACTTCACTTGGAGGCTATAACATTTTTCCAATTGTGAAAAATTTGTATTATTTATTATATTCAATGTCCATGTTCCGCACCTCTTTATTATATCGGACCTTCCATGAGACCATTTAAAGCACGTTTCTTAGAGCAACTTTCTCACATTAGGCTTAGAGTTCCTGAGGCTCCTATTGTGGGACATATGACCCAATTTAATCATGATCATAAAGAATTGAAATGTGGTGTTGTTTACCGGCTGCAAAATTCCAATCTGCATGATATTAAGGAGGTGCAAAAATTATTATTACAAAAGGAGTGTTTCATACATAAATTTCATACCATCATGCCTTTTGGGTTGAATGCTTTGATGGATCTTTCCTCTTTTCTTTAAGTGAGCTATCCCTTTAAGGGAGGAATTCATGGCCAGCTAGAAATGGTTATCTTGGCGCAGCGGCTTTGGCTCTGTTGAGAACCGATAGTGCCGTTTGTGAGTAATTGAGCAGCAACTTTATGTTAGCCTTACAGAGCACTGGGTAAGATTATTGAAAACAGGTTTTAGTATACATTTATATTGCTAAATTAATGATTGTGTGGAGGACTGATTCTATGACCATTGTCTTTTGTTCAGTTCCAGATACAAAAAAGTCAAACCATGGCACCTGGCTGCGTTAGAGAATTGTGTCTTGGAAACTGACGTGCACATGCTGTAAATGACCTTAGTGCGGTTGAGTTGAGTATGCTTTGTAAATTTCTTTGTCAATGTTGTTATTGATGTATGTTATTGCTAAAAAAAATGAACATGTACAATGTGTAAATCATTGGTTACATCATTGCTTTCAATTTTGTTATTTATATTTATGTTCAGTTCCAGAATAAGTGAATTGTTGCGGATGAAGATACGCCATCGAAACATGCCTGTTACCGGAAGAGTGTCCAACATATTTTTTTCTGGAATATATTCATTGCACCTTACCTAATTACTGATTATTGTGAATATATTGGACTTTCCTGTTTATGTGTATTGTGAATTGTTGTGGACTTACAGGGTGGTAATTATGTATGTGTTTGTGATTGACTGGTAACATTTATGTATGTTCATAAAGAAGTATTAGCTGTTGCTGGAGTTCTTGTATAGTATGTTGTGTGAATTAGTACATTAGACTCAGGCACATTGAATGATACAAGCACGGTTTTCTCTCAATCTCCAGTTGAGGGCAGGGGATCCCACAGCTTGAAGGCCCTCTTCCCACTTCAGGGTTATCAGAAAGCGGGGAAGGGAGGGAAATGTCTGCTAGGTATTCCATTATACCCTATGGAGACTGATTCCCATAGGGTATAATGGAGAACTGATCCATGGGTATCTGGGACTCCGGGGGGCTATTTTTTGAGGTATAGGCAACAAATTTTCAGCATAGAATCTAGTGCCTCTCCTCAAAACACCCCCCAAGTTTCAAAAAGATGGGACTTGGGGGTCCAATTTTATGAGCCTCAAAAGAAGATTCTCTTATCCATTATTTCCAAATGGAGGGGAGGCATTTAAAAGGCATGCAGTCCCTTTAAACATGATTGTCAGAACTCCCTTCAGAATTGAATCATGCTTGTCACACCCTTGCTCCTGCCCCCCCCCCTCAAAGTTTCCTGGCTCCGTCCCCATAGTCCCCAGATATTTCTTGAGTTGGACCTGGCAACTGTAACTTAGGATCACATAGACTATAATCCCATTCTGCCATGAAACTTCTGGGTGACTTTGGGCTAGGGTTGCCAAGTCCAGTTCAATAACTATCTGGGCACTTTGGGGGTGGAGCCAGGAGACATTGGGTTGGAGCCATAAGCAAAGTTGTGACAAGCACAATTGAACTACAAAGGGAGTTCTGACCATCACATTTAAAGGAACCGCACACCTTTTAAATGCCTTCCTTCCATTAGAAATCATGAAGGATAGGGGCACTTTCTTTTGGGGCTCATAGAATTGAACTTCCTGGTCCAATCTTTTTGAAACTTGGAGAGCATTTTGAGAAGAGTTATCAGATGCCATGCTGAAAATTTGTTGCCACTACCTCAAAAAACAGCCCCTCCAGAGCCCCAGATACCCCCAGATCAATTCTCCATTATACCCTATGGGAATCGATCTCCATAGGGAATAATTAAGTGCCCAGCAGACATTTCCCTCCCCCCACCGTTTCTGATTACTCTGAAGTGGAGGAGGGCCTGCTCCCATCTGGGGATTGGCATCTCTACTCACAAGTTGCTGAACATCCAACTTCTTCAAAGTTACACAGAGCAACCAAAGGTTCAAGTTTATTAGTACACTCAAAAATCTAACTCACTCTGAGTGACACAAGCATGTTCTGATCCCAGCATAAACTATTTAGTGTATTGCAAACTCCCCAATAACATTGCAAGAGGCATAAAATGGATCATTTTGTTACCATGACTGTAACTAACACCAGAAGCTAGATCACTTTTAGTGAAAGCCCAGAAAATTTAATAGGGGGGAAGATAAATCAGAGCTCTCAAAAAACCATTAAGCCATAAGTGTTAATTTCTTTGGTTAAATCGTTGCTCTATCACCTTGTTGCATATGAATCATCACCTAAATGTGAGAAAGTGGTGCTTTAGAAATATTAGAGGCACACCATTATGTCTTCTTGAATAGGTCAGGTTTTTTTGCTTTGTGTAAAAGCTGTCTGAATGAAGTTACTGTCTTAAGAAGGGCTAAAAAAAAGGACCAACTACACAAAAAAGGGGAAAGGGGTGGGGTGTGGGAGAGGCGAGAAGATTATTTGGAAATCAGAAGTCCTGATATATTTCAAATGGATCTCATTGACTTTTTAGAAACACTTTGAACAACTGCCGTGGCCACTGGGGTATCATAATGATAAACCCCATTATAAAATGTAGCACTAAGTAAATGTAGGAGTGGAAATTTAACAATTGGTCGCTTAATGGCTGCAATTATGGCACAAGAATAATGAACCTATTAGGGAAGAGAACTGGCAATTACTCTAAAGCTTATTGCAATACAACTGTGGAAAAAAGTAATACAGAAGCATGGTTAAAAATGTTATTAAAGACAGATAATGCATTCTGTTTACCCTGATGGAGGTGATCTTCTTTTGTAAGCCAAAATGCCCTCAAAACAAGGATGGGGAATTGTCAGGCGGGCACCTGGCTTAATCAGGATCTTTTACCTGTGTATACAGGATTCCACGTCCAGAAATTAATGCTTAAAAATATTAGGGACTCTAATTAAGTAAAACAATTACAATTTATTCCAGAAAAATATAGGCTTGCATACAAGATAAAATACTCATAAAATCATTCATACAGTCCTAGGAAATATAGAGAGAGATATAGAGAAAACATATGGGTAGACAAACAGGGTGA
The DNA here is from genome assembly GCF_032191835.1 of Heteronotia binoei. Classification (NCBI taxonomy): domain Eukaryota; kingdom Metazoa; phylum Chordata; class Lepidosauria; order Squamata; family Gekkonidae; genus Heteronotia; species Heteronotia binoei. The sequence continues at coordinate 133,566,258 of NC_083224.1, read as the reverse complement.
TAATTACTGATCGTAGTCTTTAAGAAGGCTCCAATGGCGACGATAGAGGATGGGGGAAATGGATCCTAAACTGATCAGGAATTGGGGATGGATCTAGACAGCGGAACTGGGGAACTGCTAGATGCACACATGTGGGGAGCTGTGTTACAGGTTATATAGACTACCTTGAGCCCTTAGGGGATGGGAGGCACAGGGGTGGATGACAGGTGGTCAGCTGGTACATGACCTCAGAAAAGGGGAGGCTCTGCAGTGACCATAAGGGCTGGACTTCTGCAGTAGCCAATAGCAAGTTAATTGGTGGCACCTAATTGGGTGCCCATGACTGACCAATGAACAAGCTTGGTCCAGGGGTACCTGGTTGGATTTTCAGGTTGCAATGGACTAGGGTGAGGCTCCAAAATGGGGAAAAGAATGGGGAAAATTACTGGGTGGAGGTGTGCCTGAATTTACCAAACTTATCTAAAAAGGTGACAATAGATGGCCAAATTGCTACATAAGGTAACACCCGGTTTACACAAAGGAACTTGGCTCTGGCTGAAGATGGTCTTCCTCTTGTTCAGTCTTCTTCTTGGCACCAGTCTTTGTCTTGAGTTCCGTTAGACAAAGGCTTAGGCAGTCTGGCAGGATCCACGCCTAAGTTAAGCTCAATTGCCTTATGCAGAAGTTGAAGCAGCTGTTGGATATGGAGTCAGGAAAACAAGATGGATTCTGGTGGTGTTAGCCTTTGGTTCATGGAAACAGGCTGGAAACTGTTTGCCTGTACAGTTCACGGTGGTGTGGCTTCTTCCACTGCAGCGGCCAAGACTGGGCACACAAGGAGCAGCTGGAAGCTCGTCTGTAGTTCTGGCTATCACCCATCCAGAGATGTAGAATGCTGCAGCAAAGCTGAGGCTTATAGTATCCACATGAGCCTTAGAAACCGTGGGCAAAGTCCACTTCTTAGAGCAGATGTGTGCGAGTCAAAACTCCAGGCACCCTGGCAACCATACTGGTGATCATGATGCCCATGTGTATGAAAAGTAGGGGGCTTTTCCTTACACTTTCTCCCAGCTTTTGGGTGATCAGACATGAGAGCTTAGCTGTGATGAATCTTATTTAAAAGAAATATATTTTCAGATGCATCTTTCTAAGTATAAGTTATGTCTGTCCAATAAGCATAAAGGAGAAGATTTACAAGTCAATGCAGAAAGCAAACATCAAAACTGAGGCAGAAACTGCCAATGGTATGTGGGAATTTTTTTCTGAATAAACATACTTGTTCATGTTATAGTATAAATACACTTGTCCCCAAAGGAATAGACATAACAAACCCAGAATCATTCCAAAACTTAACAGTGTCTCAAATTAGTGAAGCAGATATATTTTTCTCTAATTTATTAAATATCTGAATGAATGAAATGTCTTGTTCTATCACATGCAGTGACAGAAAACAAACACAAAGAACTAGGCAAAATAACATGAATCTGGATCATACTAAATTAATACAGTTCTGTAATCTATATACATGTGGTGCAAAGTACTGTCAAGTTTCAGCTGACTTATAAGGACCTCATAGGATTTTCAAGGCAAGAGGCAATGGTTTGCATTGCCTGCCTCTGCGTAGCAACCCTGGACTTCTTTGGTGGTCTCCCAGTCAAGTACTAACCAGGGCTTGATGTTTAACTTCCAAATTCTGATGAGATCAGTTTATTCTGAGCCATCCAGGTCAGAGCAATCTATATACATAGATATGTATAATACTAGATAGCAAATTTCTTCTGGACGCAAACAAGCAAGGCAAGAAGGCTGCATTAGGCTTTATAGCCAGTAGCTATTGATAGATCTATCTTCTATATGAGACATACCGAATTTCTGTAACATTAAACACTTAGTGCATGACAGCTTGATACATTAGTACAAATATTTGCTATTGTGGGATAAGAGACACATAATAAGTGAAGCATCACACAACTATGACACATGAAATATGAAAAAATGTGATCTGTTGGTTTGGATTCAATCAACTATCAGTGGAAAGCATTGGTGGATGAGGATTTTCCTTGCATTCCCCTGCCTTTAGTTGTCCCTTCTGACACTTAGAAAGATTATTTGTCCAGATGAGGACTTTATTGACAAAAAGCCATGTGGATCAGGAGGTTGTAGTAGTGTGAAAGCAGAAAGGAGTAAATTATCCCTCTCCCCACCTTTCCATACAGCTAAACTTCCAAAAGAGAGCCAGTTTGGTGTAGTGGTTAAGTGTGCGGACTCTTATCTAAGAGTCTGCTGTGGGTTTGATTCCCCACTCTTCCACTTGCAGCTGCTGGAATGGTCTTGGGTTAGCCATAGCTCTCACAACAGTTGTTCTTGAAAGGGCACCTTCTGTGAGAGCTCTCTCAACCCCACCTCCCTCACAGGGTGTTTGTTGTGGGGAAAGAAGATAAAGAGATTGTAAGCCACTCTGAGACTGATTCAGAGAGGAGGGTGGGGTATAAATCTTCTTCTTCAAAAGAGATAAGTGATTACTAAGGGCAAGGCAATGTTGGGTATAGTGATGCACCTTCTGTTGACTGAATACAACCTTGTAATTTTGGCTCATGTAGAGATGGAAGCTGGATTTCTCTCCCATTGCCATGACAATTTCCAAAAGGCCAAAGGCTCTGTTTATCTCTTTTTAGCACAGATCACTAGCCTGCACACAGGTCCACAACTACCTGCACATCTCAATGGCATTGTTTTCTCTGTTGCTCAATACAAGAAGTTTATGCCTGTACTACCTACTGTAGATACCCCACTGCCCCATTTGCACCACATGAACTACAACAGCATCAGCTGAACAGACCTTAGCTAAAGCAAGCAAACAAGCAAACAACAGGAACAAACCCACCCCAAATACAGGCAAGAACAAAAGAAAACAACAATCACTTATTGCCTCATTCATGGAAAAATAAAGACATCTCATTTTCAAAACAGCAGAAGCTAGGTAAAAGGATGCAGGTGAATCAGTAGTAATTCAACTGCCAGGTTAGGGTCTTGAAAGTTTAGTTTGAAAACTCTGCTCCACCACAAAGAACTCAGTGTACGACCTTGGACTAGTCATTATCCTTCAGCCAAACTTACCTCACAGGGTCATAGTGAGGATAAAATGGGAAAGAGAAAACCATATATGTTGCCCTGAGCTCCTTGAAGAAATAAATAGATTCCACTGGGAAAATAAAATTGGATTGCCAGTTAAGCAATGACAACTGGGGGGTGGGTGGGGGTGGGGCAGGGATACACAAATAGGCATTGTGATGATGCCACAGTGTCACTTCTGGCACTAACCAGGGAGTGATGTCATCACATTGGTGCAACTCCAGGATTCCTTTGAATGGTTTTACCATGGTGTTTTGTGGAATCCTGCCATTCATAACATTTGGGTTTGCACCAGAAGAGATCTGTCATTGCTGCAATGCAAATTTCCCCCCAGTTTCTCTCTGTCTACTCTACCAAACAGTGGCAAGGAAGTGGGGATGCAGGGTGATTGGCCTCCTGCTATAGTGGCCACCCTAAAATATAGAAGAAAAAGGGCTGTCTTTGGGTTTGTCACTCTAACCTGGGACTATGACTAGGATTCCCAGCTCCTGGTTGGTAAATACCTGGAGATTTTAGGAGTGGAGCCTGAGGAAGGGAGGATTTGGGGGAAAGACTTCATTGGATATAATGCCATAGAGTCCACCTTCCAAAATGGTCATTTTTCTCCAGGTGAACTGATCTCTGTCACCTGGAGATCAATTGTAACCCCAGGAAATCTCCCTGGGAGAGATCCCCCTGGAGGTTGGTAACTCTAAGGCTCATTAGCAGAGACATTGACTGTGTAAAGATATGCTCATCATGCTGTAGAAGTGAGATTCCTAGACATCATAAATGGCTATGCACTGGAACAGTTGACCACAGAATGTCCTGATCACCAGATGGAGTGATATAGCAAATGAAGTTCAATACAGGATGATGCATATTGGAACAAAAATTGCCAGCTTTAAATATAATCCAGTGTGGTCTGAATTTGCTGAGTCTGATAGTGAAAGAGACCTTGGGGTCATAGGAAATAGTGATGGAAATGTCAATCGACTGTGCTACAGTAGTAAAAAAAGGCAAATGCTATGCTGGAGATTATTAGAAAAGACAATGACCGTTTTTGCACATAGCTCACCTCGCAGTCACAATCCTGTTCCCTCCGCAGCGTCTGGTCGGATTTCCCACCATCTGCGCCGAAGTTACAGGAAGTGCCGCAGCTTTTGCGTAGCAAACGTAAACTGCTAAAACCCAGTTTATGTTTGCTATGCAAAAGCCATGGCACTTCCTGTAACTCTGGTGCAGATGGTGGGAAATCCGACAGACACTGCGGAGGGAACAGGATTGTGACTGCGAGGTAAGCTGTGTGCGAAAACGGTCAATGAAAAGAAATCAGCCAGAATTATAATCCCCCTATATAGATCTATGATGTGGCCTAATTTGGAATACTGTGTGCCGGTCTGGTCACCATATCTCAAAGAGGACACTACAGAGTTGGAAAAAGTGCAGAAGAGGACACCCAGGATAATTAAAGCTGAAGCGTTTGTGCTTTTCCATTTGGAAAAGATATGGCTGAAGAGGGACATGATAGAGGTTTATAAAATTATATGTGGGATGGAAAGAGTGGACAGAGAGAACTTTTTCGCGTCCTGAAATGCTAGAACTTGAGGGCATCCAATGAAATTGATGGGCAGTAGATTCAGGATGGATAAAAGGAAAAACTTCTTTACATGGAATATGGAATTCACTGCCAGTAGTGCTGACCACAGGCATAGACAGCTTTAATAGGTGATTAGACAGATTAATGGAGGATAGGCCTTTAGTCATTAGCCATGGTGACTAAAGGGGACCTCCACATTCAGAGGCAGTAAACTTCTAAATACTAGTGCCAGGAGGTAAGATCAGGGGAACCTCTATGCCCTGTTGTTGGCCCTCCAGAGTAGCTGTTTGGCCACTGTGTGAGACAGGATGCTAGACTAGATGGACCGCTGATCTGATCCCAGGGGACTCTTCTTATGTTTTTATGTGTTGGGATTGGGAAGGATCTTCTTCTGCTTAGACTGCTGCTGTCAGGATGAATTTGATGGACAAAATGGCTGAATTAAATATAAGGCAGCTTTATATGCCCTGTAATATGTGAAATGTCCTCAGTCTCCAGGCAGATAGGACACATTTTTACCAATGTCAGTTGTTAAAGTATAATTGTTTAATATTTATGCTGCCAGTGTGACTTAAACCAGTTGGTTTCCCTGGCTGCATTCAATGTCCTTGTTACACATTCAGCTCAGGCATGTCTGTTTGAAGACATAGCCCTGAGTGTACTTGAGAGGCATAACCTGTTTGATTAGTAATGATGTGTGCATTGGAAACCAGCAACAAACAGAGAACCCAGAAGGGTGATTAATAAGGTAAAGTGAAAAGAAACCATGCCATGAAAAATTTCCATTAAGGCAGGATGTTACCTTTGTTATCATCTGCTGGGAATTGATTTGTGCTCAGAGTAGTAAATAAACATTGCCTCAGGTTCTCTGTTTTAAAACAAGTTATCGAAACAAAACAAAAACAAAGAATAGCCCCCTATTCCTGAGATAATCAGGTTTAGTCTATCTACTGGTTTATCTCTAATAAAGAATATTAGTTAAATATTCCTCCAAGGAATGGTTTCTGGCATTCATAAAAAGCAATCATTTCAAGAAAACCCATTAAATGTCCTGGTTTTCCAGAACTGAGTTGCGGTATGGAAGCAAAGCAGCATATAAGGCTTTTACATAGCATTTACATAGATAAAATCTAATTTTAAAATGTTTTCATTGCTAGAATTTAGACATAGCATGAAAAGAAATTTAAGCAGTGAAAATTACTACTACTAATAATAATAATTTTAGGATTGGGGAATTTATATCCAAAGATAAAGAGGAAAAAAGGCATAGAATATTTGTGATACATAAATCTCTTGGTCTCATATAGAGATAGATTAGAAGCCAAACAGGTTAATGATTGTGTGAAATGACAGGGTGTAAGCTACCAAACAACAAAAACTACCTAGTCCTCTTCTGAACTATTCAATTGTAAAAGATATTTGAAATAATATAGATAAACTCAATGAATACATAGTGCTTTTACAGTAAAATTCTAATTATACTGTTCTAAATTGGTTGCCCCTAGAAGTTTGTGATTCTTAGGGCTGTTAGTGGTTGATAGTCAAAAGCACCAACAAGTTTCAGAAAGAACATTGCTTTATACAAGTGGGGACAAAGAAAGTGATATTATAACGAAACTTTGCTTTCACACCTCCCAGGGGCATTTGGATAGTCATTGATATAAGATAAATGCTCAGCTAAGCCTGATCAACAATACCAATAGTGTAATCATTGTAGTCCCCTTCTGATGTTCTTGGGAGAAGTATCACTGAGTTCATAAGCTGATTTATTCACGTATACAGTAATTTTCTTCTATGACTTAATTTCCACAGGCAAACATTTGCTTATTTAAATATTTATATGTCAGCTTCCCTGCCAACCACAACAGTTCAAGGTGGTTTACAGAAAATCTGACCCACAAACAACCATTAAAATAAAAAGGATACAAGAAAAAAAACAGATATGCAACTTTCCTTCAAGATAATACCCTCTTCATAGAATCAACTGCTGAATATCTGTTAGAAAGAACAATTGTATAAATGTTAATGGGAATCAGTATGCAGAGATGTCTGCAGTGGTCTCTAGGCTTGCTGTGTCATTTTCTTCACTGTAATAATCTGTGAGAACTGGTCCCATGAAGAGACATACTTCCATTTACCAGAGATCCCAGAGAAGATTTCTTGGTGATTAGGGTACACTTAGATCCAGGATTAGATATGTGTCTCTTTAAATTTCCATCAGCATAGCCGAAACTTACCTTGCACTGTCTTTGTGGATTAGGGGAGGGGTCAAGACAAGAAGTAAAGAAGTTGGGCAGTCTAGTGCTGTCCACAGGCTCTAGAAGGAATGGAATTGGCTATATCAGCTGAGGTGGCCTGAGAGGGTGGAGCTTGGATGCCCCAGTGGCTATTTAAAATCCTGACTGTGGCTGGCTCACCCTTAATTCTTCCTTGACAGTTTATGAGCAGATACTCTCAAGGTTTTTGACTGGTGACTATGTGCTTTTTGGAGGAGCCAGGTCATTTGCTGGTGAGGATTAAAAGCCCATTAGCTGATCAGCAGCTGCATACTAGGGCATCAGCTCTTTGGCAGCAGGAGCTGATGGCCTTTAACACAATTGAAGCAGCTTGTGCTGGCTTGTGCCTGGCTGGCTGGGTTCCTTTTCCCCCCCTTGGCTTTTATTTTCTCAGATGAGGAGTTTATGGCTGGTTTTTTGGTGGGCATTGGTCAGTGGGAAATTGCTTCTCTGCAGTGGCATAGATGCCTGCATTGGCAAGCCCCTATACTACCGGGGGGGGGGGGGGGCGGGTTGTGGGTAGATAGCCAGCCCTTGGAGTTTTGATGTCAGCGGCCATTAAATGATGGTTCCTTTTGGGGTATGTAGAATCCAGTTTTGGGGGTGGGTAGAGACAGTTTGGTGTAGTGGTTAAGAGCACAGCATCTAATCTGGGAGAAGCGGGTTTGATTCCCCACTCCTTCACATGCAGCTGCTGGTGGGTCATTCACAAGTTTTCTTAGAGCTGTTTTCTCAAGAGCAGTTCTCTCCTTCTCCTGCTGGGGTGGTTCAAGGGTGGGCTCTCAGCATTACTGGGCACAGCTTCACTGCCACAGCTAGCTACCCAGCCTTGCTAACAGAACTCCATTAGATCAGTTTTGGGTGGCATAAACTGGGTCACTGGGCACTTTACAGTGCCGCAGTAGTAATTAGCACACCTTGCCCCCCATGCCACACGCTCATGTTTTTTTCTTTAAAGCATGTGAGTGCATTTTAATCACAACAGTTAAGTTTAAACACCTCAGTTATTGAGTTGTGATTAGTTTATTCTCAAAATAAATAATGCAAAATTTAGATACAGTTGTTATTTGATATTATAGAAATTCATAGTTAATTAGTCTGCTTTATTAAGTACTAATAGTAATAATAAAATAAGGTTGCGAGTTCCAAGTGGATTCTTCTTTGCTTGCTTGAAAGCCAGTGTGGTTAAGAGCAGTGGACTCTAATCTGGAGAACTGAGTTTGATTCCCCACTCCTCCACATGAAGCCAGCTGGATGATCTTGGGTCAGCCACAGTTCTATCAGAGCTGTTCTCTCAAAAACTGTTATCTCAGAGCTCTCTCAGTCCCATTTACCTCACAGGGTATCTGTTGTGCAGAGAGAAAGGGAAGGAGACTGTAAGCTGCTCTGAGACTCCTTTGGGTAATAAAAAGTGGGGTATAAAACCAACTCTTCTTCTTCTGTTCTTTCTTGGGCACTTCACTTAGACAGGCTTGCATACATCGCTGCCATGCTTCCAAAAAGGGCCTCCAATACTAAAGGGCTTGGGTAGGTCTCAGCCCAAAATGGCCAAGCATAACACAGCCTCAGCTGGAATGGCAAATGCCACCCCCACGGCCCCATGTGCCAACATCCATGCCTCATAAGGTACCCCTGATGGCATCCAGGGTGCATCTCATCAGGCTGGGATTTCAGGGGTGCCCCAGCACCTGTCACTTGGATAGATAAAACAGCTATTTTATAGAGAATTCTCAAATGTTGGTACAATTATCAGAGCAAATGGACCAACCTTTTGTGACCCCTGCACCTAGGGGTAGATGGAGATCACTGTCTCCAGTGGACTCTAGGGCCGATTTCGCACTCACCTTACTCTTCCCTCATGTCTGTCTTCTCCACGCAGCATCCTCCCAATTTCCCACTATTTGCGTTGGGGCTGCAGCAAACATCGTAGTTTTCACGCAGCAAACAGAAACTGGTTTTTAGCGGTTTCCATTTGCTGCACAAAAACCATGATATTTGCTGCAGCCCTGGTGCAAATAGTGGGAAATTGGAAGGACGCCATTCGGAGAAGACGGATGTGAGGGTGGAGTAAGGGTGAGTGCAAAATTGGTCTAGGTCATTAAGCACACTGAGGGAAACTACTACGGAGAGCCCTCCTCACGTTGATAAGAACTGAGTCAAGAGGTGGAGGACTTGGAAATCAACACAGTCACAGGATGCATCAAGCAGCAGTGTCTCCTTGGGTGAATCATCCTCAGATGAGGATTCCACACATTTAGATGGCAATTGTTAAATAGTGAGGTCAGCCAGCTCTCATTCAACACAATTCTTTATTAGCAAGAACAGTCACAAGGAAACACAGGCAACATGGCAAACTATATACAGTTTGGGACAGTTTAACCATGCCCTGCTGGCAGGCACCAGCCAACCCCATTCTGCTCTCCAGGATCCTTCATTTGCATTTCCTGGTTAAATGCTTGTGCCCCTACTGGTTGGTTCTGAGAGAATGGCCAATTGGAATATAGGCATCAGGATCCTGGAGAGCAATGGACTCTCAACAACACTCAGTACATAACAGTAATTATTGGAGCGTGGGGGCATTCATCCCAGGTCTGAGCCACCATGTGGGGCCCATGGGACCAAGCCCTCCCCCTTAGTACAGGGACTTCAAAGACTCTTCAGGTATCCATTTGCCATGCATGAGGATGTCCTTGGTGGATACTACATAGATGAGTTTGCCCTCCTTAAACTAGAGGGTGATGCTGGCCCTCACCAGGAGAGAGTGGACCTCACCAGAAGAAAAAAAGGCACTCAGGGGCAGCACTGAGTGCTCCTTCCAAAATTGTCTCAAGGGCTATTTGGTCTACATTAGCTTAGTTGACTCAACCTACCTACAGCGTGGCTGGCATCTTGCCAATTATATGGTGAATGTCCTCAAAGCCAGGTCTATGCTGGGAGATGATGAAAAAGGGCTTCACACAATGAACTTTCTAGATTAAATATGCCTTTCTAGATATCTGGCTACTAAAAGTGGAACCTCACATGAAGTCCAGGACCAAACCTAACAAGGTAAAAATGCCATTTAAATGTGACACTTCCCAGCAGGTTTGCTAGGAATATAATCAGGTAATATAACTCTTCTGTGAAAGTTACTAAACAATATTAAAGTCCACATTTATTTATCCACTCACACACATTTAAAATTACCCCTCAAAATACATACAATATCAAATAGTTTCAGTGTCAATATAATGCTAGAAGAAATATCTTGTATTTTTGTTCTAATCTATTAGATTCAGTTTGTAGCATAAACCATCAGTTTTAACATTGCTGGAAATATATCAAAAAGCAATAGGGTTACATTTCTTTCTTACCACAATGCTGAATATGTTGTGACTTATGTCCTCAAGGTCTCTATTTAACTTAATTTGAGCTTGTTACTTGGAAGCACATCAGACAGCAGTGTTGTATCTCATCCTCTCCACAATGAGACGAAACCCAGAAGATATTATTGGTGAGTCCAGATAAGAAAGTTTTCCTGCTTTAGTGATTACAGATGAGGAGCAGTTCCACCTTTGAAAAAGAGAGCAGTTAAAAAATGGAAAGCAGCTAGTTTGTAAATATATAGAGCCCTAATTGTTGGACCATCTCATTGGAAAGCCCTTATCAGAGACTTTGAGGACTGAAATTGCAACAGATATTCAGCATTCCAGAATGTTACTGAGGTCGGGTCAGCAAATGGTGCCAAGCAATCTTTCTAGACAAAGTGGATTTAGCTAGAGTTCCAAGAATTACCATTTCTCCGGCCTCTCAGATTAGAATTATCTGGTCTGTCAGATTAGAATTATTCATGTCCAGTTCTAAATGTCACATAGTCAGGATGTTATACTGTCTGTATTGTGTGTTTTTTAAAAATTATATCAGTGTAGCTCAAGTACCAAGAGCCCTGTGGTGCAGAGTGGTAAGCTGCACTACAGCAGTCCAAGCTCTGCTCATGACCTGAGCTCAATCCCGGCAGAAGTTGGGTTCAGGTAGCCAGCTCAAGGTTGACCCATCCTTCTGAGGTCAGTAAAATGAGTACCCAGCTTGCTGAGGGTAAAGTGTAGATGACTGGGGAAGGCAATGGCAAACCACCCCATAAAAAGTCTGCCGTGAAAATGTTGTGATGTGATGTCACCCCAGAGTTGGAAACTACTGGTGCTTGCACAGGGTTACCTTTTTAGCTCAAATACTCCACTCACAGTGAATGATTCTTGAGAAAGAATAGTTGAAATGAATGGAATCATATCACTGAGTGAATACCACAACTGAAATTTTTTCTAAGACTGGATATTATAAAAAAATAATACTACAGAGATTGAATAGAGTCAGAAAACTGTTTTTTGTTGTTTATACATGGTGGAAATGACAGAAAACCTTTATATTATGACATCGTAACATAAGAACATAAGAGAAGCCATGTTGGCTCAGGCCAATGGCCCATCCAGTCCAACATTCTGTGTCACACAGTGGCCAAATACACACACACACACTGTGGCTAATAGCCACTGATGGACTTCTGCTCCATATCTTTATCTAACCCCCTCTTGAAGCTGGCTATACTTGTGGCCGCCACCACCTCCTGTGGCAGTGAATTCCACATGTTAGTCACCCTTTGGGAGAAGAAGTACTTCCTTTTATCCATTTTAACCTGACTGCTCAGCAATTTCATCAAATGCCCACGAGTTCTTATATTGTATCGTACTAGGGTTCAAGTGCTTACAATCTGAGGAAGTATATGTATAGCAACATGTCACAGAGTATTGTATCTTAGAGTATTATTATTGCTTAATTATATTGTAGTTGCATTTATACACAATGTTGTTTTTTTGTTTACTGTATCGTCTGTACTCCGCTGTGATCCCAGTGTTTGATTTCCACCACCAGATGGCAAGGGGGCCATGTGGCAGCTCATGTCCACATGGATCTCAGGTCTTGCCACTCCATGGTTTTATGGAGGGGGTCTGGGGATACAACTATTGGGTAGCAAGTGGGTTACATAATGTTGGATCCATTACCGTGCTGTTCCAATGCTTCTTCAGTGGTATTCAATAAAAAGCTGTGACCATGTTTTCACCCAAATATAGTCTCTCTGTGTTTTTCCTTCTTCTGTTTCACCCCATATATTCCTGAGCCCTGCAAATGAATGCTCCTTCTCAGTTGGATTGTAATTATGGAACTGGAGGAATGGCTGCTGAGCTATTTCCCCTATGCCATTTTCTCAAAATAAATGCACATCTATGATTGCTATTTGCTTCAACAAGGCAAATATAAATGTACCCATAGGGGTATTATAAATAGGAAGATGTCCACTGAGGAAATGTCCCAGGGCCAAAGGTTAACCATGGTCTCAGTTCAATTGAACTAGATTTTGGCTACAGAAATTTAAAGAGTCAGGTAATTTAGTCATAAGTCTCCAGTATCTTGGCTATTTCTGTTTTTAATGTGTTTTTAGTGTGTTGGAGGGGGGTGGGGGTGGGCTCCCTCTGGGTGTCCTGCCCCCCCAGGGAAAGTGCATGCGCAATACATCGCCTCTCCTTTCCCGGTGTAGCGAACGCTGCGTGGTCACTGTCTGGCTATGCCTGTCTGGCTATGCCTGGCAGATGGTCACTGCAATGGCCTCTCCTACATTACTGCATCTGTGGCAACACCTTCCCGCTGGTCCCCCCCCCCCCCCCGTTTTCACAGAGTTTGCCACGTAATGGTGTGACAGAATGTCGTGCGGTATAACCGGATGGGCAGGTTGGGCTCACCAACCTCGCCAGCCAAGAGAAGGAAAACTCTAACATCAAGCCCGGGCAGACAGAGCTCATTAATGTAACATCTACCACCTGGAGGACTCGCTGCTGGCGTCCCGGCTTACTGGGCCATGGCAGATGACCCCATGGTGAAAGGGTGGAGCCAGTACTGTGCACACTGTGCTTCACCTAAAAATTCCTCTGCGCAGGCCTGAAGGGTATCCACATCCACAACCCACAACACACCGAGTCCTGCAGCGATGGGCAAGGGGCGAAACAGCAGGTGGAAGATGCCACTGGAAGCCGCAGTCCCGATCCTGCATGTAGGCGGTTCAGGGTATTGGTCGCCTGATGCTGACCCGGAGACGAAAGCATTTTTCGGCAGCACCCTGAACGACCAAGCAGCCTTATTTAGGGACAGCACTGCTTGCTCCGTATGGAGAGGGGCCAAGAAAAGGTGGCCTAAACAAAGCTTGTCTCCTCCCCCCCCCCCAGTTGGCTAGCCGCGGTCAACGGGCATCCTTACTTGCAGTCGAAAAATAACAACAAAGAAAAGGCATGCACCTGCCTCACAAAGTGTGCAAAGACTAAAGCTTGCGTGTTGGAACATCAGAACCATGCTTCACACAGTAGACAGTGGTCATCCTGAACGACGCTCTGCTCTAGTTGCCCACGAACTTCTCAGGTTGAATATTGACATAGCAGCTCTCAGTGAGGTCCGTTTCCCTGAGGAAGGTAGTCTTCAAGAACACGGTGCTGGCTATACGCTCTACTGGTCGGGTAAGTCAAAAGCTGAGAGCCGCCTTTCTGGCGTTGGCTTCATGGTCAGGAACTCCATTGCCTCTAAACTCGAAAACCTGCCAACAGGTCACTCAGATCGCATTATGTCTATACGCCTGCCACTTCAAAACAAGCAGCATGCAACACTCTTCAGTGTGTATGCCCCAACCCTTCAAGCAGATCCTGCAGAAAAGAACAAGTTCTATGCTGATCTACATAGCCTTGTATGGAAGACCCCTACAGAGGACAAGGTGATCATCCTTGGCGACTTCAATGCCAGAGTAGGTAAAGACTCAGAAGCCTGGAAAGGAGTACTTGGAAAACACGGCAACATTGGCAACTGCAATGATAATGGGCGCCTCCTGCTAGAATTCTGCACGGAGCATTAGCTCACCATTACCAACACTATCTTCCAGCAGAAGAACAGTTTGAAGACAACCTGGATGCACCCACAGTCCAAGCATTGGCACCTTATTGACTACATTCTGGTGTGCCAGAGAGACCTTCGAGATGTCTTACACACCTGAGTAATGCCCAGTGCAGAATGTCTTACGGATCATCGTCTTGTACGCTGCAATCTCCGTCTTCACTTTAAATCTACATCCAGGAGAGGCGGTATCCCCCGGAGGAAGTTTCAGGTTGGCAGCCTTCAGTCAGCCGAAGTTAAACCTGCCTTCCAGGCAAAACTCCAGACAAGAATTGAGGACCCCAGTCGCCTCACAGATCCTTCTCCAGAAGCACTCCAGGAACACCTAAAAACTACCATCCTGTTGACCTCTGAAGAAGTTCTCAGGTTCTCCACAAGGAAGAACAAGGACTGGTTTGACGAGAACAATCAAGAGAAAAAGAGATCTGCCTACCAAGCACATCTTGCTCAGCCCTTTTGTTCCGGGAAAAAAGCAACCTTTCGCGCTGTATGTAGCAACCTCCAGCGCAACGAGTTGTGGACCAAGCTTGCAGAGAGAACCCAGCTGCGTGCAGACACTGGTGATTTAAGAGGGTTCTACAAAGCCCTGAAGGCAGTATATGGTCCATCATATCAGGCTCAGAGTCCCTTGCATAGTGCAGACGGCCAAGTGCTCCTCACAGACAAGGCATCCATACTGAACCGGTGGTCGGAGTATTTTCAGCTTCTCTTCAGTGCCAATCATGTAGTTCAAGATTCAGCAATCCACCTCACCCCACTTCAACCAGTGAAAACAGAGTTGGATGAGATCCCCACCCTAGAAGAGACTGTTAAAGCCATCAAGCAACTGAAAAGTGGCAAGGCAGCGGGAGTTGATGGAATCCCACCAGAGATCTGGAAGCATGGGGGCATAGTACTACATAGCACACTTCACAAAGTACTTGTCACCTGCTGGGAACAAGGCAAACTACCACAGGGCTTTCGCGATGCAATCATCATTACTTTACATAAGAACAAAGGGAAAAAGTCAGACTGCTCCAACTACCGGGGGATAACCTGCTCTCCATCGCAGGCAACATTCTTGCTAGAAGACTCCTGAATAGACTGGTGCCCACCATTGCAGAAGAACTCCTCCCAGAGAGCCAGTGTGGCTTCAGAGCTAACAGGAGCACCACCGACATGGTATTTGTTCTCAGGCAGCTCCAAGAGAAATGCAGGGAACAGAACAAGGGTCTATATGTGACTTTTGTCGACCTTACCAAAGGCTTTGATACCGTTAGCAGGAACGGCCTGTGGCAAATCTTGGAATGTTTAGGATGTCCCCCAAGGTTCCTCAGTATGGTCATCCAGCTACATGAAGACCAGCGAGGCCAAGTCAGACACTGCAACGATCTCTCTCGCCCTTCCCAATAGGCACAGGTGTAAAGCAAGGCTGTGTTCTTGTGCCAACTCTCTTTACGATCTTCTTTAGCATGATGCTTCAAAGAGCCGCAGTAGATTTAGATGATGACGATGGGGTCTACAACCGCTATCGTACCAATGGCAGTCTGTTCAACCTGAGGCGACTAAAGGCCCACTCCAAGACAATGGAAAAACTTATCCGAGAGCTACTGTTTGCTGATGATGATGCACTTTTCTCCCACTCGGTATCAGCTCTGCAGCATATGACGTCCTGCTTTGCAGAGGCTGCCAAGCTATTTGGCCTAGAAGTTAGTCTGAAGAAGACAGAAGTTCTCCACCAGCCTGCACCCCAGGAAGATT
This sequence comes from Heteronotia binoei, assembly GCF_032191835.1. NCBI lineage: Eukaryota > Metazoa > Chordata > Lepidosauria > Squamata > Gekkonidae > Heteronotia > Heteronotia binoei. Next base: position 133,550,589 of record NC_083224.1, on the reverse strand, counting down.
ATCACCCTCCTTGCATCACTTTGGGTGAATCAGTTTTGAAGACAGTCCAGCAGTTCAGCTACCTGGGGTGCATCATCTCCTCAGACGTCAAGATCGACAAGGAGATTGACAATAGACTGGCAAAGGCAAACCATGCATTTGGCCGACTGCATAAAAGAGTGTGGAGCAACAAGCATCTGAAAAAAGGCACAAAGATCAATGTTTACAAAGTGGTTGTGATGACAACCCTCATCTACGGCTCCGAATCGTGGGTTTTATACCGTCATCACCTGCGACTCCTTGAGCGCTTTCATCAGCGCTGCCTTCACACCATCCTCAACATCCACTGGAGTGACTTTGTGACCAACACTGAAGTCCTCAAGTGGGCGGAGGTTACAAGCATCGAGGCATTGCTGTTGAAGACGCAGCTGCGCTGGGCAGGGCATATCTCCAGGATGGAAAACCACCGCCTTCCCAAGATTGCCCTGTATGGCGAACTTTCCCCTGGCCATCAAAATAGAGGGGCACCAAAGAAGAGGTACAAGGACTCCTTGAAGAAATCCCTTGGTACCTGTTGCATTAACCATCACCAGTGGTCTGACCTAGCCTTAGATCGCAAAGCATGGAGGCACACCATCCACCAGGCTGTCTCTTCCTTTGAGAATGCACGCATAGCTGGTCTTGAGGACAAAAGGAGATTGAGGAAGAATCGTATTGCTACAGCACCAACCTCAAATCAGACTTTTCCCTGCAGCCACTGTGGCTGGACCTGCCTGTCCCGCATTGGTTTTGTCAGCCACCAGCGAGCCTGCAGCAGACGTGGACTACTGCACCTTTCTTAAATCTTCGTTCGCGAAGTCAAGCCGAGAGAGAGAGTGTGTTGGAGGATAGATGAAGGATCTTAGGAGAGCTGAAATCAAGCAGCTTTTCATGGTTGGCATCATGTATCATGAGGGATTTTGGGAGTAAATAAAATGGTAAGAGGAAGAGTTCAGCCAGAAAACAGGAGATCTTACAACCATAAATCCACAACATATTTCTTAATCAACATAAGGTTCACAATTAATGACTGTGAAAGCTATTTCTGTGAATGATGCTAAGATTCAAGCAGACTAGAAGAGTCACATTTCCTAGCAATGCCAAATGTTCACTGACATGAATGTCTATGAATATGAATGGCAGCTCCTGTTTATGCTGCCTTGTTTCTAATGCTCATGCATATACACATTTTTGAGAACAAGTCACACCAGCCTCCACAATCAGGAGGAAATAAAAATTCATATACAACAACAAAGTTCCCATCCATCAGCATTCATCTTGCCTGCTCTACTTCTCTGTTTTTGAATATTTCAGAATAATACTTTCCTCTGCAGAAACAGAGATAAATGGAAGTTGTCACACCCACTTGTGGAACAGTAGCAGGGCTGAGCTGAAACATTTATCGAGACAAGTTGGCTTCAAGGTTCAGGAACAGGTCTCAGGTTGTCTGCTGTATCACTGATATGCTGTTCAAAGAAATAGTTTCTGTTGCTCAAGGCACTTTCCCTAGACCTCAGTTAGACATTAATTTTCATAACAAGCATCAATCATGACACTTATCGCTGGCTTGTAAGCAGTTTCAGGATTCCTATTCTCATGTCGCCAAGATGCAAACCTTCTTGACCTTGAATATATTACTCGAACATGCCTCTGCATTAATGTAAGTTGCTGATATTTGCATCCCTTGCTGTCTACTATTGACTTTTAGTATAATAATTGCCGAGACCATGCTACAACTGGGTTTGGAATAATAAATAATGCCTCCCCCTGATTATCTAACTTCACCTGAAATTGTTACTGGGAGACTGACAATCACAGCAGTGAGAAAACTCAAACCTGCTGAATATCAAAAGATGTTGATGGAAAGCACAGGACCATCATTGTATCATCACAGGATGGAAAGACTGCATGTTTTTAGAGGATACAGAGCTGGACATGAACTGGCAAGAGCAGGAACAAAATCCCTACTGACCCATGAAGCTTACTGCATGACTTTCTGCCAATTCCCACCAATACTGGAGTGGTGGGAATCATATGCCATGTTGAATGGAAGGGAAAGAAAGTGTTCCAAGAAAGCAAGGAGCAGCATCCAAGACAAGGTTTCTGAGGCTGTATTTTTAAATTTGTTTTGCAAATGTCTATACTGACTCCCCAGAGAATCTGATTGCAGCAGTTTACAAAGCAAAAAAATGATTTAAGAATACTTGGAATAGTATTTGAATTAGTACTTGAATGGGAGACTACAAACAAAGGCAAGGGCTGCTATGCAGAGCATGGCAATGGCATATAATCCCTACTAATCTCTTTCCTTGAAAACCCCACAAGGTGCAACTTCATGGAGTTGGTTGCAACTCAGCAGCATACTTTGCCTTTAAGATCTCTTGAGCCATGGAGAGAAAACAATGAAAGATCTCAAGCTAGAGGCAGACAATAAAAGCAATTTTGAAAGATCAACCCATTAATTAAGAACCTTTGTAAAGGAAAATGCCAGGTGAACTTCAAGGGGAAGGATATGTTTCCAGGTTAGATGTCACCACTAAAAGAAGCCCTGGTTGCCAAAAGAAGCCTTGATTGCCGCCCACCACACATCTGCAGGGCTTGTGAAAGGAGGCTGGCTGGACAGTATGAGAAGAGATGGCCTTTCAGGTATGCCAGCTGCAAGCTATTTAGGGTCTTAAAGGTAAGAACCTGCCTCTGACAGTAATGCAGCTGGCACAATTCTGGACAGTTTTTGAAGTAGACCCATGTAGAGAGTGTTATCTAACCTGGAAGTAATTACCACATGGATCACCATGGCTAAACATCCCTTTTGAGGAACAGCTGTAATTGGTGTATCAGCCAAAACTGACTAAAGGCAGTATATGCCACAGAGGATACCTAAGCATCCAGTTGTAGGTCAGGATCCAGAAGTAACCCAAAGCTATGAACTTGCTCCTTCAGGGGAGGTGTAATCACCTCCAGAACAGTCTGACTCATCAATCTTGAAGCAGTAATCCTTTGTCATTGGTAAAAGGCATCTAAGTCTTATATCAACTGAGCCTTTAATTATTTGCCCTGATCCATCCAATTACCTTACCTAGGAATCTCTTCAGAACTTCCACAGACATGCCCAACGTTGCTGTTAAGAAGAAATGAATGTCCTGCATATTTGGTGGCATCTTACTACAAATCAACAGATGATTCAGCAGTTTCATGTAGATGTTAAACAGCATGGAAGCAAGACGGATCTCCATGGGATCCCATGACATAAATACCACAGGGCCAAGTAACAGTCCTCCCAGAAACACCTTCGGGAATTGGCCAGTCAAGTACAAGTAGAACTACCAAAGCATAATGCCTCCTATTCCCCCACCCCCCAAACCAGCTTCTTCAGAAGGATATCATGGTCAACGGTATCAAAGGATGCTAAGATGTCCAGAAGAATCAGCAGATTTATTCCGCCTCTCACTTTAACAACAAAACTAATCAGAAGGCTATTTTTGTCCAAAGTCCAGACCTTGATCCAGGTTGAAATGGGTCTAGATAACCTCAAAGTCCAACTGAAACTGTATAATTGTCTACTCCACTGGAATTGTGCTATCTTCAGAGGAGCTAATCCATTTTACGCTTAACACTCTAAAAACCCCTTGCATCTTCAGAAGTTCACATTTCTGCTGTAGAAATATTAAAGGAATATCTGACCATATGCACCATTCTTTTTCTTTTCTCTGAGGCAGTCCAAAGAGCTAACAATATGTTATCATGCTGAAACCACAGTATAAAAATTATGGTAAAAAGCAAGCATGAATATTACCTTGGAATGTATGTTTCTTTAAAAGCATCAGACTAAATGAAATCTCTGCAAAAAGAGAGAGGGCAGGAAAACCTGTATTATGGTTTACCTGACAGATGAAGTACCCAGGAAGAACAGCAGCTTATTTGCATACTGGGTCAATACGACTAATAGGAAGCAGTTTGCAGCTGCAAGACGAGAATCACTTTGTAAGGCCCCCATAGCGCTCAGTGAAATTCAGTTAGGCTCTAATTGAAAATACAAATAATAGATATATTTTCATGCAACGTATCCAATCCTAGATATGTTTATCCAGAAACAACCCTGCTGATTTCAATGAGATGTACTCCCATGGAAGAGTGCATATAGGGTTAGAACCTTAGATTCTTAAAAACCTGCTGACTTCATATTACTGTAAGCTGAATAACCCCCATGTCAAGCTTCCCTCTGTCACTTGCAGAGAAGGGATGCTCTGAAGGAAAGGAGCTTGAGAATAATGTCAAATAGATGACAGCTAAAACTGGCTTAAAATCATACTATTTCGCGAAAAATACTTCCATCAGTGTGTATGTGCACACACACATCTCCCCCCCAAAAATGAATACTCGTAGCCTTGTATTTTTTAAAGCTTGACTTTAAAGCCTATTTGCAGATTGCATGTTGCATAATGGAGCGATTTGAATATAAAAGCAATAATACATTTGCTCTTCAGGACTGCACAAAAATATACCATTTTAAAGAAAGACAATCCAGTTCAAAGAATGTAGGTGATTGTAATGAAATGAATGTGAGAACATGGTTAAGATTTAGCTAGTGCCAGGAAATAATGTGGAACAATGCATGGCAGAAAAATCCATAAGAAAAGAAACGCATTCCTAGTTTCTCAATCAAGTTTTCATACTCAAGGTTGTGATTTTTCTTTTATTCTCACTAATCATGATGGTAAAAGACAAATAAACATCTTGAAATACAGAATCAGCCTACAATGCTACTAAGGTAAATATTTTACTTTCTTTCCAGGTCTAATTCCATAATCAGATACTCCTATTAACTCCATGAGACTTTCTTCTAAGTACAGATGTGTCGGCTTCACTATATATGCTTGGCTGAATCCCTACTTCACTTCAGTGGAGCCTTCTAGTTTCAGCTGAGGGACCAACCTTCTATTTTTCAGGAGTACTGTACCAAAGTAAAACAAGAGAGAGAGAGAGAGAGAGAGAGACCACAAGCAGAGAACACCAGTTTGTCTCCTGACTAATTTAAAAGCCTATTATAGCTAGGCAACATTTTTCACTTTGAAAAATGGGTGTGCTTAGAAGACACACAGACCAACAAAATGAGCTTTCCATCATCCTCTAGGTTTAACAAATTTTGTCTCAGTCTCCATGGGCCAATGGAGTGTGCAAAGTCAAATGCCTTCACTACCCATTGCTCTCAATGTGTCTTCTTCAAGTGCAGCCTTCCCTGGATTCTCCTGATAAACACGCTAAAATTTCAGAGTGCAAAGGGCCAATTTAATATTTAATAATATCGAGTTTTCATTTCATAGTAGAGCTCCTTCTCTTGAGATATTACCGACACCCAAAATGTAATTTTCTAACTCCTTTCTTGAAATATCAAGTAGTTAACTGGCAGAATAAATGCTCCGTCATCTAGATCTTTGAGTCGCACTGGTGATATTTAGTAGCTGATTGGAGAGGTCTTAACTTAATCCCCACTTGGATTTCCCTTGTGCATATCTCAAGCTAGTCCATTCTATATTATCAGCAGAGCCCAAATAAAAGCCGAAATTTCATTCTTTTTGTCATTTTACAACATATACCTTTTCTAAAAGCTTTATTGTTTTGTTGGCTTGGTATACTAAAGGGAATTCAAACTTTTCTGCTAAATCTGTTTCAGTGTTCAGAACCTGTACAAACCCTACCTCTTCATATTGAACACATTAATTTAATTTCTTGCATACACAATTGTTCTATATGTTTAGAATCATAAACTCATAGTTGGAACAGACCTCCAAGGTCATTGTTCAACCCCCTGCACAATGCAGGAAATTCACAAATACCCCCCCCCCCCACACACACACACCCAGGGCCAGTGCCAGGCTTGCTGGAGCCCTAGGCTGAGTGGGTGGGGGCTGACCCCGCCCTCCTCGGTGATTTAAATTGTGTGGGAGGGCACCCAGGAGCAGCTGCTGCCCTTCCTGTGCCTGGGAAAGTTCTTGCCAATCAGCTGAGGCTGGTGCCTGTTCCTGGGCACTCTCTTGATCACACGGGAGCACTGGTAGAAGCAGCCAGCCTGGCCCCCTCCACTTAAAGAGCCTGCTGACCAGCTAGTTGGCAGGGTCTTTAAATCTCATGGAAGGGGCAGTGTTTGCTTCTGCTCTTCCTGTGCGATTTGAATTACCAGTGGGGGTGGGGGCAGATTGTGGAGGTGCCCTGCTTCTGCCAATGATTCAAATTGCGGCTTTATTGTTTTGTTGGCTTGGTATACTACAGGAACTTCAAGCTTTTCTGTTATATCTGCCCTTTTGGGCACGAGAAGGGCAGTGGCTGCTCCTGGGCACCCTCGTGCATGATTTAAATCACCCAAGAGGGAGGGGGTGGACCCCACCCTCCCAGGGGGCACCCCATTCAGTGCCCCTGGGCTGTGCCCTATGTGACCACCTAAGGTTGCCTAATGGGCGCACTGGCCCTACCCACACCCACAGATTTATTTTTTTATTTTATTTATTTGGGATTTGTATCCCGCCCTTCCCACAAGTGGCTCAGGGCGGCTTCCAACAACTAGTCAACATAAATTTAACAATTTTAAATATAAAACAATTAAATAATTAACATTTAAACATTAAAACCAGTAACATTTCACTCCATAAAACAATACAGCTTAAAACCAATAACCAAGATCCCTGTTCCATGTCAAGAAGATGACAAAAAAAAAAACCCTCCTAGGATCCCAATGTGGTGATCAGCATATTCCTGGGCATGTAAGAAAGGGCCATGAGAACAAAACACTGATGCAACCCTTCCTGTCCTCTCATGATCTACCTAAGTTCATAGAATCAGCATTGCTGTCAGATGGCCAACTAGCCTCTGTTTAAAATCCTCCAAAGAAGGAGAGCCCACAACCTCCCAAGGAAGCATGTTCCACTGAGGAACCACTTTAAGACTGTCAGGAAGTTCTTCCTAATGTTTAGCTGAAAACTCTTTTGTTTTAATTTCAATCTGTTGGTTCTGGTCCAACCTTTTGGGGCAACAGAAAACAACTCCACACCATCCTCTATACAACAGCCCTTCAAGTACTCAAAGATGGTTGTCATATCACCTCTCAGTCATCTCCTCTCCAAGCTAAACATACCAAGCTCCTCAACTTTTCCTCATAGGACTTGGTCTCCAGATTCCTCACCATCTTCATTGACTTCCTCTGGTGGATATGTTCCAGCTTGTTTATATCTTTCTTAAATTGTGGTGCCCAAAACTAACCAAAGCAGAATAGTTGAGGTCTAACCAAAGCAGAGTAAAGTGATACCATCACTTCATTTGATCTGGACAATATACTATACAATCTGGACAGCCCAAAATCACATTTGCCTTTTTAGCTATCGCATCACACTGCTGACTCATGTTCAGCATATGGTCCACTAAGACCCCAAGATCCTTTTCACACATACTACTGCCAAAACAATTCTCTGTCATCCTATAATTGATTTTCCCTACCTAAATGCAGAACTTTATCCCCATTAAAATTTATTTTGTTTTGTTTTAGACCAGTTTTGCAGCCTGTTAAGATCATCCTGTATCCTGACTCTGTCTTCTACTGTATTTGCAACCCCTCCCAATTTAGTAGCATCAGCAAATTTAATAAGCATCTCCTCTATTCCTTCATCCAAATCATTTATAAAGATGAGAGAAGAAGAGAATGAATGATGAATGAATGAATGAATGAAGTCTGCCTATTCCTCTGTGGACTTCCTAGATTAATTCTTGATCTATATTCAGGTTTGGAGTCATCTAGGTCCTGCTATATATGGGTCCTAGAGGTCTCAGAACCTGCTGCACCCATCCCATGTAGGTCAGACCTCTGTACCCCTACCATTGTGCTGTCTCTTGGAACCATAATTAAGAATGGCTTCTTTAATTAACACATTTGGAACTGGTGACATAGACAGACTCCAAATACATGCAGAAAAAAAAATAACAGTACTTCATTAGCACTTCCATTGAGATGTCAAATACAAAATACAATTGGGACACTGTGCCCAAGAAGATCGTGCTTCATTAGAACATAGCTTTTGACATGTTCTATTCTTCATTGACTTCCATACATTTGAATAATTAGATTTAACTCTGTAAAATGGACAGTAACTAGGATGTCTTTTGTATTGGCTTCAGTTCAGTGACTAATTGTGGGACTGTAAGAGTTCAGATGTTAATTGAGTACTCAAAGAACTGCATTTCTGATGCTCTTTGCTGTATTTCTCTTGTATGTTTCAACAATGCTTAGAAGGTATACAGGGGAATTAGTCCAGATCTCATTGCAATATGGCTACAACAGTTTATTCCATGGAAGATCTGCTAATGCTTGACCTTCAAAGCTTGCAGACAGCTATACAGAGTGAGCCAGAGCATGACCTGAGGAGACATGATACAGCAACCTAACTTAAGCTAAGCAGGTGGCTGTCATCTGCCTGGATACAAGTGCCTGGGAACCCAATGCTTACCACCCTGAAAGCAAGTTTGGATATAAGTACAATCTGTAATAAATAAGACATAGATCTAAAATATATCAGCTTTAACATTTATTTGATTACATTTGGTAACAACAGAAGTGTCAATGTTTGCATTTCCTTCAGCATTCTTCTGGTATTTCCTAGTCAGACCATCTGTTTGAAAAATATCTGCTCAGGCAGTGTTTCTGATGAAACAACCTTACCTTTTAACTTTCTCCTTTACATCCTCCCTTACCATCTTATTGTTGTGTTGCAAGGAGCTTGCCAGTAGTTTGATCATAATGGTGGATAATGTTGAGAGGAAAAGTCCTCCTACACTTAATGCAAATAGATATAGATATCCAAGACTCTCTGTTTCAACACTGGCAATATAAAATGAACTTGTGAAATCTATGGTACTTTTTGTAAGACCCAACCAGAAGTTCTTCTAACTGAAGATTGTAGAAGCTACTGATCCTTTATTCCTTTGGGAAATAATTTATGATAAAACTGCAACACCATATTGCTTTCTGCATGAGGCCTTTTTCTAGGATAGCACAATGGCATCATGTTGCCCAAATGAATAATTGAGAATGTTATTCATTCCAAGATCCACTGATGAAATCAATGTGGCTTTCTTAGAAACTTCTACATTGATTACAAGTTATGCCCCAAAGATTTGCCAAGCATCCCCAGGAACATTACTCACTGGTAAAAATCATTGGGGGATGTTTCTCATTGATATCACTGCTTAGAATCATCCTGGGCCTGGGCAGCATTTTCTTATTAAGAGATTTTAGTACTCTGATTAACATCTATAGTGTTATTTTCTTGTTAAGAAGAAATTTAGTATCTAACCGGGGAGCACCCTAGAGATCATTACTCTGTCATTGCTTCGAACCCACTGGACCTTCCAAATCTTGATATAAAAATATGCATTTTTAATTAAAAATTAATCCTCCAGTTCAACAATACGGGATTTCCAGTCCGTTCCTGTATCTCAGTAGTCTGATGGGATAAGATTGATGAGCAGTCACCAACAGTGGTAAGGGTGTGTGGTGGCTATGGAAATATAGTAAAGCTAGTACCTTGTGGCCCTAGTGGGTGAGTGGGTGGCTGGAAGCTGGGCAAAGAACAAAGACAACTTACGTGGGTACAAAAGGCTTCACTTTGGTTGGTTACAGTTATAGAGGTTTGGCTTGGCGTAGGGCAATGGATCCAAGGCACTGAGCAGTGGAAAAACCCATTCCTCAGTCTGCCAGCTGAAGGGAAAACAAGTTAGGATGGCACCCAAATGGAAATATCCCCCTGCCTCCCTAAGCCTCTGCCTCCAAGGCTACTTAATGAGACACCCCCCCCCCCAACTGGAATGATGGGCACACTTGCCCAAACTTCTCTCAAATGGATGCAGCCCACCTAAAGTTGTGACAATATAACAAAGAATGAACCAAACATTGCAAATGAGTAACAATGAACATCACATGCAAACCAAAGTAAAAGAGGGTTAAGAAGTCTGATGAAAACAAAAGCAATCCCAGCATGCCGGGGAGCTGAATAGATCCCATGAAGGCTGACCAGACTGAAGACTGGGACACTAAAGTCTACCTGCCCTGCCCTGGAGCAAACCACCAAGCCCTCTAATTGGCTGGCTAGAGAGGACAGCTGTGGGTTTCCAGGAGATGGTGCTTGGCCCAGCACACCAAGGGTTCCATGGGGTGCAAATGCCACCCCTCCCCCCTGTAAGTCAGGGACCTGTTTCTTTGTTGAATCAAACCACCGATGCATTCTTTTTGTTAAAAATACTTCTATCCTGCACATAGCACTAGGACAGCTAGTTTTATTTTAATCGATACAATAAAACAATACTAGTAAAGCATAGTATTCAAGTGGTCTTGTTTCAAATATTACATTATATTCTTTGTTGCATGACCTGTTTCTGAATATAGATGTAGGGATGAGATGAGTTTCTTATCTGGAATGTAAAAAGGTGCTCATATCAACTTCCATTTTAATATTTCAGTTTTCAAGGGAGATACTACATTGCACTGTATTTAGTATTTCTCCTTCAGAAACAGGTGTGGGACTCAAGCTGCTACTTGTATTTTGAAATCAAAGCTGGTACTCTGTTCATAAATTTCACCTCAGTACATTTTGATATCTCAACAATGAACACAGTTAAGACATTCCAAACAAATTTACAAATAGGAAAACAAAACAAACTTACAAAAGGAAAACAAAAGGAAATTGGCCACAAATACAACCCAGTATTGTGTATTCTTACAAATATTAACAGTGGTTTGAGCCTCAAGGGAAGGACAAGAAGGAAGAACAATAACACAGTCAGATTGGGGAAAATAGATTGAAGATTTTATTGAATACAATTGCAGGAGCTTTGGCTCAGCATGGGGATGAATCCTGCATCAGCTGACCCACCTGCTGGCTGATATTACCTCTTTCCCCATCCCATCAGCTGATGAAAAACCTGTGGAGTGGCAAGCACCAGCATCCCTCATGGGCACAAGCCACTGCATGGTTCTCTTGCCACCTCATGGTGAGAGCCAACTGACATCCCCCAAACTGGGCATGCTGTTTAATGGTTTCATCCCCAAGATGGAATCTCCAAAATGGGGAACATGGGTATGGAGGCACAACCTACCCCCCAAATATATCCAAACCACCTGGCCAAGCTGTGGTGAAATGGCAGTGAAACAAATAGCCAAAACCAACTGAAGGGCAAAGCTCCAGCTGCAAAATAGGGAAGGGACAGTCCAGAGTGAAAACTCTGAACTCCAGGTCTGTCTGGAGCTCCACCCCTTCCCCTGGCTACAAATGTACTGATTTGCTGACTCAGACTGTGGCAGGGGGTCCCACCCATTTGGCTCTTTGCTACTGGCTTGGAGCCCATGGGACAGCCTTCCTTGACTCATGGCTCCTTCTCTCAGTACATAGGCTGAGGGCTTTCTCAGACTTACTACCTGCCATGATTTAAGTAGACATCACAGGGTTTGAGACAGGGACCTTTCAAGTTACTAAATAAAATCTTTTATGCTAATCTATTAATAGATTTTCCAAATGACCAGTCTTTTATGCCATAAAAGTGCAGTTTGTTTTAGGAATCTGAATGAATGCCATCCAGGATGAATTAGCACTGTGGAAAGATGGTATTTTATCACCCCTGGAAAGTTAGGTTTATCAAAGGGGAAAATGTACTCCTTTTGTTAGCAGGCCTACTGTGATATCTTCAGTACTTTGCAATGAGACTGTGCAAATGGAGGGGAGACCAATCTATGGTAAGTGACTCCATTATTCCTACCTTCCAATGTTTTAAGACCTCTCTAGAAATAAGTTTTTATTTTGTATTTTCTTCCAGGGCACAGAAGAGTTCATGTTGCTTTTGGAACAAATAAACAACAATAACAAAATTGCAGGGAAAAGTATCAAGGCTGCCTGTGTCAATGTCCCACACTTCAAACTTCCCCTGTATTGATTATTTTTAAACACTGGTTCTGTAGAGACTGTGCACACCTATAGCTAGCAGTGGAGTACACAAGTTGGTGGAAAGATCTTTCTGTGCCAAATGTTAGGAAAATGTTAGACGAGATTCTAGGCTTGGGTGTTTTCTACAGCTGCCCCACCTTGAAGAAGTAGCCTACACTGCCCCACCAGTCAACACTGCAATCCAAGGGGAACTCTCTTGTAGCTACTTCTGTTGTGGTGAGGGGGGGCAGTCCTCAGTCACAGGAGAGAGCTTGATCATGCACTATTGAAGATAGTGAACATGGAGACAAATTCACAGTTCAAGCAAAGTTTATTGAGCAACATCAGGACAGACCGAGCACTGCAGCAAAACTCCCGTCTCTCCAAACAGCAATAGACCAACTCCTTTCCCAAAAGCTAAGTCCCTTCCTCCTCTTTAGACAGGAAAGCATCTGTGAACATACACACAGAAAGGTGATTTGGTGTAATGCTTAAGAGTAAAGACTCTAATCTGGGAGAATCAAATTTGATTCCCCCACTCCTCCACATGCACCTGCTGATGTGACCTTGAGTCAGCCACAAGTCCTCTCAACAACAGTTCCTGAAAGAGTTCTCTCAGCTCCAGCCTACCGCACAGGGTGTCTGTTGTGAGAAGGGGAAGGGAAAGGAGATGGTAAGCCACTCTGAGACTCCAAGTAAAGGGTGGAGTATAAAACTCCTCCTCCTCTTCATATACCTGTCCTCTTCATATACCACTCCCTGGTGTCTAGGTTTCGCCAGAAGCCAGCAAGCAATGACTTCCTCCCTTGACCAGGAGAGAGGGTCAACCATGACTGCTGTAAAGGTCTATCTTTTGTGAGTTGTTCAAACCAACCTCCCCATGCCTACATTACATTACCCTGAGCATGCTGGGTATGTATGTCTGCATGCTCCCTGAATGTTTGCTGTGTGTTGTTAGATTTGGGGAGGGTGAGAGGAATTGCTCTGTCTGGAGTCTTATCTCAATTTCTGGTATCACATGCTCTCTAGAGAGTGTTGCTGCTAGTCAGTATTCCCTCTAAGCTGAGTTAGTCTGAACTATTTCACAGTTTATCCTTTTTGTCTTAGCTCAGGAAGGGTGGCCCCAGAGCAAACTAATTTATGCCTACAGTGGCTCACAATTTTAATTTTAATGCTCATGAAGTAAAATGTTTGCTTGTAAGACTCCACCACTTAGAGGGAGCCTTGCCACTGGTGAGTCCATTGTAACGAATGGATGACCTTCAAGCTGGTTAAGCCAGTATACTAGCTATCTCTTGCTCAACATAAAGAATACAATACAATAAGCCACTCTTCTTTCCGGAGGGTCAAGCCAACCCTATACTGACTTTGTACTTTAGAAAACCCAGTAATGCCTTTATGATTATCAATGCAGCTGTGCTTCAAACAATAGAGAGGACCAGCTAAGGCCTAGGGATGACTTAGAAATAGCAAGGAAATTGCTCTGAGCTTGAGAAAAGTGGCTCTAAACTGCAGGGCTGGCTTTCTTGTCTGTCATGCATCTGTCTCTTCTTTCTACTGTGGCAAGAGACTACCCTGCCATAGATAGTGAGCTACTATGACTTCCATGACATTGTGCCACTGGTCCTTGAAAAAAGCTATAGTGCTAGGTGCTGTCTAGAAAGGCCCTTTTGCTTTCAGTGTAAGCCCAGAAACTGTGAAACTTGCTGTTCCAAAATGTTTATTAATTCTCATCTTCCAAGGGCATGGAGAAAAGATACACAAGCAAACTTCAGACCATCAAAGCAGCAACGAGGAAAAACAACTTTAATCTTTCTTTGATGTTTTTCTGCAAGCATTCAGGGAACACATTGTTACCACATGGCAAGGGGGTTGTGCATTCCCCTATGTATTTCACTGTCTGTTCTCTCCATACACGATGCAGATAACTCTTTTATAAGATATTACTCTGGGCTCATATAGAGGTGAGGCACCAAGGAGATAAAACAGTTTCTTTTATGTCTTTTCAGCAAATACCTTTTATCTGGCAAGTTTTCAGGCTGATTGCAAAAAAGGCATTTTAATACTTGGTGATGGTGAAACACCATTGCCTTCAGCTGCTCAGAATAAGAGTAGATTATGTTTAGAGAGTTCTTGCTGTTTAATTATGCATTTTGTTTCACGATGCATATAATCAGTCACCTCTTCCACAAATTCAAGATTTCCCCCATGGCAAAAGTCTTAAAGATTGGATTTTTTTTAATTGCTTCCCTTCCTTATCAAAATGGAAGCAGAGAGTGCAGCGATTTCAGCAGCAAATGGCCTCAGAAACATAATTGAGACCTGAGCATGCTTTTCTTGAAATTGTGGGCTGCATGTAGGAAATAGTTTACTTTCACAAATTGGCACCAGATTGACTGCCCTATGGCTAATTTTGCAGTGTACGAATGTAGCATAAAAGGGCATCTGGTTGTGAGTGATGGTGATATTCTTTAGGGCGGTGTATGAGAGACTTTGAACTGCAATCCAGTGCACTTGACTGAACATTGTAGGACTGACTTCCAGGGAAGTATGCATAAGTTTGAGTTATGAGTCTTAGGTCTCAGACCTGAAAGGATACTTCTGAAACTGGATGCCAGCCACTTCCACTCCATTGTACCACAATGAGCTTCTATCAAGCCAACATTCAGGCAGAAGACATGCCATTTCCCTTACTGAACATGACTTTCAGGGATGTTGGTGGTGAATTCAGTCATGACATAAAGTGTACAACTGACTAAGCCTGACCAAAGGTGGAAATCCATCCAAAATCCTTTAATCCCAATGCCATATTACTCTTTCAAAGAGACAGCTGAGTGTCTTTCAGGTCAACCATATTTCCAAGGGGAAATCAGTGTTCTGAAATATGGCTCCCAGATATATTTCCACTTCTCTAGGAATAATGACAATTGTACTCCTATTATATCATGGCTTTGTCTATCCATTCCATGCTACTTTCTATTTTTGTTGTTTTAGGTTGTATTTGTAGTTCGAAATTGTATTTTAGGATTTTGCATAAATCACTTTGAAGGCTCTTTTTTGAGACAAAAGATAAGATTAAAAAATGAATCGCAAGTTCTCTCTATAGCATCATTACTTGTCTTGATTAGATGCCTTCATTTAATTTCTTGTGAAGGACGTGCATATAATGGCCTTTTCAATCAACAGAACAACTAACTCTCTGCAATATATACACAGAACTCTTGAGAGGAAGGAGAAACTAATATCTCAATATAGATCTGACTGTTTTAACTGAACAGTTGACTGTTTGGTTTTGCACTAATATAGTATTTTGCTTCTCAGCTGTGTTGCTAAGGACTGCTTATATAGAACAGGATGGAAGAAAAAAGATTTTCATTTTTTTTTCTTTTCTACACATCCAAAGTGAGCATTAGTATCAGACAATCATGTTGTTTCATCATAATCAGCTTCAAATAAATGCATATGCTTGACCCCAAAGTTTCATATCTTAGTTATCAGTTACGTTAGCATATTTTAGATCTGTCATGTAAACTCAGACATGAATACAGATTCCATATGCTGCCAGTCAACAATGTCTATATCAGGGGTGCTGAACTCATTTGTTATGAGGGCCAGATCTGACATAAATGAGAACTTGTCAGACTGGGCCATGTGTGTCATAAAATGCCAGGAAGTGGAGATTAAAATATTTTTTAAAAAATTAACATGCTTAAAAGATTAACTCTCTTGCAGTATTTTGTTTATTTAACTGTCTCTGATAATTGACATTTCTTGCTCTAAAATACTGCATCAAAAACTGGATAATAATGTCTGTGCTACAGCAATCTTGAGTATGCTGTTCAGGTGTTGTTCAAGTGTGTATTTGTAAGTTGCAAACCTACTTTTGATTTATTGACATTCATTACAGAAATCTCATGGTCAATGCTTTGAGTCTACGATTCAGAGGAAAACATTAAATGGTTGGGCATTGCGACCTTTTGTACATAAGTTGCTTCATGTGCTGGTCAAGAACATGTGAAGGCACCATGACACAGACTGAGGGCTGTATGTTTTTCTATAAAATTATAGTCTTCCCCAAAGAAATAACTACAACTCCCACAAGGCAGTGCAAAAATAAAGAGACATCAATGTACAGTGGTCAGCAGGGCTTTTTTTTCTACAGGAGTCCACAGGAGTGGAGCTTTGCCTGGGCTGGTCAGGGCTCTGGCTGGCCCAACCCACCTTGCAGCAGCCATGTGTTCCCAGGCAAGGTGGTATGGTCTAATATGCAAATGAGCTCCTGCTGGGCTTTTTCTACAAAAAAAGCACTGGTGGTCAGTACCAGCCTACTTATCTGGGAAACCTAGGTTAAAAATCCCCAGTCTGCAAAGGAAATGCGCTGGGTGAACTTTGTCTGGACAAACTCTTAGCCTAATTCACCTCACTGGCTTATTTTTATTCCTCATCTAAATAGTTCACATTGCTTTCCTACTGAGAAAGACTGGATTATGAAGGCATGAATACAGTGAAAAGGAGGCAAACCCAGTTGCACCCAGAAGAGTCCGGCCATAATGAGCCAACAAAACTCTCTCTCTCTGTTTCCCTACCTCCCCCACTCTCTCTGTAGCAAGGCAAAAAGTTCACTCCATTGAATAAAACTTAATTGGTCTTTCTTTCTGTCTCTCCTGGTCAATTAAGGGAACTGGGCAAAGGAAGCTTGCCCTCTTTCCCTTCCTTCCCAGGAGCCCACAGGAGTGGAGCTCTGCCTGGGCTGGCCAGGGCTCTGGCTGGCCCTGTGGCAGGAGGCCAAGATAAATGAATTGATGACCTAGAATCAATGTATGAAGCAGAAACGCAGGCTTTGATAAGGCAAACACAGATGGCTTTTTAGCATTGAATAAATAGCTTGGGCTTTAGCAGGGAAGAAAGAGGAACTAAACCTAGCAAGCTACGGATCACTTGCATCATATTTAACCACATATCTAACCACCGTTGTTTACTGCAAAGGAAACAGGCCCATGCTGTCCATGAGGCAGGCTCATGGAAAGTCCCTGCTCTTGCTTATAGGAAGGCCTTATATGGCTTGAGGTAGTGTTCTGTAGTTACTGTCAAAGCGTGCTTTCTGTGTTTCCTGTACTGTCTGATGCTTCCCTACTGTCACACCAATACTATTATGTAAGACACACATAAACCCCCTTTGGGAGGATGCCCAAATGAGGAACAAATAAACTGTTATAGCTAAGTACAGTAAATGAAACCGAGAAGTTCCTTTGTTTGAATCAATGGTCAGAGCTGTGAACCATACCAGGAAGTGAGGACATGTGTGATGTATAATGGGATGGTAATAAAAGTGGAAATGGGGAAGTGTTGCTGCTGTACTATGGGGGGGGGGGTTTAGTACTGTTAAAATGATATAAAAGCTGTAAGCTTCTTGTGTTCAGGGCTCAGACTTCCACCTTTGTGGCTGACACCAAGGAGGTCTGGCCCGTATGTATCTGGCCCATACTTACGTATATTAATAAAGAAAGCTGCTTCCTGATTTCGCCTCTGCTGCCTCCGTTATTGATCCCACCGAAATTGGTAACGTATAAATAGGGTTTTCCTGCTACAGCCCAACCCACCTTGAAGCAGCCATGTGCTCCCAGGCCAGGTGGTGTGGCCTAATATGCAAATGAGCCTCAGCCAATAGAAAGAGGAAAGGCTTGGCTCAGTACCTCTGCTGTGTGATTGAGAGAGAGGCTGGCAAAGCAAACTCTCCCTCCCCATGCTTTCTTCCCAAGAGAGAAGCCTTAGTCAATGGAGAAAATAGAGGCTTTGCTCTGTAGCTCTTGTGTGATTGAGCAAGCCTGGTAAGACAACCAGTGATGCAGAAGAAAGCAAGACAGGGAGAAGGAAGCAGATTACAGTGAGTTACTCACATGTCTAATAGGAACCCTCTGTGGCCTGCTATGGCCCATGGGCCACAGGTTTGACACCCATGGTCTATATGATATATATATATATAAGCCTAAGTGCTTTTGTGCTCATGCGACCACAAATAAAGCCATTTTTGTATGTGCAACACATTCAGAATATGGATATTGATGAGAGTTTGGCAGTCTGGCTGGTATACCATCCACCTAATGCACCATAAGAGAATCTACAAAGCCTGCTGGAGGCTGGGCCTTGGAGTTCCCAAGACTGTTAGTGCTGTAGACTTCAACATCCATATCAATGCTGCCACCTCCTCAACAGGCATCAGACCTGGTGTCTTCCATTGCAGCACTGGGATTCTCTCAGATTGCATCAGATCCCACACATCAAGCAGACATCTGTGTAGACTAATAAACCCAATTGGGTTCCAGAATACTCTGTAGGATCCAATGCTCCCAGACAGTTCATTAGATGAGATGACAGAGGAATGAATATTCGTCATCTCTCTGAAGACATCAGTGAAATTACTTCCAGACATCCTCCTTGCTCCTGACCCAAACTAGCCCCATACTATACCATGGAGCTTAGAGAGATGAAACAGGAGCTTAGATGACTAAAGCAAGTTTGGAAATGGTCTCACAACAAGCTGTAAGAGCATCCTACAGGACATTTATGAAGTCCTATGAGACGGTGGTGAAGGCAGTTAAAAGAAAATTTTATGCTGCCTCCATTGCATATGCTAGCTCTCACCCAGCTCAGTTGTTTAGGATAATTAGGTCTCTTACCTTTCTTGATGAAGGAACACAAAAATTAGAGATTTGGCTATTAGCCATGAGGCTTTTGCAAGCTTTTTTGTGGGTAAAGTGTTAGAGAATTTGCACGCAGCAGAAAACACTGAAGAAGAGGAACAGGCAAACACAGGAATTAATAGACAAGAGAGACAACTGTGTTCAGCAGTGGAATATATTTACCAGGACAGTATCCAATATTCAGAGTCGTTGCCAGGCCAAGGTCATACACAGTAATCAGTACACACTTCAGTAGATAACAATATACACCAGTAAGTATACACAGCATGATCCAAGCACAGTAGCACAGGATCAACACAAGCAGTGTTCGCTGCCACCCGGACGGTGAGTCTCACAGTACCCACAATCCTTACAGGCAGGCAGAGGAAGCTCACTGAGCTTCCCTAAATACACACATCAATCATGCAAGCTCACCAGAGGTTGCATCAGCTCTGTGAGTTAGCACAAAGCCTAATTACAGGTGAGGTTGTTCCACCTTACCTCAGTAACAGGTAACAGCTGGGCCATGATGCAGCATGACTCAGCATGACATTGCAGAAACAACATTACTATTACTAAGATGGAGTCAGTCAGCCATTTTAGGACTGATTTCCAACATAAAGTCTTGTCACTCTGCCATGATTTGCTTGCCAATGTTGACACAGTGTGTGAACTAGAAGCCCCTTAGCCATCTTTGGATTCTGTATTTGACACCTTCAGCCAACTTTCCTGAGCTGATGTTGACAGGATACTGGGTGCAGCTAAGCTGACCATCTATCTCTTAGACCTGTGTCCATCATGGCTGGTAATAACTGGTGGTAATAGAATACAGGACCCCCCTTAGTGGACATTATCAATCTGTCCCTTGCTTTGGAGGGCTCTCCAGGGGAATTAAAAGAGGCTATGGTGGTACTGCTTTTAAAGAAACCATTCCTGAATCCTACAGATCCTTCCAGATTTTGAATCTTTCATTTCTGGGCAGGGTAACTGAGAAAGTGGTGGCAGAGTAGCTCCAGAATTTCCTAGAAGATACAGCTGCCATAGATCCCTTCCAGCCCAGCTTCCAGCCCAGCCATGGGATGGAGAGCTTGCCGATCAACCTTACAGATGATCACTGCAAACAGCTGGATTGAGGTGGGTTGGCGTTGCTGCTATTGCTTGATCTGGCAACCATGAGTTGTGGGCCCATCACCTCCTCAAAGTAGGAGTCTGTTGGGTGGCCTTGAAGTAGCTTACCTTATTCCTCCAAGGGCCTTGGGGACAGAGGGTGGTGCTTGGATGTTATCTCAATACCCCTTGGTATGAGGGATCCCTCAGGTGACAATCCTCTCCCCAATATCATTTAATATCTACATGTGCCCTCTTTCCCAAATGGTGTGGAGTTTTGAGCTGGGCTGCCATCAATATGATGATGACACCCAGCTGTACCTGATGATGGGTAGCACCCAAAATAATTTTGCTGAAGGACTGGAGGCTACGGTTGGATGATTGAAGCAAAGCCGGCTGAGACTGAACCCAAGACAGAGGTTCTGTGGCTGGTGGGGGGGGGGACTCAGGATTGGGATGGCAACTCCTGGCTCTGGATGGTATGCCATTAACACTGGCATCCACCATTAAGAGCCTGGACATATTTCTGGATGCCTCCCTATCAGTGGATGCCCAGATCATGAATGTTGCCAGGCTGGTGTTTTTTCAACTTTGCCAGATCAGGCAACTTGCTTTCTTCTTGTCATGCCCTTACTTAGCCACAATAATCTACGCAATGGTCACCTCTAGGCTATACTACTGTAACTCATTCTGGATAGGGCTACTCTTGAGACTGACCTTCAAGTTATAACTAGTCTAGAATGTGGCAGCATGGGTTCTAACTGGAACCCTAACAATCCAGCACATCCAGTCAGTGCTCTGCCAGCTGCATTGGCTCCAGGTTAAATACCAGATCAGGTCCAAAGTTTTGGTATTCACCTTCAAGGCCCTAAACAGTCTGGGACCAATGTGCCTTCAGGACTGCCTCTCCTGGTATATCCTCTGAAGAGCATTGCACTCAGCTGAAAAAAAAAATCTTCTGGAGATCCCTGGCCCAAAAATATCTGCTTGTCCTTGACCAGAGTCATGGCATTTTTGGCCCTGGCTCCTACCTGGTGGAACTCTGCCAAATGACATCCATGCCCTTCTGGACCTAGTTCAGTTCCTCAGGGCTTGTAAAGCAGAGAAGTTCCACCAAGGTTATGGTTGAGGACAGTGATGGTTTTTAATCAGATTTTAATTAGCCTGGCCTTTTCTGTTAACTCCCCTTATGGGAAATTTGATTTTAGACACCGTCTGAAATGCTTATTGGAAACATTTTATTATTTTAAACTATTTTATATTTGATTACTATTGCAATTTTGAATGTTGTACACTGCCCTGAGTCTCAAGTTTGGAGGAGGGCAGTTTAAAAATCAAATTATAATAAGAATAAGAATAAAAAAAAATCTGAAGCTTTCCCCAGGTTTGTTTTTCGTATAATATGATATTTTGCATTTCATAAGTTTGCAAAATCAGAACTGTTACTGACTTGACTTAGTACAAGAGTTTAAATTTGCAGGTCATAACTAGAGCATTATGAATTTTTACAATATACAACAAACACAAATGAATGCAATGAAACAAACATTAGTTGTGTATTCATGCAGGTTATGATCCTGTCACTAATATATTTCTCCAGCATCCTGCCTGAAAATTTATAACTCAGTGATGCTATTTAATTCAGTGAGAAATCTGCTTAAGAAGTAAAGGTCCATTAGAACTAAATGAAAGGTCAAGACTCTCTTTGGATAATTATATTGCTTTCAGTCTATGGTAACATATATGGGTATGTCCTTTTGTTCTGTCGTTCCTACTCCTTTAACAGAATAAAGAATAGGATTACCATCCTTGATGGTATTTACTATCCGTTGGGTAATAACAATTCTAAAACTGTGTCCCTCACCCCTGTTTTGTTTCCTGATTAAGACATCAACCAGAGGGCCAGATGTGTTTTGCTGACTGTTTGCTGGTTGGAAGAATACCCGGTTTGGCTGCAAAACATATAGATATTTAAATTGAATTGCATATTGGTGCCTTGGAGATGCTTGATTTATAACCATATTTAAACTGAAATTACAGACAGACACTTCATAACCCTGTAAATTTCTGTTCATTAATATGAATAGATATTTAAAAGAAGAGATTTTAAACACAACCATAGGAACAATGCCATTTAAATACTGTCCCATCCATCCACCTTATTCTGATTCCATTCACTAATCTCAAAAATTGAAAGGTAAAATTGAAAGGAAAGCAGTATTTCCTTAAAACACATTAAATAACACTGTCAAAATGCATAATTCTTCATTAAGAATAAATGGGGGTGTTAAATATTCATGAACTGTTGCTCACAATATAAAATTAATCCCATGGTCTGTGTGTCCAAAAGCATTTAGAAGATAAAGAGTTGAGAAAATGCTGCAGCAAAATGAGAATCTTTTAAAAAGATGCCTCTGAAAGAAAGGAAAGCTCCTGAGATCTCAAACTATTATAGTGGCTTATAATTTCATTATGGTATTCTAGTATTATGCATGTCTATGCCAAAGTGTGCATCCTTGAGTCTTGTTTTATACATCCTAAAGTGCACAGGACAACTTAGGAGTAGAAGATGACAGAAATTACATTTACATTTTTAAACCTTTCAGTGTGTACACAACAATTCTTCATATGCAAGTGTTGGAACTCTGACAATATTTAACAGTGCTTTTTATTTCCAAAGAGTATGTATACAACCAAGTACTCAGTAATGGTTGGCTAGTGCAATGTAATGGACAGAATGTTAGATTTGGTATCAAATTGTGTGTCAGTCATGGATCTCACAGATGACCTTGGGCCAGATGCTAATTTAACTCTCTCAAAGGATTGTTGCCAAACACAGCAAAGACAAATGCTACATGTAATTCCTGGGGCGGGTTGTGGGGGGGAGACCAGGATAATATCTAACAAATAATACCTCCATTTCTGACTAATGAGGTTCATAGAAGGTAGGACTAACTTGACATTTATCATCTGGATCACATACCAACTGAAACATAAAATTTCCTGATGAGGGGTCATGGTTCAGTGATAGGGTACATACTAACCAGAAAAGCACATGTCCAGTCCCTGGTAACTCCATACAGAAGGGCAAAAAGCCATAGATAATGCCACTGAGTAATTTTACTATGAGTATCAGCTGGACCTATTCTTTCCTAATTCATTTATCACAAGTATATAACTTGGCCAATGAAGAAAATAATACACACCACTTCCTTGCCACTAGTAAATTTCGATATTGCATCTTGATGGTGACCTCATTTCTCTCATGGGTAGGGCTGGCCCTGCCACTAGGCAAACTAGGTGATTGCCTAGGGCACCAGCTTTCTGGGGGAATGCAGTTGGGTTCTGTGATGTTATCAGTGCATGGCGGGGGGAGCACCAGACCTAGAGTGCCAGACAGTCTAGGGCTGGCCGTTCATAGGTCATATAATATTGTGACTAGGTTCCATAGCTGTATCTAGCAATAAGCTATCCTTTATACAGACCTAGTGCAGAGCTGATTCACACAAGATTAGTGTCAATGGAGAGCATATTGGTGTAGTGGTTAAGTGTGTGGACTTTTATCTGGGAGAACCAGGTTTGATTCCCCACTCCTCCACTTGCAGCTGCTAGAATGGTCTGGGTTAGCCATAGCTCTCGCAGAACAGTCCTTGAAAGAGCAGCTGGTGTGAGAGCTCTCTCAGCCCCACCTACCTCACAGGGTGTCTGTTGTGGGGGACAAAGTTAAAGGAGATGGTAAGCTGCTCTGAGCTTCAGAGTGGAGGACGGGGTATAAATCCAGTTTCTTCTTCTTCCATGTTCAGTATGGCCAGTGACATAAATTCAAACCCTACTGACCAAAAAGAGGTGGAACTGGTGTGAAAACAAGTCAGACTAGTTAGTGTTGGGGATTATGGCACCATAAAGCAATAAGTAAAGAATTATATTTATAAGATATTCAGGATGCATATAGACCATTGGGTTGACTCCACTATAGGCTTAATAGAATAAATAGTAAAGAAAAATATAAAGAAAAAATAAACTTTTCATGCTAGCTGGTTCTGTATTAAACATGGACCACATAAATTGTTAGGTTGCCTTGAAAAAAGAATAAAAGAAAAAATATTAAATTGCCACAATGTTATATAAGCATAGTAAATAAGTAAGTTGGCAACTTTGACTAAGGTTTGGATTGGGCTGTGCACCTTTGGGGCCATGAGACAGTGTGGCCAGCTGCATGTAATTATGGGGAACATTCTCTTAAGAAGGACCGGTAGTTGGTAGTATCTTTAAAGCTTTGTGGTAATAAGAAGAAAAGGCTTTGTTGCTGCTTAAAATGAAGGCTGGCTTCAGGTCTGTAGTCATGGGCAGAGGGGCCGAGGGGGCATGATCCCTTCACCCAACTCCCCCCTCAACATGTATGACCCCTCCTTTCCCTGCCAGGCAAGTGCTTGATTTGCCTCCCCCCCCTCCGCCGCTGCTGCGGCCATTGCTAGCCCCCACCAGCCGACTGCCGCCCACCAGCGCAGCCACCATGGCAGCACTCCACTCGCTCGTCCCCCCTGCTTGCTGCAACTAAAACTAAACCCTGCTGCCGGCTTCTTCTTGCAGCCCGTGCCTGCACATTTTGTTAAGAGACTCTCTTAACAAAACGTGCAGGCATGGACTGCGAGAAGAAGTCGGCAGCAGGGCTTAGTTTTAGTTGCAGCAAGCAGAGGGGGAGGTGAGCGGAGCATGGTGGTGGGTGGCGGTGGGTGGCGGTGGGTGGGTGAGTGGAGCACCATGGGAGGGGCACCTGACTAGGGTGCTATTCACCCTAGAGCCGCTCCTGCCCCCACCCAATCTCCCTGCTGCTGCTGTTGCGGCCCCATATCCTCCCCACCATTTTTTTTCTCTGAGGCCCCCCACCAGAAATTTTCTGGCTACAGGCCTGACTGGTTTACTCTTTATAAGAAATTCATAAATATTTTCCTCTATGAGGTCTCCTTGCTGCATCGCTTGCATTTTGAGAGCATTATGCCAACTTTAGAACTGAAGGTTTGGAACCACATAAAAGAGGAATAATTGGCTTGCTCCATGTAGTAAAGTATATTGCAACAATGGGTGAGTCATGAGAGTATATGTTCCCAGTAATAGATAAGCTGAATAATTGGGAGAAAAAGTTTTGAATTCATCCCAGGGTCCTCAAAATGCACCATATTAGTTGAATAAGAACTTTATTAGAGCATTGTTATCTGTATTTTTAAGGTGGTTCTTCATGGCACCTCAGTGCTTGTATCCAGTATCCATGGTGAGTGTTTTGGCCAGCAAGGAAATGAAAGGCTTTGCACATGTTTTTAAAAAAGATACTGACTTACTCCTTCATTACATACAGCTCAACAAGAAGACATTAGGAATACTGATGAAGTGGCAACACAAAATGCGTCTATTATTATAACTAGTTACTAGTATGCTGTATTACTAAACAATAATGAGCTCTGTTGAAAATGGTTTGGTTGTTACTGTCAATTTTTGTGAAAATGATCTTTCTAAATTTAAAAGTAGTTTTGTTAAAAAAAAGTATGGTAGCCTATGGATATCACAGTTACGTGTTTTGTGTTTCTTGTAAAATATTCATTTAAAACATTTTAAAAGAGAGTATTCCTTAATATAACATTGTAAAGCTATTCTAATACTACTCTTTCAGCAACAAACAAAAAAGAGGGGGAGGGAGAATTTGAATATTTGGATTCAAGAGATCCTAATTATTGAGAAACAGGATGTCAAGCAAGTAAATTGAGGCCTGTGTGGAAGGGGGATCTTATCTAGCCAGTGGGTCCAGTGGATTTCTCAGGCTTTCTAGCCAGCACCACCAGGTATCCAATTAGTTGTATAACAATCACAATGTTAGATAATAGGGACTAAGGCTTCAGCAAACACAAGCCAGTTTGGTGTAGTGGTTAAGTGTGCAGACTCTTATCTGGGAGAACTGGGTTTTGATTCCCCACTCCTCCACTTGCAGCTGCTGGAATGGCCTTGGGTTAGCCATAGCTCTCTCAGAGTTGTCCTTGAAAGGGCAGCCCCTGTGAGAGATTTCTCAGTCCCACCTACTTCACAGGGTGTCTGTGATGAGGGAGGAAGGTAAAGGAGATTGTAAACCACATTGAGACTATGAGATTCAGATTGACAGGCGGGGTATAAATCCAACATCTTCATTGTCGTCTTCTTCAATGCAAGAATAATAAGTATAGCCTAAATTCATACCAGTAATAAGATAGCATACATTTTGATTATTGAGATAGCTTTGATCAATTGGTATGTTTGGACAGCAGAGATTGCTAATTTTTACTGGCATCTGTGCCTTTAAGATCACCTGCAGACATTAACAGGTGATATTTTCTTGCCATTAAAAATGATTGTCTGCTGATTTTTTTCATATCAAGCTGCTCTCAAGGGTCCAACAGCAGGCTAGGCCACATTTTTGCTCATCAGCTGGGAATGGTATTTAGCCCTACAATAAAATAGCATTGTCTGATTGGTTCACTAATAGACATGAAGAAAAAAAAAGTGGTAGCGTCTGATTGTCTTGTGTGTCTTTTTGCTATGAAGTCTAAGGAAATGGGGTCAATACATACAAACTGCAATCCAGTGATCAAAATTGATACCTTTTGTTTCATGTTCATTCTGAGGGGAATTGTGCTTTCAATTCAAATCCAGGAACTTTTAAATGAAACAGATCAAGGCAGTGTTGATTGGAGCTCTGAATAGCCACAGTTAAACTGTTATTGAGAGGAAGGGTAGAGCTAACAAGAAATGTAAGCTAACTCCTGGATAGAATGAACATGTTCAAAACCAACACAGTAAGATGATGACTGAATGAACTATTATGCGTGCATAGGAGCCTCTGTGCATGTTTGCATAAGGGTAATTTTTGCTGGCATGAAATCATTTCATTAACATAACATAAATAGCAGGTGGACTCATAAGATATGATGGTGTGGACTGACATTGATTCTGCTGCTTTGCAAAAAGTGTGTCCATCAGGAATAACATACTAAACTAACTGATCAGACTGAGAAGGTATGCAATTTACTGATACTGCATCATGCTATTAGTATTCATTCCTGCTCGCTCGCTAATGACCCTGAAGAGAACTTAAAGAAAAACATTTGAAAAGCTGCACATATCTAACAGATCCCTTGACATGATGTCTGAAGGACCCTCAGTGCTGTGGTAATATTTACGAGTGCCTAGAGAGTGGTTTGCATTGAGTAAGAGCAGGTTGCGCACTGTTATGTTGTATTTATCTGGGATTTTGGAGGAAGGAATGACTTGGCATTTAAGAGAATAGAAGAAGGATGCAGTTTCTTAGTCAGCTGAAGAACTTTGTGATGTTTTCTCTCCAGATACAGAGGGGGGAGCAAAACTTGGGCAGCACTGGTTGTCCTGCAGAACTAGATGAAGCTCTGCTGGTATGCAGCCATAAATTCAGCAGCTCCTGAGGGGGAAGTACAAGGGAAATGGGATATTAGGTTTTCTGGAGGAAGGGTTGGGCATGAATATGAAGACTAGAAGTGGGGGAGGGATGGGAATGTCTGGGGCACACACTGGTAAGTAATTATTAACTTCTTCATGCTGGTAGCAAGTGGTTTGTTTTTATATGTGGGTCAGGTGGAGGAGAAAGGAAAGGAGTACAAAGGAAATCTTGGGGCATGAGGGTTTCAGCAACCCTGATGAATATCGGAAATGGCCTCTGTGTGTTGGATTACCCATGCTGCAGCTGTAATATATAGTGCCTGTCATGAAATTATTTTTCCAAGTACAGAATATTTAACATCTATTGCTATAAGTAAGGGGTAGAAATTTTGCAGACTGCATGGAGAAATCACATGCCGGTCAATGTTACATATGAGAACCAAACACAGGAAAGGCAAACCCCAATGCTTTTTCCTCCACAATAAAGACAATACAAGTCAGCTCCTTCTGAGTACAACCAGTCAAAGCTTTTCCACTCCTGGAGGGACACTTCCACTAGTAGAGAGATTGGGATTTTTTGCCATTTCCTTTCACCTTCTGCACACCATCATATCAGCCCCAGCAGTGTTCCTAGCAGTCCCTTGAGATCCAGGGGCTGCATTTGAGTGGGTGTGATGCAGGTAGGGGGAAGCACAAAAGTCCTGTTCTGCTCACAGAGCTCCACTTCCATTGTTTTGCATGCTACTGTAAAAAGTAATAATCAAACAAATCAATACAATTGCAACATGTTATTAATTTAAGAAGATTTAAGAAGGTATTGGATTTATATCCTGCCCTATACTCTGAATCTCAGAGTCTCAGAGCAGTCACAATCTCCTTTACCACCACCCCCCCACAACAGACACCCTGTGAGGTAGGTGGGGCTGAGAGAGCTCTCACAACTCCTACGAATTCAAGGACAACTCCTACGAGAGCTATGACTGACCCAAGGCCATTCCAGCAGGCTGCAAGTGGAGAAGTGGGGAATCAAACCCGGTTTTCCCAGATAAGAGACCTCACACTTAACCACTACACCAAACTGGCTCTCTTAAATAAGAGAAAAAGGTTAAAAAATGGAAAAATGGTATAAATTTATTGTTTATGCTTGCAAATATTCCAAGTATACTTTTTTTTGTCAAATATAGACAAAATATATATGAAAACTGAATTGGGAAATGAAAGGCAAAATGACTTACAGAGAAAACAGACAAATAGCAAAATGTCAAATGCGCATTTTAAAATGCTGATGGTAAGAGTGACTCTGAAATCTAGAGGGAAATCTATTATGCATACATCTGTCAGCCCTAGCAAAACTTGAAAGAAATGTGGAAACATAATTGAGACTTGTAAATAATTTCTGTTAACAATGTATAATTGCAATTTTAAAAAACAACAAAAAACACTGACTTGCATATGCAGCATACACAAGTAACACACAATTACTGGCAAGCAAAAGAAGAAGAAAAAGCCACAGCAACTCAGGAGGGGCAAGATGTCTATCATGTAGGTAACTAACAGGGGTGTGCATTTGGTTCGGCCGAATCAAGGAAGCCGCTGAATCACCCCTGATTCGGAAGTATACGGCACCGTATACTTCCAAATCCAATTGCGACCCATTACATTGCGACCCGGAAGTATACGGAAGTCCATGGAAAAGGCGGGAAAGGAGCTTCTGCAGCCTCAGGGGAACTGCTTGCCTCTTTTCCCACCTTTGGAAGCCTTTTCCTGCCTCTCTCATAG
This sequence comes from Heteronotia binoei, assembly GCF_032191835.1. NCBI lineage: Eukaryota > Metazoa > Chordata > Lepidosauria > Squamata > Gekkonidae > Heteronotia > Heteronotia binoei. The sequence continues at coordinate 133,521,617 of NC_083224.1, read as the reverse complement.
CCTCCCTGGGATCAGGAAGGGGGAAGGAGGGGGAGAGGAGCCCCAGAAGCCAATCCAAAGCATGCATTTGCAAAATGCATTTCAAATGCATGTTTTCCAGGGCTGTTGTGTAGCTGATGGCTGGGCTAACCCCCCAGCCATCAGCAACATTGTTGTTCTTTTGGTCTTTTGTTTACTTGGGTATCCAAGTAAACAGTGTTCTCTGGCAAATCATAGAGCAGTGCTATTTTTTGAAACTGCTCTGTGTAGGGCCAGAGAACCTTTTTAAGGAGTCTGTCTGTCTGGACTCCATTCCATTGCTGCTGTGTTGGTGCGAGAGACAGATTGTGCTGCACTGGTTGTCGGCCTCAGCTGCTGCTGCTCTCTCTCAGCCTTGCCTGATTTGCCTGGAGTAGAGAAGACGTCTAAGGTAAGACAGTCTTGGGGTTCTTGTTTTTATTTTAGTTAGTAAAAGGACTTTTTAAGACTCAGAGTCCCTTCACTTATCCAGATTTGGATGGGTGAGTACTGGGTAGCTTATTTGGGGTTAGGGTTAGGGGGTTCTGCTGGGGGTGGGGGCCTGGGGTGGGGTTTTTTTTTTGCCAATTTGCCCATATCTTACTTTAGTGAGAAGACTTTTAAAAGTGCGGTGTCATTTTACTTTTCCTGATTTGGGTGGCTTGGATTTCTTGGGGTTAGGGTGAAGGGGTTTTTTTTTGGGGGGGGGAAGGGTTTGGTAAAGTTCCTGTATTGTTAAAAGTCAAGTTTTTTACTGTTTTAAAAATGATTCTGTGTTGTATTTGTTGCTGCTGTGTTGTGCTGCTGTTGTTCCTTTTCTCTTCTGATTCTGGTTCTTTGGGGGGGGGGGGTGCTGTTTGGCCGAATTTTCATTGTTGAAAAGGTCACTTTTTTAACAGTTGAGTTTGTTGGCCTTTTCTCAGTGATCTGTTTGGATCTATTCTCTGTTGCTATGGGTTTTGCATCCTCCTGTCCTATTGTCCCTTTTCCTGGTTCTGGTTTTTGGGGGGGTAGGTGAGTGGGTTAAAAGTTAAGTTTCTTTCTGTTACGTTTTGGGTTTTTTAAATTACCTCTTGTTGGTGTGGGGGTTGGTGTGTGGGCTGTGTGGGATGGGTCACTTTCATGTTTTTATAGAGTTATTTTTGGAGTCTGAGTGTGCTTTCGATTTGGCTAGGGCCACTAAATAGGCTGCCCCACTAATAAGGGTGTTTTCAGGGATTGTGTTTTTTGAATTTTTTTTTAAAAAATAATCCAGTTTAGGGCTTTATCTTCAATCAAAATTCAACTAGGCCAGATAGGAGTGATTTAAAAAGATTTTAGGTTTCTCATAAAAGGCAGCGTGATTACTAGGCCACATTAGGCTCCCTTTTAAAGCGACTAGGGTTGTAGTGCATCTTGCTTTCAGCCACTGAAAGCTGGTGCATTCTTAGATTTCCATAGGGTAAACCACAGTTTCTCTAAGTTATAGGGGACACCTGATTTCTAGTTTGCAAGGAAATCAGGTTTGTCCCAGGATCTAGTTAGGAGAAGTTTAACTAGGAGGATATAACAAGGATTGCCTTCATCTCAAGGTAGCCTTTTAAAAACTGTAGCCAGGTAGAGGCAGGATCACCTAGTCTCCTAAACTTTACAAGACTACTACTACCCCAACCCAAAGAAGGACAAGTTAGGGACCAAAAAACCAAACAATTTTTGGTGGGAGGGTTTTTAAAAAGAAGTCAGGGCACCTGTTGGTTCAGGGTACAGTGCAGTGAGTTAGGTTTGTAAAAAACCCCACTCTCAGTTCAGGTTGTGTGAGACTGGCCAAGGGTGACATGAGTGACAGGCAGCAGAAGAGGGGCCCTGGGGGCAAGGCCAAGGAGAAGACTAGAGGGGTGGAGGGGAGGGGGAGAACCCAGGTCTCCCCTGACCTGTGCATAGGGCCACTCCACAGCCGCCTTCCAGCACTCTGACCTCTGGTTGGAGTGTGAGGAAGAAGAAGGCCCGCCTTGGGCCCTTCATTGAGGCTGCTGCTGGGGCGCCCCCAGCAGAGGTGCCATTAGGTGCTGGCACTGAGCAGGGGTCTGTTGTTTGGGCAGCATCTCCTCCAGCTGATGTCGCTCAGCCTCAGCAGCCGGAGGAGGGGCAGCAAGAGCAGCCCTTTTTAGAGATGAGCTTTGGGGACAGTTTTCTGTCCAAAACGATCACCCCAAGGAGGGTGCAGAGTGTCGTGCAGGAGCTGGAGGAGAAGCTGGTTGAGGAGGACCAGCCCCCTTCTTCGATTCCTTTGGGCACCAGCAGTCCTTCAGGGGATGGCCAGGAGGCGAGGCCACATGGGGTGGAGGGGGAAGAGATGGAGAAACACGAGGTGCCTCCATCTCCGCCCACTTTCCCTTGGCATCCAACCCCTCCTGCCACCCTGAGACACAATGTGTCTGCTCCGAGCCCCTCACAGGAGGTGGTTCCGGACACCCAAGCTGCCAGTCAGCTTGGGCATCCATACACCTCCGAAGTCTGGAAGCATTTCCGACTTATGGAGGATCCACGCTATGTGCAGTGCCAGCTGTGCAGGACCCGGATCAGTCGTGGGTGGGACTCTGCCCACCTGACTCCAGGGGGGATGCGGAACCACCTGTGGAAGCACCACCCAGCGGAGCTTCTTAAGGGGGAGAAGCAGGCTGGTGCTGGGGTGCCCAACCGGCCAACACCACCCAGCCAGGAGGTCTGTCCCATAGCGACTACCTCCAGAGCTCTCCAGGAGAGTTCCGTGGCAGTGCAGGGACACCAGCCATCTCTGCCTGAGATGTTTGGTGGGGATGGCACCTGTGTGCCAAGAGGGGGAATCAGGTACGGCAGGAGGGTGATCGCCTGGAACCTTGCCAGGTCGATCACCTATGGGCTTCTCTTTTCAGTGGTCGAGAATCCTGGGGTGCTAGGGTTGCTCGAGTACCTGGTGCCCTGGTACAAAGTTCCTGCTAGAACCACCATTAGCAGGCGCATTTGTCCCGTGCTGCCAGGGGGATTGTTCAGTTCACCTCAGAGATCTAGAGCTTCCAACATATGTTTGAGGGGTATCTCTCCCTGACTGCGCAATGGTGGCAACCCAGAGAGCTGCAGGGTGATGGTGGCATTGGCAGTAGTGGCAGGCAGGGTCAGGGCCTCCAGGCCGGCTATCACTGGGCCTTGCTGCACGTCGAAGCAGTCGATGTGCTGCACACGGCAGACACTCTCAGAGCCATCCTCTCACAGCAGTTAGAGAGCTGGGTAGGCAGCGGGGACGTCACCACGAGCTTCGTGGCGACTGATGGTGGCTCCAACATCAAGGCGACTGTTCAGCGTCAGGGCTACAATGTCTTCCTTGCGTGGCCCACCTTCTCCACCTCATGGTTAAGGACGCATTGGGGCAGACGAAAAGCCAGGATCATTGGTATCTAGCCGCGACCCATGAGTACCGACTTCTGCTCCAGAAGTGTCAGCACATCACAGGTCATTTCTCATGCAGCAGTACAGACTCGTATCTGCTGCATGAGAAACAGACACTGACAGGCATGCTAGGGCACCGCCTGATCAGTGACGTCAGCACACGCTGGAACTCCACCTGTGCCATGGTGGAGCAGAGAGCAGCCCTGGATGCCTTTGTCTCTGAGACGAGGGTCTTTCGGGATGAGAACCATCTCACCCAAGAGGATTGGGCGGTCATTTCTCAGACTGTGGAGGTTCTTGAGCCCTTCAAGACCCATAGAGAAATGCTTTTGTCTGACATGGCAAGTATTGCACTGGTCGTCCCCATGGTCCACATGGCCTGTGAGGACCTGACCTCTTTCTAGTGCCAGCTCAAGGCTGTGCAGATGTTCTTCCAGTGGTGCGTGCCCTGGTTGTTAGGCTGCAGGAAGGGCTTGAGGCCTGCTTTCAGACTTTCACCCAGGATATGGTCTACATGATGGCGACCATTTTAGACCTGTACCTTAAGGGCACAGTCACCGAGTGGGCAAACAAGCTCGATCGCTGGTGAGACGAGCTCTCCCAGAAGGTTGAGTGTTGCAGAGTAATGGGGGCCCAGTGCCAGTAACTGAGGAGGAGGGGGGTGGAAGCAGCTCATCTGCCACTTCCACTGCTGTTCATCCCCAACCTCCCCAGCTAGGCAGTGTTTCCCACCAGACTCACGCCATGAAGAGTCCTGAGATGACACTCATCCGGCAGCTTGTTGGCCCCTCTGGGAGTGGTAGGCCCCTGAGAGCGGAGACAGGTGCTGCGATGGTGATGGACTATCTTTTGGAGCACAACGAGTCGCAGGAAACGTCTCCTTTGGACTACTGGGTCTTGAAGAAGGGGGTCTGGCTGGCCATCTCCTTCATGGCCAAGGCGTTCCTCTCATGCCCACTGACGAGCGTGCAGAGCGAGCGTGTCTTTTCGCATATGGGCGACATTGTCTGCCCACATCGCAATCGCCTGCAACCCTGGACAGTTGAGCAGTTGGTCTTCCTGAAGGTCAACTTGCCTCTGTTCGGCTCCCCGAACAAAGACTTGGAGAGTAAATAAAGTGAGCACCTACTTGTACCTGCATCCTCTCTTGACCCGCGTTTGGAAGGTGGTTATAAAACACTCTCCCACAAAAAATAGACTAGAGTCCAAAGAAAGCCCAAAAACTCACTCACAAATTGATTGGCAGTGCATCCCCCCTTCCCACCCATCATCCATCCCCAAACCAAAAGTGAATGCTGGTTTAAAATCTGCAAAGCAATCCAAATTTCCCCAGTCCCTATCCACACATGCCTAATAATACTGAGAGGGCCATTGCAGCCCCCAACTGTAACCGACAGCACCCACAGGCCCAGCAAGGATAACCCAGGGTTTTTTTTCAGGAGAAAGAGGGAGGTGACAGTGAAGATGACAGGCAGCCAGCAGCCATACCAATGCTGAGGTCCCTCTAATGGGACAGTGATAGCTGGTGTGCTGCTGCTGAGCTGAGAGAGAAGGAATGGTTCCCTTCCTCTCACACAATCTGAGGCCCTCCCAGTGATCTTCCTCATTTGGGGTGCAACTCTGGGTCGCCTCCTCGTGGTGCACCCTGGGTAACGCAAAAGAGCCTGAACCAGCCAACCATCCATCACTCAAGGTAAGTCTAAATGCTTCTTGCTTTGTGTCAGATACAGAATGATGTGGAGCTAGGTGTGGTCCACCACTTCTCTTGATTGAGAGTTGCGTTGTTTGGGGCAGGGCTGGAGAGCTGGCATCTGTAGATTGTGTGTTCTGTGGCAGGGAAGCTGGCACCTGGGTGAGAGACCCAGAACCAGCATGCTTGTTGTGCTTGGCCAGCTCTCCCCATGTTGTTTGGGGCAGGGCTGGAGAGCTGGCATCTGGATTTGCTGCAGCCAGGTCTGCTCAGACCTTGAGCAGATTGTGTTTTGTGTGGCAGTGACAATGGCATTGGCAACTGGGTTTATATTGGTTCCAGGCCAGCAGGGTTCATAGAGTAGATAGATGGATGTAGTGCATTTGGGTCCTATAGAGATTCTCTGGTGTGAAGTTAGGTTTGGCTTTGGGTGCCCCAGGAATTGGACCCCCTGGCCCAATCTTTTTGGGACTTTGGGGTTTTGTAGGGGAGAGTCCCCTGTGGGTTCCCTGAAGTTTTGGGGGCTCTCCCTCAAACCTCCTGCCCCCCCAGTAGCCTCTAATGATGCCCTATGTTGCTATTGATTTCAATGGCCCATAGGGTATAATGGTGGGATAGGGGCACCCTCTTTGGGTGCCCCTGGAATGGGACCCCCTGGCCCAATATTTTTGGAACTTGGGGGATTTGTAGGGAAGAGTCCTCTGCAGGTCCCCTGAAAATTTGGGGGCTCTCCCTCTAACCCCCTCCCCTCCAGGCAACCTTCAATATATCCTAATTTACTATTGATTTCAATGGCCGTAGGGTATAATGGGGCTGTATATTCAGAAATGGCCACGCATCTACCGTATATGTGGCTATTCCAAGTACCTGTATTTGGAAATATACGGTATTCCGAATTTTTTGACCCCGTATATTTCCGAATCCGATTAATTCTGAATTATTATTTTTTGCACACCCCTAGTAACTAACCCATTAGCAAAGCAAGACATCCCCCTGGTCATCTTGATGGTCTGTAACCTATAAGTTCATTTTGTGTTCCCTGCAGTTCCTTCATGTAACAAAGAGTATGTTCTTACAATTTTTCAGTTTTTCAAATATTTTACATATTTCAGATAGAAATGGTCTAGGTATTGGTTAGGGCCCTGCCCACTAGCAGTGCAATCTGTACAACATTTTCCTGGGGGTGGACTTCCGGGGTTGGAAAATGGCAATCTGAGTTGCTTTTCCTAACGGGGGCAGGCTGGCACTTCTGTTCAGGGTAGTAAAAGGCAAATCAATGCCTTCTGCCTACATTTCTCAGCTAGAGAATTGTCCAAGATATGTACAGATACTTTGAGGAGATTTACCTTGGCTGAAAGGGAGTCCCAGAGGGGGGCTCCTTTGAGGCTTTGAGGGATCTCCGAAGAGAAGTTGCATATTCATCATCTGCAGAAGTTTCCAGAGTCATTAATTTGGCATAAGCTCGGCAGGACCCAAACCTTCTTTTACAATTTTAAACATCTAATCTGCAAAGGACTGGTATTCAGTTGGATAAACTACGGGAAAAAGGTACTATTTGCTATCTCTTCATTCAGGGACTAATTAAAGTTAAACAAAAGTAAAAGCGGGGAGTTGGAAATACTGAAAGCCTGAAAGGAAAAGAAGATAAGGGGCTAAATCTGAACTTTGTAAACTTAAAAGATAGGGTTAAAAGAAGAAAGGAATTTATTGTTTAGTCTATCTGTGGTTGAGGAGGCAGTACCATCATCACAGACCTGCAGTTCTCATAGACAACACAGGAAATACGTCAGATATCGTGAGATTTCTCTACAAGTGAAACGAGATTTGAAGGCAAGAAAAGCAGGAAGTATTGGAGGAAGAAGAAGGAAGTCAATGAAGCAAACAGCCTACTCTAGGATTATAATACCAGAGAGAAACATCGGTGGCCATTGTTGTTAGGAGGACTAAGTTTTAACATTGTTTTTAAAGTGATTGGGACATTAAAAATTGGTGGAGTTAACAGATTTGGCAATTAAAAAATTACTACTGTTGGATAGTAGATAAGAAGTAGATAAGAAAAACTGGTAAAAGGGAAAAAAAGGAAAATTTTTTAAAGTGAAGCAAAAGGTGTGACTTCCATTTTGGGAGAAATAAAAACCTCACACATTAATATCTGAGCCTGGGAGGCTCAGAGGACAGTGAAATTGGGTGCATTGGAAAGGGCAAGCTTCACTTTATCAAACCTAATGGTTCAAATTTAATTTGGTGAGATTAAAATTTTTGATTTCTTTTATATGTCAGACCCGAAACAAACTTGTGCTAGGTCTGCTTCAATAGAAAAAATGCAAGCCCAATTAGATGCAATGGAAGCTGGGATAATGAAGGGGGTGAAAGAAGTGATAACTGCCTCTAAAAAAGAAATAAGAAAGGATATTGAGGACTCAAAGAAAGAATTAAAAAAAGAAATAGAGAATCTCAGAAATGACACTGTGGTAATAACAAAGAAAGTACAAGAAGTGGAAGAGAGAGTGAAAACACATGACTCCACCTTGTTAAAATTACAAGCAAAAGTGACAATTCATGACTGCAAACTGATAGAAACAGCTCCGTCTGAGAGGTGTACCTGAAGATGAAGAATCAGACGTGAAAGAATACATAATAAAAATAATTACAGAATTTTTGGAGGAAGATCCTGAAGGGAATAGAAATATGTATGACTATATGTATAGAGTAAATTCACTCTATGCAAAAAAGAATAATCTTCCAAGAGATGTGGTCATAAGATTTATGACAAAAGAAATGGTGGGAAAAATCATGAATAAAAACTTTGAAAAGTCATTGACAGTGGGAGGCAGTAGAGTAAGAATTATGAAAGAACTGCCAAGACAAGTGTTAACTGACAGAAAGGCATACAAAAAATTGACAGAAAAACTATGTGACAATGGAATGAGGTATAGAAGGTTTGAGCTTTGAACTTAAAGGGAAAAGGATTACAATCACAAATACACAGGAACTGCGTAGATTTTATGAATAAAATGAAGAATTTGCACCATGATGGATTACAAATTGATATTTTGGAATGTAAATGGACTAAATTCACCACAAAAAAGAAAGGCAACGTTTAATTGGATAAAAAAACAAAATTGTAATATAGTATGTTTGCAAGAAGTGCATATTAGACAAAAGGATTATACATTTTTATGGAATAAACAATTTGGACTAGAATTTTTTACATTAGCTGAACAGAAGAAGAGAGGAGTAGTCTTTCATATTAAAAAAGAATTAGACCCAAAATTGGTATTTAAAGATAAGGATGGAAGATATATATTGTGGTAGAAATTACTTTGAATGCCAAAAAAAGTTGTTGTTGAGACTTTATGCTCCAAATGGTGCTAAAGACATTTTCTTTAAAAATATTACACAATGTCTTGATGAAGTGACTCATGAGCAAATTTTATTGATGGGGGACTTTAACAGAACAATTCAGAATACGATTGATAGATCTGGGAAGAAAAAAAATGATAAAGAAGGGAAATTGCCAAAGTCTTTTTTTGAATTGGTCAAACAGGAGAGTTTGGAAGATATATGGCGGAAGTTTAATCCTGAAGTACAGGACTATACCTTTTTTTCAGCTAGTCATAGCTCTTTCTCTAGAATTGACATGTTGTGGGGTACTAAAGCTTTGGGGCTTATAACAAAGAAAATAGAGATATTACTTAAAATATTACTTAAAACTTACATAACCTGATAATGTGGATTACAAAACTGTTGAAAAAGTCAAGAAGATGGAGATTAAATGAAGATTTGCTACAAAATAAAGAAACAGTGACATCTCTAGAAAATGAAACAAAAGTGTACTTCCAAGTAAATGACAGAGAGGATATAGAATTTCAGATGGTATGGGATGCCTACAAGGCAGTAATGAGAGGATTATTAAAAACATTGAATAATAAAGATAAGAGAGCAAAAGATAAACAGATGCTGGACATTCAAAATGAAATTAAGAAAAAAGGTGAATTAAGGAAAAGGCCAGGAAAAAAGAAAATTATAAGGGAGATTACAATATTGCAAGCACAAATGAGACATCTGTTAAATAAAGGATTGGAACGGAATTTGAAAAAATTAAAACAGAAATCTTTCGAGGGAGCGAATAAACCTGGAAAACATTTGGCCTTGCAATTGAAGAAAAAGAGAGAAAGTAAAATTATTAATAAAATTGTGGCTGATGGAAGAAAGATGATAGATCAAGAAAGAATAAAGAGAGATTTTTTTAAATATTATGCTAAACTATTTAAAGGTGTTAAAGTAAAGAATGAAAAGATGGAAGCGTATTTGCAGAAGATTAAAATAGCACCCTTAACTGATTATATGGAAAAAGTTTTGAATGATCCAATTGAAAAAATAGAAATTGAAGTAGTGATTAATGCAATGAAAATTGAAAAGGCTCCTGGACCAGATGGATTTACGGCAAAATTTTTAAAAACGTTTAAAGAAGAATTAATACCAAAACTTCAAAAATTAATGAATGTGATAAGAATAAATGGGAAAATACCAAATACATGGAAGGAAGCAGTAATTTCGTTGATTCCAAAGGAAGATAGAGATGTCACTAATGTAAAGAACTATAGACCAATCTCATTATTAAACAATGATTATAAGATATACACAAGAATCTTAGCAGAACAGCTTAAAGAATATCTAATAAATTTTATAAAGGAAGACCAAGTGGGTTTTCTCCCTAAAAGGCAAATAAGAGACAATATTAGAACTGTTGTAAATATTGTAGAATACTATGAAAGACATCCAGAGAAGGAAGTTGCATTATTCTTTGCGGACGCAGAGAAAGCTTTTGATAATTTGAATTAGGACTTTATGTTTGCAGTAATGGAGAAAACGTTATAAGAATGATAAAAGCAATTTATACTGAACACCTGCAAGGTTATGTATAAATACGGATCTTACAGAAGAAATGATAATCAGCAAAGGTACAAGGCAAGGTTGTCCGCTTTCACCATTGTTGTTTATAATGACTCTTGAAATCTTATTAATGCAAATACAAGATGATGAAGAAATTGAAGGAGCGAGAATTAAAGGATTTTCCTATAAATATAGAGCATTTGCAGATGATATAATGTCTGTAAATGAAAATCCTATGCAAGTAACACCTTTGTTGTTAGCCAAAATACAAGATTTGGGAGAATTGGCAGGACTTTATGTTAATAAAGAAAAGTCAAAAATTTTGTGTAAAAATATGTAAGTAAACAAAAGGAATTGCAGAGATTAACAGGATGTGAAGTTACCCCTAAAGTAAAATATTTGGGTGTGGAAATAACAATGAAGAATATTGATTTGTTTAAAAACAATTATGAAAAGTTATGGCGTAAAATGGATGAAGATATGATAAAATGGAACAAGCTTAATTTGTCACTGCTTGGTAGAATAGTTGCAATTAAGATGAACATTCTGCCGAGAATAATGTATTTGTTTCAAACTATTCCGACAGTGAAAGACAGTAAACAATTTAATAAATGGCAAAGAAAGATTTCAGAATTTGTATGGGCCGGGAAAAAACCAAGGATTAAAATGAAAGTTTTAACAGATGCTAAAGAAAGAGGAGGATTTCAACTACCAGATTTAAAATTATATCATGAAGCAGTTTGTTTAGTGTTGGAAGGTCATGGAAATAAATTTGGCTGGCACGCTTATATGTACTATGGAAAGAAAAAGTCGGATTTTTTTCCCCCTCACCATTATATAAGAAATAATCTACTAAATGTTTGGATGAAGTATAAGAAATATGGTGATGAGAGAAAACCACTATGGATAGTGCCAGCAGAAGTAATAAGAATAACAGCTGAGACAGGAGAGGAAAAAGGGATGTCATATAATCAATTATTAAAAATACAAAGCAGTAAAATAGAATTGAAAACTGCTGAAGAGTTGAATAATAAGTATGATTGGTTTCAAATGCAACAAATAAAAAGTTTGGTGGAAAGCGATGTTAAAACTGAAGGAATAAGACGAGAACAAACAGAAATGGGAAAAGTTCTGCTTGGAGATAATGAAAAATTAATTTCAAAAATCTATAAGTTACTTTTAAAATGGTCTATGGAAGATGAAGTAGTGAAATCTCAAATGATTAAGTGGGCAATTAATGTAAATAAAGAAATATAGATGGACACATGGGAATATTTGTGGAAGAACTCTATGAAACTCTCAACATGTCAAGATGAACAATAAGATGCCAGATAGATGTTGGAAATGTAAAAAACATGAAGGTTTTTTCTACCATATGTGGTGGACTTGTGAAAGAGTGAAAAAGTAGTACTGGCAGATAATTCAACAAGAGATTTCTAAGATCTTGGGATACAAATTTAACAAAGTTGCAGAGACTTTTCTGTTGGGATTACAAATGGAAAAATTTCCAAAAGAAGATAGAACTTTAATTTGGTACTTGCTCTCAGCTGCTAGGACATTGTATGCGCAGTTGTAGAAGCAAGAAAAAATACCAGAGAAATGGGATTGGATTGTAAAAGTTATGACATGGAATGAAATGGACAAGTTAACAAGGACCTTAAGAGACTATGATTTAGAAATATTTAAGAAGGAGCGGAGAAAGTTCAGAAGATACATAGAAAAAGAGTGGAAAATAAAAGGACATTGGACAATTTTTGATAATGACTAAGTACAAGAGGGAGGAGGATATTAATTTTGGTTCTTATTAATTAAGGGTACCTTTAATATTAAGATTTTAAGTATATAACACCGGCGGGGGTCAAGTAACGGGGGGAGGGGTGGGTAGAAAGTAATATATGGGATAGATTAAAAAAAGTAATTATTAATGAAGTAAGAAATTGAAATTTATTACCATATGTTACTAATAAAATTGTCTGAAACACAAACATTTTCCTGGGGGTGAGTGCCAATGAACAGGCTTGAGTAGGATTCTGAGTAAGCCTGCTTAGGTTTGCTCTCAGCTACATAAAGTGGGTCAAATGCAGGCATATCTGCTTACAATACTGGCTTCTGGTGCAACTCTCTTGCTTTAAAAAACAGCTTTTCTTCAGTTCCTAGAAGAAATGATCACCTCAATCTGTTTGGATATGCTTCTGCAAAATGAACAAATCAGTTCTATTGGCTAGACTTAGCATAACAGTGGACATCTATCTCACAACATATAAATACTGGAATTGCAAGGAGGGGAGCAGATTTTGAAATAAAAATGGATGTCTAGGAGCATGGAACTTAACTCTCTGCCATCACTTACCATCATGCCACACCCCCCCTACCCAGCCTGGAACCAGAAGTGGAAATTAGCTAGACTGGAAAAAAATATCTAGGCCTATAAACTGCAGGGAGGTAAAGGAAAGGGAGTTTTCAGAGTTCCCCTTATCCATGTCCTCCCATTTGATGTAAAAATTAGAGTCCCTTTATATATGAACAGGGCAGTCATGTCAAAAAACAACCATGGCTGCTACTGCCACATCTAAGTGTATGGATTTTCATAGCAAGCTCTGAATTAATAGGAAGACTAAGTCAACCCATTTGTATGTAGTTTCAGTCCAATATTTCTTTACCATTGAGATATTTTATATTAGGGTTGCCAGGCCCCTGATCCAGCCAGGGGATCCCCTGGTCAGCCAGGCTCCAATCCACTAGCCTGAAGCTGGTTGCAGGGGAAACTATGCTCACTCAACAGGGATGTCCTTGTATGATGTCATCACTCAGAAGTGATGTCATTGCCCTGGTGATGTCAAGGGACAATATTTTCCAACATGGCTTTATACCTAACATGGCTTTATACCTAAAATATTTTCCAACATAGCTTCTCTTATGTTCTTCCAACATGGCTTTTCTTATGTTCTTATTTAGCCACAGCGTATTGTTGGAACTCTCTGTCTGGGACAAGTGATGCTCTGTATTCTTGATGCTTGGGAGGGACAACAGTGTGAGGACTTCAGGTGCCCTGGACCTCCTGATGGCACCTGGGTTTTTTGGCCACTGTGTGACACAGAGTGTTGGACTGGATGGGCCATTGGCCTGATCCAACATGGCTTTTCTTATGTTTAGGAGAATGGGGAGAACATAAGAACATAAGAGAAGCCATGTTGGATCAGGCCAACGGCCCATCAAGTCCAACACTCTGTGTCACACAGTGGCAAAAAATTTTATATACACACATACACTGTGGCTAATAGCCACTGATGGACCTGTGCTCCATATTTTTATCTAAACCCCTCTTGAAGGTGGCTATACTTGTGGCCGCCACCACCTCCTGTGGCAGTGAATTCCACATGTTAATTACCCTTTGGGTGAAGAAGTACTTCCTTTTATCCGTTTTAACCTTTCTGCTCAGCAATTTCATCGAATGCCCACGAGTTCTTGTATTGTGAGAAAGGGAGAAAAGTACTTCTTTCTCTACTTTCTCCATCCCATGCATTATCTTGTAAACCTCTATCATGTCACCCCGCAGTCGACGTTTCTCCAAGCTAAAGAGTCCCAAGAGTTTCAACCTTTCTTCATAGGGAAAGTGCTCCAGCCCTTTAATCATTCTAGTTGCCCTTCTCTGGACTTTCTCCAATGCTATAATATCCTTTTTGAGGTGCAGCGACCAGAACTGCACACAGTACTCCAAATGAGACCGCACCATCGATTTATACAGGGGCATTATGATACTGGCTGATTTGTTTTCAATCCCCTTCCTAATAATTCCCAGCATGGCGTTGGCCTTTTTTATTGCAGATGCACACTGTCTTGACATTTTCAGTGAGTTATCTACCATGACCCCAAGATCCCTCTCTTGGTCAGTCTCTGCCAGTTCACACCCCATCAACTTGTATTTGTAGCTGGGATTCTTGGCCCCAATGTGCATTACTTTGCACTTGGCCACATTGAACCGCATCTGCCACGTTGACGCCCACTCACCCAGCCTCAACAGATCCCTTTGGAGTTCCTCACAATCCTCTCTGGTTCTCACCACCCTGAACAATTTAGTGTCATCTGCAAACTTGGCCACTTCACTGCTCACTCCCAACTCTAAATCATTTATGAACAAGTTAAAGAGCATGGGACCCAGTACCAAGCCCTGCGGCACCCCACTGCTTACCGTCCTCCACTGCGAAGACTGCCCATTTATACTGACTCTCTGCTTCCTATTACTAAGCCAGTTTTTGATCCACAAGAGGACCTGTCCTTTTACTCCATGACTCCAAGTTTTCTAAGGAGCCTTTGATGAGGAACTTTATCAAAAGCTTTCTGGAAGTTTGACAAAGAGATTCTGGAGGGGTAACAGGATATGTTAGAGAGGGATAGAGTGACTGGATAGTGAAGAAATTATTTCCAAATTACAACCAGCTTCTTTCTCTTAGATTCTTGAATATGCAGAGGTGTTTGAGCATCCCGAGTTCCCTTGGGAAGCCACTTCAGATATCTCCAGTGGCCACAAGAAGGTTGGAATCTGATTCTAAATTTCCTGCATGGCCATGAATTAATTTGGAAACCTAACACAAACATTTAAAATTTTGTTTATCTCCTTCCACATGTGCATAGCAGAATGAGGACTGAAAAGCACTTTAAGTGGCACATTCAGTTTATATCTGTATTTGTGATCCCAGGAAACTGTGCCCAGTGTTATAAAAACAACTTGATCTATCCCATCACAGACAAACATGGCCAATTTCATGGCTGGGAAATAATAACAAAATTCTTTTTCAAAGAATGGGCCACAGGGATGATAACTGATCTCCAAGGTGAAACATTAAAAAGTCATGTTAAGTAATTGGCTCCTGGCTACTTTCAATAGTTTAGATTCCAATTGTTTAGTTTTTAAATAAAGCACTACATATGAGATTTATATAGTGATAGAGAGTAAAGGTGTGAAGGATTAAAGACAGCTAATGATGGTCTTAGATTTAAACTAAATAGCTGGTTATATTATATTAAGAAGCCAATGTATTTATAACATCTTTATGGGGTTTTGTGAGTTAATTTATACTACTAGGAATAACACAATGAAGGAGCAACCAGCCATGTCTGTTTCAGTTGTATCAAAATGTGTGAAGGGGATGGCACTCAATAAAGCTCTAATATTTCTAGGTGTACTGAAGGCTTCTTACAGTGTGCCTTTCAAGTTACCCTGGGAGATGCCCGGTTGAATCAGATTCCATATAGATAAAAAGACAAGGTTGTCTTATCTTAAGAGCACGAGGTTTTATAGACTACAGTCAATTTCATCAAATGCTAAAATGGCATCAATTAAAGCGGCAAGAGTATAAGGGCACATTTGACATTTTACTTTTTAAAAAAATCCACCTTAGTGGAATCTTCATCTGAAAGTGACATACCTTGATGTGCTCCACCAGGTTTTCAAATGAGAAAGGAGTCATGATTGCTTCTAAGATCTTGGTTCTTAGTTAATGCAATTAATTTTTTTAGATAACCATGACTAACCTCTTGGAAGTAAATTAAGACCCTGTTTCTTCTTCTTTTTAAAAATAAATGTTTAAAATGAAAAAAAATGCTGACTATAGCACTGAATTTGAAATTTATTTATTTATGCTTGTATTCCACCCTCTCCATGAATGAGCTCAGAGTAGATCACATCATACACTTTCAAGCCATCTCTCTCTCTCTCTGTAGCAAGGCAAAAAGCTCATACCTTGAATAAAACTTTGTTGGCCTTAAAGATGCTTTGTAGGAGCCTCAGCCAATAGAAGGAAGGGAGGCTTGGCTCAGTAGCTCTGCTGTGCAATTGAGAAAACCTGGCAAACCAAGCTCTCCTTCCCCCCCAAGGGAGGAGACTTAGCCAATGGAGAAAATAGAGGCTTTACTCTGTAGCTCCTGAGCAACTAAGCAAACTGGCAAAGCAAGTTGTGATGCAGAAGGAAGCAAGAGAGAGAGAACAAAACAGAGAACAGTGAGTTGCTCGTAAGCCTGATAGGAGCTCTCTGGGGACCTGATTCAGCCTTTGGGCCGCATATTTGACACCCCTGTTCTAAGTGAATTGATATCAATGTATAACTTGGCTTAATAGGGCACTGTTAATTGATTTACTATGCACATTCAACATGAGGGGAAGTTGATAATGATTCATATCCTTTTGACACACCTTCCCTTTACTCCACAAACTCAGAGCCCTTCCTACCTATTCCATCCATGCTCTGTTGATGGGATCCCCAGGCATGGTGGCTAAACAGATGCTCTATTTGTTAATATTAGATGGTGTTAATAAAAACAGTGGGATGATGTTGTCATCATGTTTCATTTATAAGTTGCCTTCAGGCATTTGGCACAGAATCAAATTACTTGCCCAAAGGTATAAGGCAAGTACGTGTAGTGGATCTGAGTAGCACACTCCATATACGCCATAATTGCTGCTGTAACATCTATTTCACAGAAAATATACCTGAGGATTAACAGACAAATCAGTGCCAAGGTAGAAGCAGGGTCTGAGCCTCATACATTAATCACATTTCCAACATTCTTCAATTAATTTCTGCCAAATTTATTTTCTACACACTGCCCCAAATCAACCCCCCATCTCCATGTTAATTTCCCTGGGAGCCAGTTTGATGTAGTGGTTAAGAGTGGCAGACTCTAATCTGGAGAACGAGATTTGATTCCCCAATCCTCCATTTGAAGTCAGTTGGATCATCTTGAATCAGTCACAGCCAGGACATAGCATGAGCCTCTGTTCTCTTTCTCCCAATGTTAAGAAGTGCAAAGTGCCCAAAAAACATTAAAAACAGCCATCTGACATGACATGCAGTCTCCAGTAGGCCAACACAGACACTCCCAGGCCTTCTACTCAGCAGCTATGCAGATACAAGTGTGGCACCCCATAATACACAGCAAGCACACCCTGAAACTTTGTATATACCTGCATCAGCAGAAATGCTTTGTAGATGCCTCCCAACTATATTAATATTTTAAAAGAGCAGACAACTAAATTATTTTCCTTCTTCTAGATCCTGTCCATTCTGTTTAAGTGACAGGTGATAAGTAACAGCTTTGATATATATATATATATATATATATATATATATATATATATATATATATATATATATATATATATATATATATATATATAGTATACTAGTGTTCATTCCTCTTCTTTGACGCCTGGGGAACCCGTGGAAAACCAGCAATATTCATTCACAGTTTAACGGTGTTCACACTTCAGTCATGATTCAGCATCTTTTTTTTGTAACTGGTCATTGCACACAAAGACACTTGAATGCAGCACAATCATCTATCTAAAATACTTTAAATGATTCTATAATAATTAATCTATTCCTTTTGGAAAAAGGACATCTCACAATGCTTTGAAGGAATCCTCTGATAACTCTGGAATTGGCTATTGGGGAATGGTGTGACATCTCAGCAACCAATGCATATTATTGTTAATAAGCATATTTGTCAGGCTCCATATTCTAAACTGGTTTCCTAGAGAACAGTCACATTCATAGCTAGAATCTAATATCTAAATAGGTATATGAATATAAATTCCATGGCTAAGGCTGCCTTTCACATACCAGGATATGATCAGATCATCAAAGTATATGTCTAGAATATATTTATTTGTCATTTGATCTCAATATTCTAAATGGCAGATTTTAGTCATTGCATCTTGTCCTACTTAGATGGGCCATGAAAAATGAGCAGAAGAGCCCTTTGCTCACACAGTGCAATGCAGATCCAATCAAACATACAGAAGCACTACAGAAAGAACTTCCACTTAGACAAAGGAAAACACTTTGCTTATATTTTCCATTAGTTTCCTCCTATTACAACATGAAATAAAGGAATGCCAAGTACCTGGAGACATCCTAGCTGATTGAACAGAACCATCCTGAAGATGTATTTAATATATAGCTTATTTTGGAAGCACAGTACAGAACTCATTCAAGGATTTTCTTAGTCAATCCTCTATAGGCATTGCCTTCAGACTGCACTTTTAAAAAGCTTACTGTACAAATAGCTGAAGGACTGCAAAGAGTTAATTCATCACAGAAACAGAGAGTCTTGAGTGGCAGGCTGCTCCAAACAATCTGATTGGTTAATCTCAGCTAAGCAGAGAAAGTCTTGAGAGAGCTGCTTGCTGAGGAGAGAGTCAGCCAGATTTCTGCCTTGACTGAGTGGAGTACTGACAGTCTGATTTCAGCCTTAGATGAGAACAGTTTAACACAGATGGAGAACTGGGGAAAAGTTGGCAAGGACATTTGGGGAGTTGGGTGAAGACTCAGGTTCAGGTCAAAGATACGGAATAGATCTAGTGAGAGAAGAATTTCCCTATCCTCTCAAACAGGGAGTTAGCTCTGAAGAGTGGAGTGATCCCTGATGTGGTACAGTTAAAACTTCCCACAGAAAACTTAAGAATCAGTTAAAAACTCAAGACAAGTACTGGTGTTTCCAGAGAAGAGGGTTGGGTACTGGAAAGAGTATACCAGCCTTCTGGAAACTAAACAAGTTGGTGAATATTCAAAGAAAATGTACAGGAATGTTTTGGAAGCACCTGAGCAAAAGCTTCTCATTTTGATGATTCTAAGTGTTATGAAACTCTACACAGCCTGAAAAGCATATGAATTAAAGTCTGTACATATATTGTTTTACCTCAGAGTTATTTATTCAAGTTATCTCAGAAATTTTACCCCTGATTTCATCTGACTTTCCCCCTCCATGTTAAACAAAATATTTTGTTATTTTTGAACTTCAAAATGCCTCAAGCACCATTTAATTTGTTTAAGATAAAGAGGGCTTCTGATCCTTCTCTCAGGTTCCTGGGTTGAGCCAACAGCCATAATATCATACTGTGGCAGAGTTCTTCAGCAAAGAAGAAGCCACATTACTAGGGCACATCAGTCAGTAAACAGGAATAAAAATAGAGGGAAAATATTGCCTCTGAGGCAGGGAAATAGACAGGGTTGTCATACCTTCCCTTTCCGATATTTGTCAAGTAAACATTTGCCTTTAATGTAAAGTTTTCCACTGGGGCTGTTGGGGTAGAGAAGAGTCACTTAAGTTGGAGGAAGGCTCCCCAGTCTGGAAGAAGACTTCATACTAGAGCCAAAAGAAAGCTTACAAGTAAAAACAAGATCATAAATCACAATTCTTTTCTTCAGAATTTTTATCTGCAGATGAGAATAAAGGAATGAATAAGCCAGGCCCAGGAAGGTGAAGGTGGTGGGGTGCGGTGGCCTGCACACATTGCCCTGCCAAACCACTGCTCTTGCCTTCTTGCATCTGTGCAGCCCTGGGAATGCAAGAATAGTATGGTGGTGTGCACTCTCCTCAAAGCCCAGCTTTTCTTGCAAGGGAAGGCAGGCTCTGAAGAGAGCACACGCTGCCATGTCGCTGCGCTGCTCTCACCTTCTCGGGTTTGCACAGATTCCGGAAGGTAAGAGTGGCAGGGCAGTGTGGTGGCAGCATGGCGGCAGTGTAAGACCAGGGTCAGTGTGTAGGTCAGGTAGGCTGCCACCTAGGGCACCACCTGACCTAAAGGGGTGCCACCAGGTGCCCCCTCCCTGCCACTCCTCCCAAGTCTGTGCAAGAGAAGGTGGGCTCTGAGGAAAGCACACAACACCCCACTGTGCCACTATCACCTTCCCGTGTCTGTGCAGACCTAGAAAGGCAAGAGCGGTTGGGTGGGGAGAGGGGGCACCTGGTGGCATCCCTGCAGATCAGGTGGTGCCCTAGGTGGTCGCCTACCTGGCCTACTCCTATGCGCCGGCCCTGGTCTCACCCTATTATGCATTATAGACCTTTCATCTATAAAACAAAGGAGCATATTATTTCCATTTGTTAAAATCACTTCTGTTTCAAAGTACTGTAAACAACTTACTTTATGTTACTGAAGTCTTGGCTTGTCTGCATTTAGCCACCCCTTTAGTATAAGATTTAAAACATTGTTTACAAATCTCTGTTTACATTGTTCCTGCTTATTCATATAGTTGAAGAAGATAATGAAGGAGAGGAAAATCATGTATGCTTCCCTGGGTTTTTAAAAGGATGATTCGGATAAAGATATAACTGATGGGAAAAAAGACATAACTGATGGATAATAGAATGCTACACATTGCTGTTCAATGTCCTTCAAGGTTCTGTACACTGACAGATGTTTCAGAGCTCCATGATAATATTTTGCAATGTTTACAATTCCCATGCCTCTCTGATGAGAATGGTATGCCATATTACTTCTTACTCTGGTGATCTTAAGACCACACAAATCTAGTAATATAAGTCTGGATTCTGAAGGACACCAATTGTGTATGTTAAAAAGTTAATTTTTGGACACTTAAATTTTATATTATTGTTAATATATATCTTATTAAGGAAAATTTGAATCTGGTTAAAAAGTAGGTCTAGATTACCATTCATGTATTCTAGATAGGGATCCCCAACCCTGTTGAAGCTGGGGACACTTTAGAATTTTAAGATATAGTGAGCATCATCACAACATGGCTACCATGGGATAGCACCAATTACAAAAGGTCGGTAGATTCTACAGACCCTTACAAGTTTCTATGAGGATGCATTCTGGAATCTCAAAAGTGATGCCTCTTGGGCTTTTCTGAAGCCCACGAAAGCAATGGAAACCAAGATTCACTCTTTGCATTGGTGGAGAGATACTGGGGAAGAAACATGGGGGGCATTTTGTGCACATTACATGGGGATCACAGCTCCAAATAATGCTACCCACAGACACATATTATCATTCTTCTCCCACATGGCATATACCTTCCATTGACCTCCATTGTTATTGTAAGACCCATAGGTGTTTCCTATAAAGCCATCAGTTTTTCCTTGATTATATCTATAACCTGACCCTTTAAAAAAATACGGTAGTTATCAAGTGGATCTCATAGAATGCCTTTGATGAAAAATAAAAACTGTGCTGCCATCAGGACAGAGCACTAATTTATTTACTTCATTTTGTATATAATTGTGAAATATATATATTTAAAAATGTTGCTTCTTTTTCCTATTGTTAAAACTTGAGCAATGCTTATGTAGTATTAAGAAACAAAAATATCACTGGTATCTTTCACATTTTAAAAAAATTAATGTGGTTAATTACACTTGTGATATTTTCCTTAATTGGCTTTGTGTATAATCCCCTTTGAATATAACACACAAAGTTTGTTAGGAATTTCTTGGGTCCTTTGCTAAGATAGATGTCAAAATCTTATATCTCCATTTGGTACAGGAATCAGACAATTTTTAAAATTTTGTTCATGTCTACAAGATTAATTTCTTCCTTAAAGAAAAGGTGTCTCACACTAAATGACTTTTTGATGTTTCATCTACACAGAAGGGTAATTTCCATCTTTAATCTTTAAGTTTCTACTTCATTCTCAAATTAAGTTTACAATTCAACCCTTAAATCTATGTTTCCCCTATAGAGAGTTATGATCGGTACAAATCAGCCTGCCTATATAGCCATAGTCTCATATCTGAATAAACAAATTAACAAAACTCAGTCACCAGGTACATTTTTTGTTTGCTTCAATTAAATGTATATTATTGTGTTATATACAAACTAGGGGTGTGCATTCAAGGCTACCCAAATTGAAAATATCCTTGAAAAACACCTGATCAGAATTTTTGGGGTATACTTCATCTTCTCAAATGTCTCCAGCTTTTCTTGGAAAAACTGGGGTGGGTGGGGAATCCCCAAAAAATTCCAGATATATTTGGGAAAACATATCTGAAAACAGAGGAGAGGTGGGACAAACTCAGTCTCTCAGCAGTTTTTCAGGCTTCTACAGCAACCCCTTTAAAGTTTAAAGGGACTGCAGAAGACAGCCTGAGGATTGCTATAGGCTGTACCAGGGAAGCAGACTGTTTCCACCAGCTTGGCTCGTTCCAGCCAGGATCTGCATGTCTTGGGGAATGATCTCCCCATGGCACACAGATCCAGGAGCTGGCTCCTCCTGAAGCTTGGCTTAAATGAGAAGCCATCCCAGCCAGGATCTGCATGCCTCAGGGAGTGCCCTTCCATATACATGCAGATCCTGACTCTGGCTTCTTCAGTTCAGTTTAAACCATGCTGCAGGAGAAGACATCCCAGTCAGGATCAGGATCTGCTTGCCTCAGGAAGTGATTTCCTCATGGCATGCAGATCCTGGAACAGGTTTCTCCTCTGGAATGGTTTAAACCAAACTGCAGGAGAAGCTAAGCCAGCCCCAGTATCAGGCTGCTTTTTAAAAAATCTGGTATTTTTCTTATCAGGTGTATTGGATAAAAAAAATCCTGGGTCCGAATACTGTACTGAAATTGGGATCCATTTTTTTTTAAAATACTAACTTTGTTCTAGTCCAATAAAAAGTAGTCCCCTGTGCAAGCACAAGTCGTTTTCGACTCTGGGGTGATATTGCTTTCATAACGTTTTCATGGCAGACTTTTTATGGGGTGGTTTGCCATTACCTTCCCCAGTCATCTACACTTTCCCCCCCCAGCAAGCTGGGTACTCATTTTACCAACCTTGGAAGGATGGAAAGCTGAGTCAACCTTAAGCCAGCTACCTGAACCAGCTTCCGCTGGGATCAAACTCAAGTCATGAGCAGAGGACTCCAACTGCAGTACTGCAGCTTTACCACTCTGCACCATGGTGCTCTTCTAGTCCAATAGACCCAAACAAAAAAATATAGAATTTTTTAAAAAATGCACACCGCCTAATACAAACATTTTAAGTGGGTATCAAATAGCTGTCTGCATGTACTTTATACAAATTACTTTGGTTTCTGTTAAGGCCAGTGGTAAGATATCATTGCATCCATTCCAAAAACCATTTTTATATATTTACTATGCCACATGCAATGTCATAAGAACATAAGAGAAGCCATGTTGGATCAGGCCAATGGCCCATCCAGTCCAACATTCTGTGTCACACAGTGGCCAAAAAATTATATATTTTTATCTAACTCCCTCTTGAAGCTGGCTATGCTTGTAGCCGCCACCACCTCCTGGGGCAGTGAATTCCACATGTTAATCACCCCTTGGTGATTAACCCGACTGCTCAGCAATTTCATTGCCCACGAGTTCTTGTATTGTGAGAAAGGGAGAAAAGTACTTATTTCTCTACCTTCTCCATCCCATGCATAATCTTGTAAACCTCTATCATGTCACCCCGCAGTTGACGTTTCTCCAAGCTAAAGAGCCTCAAGCGTTTTAACCTTTCTTCATAGGGAAAGTGTTTCAAACCTTTAAACATTCTAGTTGCCCTTTTCTGCACTTTTCCCAATGCTATAATATCCTTTTTGAGGTGTGGTGACCAGAATTGCACACAGTATTCCAAATGAGACTGCACCATAGATTTATACAGGGGCATTATGATACTGGCTGATTTGTTTTCAATCCCCTTCCTAATAATTCCCAGCATGCCGTTGGCCTTTTTTTTTTATTGCAATCGCACATTGTCTTGACATTTCCAGTAAGTTATCTACCACGACCCCAAGATCTCTCTCTTGGTCAGTCTCTGCCAGTTCACACCCCATCAACTTGTATTTGTAGCTGGGATTCTTGGCCCCAATGTGCATTACTTTGCACTTGGCCACATTGTACCTCATCTGCCACGTTGACGCCCACTCACCCAGCCTCAACAGATCCCTTTGGAGTGCCTCACAATCCTCTCTGGTTCTCACCACCCTGAACAATTTAGTGTCATCTGCAAACTTGGCCACTTCACTGCTTACTCCCAACTCATTTATGAACAAGTTAAAGAGCATGGGGCCCAGTAGAAGAAGAAGAAGAAGATATTGGATTTATATCCCGCCCTCCACTCCGAAGAGTCTCAGAGCGGCTCACAATCTCCTTTACCTTCCTCCCCCACAACAGACACCCTGTGAGGTGGGTGGGGCTGGAGAGGGCTCTCACAGCAGCTGTCCTTTCAAGGACAACCTCTGCCAGAGCTATGGCTGACCCAAGGCCATTCCAGCAGGTGCAAGTGGAGGAGTGGGGAATCAAACCCGGTTCTCCCAGAGAAGAGTCCGCACACTTAACCACTACACCAAACTGGCTCCCTTGCGGCACCCTACTGCTTACCGTCCTCCACTGGGAAGACCGCCCATTTATACTCACTCTCTGCTTCCTATTAAATTAGCCAGTTTTTGATCCACAAGAGGATCTGTCCTTTTACTCCATGACTCTCGAGCTTACTAAGGAGCCTTTGATGAGGAACTTTATCAAAAGTTTTCTGGAAGGTAAACAACATCTATTGGGTCTCCTTGTTCACCCCCTCAAAGAAATGGAACAGGTTAGTGAGGCAAGATCTTCCCTTACAGAACCCATGCTGAGTCTTCCTCAATAACTTATGTTCATCAATGTGCCTACTCATTCTGTCCTTGATAATGCTTTCTACCAACTTTCCCGGTATTGAAGTCAGACTGACTGGCCTGTAATTTCCCGGATCTCCTCTGGAACCCTTTTTAAATATGGGGGTGACATTCACTACCTTCCAGTCCTCAGGAACAGAGGCAGATTTCAATGAAATTTTTGTCAGAAGATCCACAAGTTCAACTTTGAGTTCTTTCAGTCATTGTGAAGAAGATGCAAAAACTGGAAAATAATATGTTCAAGTTTTAAACTTTTGTAATATGTCTTTATGTTTTGTGGCTGTAAATAGAATTGATTGTACTGAGATCCACCTGTAAGTGAGAATGCTGAGTACTGCAATCTCATATTCTGACCTCAACATACTTGGAAGTCAATTCTGCTTAAATCCATATTGGGATTTTTGTCTAAACTGCCATCTTCAGATGTAACATCATACAAGTAATATAGGATTGAACCCTAAACCTCATGAGTACAGCAGTGCTCATGGAGCAGAACTTCTCATATTATAAACCTATTATATTCACTGGATCTTTGGGGACAACATGGGGTACAACATGGAGATGGAACAGGTACAAGGAAAAATGCAAATGGTTATTGCAATGAAAGATAATATTGTACAATGAAGCAAACTAGACAACGTGTAATGAACAAGTTAATACTTTAATCCTCATTTCATGGATGTACAGAAGTATTTTTTTCTAGCATGGTTAGTTCACCATCTGATTTCTGTAAATAGATCTATGACAATAGTTTTGTCGAGAGTGAGTCAGGATGAGATTCAAGCAGCTGATACAAAGGAATGTTAGTATTCTTTAATGACTGTGAACATTTCCTGAACTGACAATTTGCCTGCAGAGGCCGAGTTTCAGACAAATCCTTAAATAATGTGTGTGAGAAATAGCATTTTTGCAATTTTGGATGGGCAGAGACAAGAGTAGAGACAGAAGCAGGTTGGCTGAAAGTAAACTCATTGGAGTCCAGACCTTCTCTCTGGGAACTGAAGACAGAGGATCTGCTGCTATTCTCATTTACTTGTGCTCTGCTTGCATCTTTGTCAATGAAACAAACAAACCCTGTTCCTAATAATTTAAACCTTCAGTTCTGCCTTATCCAAAGGAACCAAAACTCATCAGCACTGTCTCTGAACTTTCATGCTGTCCTGGAAAGTAAGTTTTAAAGTCAGTCTTGTTGATTCATCAAAAAACCACCAGTCAGGTGTGATTTCTCCTTCTATGTATGCTGGTTCACTACCTGTGCCAAATCAAAGTCCAGAGTTCTAGTAGAGACAGACCAGTCTATACAACACAAATTGCTGCCCCAATCTTGCATGTTTATGTCCAGATGACTTCATTTTGGTTTAGTGCTAAGGAAACCAAACAACACTGGAGAAAGATATTAGTGTGATTATTTAAAAGAGAATTTACCCTATACATATAAAGAAGTTTTACTGTCATTCCATTATCCCAGGAAAGCTAAATACTAGCCCCGATCTTGATAGCCCAGACTATCCTGATTTTGTCAGATTTTGGAAGCGAATCAGGGCCAACTCTGGCTAGTATTTGGATGGGCAACCTCCAAGGAATACCAGGCGCAGAGGCAGGCAATGGCAAACCACCTCTGAAATGTTTCTTAAAATAAGTCTAGCTCACCACCTAATGGTGCATAATGCTATAAAGAGCTAGAACTTCTGACTTACAGACAATCTTAGGATCTCCTGGCTATACTACCTACACTGCCATACAATAATTAATTAATTAGCTAACTACTAGAAGGAGGCTAGTTATTAACACCTGCACCAAACTACTGTGCTCTGGGGGAATCTATGGCCCAAAACTGGTATAAAACAGATGGAAGTTTGGATGCATATAGTCCCCCTATTCCCATCTTATTATCTGAACAGCATTATCCTCATTCCATGCCTATCAAGTACCGTGTATACTTAGATAGAGTCACATGAAGACTAAAAATTAGAACACTGAATTAAAAAAACAACAACAGGAAGAAGAGTTTAAGACTCAGAAAACAAGGACATAATTGCAAGACAACTGCAAGACAGATAACAGGAACTCCAATAAAATAATAAGGTATCCCAAAGCACTGTTGGTAGATCATTTCTTCTAAGGTCTATGCACACATTCTGATATAACCCTTGACTACTGAACCAAGACAAATCTGATGTGTTTACCCTGAGTTAGTTGCAAGCCCGCCACTAAAGCAGAGAATTGAGGTAATTTACCAGAGGTAAGTAAAAAACTATCAGGGAAACAGTTACCTCTAGTTCCATGTGGGGACAAAAGACAACTGTCCTAGGGTAAATCACAACTGTACAATATGTACAACTCCCCTTCCCAGCGTAAAAAGGTGGCACTTAATAATGGTGATTACAAGACTGTATATGCGATGAACATACAAAATATAGATCTCTATATACAAATATACAATAGGAAATACAATCCTTATACAAACACATGTAAAAAACATGATTTTGCTATTGTATTTTTATGATTCAGTAAAGCAGTACAAAATATCGGGTTGTTTATATTCTTGTTGACAATTACACATGCATAACAGTCACTTAACCTCTGTTCAAGTTTCAACAGTATTAATTATTACAGTGTTGTAGTTCTGATATTCCAGGTATTCAACATTTGACTGATATTCCAGGTATTCAACATTTGACATGATGAGGAACTTCACTTATATTAGATAGTTTTTTAAAAACACTTGCTGTGATTGTAAACTACCTGCATGTATCCTATCACTAAGCAAAATTTG
Organism: Heteronotia binoei; assembly: GCF_032191835.1. Classification (NCBI taxonomy): domain Eukaryota; kingdom Metazoa; phylum Chordata; class Lepidosauria; order Squamata; family Gekkonidae; genus Heteronotia; species Heteronotia binoei. Next base: position 133,494,439 of record NC_083224.1, on the reverse strand, counting down.
AAGTCTTCCTCTAACTGAAGTGGTTCTTCCTCCAGTGGAAAAGCCATTTAAATTGATGAGGGTTTTTCAGACAAGAGAAAGGATTCGAATGTTGCTGAACAGAGTGATAGAATATGTCACCTTCATTATGTGGTAACTGAGATAATTTCATAATGAGGTGCCATACAGTAAAAGCCACATTATTCAAACTTTGATTCATCATCTACCTTACACTTTTTCCCTGGTTCTCATATAAACCAACACAACTAGCATAGCTATCTAGCACTGCAGATGCTTCCCATATCAGCTGGATCAAGGGTCCTCAACTTGGTGCCTATGGACACTATGCTGCCCAACAAAACCTTTTCTGGCACCAGTGTTTTTAGGAAGTGGATGGGGCCAAGTGGAATTTTTGTCCAGAAAGATCAAATTGGAGATTTGATGGGCTGGGCAAATTTTTTTTAAAATGTTTTTAAATGTTGCCATCACACCACAAGGATCTGTACTGTGTTTCTGAAATTAAGCTGTGGCAATCATTATGTGGCCATTTTGTTGCTGTGCCCACCATGCAAAGTCAGAGTTCCAAGTGTGTCCACAGGCTAACAAAGTTTGGAGACCCTTGAGCTAGATAAATAAAATTATACTTTACTTCAATTAGAAATGGGCAAGTACTAACATTCCAGAGTTATACCCATTAAACGGATAAGTCAGTGAGAATTTTAAAAAATGTATAGTGAAGGAATGGAGATATTCAGCATATTATAGCACTGACCTCACATTTTTGGTTTGATGTTCCTCAAATAACCCAGCACAGAAGAATGTGTGCCAAATGCCCATGGGTAGCTATAAGAATTACAAGCAAAGTATCATTTATTTAAAAAGCACTGAATATGCATATTTATTTATTTTACAATATCCTTGTGAGGTAGATGTTATCCCCATTTTTAAATATGGAGAATCTGAGGCAGAGAGTTGAGCCAAACTGTTCAAGAACAAAGGATTTATTTTCCAAAACTGTATAAGAGGTATGAAACACTGGACTTTTAAAATTCCACATTCAAGACTAGAGTCTTTTTTAAACATCTCAAACAGCATTTATAGAAATGCTGTTCCACAAAGGGAATGCAACTGAAGGCAAAAATTAGGTGAATGTTAATCAGTGCCACATCACTACTAGACAATGTCCAGAAAACCTGGATCTTTCAAAATAATACTGCTACGAAAGCAGATCATCAGTCACAGCACTTCAACTACCCTTGGGCCTTAGACATACAAAATCTTCATGTGTACAGACAATCTGGAGTTCACAGATCTTTCCTAGCACATTTCTAATTGTCTTATTTGCATAACTGTTTCATGTGATGTGCATGCTTTGGCATCACAAGAGTAAGCCTTTGGCTTGCACATTCCCTTTCTCCTTTTTGTATGGGCTCCAATTTTCTCCCTTTCACAATGCACCATAATTTGCTGTTATATGCAAACAGACAAACTACACTTTGCAGTTTCCATCTAAACCAGAATAGCAAATTGTGATTTTTTTGCAGTTTGTCTGAACTGGAACACTGAGTTTTTAGTTATGTATATAGTTTAAAAAATCCAACACATTATTGGGCTGGTCCTTAGTCTGGTCATGTTTAAGACAAAAACTGAGTTACCTTAATAATGAAAACTTACAACCTAACCTCAAGTAATTATAACAGAAAGCCGAAACAATCCAAATGTTTTGGTTGCACAAGAGTGTGCTGTATCCCTTAAAACCTGTATCTTTAAACCAAACTGCTGCTGTTTTGAATTAAAAATCCAGTTAAGAGTAAAGTGCATTTGTGATGTACAACCTTAAGAGATATAATAAGCATCTTGTATGTCTTCCACAGATTGGTAACTCTATCCTTATCCCACAGCAGAGCCATCCTTTATCTTGTTTATCGTTCATATAAATACCCACATTGAGAAGATCTAGACAGTTGCACATATCATTGTTTACTGAGGAATTTCCTATGTATAGTACTATGCTAGTAGTGAAAGGCTGGGAAATCCAATATCAAGACAATGTCCAGTTAGGATGTGTAAATATTATAGTGTGCTTCTTAGCCCACTCAGCAAATACTTTCTTTTCTGTAATAAACCTATGGCCTCCATAGGGTGCATTTTCATGTAGAAAGTACTCATCACATTCATCTCTTCCTGGTTCATAGTAGTGATAAGGAACCTTTCGAAAGCCTTCTGACCTAGAATGAAGATAAAGCACAAATGTCCATGAAACAAATTTTCTGTACCATCTGAATGGATTTGCTATTTGCTTTACATGTGAAACAGTAAAAGCTATTGTGGGAAAATCTCATTATGCAAAGCATAATCTAACAAACAGTAAAAAAAATGAAATGCAGAGTATAAACCGATAAGCATTCAAAATAATATAGTAAATGTTGTATTATTGTTATTTAGACAATCCATTAACTGGCATTTGTCAACAAACTGCAACACAAATCCTTTGTTAGTTAACAAGAAAAATCTCAACAACCATCCAGCATTCTTTCTGGTGCCTGCAGAAATTAATTCTGTAAAATTGCAGCAAGCAATACGTCCAGGGCTGAAGGCCCATCAAGACACTTACCAGTCACTGAAGAGAACAGGGAGGACATCCTTGTTTAGCTAGCTCACAGACACAGATCTACTCCTTCACTTAGTGCTTCAGCTTCTGCTGAGCAACAAGCTGAAACTTTGCTGGTGCCATGTGGCTCTGAGCCAGGCATCCTTCAGACGACCTATGGAGATGAACTGTGAGCACAGATTGTCAGCCCTACTTTCCCTCAATATTTTACTGGGTCTGTTCCCTTCTTGTGATGTCAGGGAATAAAGTAAGATAAAGCACATCTGCTGCAGTATCTTATTTGTTTTTTATAAATGGTAGATACACTGCTTTAATAATATTTAATTGTCCACTTCATTTTTGCACATGGAGATAAATTCAACAATCATCAGAGTCAAGCTCTATTAACTGGTACATTTTATTAACCAGCAACCTCCATTCTCCATGGGTGCCAGATAAAATTTTTACAGTACATTAACGACTTTTAATTCCCAAATTTACAATCTATAGGTTTAATAGAGAGCCAGTTTGGTGTAGTGGTTAAGCGTGTAGATTCGTATCTGGGAGAACCAGGTTTGATTCCCCACTCCTCCACTTGCAGCTGCTGGAATGGCCTTGGGTCAGCCATAGCTCTCACAAGAGTTGTCCTTGAAAGGGCAGCTTCTGTGAGAGTTCTCTCAGCCCCACCCACCTCACAGGGTGTCTGTTGTAGGGGAAGAAGATAAAGGAGATTGTAAGCTGCTCTGAGACTCTGATTCAGAGAGAAGGATGGGGTATAAATCTGTGGTCTTCTTAAATCCTATGAGTCCCTTCTGCTAAGTGAGGAGCCTTGTTTGAAGGGAAGGAGCCTTGCTCACTAGATAGCAGGGAAGTCTTTCTCAACAGAACTCCTTTTCCTGGACCAAGACTCCTCATTTAGTAGAAGAGACTAATAGGATCCAATCCTACAAGTTGCTTACAAGCTTTGAACACGTTACAGTGTACGCTTGGTTTTTTTAAACAAGAATTGTGTAAGGGAATCATGGAATCCAATTCTATAAGTTGCTTACACAAGTCTTGCTTACAACTTACAGTGAAACCATATTACAGTGTACACTTGATTTTTCTTTTTACATGAATTATGTGATTCTCACTTTACATTCAACACAAGAAGAGCAGAACGTGTGATTTAAATCCCACGCATACTCATGTATTGGTCCCTGATTTTCATTTGTAGAGTATATGCACAAACAAATGAACACACATTCATTGGGTGCTTTTACACACACTAAATAACACTCTTTCAATGCACTTTACAAATGGATTTTGCTGTGTGAAATGGCAAAATCCACTTGCAAATGATTGCTGAAGTGTATTGAAATTGCATTATTTAGCACGTGTGAAAGTGCCCACTGTAATGTGAACAGGATTACAGTCACAGGCTTTTTCACACCAATAATGTTTTAAGTGTGCTTGAGATTACATACAAACATGTATGCAGGGAACATATTTACAAACACAGGCATCATTTACATACACTCATCAAGTTTGCTGCTAGGTAAACTGTAAAGTGGTCAAAGTGGGTTATAAGATTATAACAAGAGAAATTTTAATCATGAGTTCGTAGCCTCTGATTCTTGCCCAGTCTAGCTCTACTGGCATTTTCTAAAGATGTTTACATGGTGCATACATGTGACCAGATGTGCTATAATTGGAAAAATCCAATGCATGGCTGTAGGATGGTGGAGACTTGTCTTAGCAGTAGTATGTGTGAAAAGGATCTTAGTGGACCATACCCTGGAAATAAGAACAGTGTGATGCGGTGGCTAAAAAGGCAAATGCAATTTTGGGCTGTATCAAGTATAGTGTCCAGATCACATGATGTGATGGTATAGCTTTACTCTGCTCTGGTAAGACTTCACCTGGAGTATTGTGTTCAGTTTTGGGCATCACATTTTAAGAAGGATATAGACAAGCTGGAGTGGGTCCAGAGGAGGGCGATGAAGTTGGTGAGGGGTCTGGAGACCAAGTCCTATGAGGAAAGGTTGAAGGAGCTGGGGATGTTTAGCCTGGAGAGGAGGGGGCTGAGAGGTGATATGATCACCATCTTCAAGTACTTGAAGGGCTGTCATATAGAGGATGGTGTAGAATTGTTTTCTGTGGCCCCAGAAGGTAGGACCAAAACCAATGGATTGAAATTAAATCAAAAGAGTTTCCGGCTCAACATTAGGAAGAACTTCCTGATTGTTAGAGTGGTTCCTCAGTGGAACAGGCTTCCTATGGAGGTGGTGGGCTCTCCTTCCTTGGAGGTTTTTAAACAGAGGCTCAATGGCCATCTGACAGCAATGAAGATCCTGTGATTTAGGGGGCGGTATTTGTGAGTTTCCTGCATTGTGTAGGGGGTTAGACTAGGTGATCCTGGAGGTCCCTTCCAACTCTATGATTCTAATGTAAATTGGGTTATACAGTCAAATATGTAGCCAACTGAAAGCAATACAATGCAGGCAGACACCACCCATTCAATCCATATTTGAATTTGCATCTAACTTAGAACTGCAGTTCATGATCCAGCAAACAATAGAGATAAATCCATCCTCACACTGATTGAATGCTCAGAGAAAGAGAGTGGACATGAGTGCATTGGCCGTGCCATCTGCCTTAGTGTGATTGCCAGCTTGTGTTGTCTATCTATGAAGAAAGTCTTTTTGCATATTCTCCCTCTTCATCAACAACACTGCTTTCTGAATGTTGCTGATTACAGATAAGGAGTGTATGCACAAGCACTTTCTCTATACGTAGGTGTCATGTGCATAAGTAGGGATGGGCACGAACTGGGGAAATGGAGATTTGTCTTGGTTCATGGTTCATGATGTCACATGAACAATAAACATTCCCAAATGTTCCCATTCACCAAACCATTTCAGTTTGTGAGGTTTGTGGATCTTTCCTTCCTCCTTTCTGCTGGTAGTAGCTCCCTGAGGCCAGAAGAATGGAAGGGGAGATCTTGCTACAAAAACCATTAAAAGGGAATGTTCCCTTTAAATGGCTCTTGCAAGCAGGTGTAATGCACAAGTCCAGTCTAAGCACTGCTTGGACTTCATACTCATGTGGCTTACAACAACCATTTAAAGGGAACGCTTGGAAGTGTGTGTGTGTGTGGGGGGGAAGGGATCATTGAATTGGCTTGCATCCATGTCAGCCTCTTAGGCTGATACAGATGCAAGCCATTTCAGTGATCCCTCTCACTCTCCCTTGCTTCTCAACATGAAACCCCACAAACTTTGGCCCACTCCTCACCCACGTGTTAGTCTATGACCCAGTCCAAAGTGGGGTTGTAAATATCTGACACCATCTGGAATAATGTAGTTGTTTCTTGGTTTCTGTTTTTAACTGGTTTTATTGGTTGTAATGCCTAGAGTCTTAAACCGTTAAGGAACAGGTGATTCATAAATTGAATATATAAACAAACAAAACCTGCCTGAAACCATGTGAAGTGTGGTAAATAGGGATAGGCCACAAGCCTCCAGTCTGCAAACCACAAAAAGGAGATGTTCGTCATGAAATTGGGATCATGATGAGGTTCCTGCCTATCTTTGCTCACGAGCCAGCAATTGCATGGAGGCAGGGGTCAAGACCAGTACACCTGCTCCCACTCTCCCTCTCGCAACATTCAGTCAACATGTAGATGAGTAATCTGTACAGGACTATAAAAGCTTATGCATGCCTAGATCTCTTAACCTGTGTAAGACCTAATCATTTCATCTTATTTTCAAAGTATGCTGGATTCTAGGAGATAGCAGTGTTGCAAAAATGATGTCTGAATATTTTGGATAGATTTGACCTAAAGTGACACGTTCAGGGCTTTTTTTGTGCAGGAACATACAGGAACACAGTTTCAGCTGGCTTGGCATCAAGGCGTGTGGCCTAATATGCAAATGAGTTCCTGCTGAGCTTTTTCTAAAAAAAAAGCCCTGGACATCTTAGAAGAATGTCCCTCAATTCTTAGGACAAAGTCTCCTATAGTTCTATTTAAATACTTATCAGTGCTTGGAAGACATGACGCTACTACCCACAGAGGTAGAGAGTTATGTATTTGAGCCCATTTCATTTCAGGACACACATACTCACAGAAGCTGTTAGCTGACTGAAAGTAAAGTAAGTCTCTTGGTATCTGATATGGGATAGCACTTCTATCATTGCTGTCAATATGTCTCTTTCCTCCTCTTTTGTTCTGTTTGTACATTGTTAAACAAAGCAGATATCACAAAAAAGCCATAAGTTTACAGTGCCATTTTGTACATAAGAAATCATACCCATCTTGCACTATGCCTGGGACTTGTCACTACTTTGGGAAGAGGGGAGCGCCTGACAAATAGAATTTGTCTCCTCTCTTATAGGCTATGAAGTGAAAAAGCAAATGGAAATGCTTTCTCTTCCTCTAGTTTCATTCCGATTTGGTAGAACATCTTTGATTTAAAAAGTTCTTTATGGTGTTTGACATTAAATTTTTGTAAATGCTTTTATTTAATCAATACCACATGCCATATGGGGACTAAATACACTGACAATAAAGTGCAACATCAATACAGAATGCTAGGGAATGCCTGCCTAATCCATATTTTGGATTTATGGCATTAAAATGAATTGTGAAATTTTGACAAGGCATCAGAATTGTAGATGCATGAAAATAATTTTCTGTGATCTTACTTGCAGTAGGTGTCATTTATCATCCCATAGACGTGTATGCTGTAGCAAGCATCCATAGCCAGTATTAAGGTAAACCAGCCAGTGCTGAGATAGGATCCAGACTGGACTCTGTAAAAGAAGCAACACACAACAGACTGCACTGAGAAATTGCTAACACTTTTTCAAAGACATATCATCTGTTATCTTGCACAAAGACATCCAGTAAGCTGACAAACTGTCAAAAATATATAATTATTTTGAATTATTTATAGTTGCCCTTTCACTCTGGCATGGTTGAATTCTCTGGCCTGCAGAAAGCCTTGTATATGCTAATATCTGAAATCTGTGTCATTTACCTGTAAGTTCCAGGGAATGAACATACATACATACATACATACATACATACATACATACATACATATATAATCAGTATGTGACTTCATCACTTGAATTCCCAAACAGAACAATAAAATAATATTCTTCTGCTGCCTTGCTGATGCAGGATCTAGCAACTTCTAGACATAGCAGCTGTTGCTCATTGTCATACATATCCTTAATTGAACTTTCAGAGTTGACGGTCATAAAGTAAGGAGGACTGTTCTCATCTACTAGTGCATTATATCTAGGTCAAATCTGCTGGATTCCAGCCTTGCCAACCTACCTTTCTTTCTTTCTTTCTTTCTTTCTTTCTTTCTTTCTTTCTTTCTTTCTTTCTTTCTTTCTTTCTTTCTTTTTCTTTCTTTCTTTCTTTCTTTCTCTCTCTCTCTCTCTCTCTCTCTCTCTCTCTCTCTCTCTCTCTCTCTTTCAATTTAAAAAACCCCCAAAATTAATATTCTGCATTTATGTGGACCACTAGTAGGACCAATCTGGTGCAAACACTTGTTTTATTCCAACAGTACTGCAGCATTAAGTGTTCCCAAATGATTAATCAGGCTCACATTTCTTTGTCAGTATCAAATGCTCTTTCTCTCACTATTTTATGCTCCAGGAGCAAATGAATAACCAGCAACACACCTAATGGAAAGAGCCCCCCTCCTATCTGATGCTCCAGAAAACTGCTGTCCCTTAACAAAGAACCGCTGCCAAACGGACTTATTTGTATGTTATGGTTCTCATATGGGAGGCAGTTGGAACCCCTCTGCATAGTAATATAGGCTTGGCTCCAATGGGCCCCTAGTACCCGCAGAATGTGTTGCTACTCATGCAAAGGAGAGCCTGCTGTTTTCTAACAGCTCTCCCTCCCACCTGTGCAGTTTGGGGGAAAGGGCATGGAATCCCTTATGGCACAATTAGGACATACTAGCAGTACTCTAGATGCAAACGATAATTCTTGAAAAAGCTGCCTCCATGGATTTCCCTATGGACGCCCTCCAGTACCATAGAGTAAAGCAAGTATCCATGTTTTTGGAAATGTCCATCAGATTAGTAGTTTTCAAACATTATAGTCTTTCTATGGAGGTGCTGCAAGCAGAAGTACTTCTAGTGCCCTCCTAATGTCCCCATGTAAAAGAATAAGCAGCAAGGATAAAGAGCATCAAAGAGATTTGACATTCAGGCATCACAAGCAGCTGTCATTAAACTTGAGATTTGTCAGGGTGGTAATAAACGCAGTTTATCATACTCCTCACATAGAAAAAAAAGTCTGTAGCTCCTTGCTAATTAAAAGGGATATGAAAAGTTTTTATATTAGCTTTGGGTAGCTGTCCGTGGTTCTTTTGTCTAGGCTGAGGCTAGGAAACTGTTTTGGGGGGAGTTGTCCTGCACCATTTTGAGACACTGCAGTGTGGACCTGGTTAAGCTACAGGCATCAGACTCCCAGAGTACCTCCCCAGGAACTACCCACATGGCTGCAGGTGGCTGTAAGGGAGGATAAAAATGTTCTTCACTATGAGATGATGAAACCAGATTGAGGCTGAGCATTTTGTTACTGTTCATAACTGCCAGCTCCATCCTATTCCCTTAACCCTTCTCATTTATTTGTCCCTTTAGTTACCCTGGTAATTCAGAAAACCATTCCTTCCTGCCACTTGGAATACTTACTGCTAGCTATACCTGCAGTTCTCAACCAGACAGAGAATGTGGGTATATAAAGCAGTTACCATCTGACACAGCTAGCTAATATTGGGAGTTGCAGTTCTTGCTAACTGGCTTCCTGTTCTAGCAGCAGAAACATGCTACCTTGAGCTTTTACAGCTACTAATTTGGAATGATAATAGCCATTTACCAAAGTACTATGAAGAAAGAGAGTTCTTCTGATAATGGGGTTTATTGGAGAGCACTATATTGACAGTAGCTTCTAAAAACTGCAATGCTCAGGAGTAAAAGGATTTAAAAAAGAATTAATCAATATTTCATGTCTTGTTTTAACACCATTGGACCTTAGTCTACTCATCAATATATTCCACTGGTAGGATAAATAAAAATAGTCAAGTAAGTTCTCAGAAATCTTCCCTGGGAAATGGAAGACATGACAGAATACAGATTATGGAGTTTAAAACAAAGCTCCTCTTTTTTTCTTTATCCTGAGGATACACAACTAATGAAGGACCACTATGGAACAATGGAAATAACAGAAGATTTGTAATACCTTAGAATTCATTTCTGTTTCTGTAAACATATTTTTACAAACTAACAAAGGCAGGACTGGACATATGAACACAATTTTAACTTCCCCAAAAGATCATAAACCCATAAATATAATTTACAATATAATCCAAAACAAGATGATATGGAAGTAGAATGGAGAGAAACTTCAGCTAAATTGCAATGATAAGGACTGCTTTGCACAAGATGAATTTTCAACAAGGAAGTTGTGTTTGAGCAAAACACAGTGAAACCCACACAGTTCCAGTTATAGGACAAATTACAGACCTAGGTAGGACTCAGGTGTATACCTTGAGTGTGAAATGGCAGAAAGGAGTGGTTCAGAATCCTGGGAATAATTCCACATAAGGCAAGTGGGAGGGGTTTTCCAGAGAAGAAGGCTTGGGTTGGGTGGCAATCTTGGCTTGGTCAGTAACACAAGGCTTTTAAATCAACAGAGAATAGCTTATTGCAATGAATACAGCATAAAATAGTCTTCAGCAATGTACACTAGGGAGAAGTGGTTTTTCTTTTTTTTTGGGGGGGGGGGGGTACCTGAGGAAGTATATGAATGATACAAGCATAGTCCTATGAAATTTGGGAGAGTATGAATTTGGCTCCTAGAGAATACAAATTCTATAAATAGAATATTCAACCCTAGGAAAGATACCCACCAGTGAGAAGAAGATAAAAATAATTGGGTCTTTGTGCCTCCAACAAAGAACTTTCTCAAAGAGAGAAATAATGAGAGGGAGGGGAAAGAAACCAAAACATTATAGTTCAAACTTTTTTCAGCTCTTGTTCAACCCTTACTCCAGGGTTCTCAAACATGGTGCCTATGGGTACCATGGTGCCTAAAAGCACCTTTCCTAGTGCCTGCCAAGTGTCTTTAGAAAGTGAGTAGTGCCAGCTTTTGTTGCTGCCTGGTTTCAAGGGGCTGCAGAAACATTTTGGGGCAACACAAGTGGAGGTGGGAGTGTATGATTTCTCCTCATTCATGCTGTTCTCCTCATTCATGCTGGAGAGCTGGTTTGGTGTAGTGGTTAAGTGTGTGGACTCTTATCTGGGAGAACCGGGTTTGATTCCCCACTCCCCCACTTGCACCTGCTGGCATGGCCTTGGGTCAGCCATAGCTCTGGCAGAGGTTGTCCTTGAAAGGGGGCAGCTGCTGTGAGAGCCCTCTCCAGCCCCACCCACCTCACAGGGTGACTGTTGTGGGGGAGGAAGGTAAAGGAGATTGTGAGCCGCTCTGAGACTCTTCGGAGTGGAGGGCGGGATATAAATCCAATATCTTCTTCTTCTTCTTCTGTTGCTACTGGGCTCAAATGGATTGCACAACCACTCTGCAGCCTGTAGGAACTGGGCAGCAGAAGCAAAAATGAAGCATGTGCTCCTTCTAATTCATGTCACTGTTCCCTTGAGCCAGTGGAAACATGTGAAAACAAGCATATTTTCCTTACTGATGCCACTGTTCTGGGACACATTCTCACTGTTTGGTGTGCTGAAATGAACAGCTTATTTCCCCATAGTGCATGACTCTTCCTGACAATGTGGCAAGTTTTTAAGATTCTGTATCTAATCTCTTTCATTAATTAATACATTTCTGCCCTACAATTCTCAGCTTACCAGCTTCTGAAGCAGTTTATGATCAAAATGATCCTAATAAAACCAAAAATGACTAGCATCTCTGCAATCCTCAATGACCAGCCCAAAATGCTATGCTGGGGATTGTGCGAGCGCCATGGACAAAAGCCATGTGAAACAGGGCTGTATTAAGGATGAGAACTGGGCAAGTTTGAGTGAAAAACTTGCTGGGAGCCACTCCAGAATCTAGACTGTTTACAGCTTTATAAATTAGTGACCAATATTTTTAATTATGCATGGAAGAAAACAGACAACCAGTGGCAAGCACCAGTGGTATATTCTTGAAGATTCCAGAAAGCAACCTTGCTGCTGCATTTTGTACCCAAGGAATCTTCCAGATATTTTTCAACAGCAGTTCCACATACAGTGCATTGCAATAAATGAATCTGCAGGTGAGCAGACCATGGTCAAATCCTGTTAATCCAGAAAGGCTGCTGCTGGGGCACCAACCTTATTTGAAAAAAGGTACTACACAGCACAAAAGGGACCTGATATTCCACCTGTAGATATATATCAAATATTATCTCCAAGGTCCAAGCTTACTCTTTAAGGACGAATGTGACCCCATCCAGAACAACTTGACTCCTTAATCCCTGGTCATCTGTTGCCCTGATATAATGAAATATAGATTGGTAGAGGTGATTTTTTTATAAAGTAATTTCTAGTAAGTCATAGACTTTGCCTGAGTGTTTCACTCACTAGGAAACACACTGAGGAATTTAAAAACAATAAGAAATGTGACAAAAACTGTTATAGGAGTATACTGCAACAATAAGGAAACATGTATTTGTCAAGATTAACTTGCCAAAACTCCTACAGGCAAAGCTGTCACAATATACACTAGCATTTTATGAGCAACAATAGCTCAGAGTATGTGAGCAGAGAGATTTGGTTCTGAAATAAATGAGACTGTATTTACTGAAGAAGGTATTTCAGAGCAACAAAAGAAAATGGTATAATTTCTCAAAATACGTGCACTGAAATGTGTTCTTATTCTCCTAGCATAATTTTCAGTTAATATATTTTTACTTTAAAAATCTACATTTTCTATTTAAAAAACCACACTTTCCTCCTGGGATTTAAGACTCCAGAAAGAGCTGAATGCATGAATCCTGTTGACTCTAATGCTTTCATTTTAGGAAAATATATAACCGCCTCCCTGAATCAAAGGAACAGATATTATCACAGGATTAAAACAAGTTTTTTAAAATAGAGAAGGCTAGAGATACAACCATGTCTCTGCCATGTTCTGATTTACTTCAGAATAACCTGCCAAAATCAGTGGATTATTTATAGCAATTGGATTGAAAGTTGCCATTTTGTGGCCTGATTCTGAGGGCGTGTGTAAAGATTCAGTTACTGGGATACTACAGTCCTGTCATAGGATTAAATTACTGCAGATTTTGTATAGAATCTGCTTGTTGATAAGAATGATACATTCCAGTAAAGGTACCCATAAACATTCCTAAGTAAGAAATAAATGGATCACCTTATTACGTATTACCTAGTGTTGTTTACCAGCAGTTCTGATCTAATAGGCACTGCATAAAAATCTCATATTGCATTATATTTATGAGACAGACAGGGCCATGAAAATTCTGTTTTTCTGAAAATCTTTACCTAAAAGGAAATGAAAGTCAAGAAAAAAAATAGAGCATGATTCAGCACTGTGATTAATTATCATACTTAAATCAGTGGGATGTATTAACTGTTTAATCTGGTTTCAGTACACTCATTCCATGAACATTTCAATGCCAAATGTGCATGGGTTCAAAAGGAAGACTTACAAAGGTGTGACACACCAAAAACTTTTCAAAGTTTTTGTGGACATCAATATAGCTGCTTTATGGTGAGTCAGACCAGTGGTCCTGTATTGTTTATTATGACTGGCAGCAGTCCTCTAAGACTTCAGGAACAGCAAGTTCTTCCCTAACACCTGCTGCAAGGGTAGGGTTGCCAATCCCCAGGTGGGGGCAGGGGATCCCCTGGTTCGGAGGGGCCCCCCACTTCAGGGTCGGCAGAAAGCAGGGGGAGGGGAGGGGAATGTCTGCTGGACACTGCATTATTCCCTATGGAGATTTATTCCCAAAGAAAATCATGGAGAATTGATCCGTGGGTATCTGGGGTTCTGGGGGGGGCTGTTTTTTGAGGTAGAGGCACCAAATTTTCAGTACAGCATCTAGTGCCTCTTCCCAAAATGCGCCCCAAGTTTCAAAAGGATTGGACCAGCGGGTCCAATTCTATGAGCCCCCAAAGAAGGTGCCCCTATCCTTCATTATTTCCTATGGAAGGAAGGAATTGAAAAGGTGTGCCGTCCCTTTAAATGTGATGGCCAGAACTCCCTTTGGAGTTCAATGATGCTTGTCACAGCCTTGATCTTGGCTCCACCCCTAATGTCTCCTGGCTCCACCCCCAAAGTCTCCTGGCCCCACCCCCAAAGTCCCCAGATATTTCTTGAATTGGACTTGGCAACCCTATGCAAGGGGCATGTTAGAACATCTGCTTTCAATACAGAAGGTCCCAGGTTCAGATTTCCACATATCCAGTTAAAGAAACCAGGCAGTAGGTGATGTGAAGGATATTTACCTTAGAATGTGAGAGCTGCTGCCAGTCAGAGTAGACAATAGTGACCTTGAGAGGTTAAAGAAGCAACTCACATGTTGCTTTGTGTACTGCCAGAGATTATTTTAACTGGAGTGGACTAGGATGCAACCCAGTACATCCAGATGAGCAGACTACAACTACAATTAACACTGTGTGTGCAGGAACATCACTGACAGCAAAGAGGTTACAGTGCTCTCCTTGGATTTTGTTGGAAATATGTTATTGTTGTGCCACCCAGACTGATGTTCCTGGACTTGTTGCCCTATGCTACACTGAAACTACTGAAGCACCAGGAACATAGAAAGCTTTAGCACTTGCAATGGCAATAGGAATCAGTTTCCTTTCTCCTCCTGCATACAGTGTGAGGGCACTCTTATGTCCTTTGAGCATTCCAAAAAGTTGTCAAAGGGGCTGGTGGCAGAAGAATTCAAAAACATTCATGAAAATGGACTCAGTTCAAAACAAGAAGCATCTATCTACTTTTTACTTGAGTTACATGAAGGGTAAGAAAGCTAATTGTACAAACAAAAAGAAACACACCCAAAGAAACTTAATTACTGAAACTAAGATTGAGTCAACTACAAGCGGGAACCTGCAAGGACTGGCAGGTGGTATCTCATTTTCCCCTCTCCCATTATTTTGTCGTTCCCTTTCCTAAAAACGTCCACAGCCCCTCCCCTTTTCCTGCTAGCTTCTCTTTTACTAGGGCTGGGAAGGCAGGGTTTGAGGAGCAAAGCAGGGTATAATTCTATAGAGCCCATGCTCCAAAGCAGCCATTTCTCCAGGAGGATTGATCTCTGTCATCTGGACAGCAGATATAATTCTCAGTGATCACCAGTCCCTTACTGGAGGTTGTCAACTCTAGTTCCCCTTCAGGAAATGGCTTTTTTTTTTGGGAGGGGACGGACTCCATGCAGCAAAAGAACTGGCAAAAGCCCAAGCCCAAAATGGAATTGAACTAGGGTTGCCAAGTCCAATTCAAGAAATATCTGGGGACTTTGGGGCCAAAGCCAGGAGACTTCGGGGGTGGAGCCAGGAACAAGGGTGTGACAAGCATAATCGAACTCCAAGGGAGTTCTGACCATCACATTTAAAGGGACAGCACACCTTTTTTAAATGCCTTTCTTCCATAGGAAATAATGAAGGATAGGGGCACCATCTTTTGGGGCTCATAGAATTGGACCCCCTGGTCCAATCATTTTGAAACTTGGGAAGGGGGTATTCTGGGGAGAGGCACTAGATGGTATACTAAAAATTTGGTGCCTCTACCTCAAAACATAGCCCCCCCAGAGCCCCCAATACCCGTGGATCAATTCCCCATTATTCCCTATAGGAATCGTTCTCCATAGGGAATAATAGAGTGCCCAGTAGACATTTCCCTACCCCCCATGCTTTCTAAAGCGGGGGGAGAGCCTCCAAACCAGGGAATTCCCTGCTCACTCCCTCTCTCTCACACACAAATACTTACTGGGTCTTGTTCCTGCAGAATTTTACTTGAAAGCAAAACAAAGGGAGGGGCCATTCTCTGAAGCTCTTCCTGTTTCATGCTTCCTGCTCAACCTTAAAGGCACATATTTTAAAAATAGACCTGCAGGAGCTCTAAAACTACATGGTGATTGTGGGGGGCGGGGCTTCCCCCGCCGGCCAGCTGGCTGGGGGCAGGGAGAAGCCTGTAAAAACGGGGAATCCCCAGCTGGGACCTGGGGATTGGGAAGTCTAAATTGAACATCTAAAGGGTTGGCAGTACAAACATGTAAAAAAAAGGATTAAACAAAATATATCTTTAATGTTACAGTGCACTCAAAAAGTTCATTAAAAACAAAATAGGCCTCTAGCCATAAAGGTCATATACAGTACATACTACGCAGCATAATATTAGTTGCACTGATTGGAAACAATAAACCAATTAAATTGGACCAGACATGTTTCAGCGACAAAAACCTCCTTCAGGGGTTTCAGTTTAATACCTCAATACATATGGCTGCCAGGTCCTACCAGGCTCTGGGTAGCAGATGAGCCTCACATGCACAAAGTGTGTGTGGAATGGTGACCTCACCTAGAAGTGCTGTCATCGCAATGGGTAAATTGTGTGGGGGATACCCTAGAAATTTGAGTGAGAACTCTATGACACCAGATTCCCTCAATGGCTATTACTAGACAACCTAAGCATTCCAGGCTTGGTTTTTGTGAGTAAAAAGGCAGGGAGACAGGGCAGGTTCCTTTTCAGGCCTAATTTGGACTTTGAAGGACTAGGGTTGCTGAAAATTTGGTGCCTCTACCTCAAAAAACAGCCCCCCCCCCAGAGCCTCCGATACCTCCAGATCAGTTCCCCATTATACCCTATAAGAATCGATCTCCACATAGGGAATAATGAAATGCCCAGCAGACATTTCCTTCCCCCCCCCCTCTGTTTCTGGTGACTCTGAAATGAGGGATTGGCATCTCTACTCATGAGTTGCTGCCAACTTCTTTGAAGTAACACAGACACACCATCCCAAGAGGAAGCCTTTCCAATTGGAGACTGAAACCTCCAAAGGTGGAAAGTCACATGGTGGCTATGGGGGCGGGGATTCCACCCACCAGCCAGCTGACTGAGGGTGGGAAGGAGCCTGGGAAAGCGAGAGAACCCCTGCTGGGACCTGGAGATTGGCAAGCCTACCATTCCAGCAGGTGCAAGTGGAGGAGTGGGGAATCAAACCTGGTTCCCCCAGATAAGAGTCCGCACATTAACCACTACATCAAACTGGCTCTGATCTCTGTAATCTGGAGTTCAGTTGTAATTCTGGGAGATCTCCAAGTCTCACTAGGGGGCCAGCAGCACTAGGCCAGGCAGCAATGATAAGGTGACTTGATACCACCCAGCTTGCATGACTCAGCTAGGTCTGGCTGCTTGCTACTTTTCAACAGCAGCCACCCTATGGAAGCCAGTATGGTGCAGTGGTTAGATCAAAGGTGTCGAACTCAGAGATCTTTTCCCCTGGATAAAATGGCTACTTTGAAGAGTGGACTCTATGGTATTATACCCTGCTGAAGTTGCTTCCCTTCCTAAACTTTCCCCTCCCAAGGTTCCACCCCTAAATCTCCAGGAATTTTCTAACTTTGAGCTGCAACCCTAAGGAGAACTCATCTCTGTAGTTGGGAGAGACTATAGGGCTCTCAGGGAAAGAGAAAGAGGAAATAGTGGTGGAAGATGAGGTAAGATGCCTCCTGCAAGTCATTGTGGGTTTCTTCTTGTTGGTGTATAGATTCTTTGGTCTTGTTGAAGATTAATTCAGGGTTCAGTCCTTTTGCCAATAGGCATCTTAATAAGGGTTTTTTAAATTATTTTTTTTAGCAGGAGCACACAGGAACACAGTCCCAGCTTGCCTGGAGTCAGGTTGTGTGTCCTAATATGCAAATGAGTCCCTGATGAGCTTTTTCCTACAAAATAGTCCTGTGTGAAACAATGGTGAGATCAAGGGGTGTGTCCTAATATGCAAATGAGTTCCTGCTGGACTTTTTCTACAAAAAAGCCCTGCCTCTTAGCAATAGCAAGTAAGCAGACCACAAATCTTTCGCAAATATAAGAAAGCAAAAACTTCTCCAAGAGCTTTGAAAATGCATCTGACTGCTACAGCAACTAAGCAGATACTATACATTCCAGAGAATATCTAAAAATCTCAATATTGCACTGCATGATTGCATACCTTTCTTTCTGTACAGTCATTTCTCTTTGTTGTCCTTATGTACTGAATAAAATATCCTTTTGTTTTCTCAAGAGGATGTGCAGGCAAAGGAACTGGCTCCTGCTCTTTATGGCTGCATAGTTTCCTCATTTGTGATTCCTTGACCTGACTTTGATGCATCCCTGCTCATTCATGAACTCAAGTGACAAGAGGCCACAGTTACTTCATCCAAATGTAGCAAGGCTGCTTAAAAGACTGTGCTGAGCTCACTGAAAGAAGGAAGAAAACAATTTTGTTTACCAAGAGCAGCTGCTGAGATCGGGGGAGGGGGGTTTAAAGCACAAAATGAAGAAAGGATGTGTGCTGGCATGTTATTGGTACATCCATATTTTTATGGAGAAATCTGGAATTTTAAAATGCAGACACTTGTATTTATTATAGAATCTAGTCACAGAATCTAGTTCACCCGGCTGTGGAACATCTGCCTTTCCTTGGCATATTCAAGTATGAATAGCAAATCAACCACAAGAAAAGGAATATTATGTCCCATTTAAAACAAAAGTGCTGACTCAAGCCCCCACTTCTTATTGCCCAGTGGTAGGCGATTTGGATGTAAATCAGTTTCAAACAAGCTACTTCCCCTCCCCACTTCCATTTACCGGGAGATAATACTGTCCCATAAAGAAGACCATGAGAAGAGTATGTAACAACTCGCAGTCATTTGAGTGCCTACATGACTGACTGGGATCCAGCATGCTGTTAGTGAAGACCAGAAGAAAACAATGGTATGCAGACTGTAGGACAGGAGATCCAGGTGCTTGTTTGAGATACCAGGCATGTGGCACCTCTCGCAGGGTATATTCTAAAGCTGAAGAAATGAAGGGAGAATATTGAAGAGGTTCCTTGCTTGGGGCAACCATTGGTTTAGGGCTGATCCTAATAGTATGAATGTGAGTTAAGTATTAAATGATAAAGTTATGAAATATTCGGCTAAGATATATGACTTAAATAGTGCCATCCTAAGCACAGTTATGCCCTTCTAAATCCATTGAAATCAGTAGGTTCAGAAGGGCGTAACTTGTCCCAGGATGACATTGTCAGTTACTCAGAACTTAACATTCAGAGTTACTACAGTCAGAATGATTAATATTCACATGAGAAAAAGACTAAATCTTGTCGCCAGGTACACTGACCCCATCATTAAAATATAATTAAAATACAAATTCCAAGCAAGAATTTATTTATTTATTTATCTATCAGATTTATATCCCGCCCTCCCCCGACAGGCTCAGGGCAGCTAACAACGGTTTAAAAACATTAGCAAACATATTAAAACTAGATCTATAAAAAAGAATGCCAGCCTCTCCTCCACTTTCCAGTAATTAAAAGAAAAAAAAAAACCACTTTATCTGTTGTAAGTCATCAGCAGTCTATGAAACATTGTTATTCCCTCCATCTAGTATCGTGTTTTAACAATTTATTGATAACATATGGTTACAAAACTTAATTATACATTTTCTGTACTAACCCATATGGTATTTCACTCCCCCCTCCCTCCAATGTTGACTTCCCCGAAGTTATAAATTCAATACTAAGTTATACTAAAGGTACTACTAACTGATCAAAGTTCAATATATATATTTTTCTCATTAATACTAAAAAACTGTCCAATGTCTTTTTACATTCCACTCTTTCTCCATATATTCTTTAAATTTCTTCCACTCCTTTTTAAATATATCTAAATCATAGTCTCTTAGAGTTCTAGTTAGTTTGTCCATTTCACTCCACGATAAAACTTTCTTAATCCAGTCCCATTTCTCTGGTATTTTTTCTTGTTTCCACAGCTGCGCATACAATGTCCTAGCAGCTGAGAGCAAGTACCAAATTAAAGTCCTGTCTTCCTTTGGAATTTTTTCTAATTGTAATCCAAGCAAAAAAGTCTCTACAGTTCTCTTAAAGTCGTAACCCAAAATTTTGCAGATTTCTTGTTGTATCATCTTCCAGTACTCTTTTGCTTTTTCACAAGTCCACCACATATGAAAGAAAGAACCTTCATGTTTTTTACATTTCCAACATCTATCCGACATCTTTTTACTCATCTTGGCCAGCTTTTTCGGAGTCATATACCACCTATACATCATCTTAAAACAGTTCTCTTTGATACTCTGACAAGTTGAGATCTTCATCGAGTTTTTCCAGAGGTGCTCCATTTGTATTTCTCTGTTCACATTTATTGCCCATTTGACCATTTGA
This sequence comes from Heteronotia binoei, assembly GCF_032191835.1. Taxonomy (NCBI): domain Eukaryota; kingdom Metazoa; phylum Chordata; class Lepidosauria; order Squamata; family Gekkonidae; genus Heteronotia; species Heteronotia binoei. The sequence goes on along the minus strand of NC_083224.1, from coordinate 133,474,456 downwards.
GACTTTACTACTTCATCTTCTGTAGACCATTTCAATAATAATTTGTATACTTTCGATATCAATTTTTCATTATCTCCAAGCAGGACCCTTTCCAGTTCTGTTTGTTCTCGTCTAATTCCCTCCAATTTAATATCATTTTCCATCAAGCTTTTAATTTGCTGCATTTGAAACCAATCGTACTTATTATTTAGCTCTTCTGAGGATTTTAATTCAATTTTGTCTCCTTGGATCTTGAGCAGTTGATTATATGACATCTCTCTTTCTTCATTGGATTCAGCTGTTATTTTTATTACTTCTGCTGGCACTATCCACAGCGGTTTTCTCTCGTCTCCATATTTCTAATATTTTATCCAAGTATTTAGTAAACTGTTTCTGATATAATGGTGAGAGAAAAAAACGTCCATTTTTTTCTTCCCATAACACATATACGCGTGCCAGCCGAATTTATTCCCATGGGCCTCTAACCACAAAGGTTTTTTTATCTAACAGCATTATCCCATCTTTGATCCATGTCAAACAAACTGGATCATGATACAATCTTAAATCCGGGAGTTGAAAACCACCTCTCTCTTTGGCATCTATTAAAATCTTCATCTTAATCCTTGGTTTCTTTCCGGCCCATATAAAGTCAGAAATCTTCCTTTGCCATTTGTTAAATTGTTGGCATCTTTTACAATCGGGATGGTTTGGAACAAATACATTATTCTTGGCAAAATATTCATCTTAATTGCAGCTATCCTGCCCAGTAAGACAAGTTAAGTCTGTTCCATTTAATCAAATCCTTGTCCATCTTACACCACAGTTTTTCATAATTATTTTTGAATAGATCAATATTCTTCATTGTTATCTCTATTCCAAGATATTTGACTTTAGTAGTGACCTCACAGCCCGTCACCTTTTGCAATTCTTTTATTTTATTTGGTTGCATGTTTTTACATAAGAATTTCGATTTCTCTTTATTTATATATAGTTCTGCTAACTCTCTGTATTCTTTTATCTTGGCTAACAGCAATGGTGACACTTGAGTCAGATTCTCTAATATGAACACTATGTCATCTGCAAAAGCTTTATATTTATAAGAGAATCTTCTAATTTTTAGTCCTCCTATTTCTTTATCCTTTTGTATTTGTTGTAACAAAATTTCAAGGGTCATTATAAACAACAATGGTGATAATGGACACCCTTGCCTTGTTCCTTTACTTACTTTCATTTCTTTGGTAAGATCTGCATTTATACACAATTTTGCTTGTTGATCCATATATATTGCTCTCGTCATTTTTATAAATTGTTCCCCTAAGTTTATTTTTTCCATTACCGCAAACATAAAGTCCCAATTCAAATTGTCAAAGGCTTTTCTGCATCCACAAAGAATAAGGCCGCTTCCTTTTCTGGATGCTTCTCATAGTATTCCACAACATTAATAACAGCTCTTACATTGTCGCTTATTTGTCTTTTGGGAAGAAATCCGGCTTGGTCTTCGTTTATAAAGTTGATCAAATATTGCTTCAATCGTTCTGCTAAAATTCTTGTATAAATCTTATAGTCATTATTCAACAATGAAATTGGTCTATAATTCTTTACATTTTTGATATCTTTATCTTCTTTAGGAATCAAAGAAATTACAGCTTCCTTCCAAGTATTTGGAATTTTCCCTTCTTCTCTTATCGTATTTAACAATTTCATCAATTTGGGTGTTATCTTATCCTTAAGATTTTGTAATTGTAATTTGTAATAAGTAAAATTTTGATGTAAATCCATCTGGCCCCGGGGCTTTGCCTTCTTTCATTGCTTTTATTGCTGCTTCTATTTCGATTTTCTCTATTGAGTCATTTAAAGTCTTTTTCATATACTCAGTCAAAGGTGCCACTTGTTATCTTGCAATTAAAGTCAGTCAGTCTTTAAGTGTTTGGATTTCGACAGGCTTAAGTCAAATTAATGACTTTAATTCCGCTGCAGACGCATGGCTGACGGTCCCTCTATCGTTGAATATCAAGATCTGAAGAAGGCAGCTCCCTGCCTCCTCCTTAGTCGAAATCAACAGCTAAAGGAATTTAACGTCGTCTTGGATTAACCTTTGACTAAGATTAATGGGCATAGACCTCCCCAGAGAGGTTTTTAATACCCTGAACAGTGAAAAAAAAAATCCCCTTTGCTAGGGAGCTGCAGCCTGTCTTCCAAGCCAAACAAGAAGTCTTCCCTCCATCTATTATCAACTATTAGTGTCGTTTGTTATATAGACCTCACTCTGTCAGTATCTATAATTGTGCAAATAAAGTGCACGGAGACCTCTTCAATTTATGTGCTAACTCATGTTGTTGTTTTTGTCATCAAATCATAGCTGAAATATGGTGACCCAATAGGGTTTTCAAGGCAATAGATGTTCAGAGGTGGTTTACCATTGCCTGCCTCTGTGTCATGATTTTTGTCTCTCATTGGTGATCTCCCATCCAAATATTAACCAGGGCTGACCCTGCTTAGTTTCTGAGATCTGAGGAGATCAAACTAGCCTGGCTATCCAGGTCAAAGCTATGTGAACTTAAACCGTCCCAACATTTCTCAGATGAAACGGGAACATGCTTCTCATAACAAGGATTACTTCTCAAATTTCTTTGTATTACGTAATATTTAAAGTTCTCTTATACTCTTCAAGATGCCTGTGTTTGTACTTTAGATTATAGATTTCATTGAGATTCAAAAGTTCTATTAAAAACATAATTTTCGTAGTTAATTCTTGACTGTTGAAAAGCGGCCACACCAGCATGTGGAATGGGAGAAAATGTCCCATACAATACATTTTTGTTCATTAATTATAGTCAGGATGCTTCTTTCCCCTACCCAAAGAACATAGTAAGGAAGTTAAGCCTCAAAGAACAGCTGTTTACACTAACAATTTTTTTTATAAAAAATAAAACTTGAGACAAAATATGGACAATAATATACCAGGGAAAGATACTGAAAATAGGGTGCTCTTCAGGAAGCAGGGACAATTGAAGGTTATGGCAACGTTGTTTCTTTGAAATGTTCCACCATGCATAATAGATGGAAGAAGAAGAAGAAAAAGAAGAAGAGGAGGAGGAGGAGGAGGAGATTGGATTTATACCCCACCCTTCACTACCAGAAGGAGTCTCAGAGTAGCTTACAATCTCCTATCCCTTCCCCTCCCCACATCAGACTCTGTGAGGTGGATAGGGCTGAGAGAGCTCTGATAGAAATTGCTGTTGAGAGAACAGAGTTATAACTGACCCAAGGTCACTCCAGCAGTTGCATGTGGAGGAGTGGGGAATCAAGCCTGGTTCTCCTAGAAGAGAGTCTGTGCACTTAACCACTACACCAAACTGGGGTAATCACTAGATAGTAATATATGTTAATAGGTTATGTTAATATATGTTAATGGATCCAATTGGATGTTGTATTTGTTTCCTGACCCAATCATCTGGATGGCAATATGTTGTTGAAGGCTTTCATAGCCGGAGTCCATTAGTTGTTGTAGATTTTCTGGGCTGCATGGCCATGGTCTTGACATTATGAGACCTGATGTTTGGCTGCCAGCAACTTGTTGCTTGTATATAAGAGAAGTGACAGCTTATAGCACATGCTGTAAAAGTGAAACTAGATCGGGAAGCTAGATGATCTAGATGACAGCAGGTGGCTGGGTGCCAGAGGTATTGCATCAGCCAGAAGCTAAGTCAGCATGACACAGCAAGATGCTGATTGGCTGGTCTATGTATAAATGTACAGAGTTACTATGGTGTGTGTGGGTTAATGGAGTTGGTGTTGCAGCGGAGCATACTGTTGGAGAGAAGAGTGAGTGATGTGTAAATAAATGTATATAGTGGTTTTACAGCTACTGTGTACAACCTTCATTCTTGCGTCGCTAAGAATCACCCTCTTGGACTCTAAGAGCATCGACAGGGTTATGGGCCCAGCACGCTTCCGCTGCGCCTAGAAGACCTGAGAGAGGTGGTAAAGAAAGGACGCTGAGTTGCTCTAGAGGCTGCCTAGGAGGTGAGACCAGCAGTGGCTGAAAGGAGTCTGAGCAGGATGGCTACAGCAGCAGCTACCATGCTGGTGGAGAAGCTCACCACTACCAACTACAACATCTGGTCGCTAAGGTTAGAGCATTTCCTGAAGAGAGAGGGGCTTTGGGACTGTGTGTCAGCTCCTCCCGCTGATCCCACGCCGGCAGAGGCCGTTCAGGACCAAAAGGCTCTAGCCACTATCATACTAAGCGTCTCAGACGACCAGCTGGAGCATGTCCGTGGGCACCAGACAGCAAAGGAGGTTTGGGAAGCTCTCAAGGCTGTGTATGTGCAGAAGTCAGCAGGTTTGCTGATATCCCTTACTCGGAGGCTCTACAGGAAACGTATGCTGACCGGAGAGTTGAAGAGGGACCACCTCGACGGTATGTCTATCTGTTTCCAAGAGCTAGAAGCGAGAGGGAAAGCGGTGGCTGAGGAAGATAAAGTCTACATAATATTGAGCTCTCTGGACGAGAGATATGATATGCTGGTGATAGCATTTGAAGGGCCGGATGCTGACAGGCTGACTTTGCCCTACGTGACCGGCAAACTCCTGGCAGAAGAACAGAAGCAGCTGGAGAGCAGGAAAGAGCAGACTGACCGCAAAGAAGATAAGCAGAGGTCGGTGGGGGCTGGTTCCAGCTGGCAATCCAAGGAAGAGGAAAGAGCCCTGCAAGTGCGGAGAAAACGTTGTTATTTATGTAACCAGCTTGGGCATTTGCGAAGGTCTTGTCCACAGCAGCAACAGAGGAGGAGCCGGCAGCAGTCTTCAAGGACACAGGCAACTCTGGTAAGAACTGGTCCGGGACTGGAGAGTGTGCCGTGGATTGTTGACTCTGGGGCTACGCAGATTTTTTGCTGCCAGGAAGAACAGCTGCAAGACTGCAGACCAGCTGAGCAGAAAACAGTAAGCTTGGCTGACGGGCGACAGGCAGACGTGCTTTGCCAAGGCACGGTCTATTTTCCTGGACTCAATTATACTTTTTGTAATGTATTGTGTGTGCCAGAGGACTTTCGCGATGTCTTACCACAGGACTTTCGCGATGCAATCATCATCACCCTATACAAGAACAAAGGGGAAAAGTCAGACTGCTCCAACTACCGGGGGATAACCCTGCTCTCCATCGCAGGCAAAATCCTTGCCAGAATACTCCTGAACAGACTGGTGCCCACCATTGCAGAAGAACTCCTCCCAGAGAGCCAGTGCGGCTTCAGAGCTAACAGGAGCACCACCGACATGGTATTTGTTCTCAGGCAGCTCCAAGAGAAATGCAGGGAACAGAACAAGGGTCTGTATGTGACTTTTGTCGACCTTACCAAAGCTTTCGATACCGTTAGCAGGAAAGGCCTGTGGCAAATCTTGGAACGTTTAGGATGTCCCCCAAGGTTCCTCAGCATGATCATCCAGCTACACGAAGACCAGCGAGGCCAAGTCAGACACTGCAACGACCTCTCGGAGCCCTTCCCAATAGGCACAGGTGTAAAGCAAGGCTGCGTTCTTGCGCCAACTCTCTTTACGATCTTCTTTAGCATGATGCTTCAAAGAGCCGCAGTAGATCTAGATGAGGACGATGGTGTCTACATCCGCTATCGCACCGATGGCAGCCTGTTCAACCTGAGGCGACTAAAGGCACACTCCAAGACAATGGAAAAACTCATCCGAGAGCTACTGTTTGCTGATGATGCTGCACTCGTCTCCCACTCGGTATCAGCTCTGCAGCATATGACGTCCTGCTTTGCAGAGGCTGCCAAGCTATTCGGCCTAGAAGTTAGTCTGAAGAAGACAGAAGTTCTCCACCAGCCTGCACCCCAGGAAGATTATCACCCTCCCTGCATCACTGTGGGTGAATCAGTTCTGAAGACAGTCCAGCAGTTCAGCTACCTGGGGTGCATCATCTCCTCAGATGCCAAGATCGACAAGGAGATTGACAACAGGCTGGCAAAGGCAAACCGTGCATTTGGCCGATTGCACAAAAGAGTGTGGAGCAACAAGCATCTGAAAAAAGGCACAAAGATCAATGTTTACAAAGCGGTTGTGATGACAACCCTCATCTATGGCTCCGAATCGTGGGTTTTATACCGTCATCACCTGCGACTCCTTGAGCGCTTTCATCAGCGCTGCCTTCGCACCATCCTCAACATCCACTGGAGTGACTTTGTGACCAACACTGAAGTCCTCAAGCGGGCAGAGGTTACCAGCATCGAGGCACTGCTGTTGAAGATGCAGCTGCGCTGGGCAGGGCATATTTCTAGGATGGAAAACCACCGCCTTCCCAAGATTGCCCTGTATGGCGAACTCTCCACCGGCCATCGAAATAGAGGGGCACCAAAGAAGAGGTACAAGGACTCCTTGAAGAAATCCCTTAGCACCTGTCACATCAACCATCACCAGTGGTCTGACCTAGCCTCAGATCGCAAAGCATGGAGGCACACCATCCACCAGGCTGTCTCTTCCTTTGAGAACGCACGCATAGCTGGTCTTGAGGACAAAAGGAGATTGAGGAAGAATCGCACTGCTACAGCACCAACCCCAAATCAGACTTTTCCCTGCAGCCACTGTGGCCGGACCTGCCTGTCCCGCATTGGTCTTGTCAGCCACCAGCGAGCCTGCAGCAAACGTGGACTATTGCACCCTTCTTAAATCTTCGTTCGCGATGCCAAGCCGAGAGAGAGAGTGTGTGCCAGAGCTAGAGACCAATTTGTTGAGTGTCTCTGTCCTGGCAACAGCTGGGTTCACAGTAATGTTTGATAATAAGGGCTGTGAAATCTTAAGGAAGGGCAAAAGGCTGGCTAAGGGAATACTAAAAGCAAATGTTTATGAGCTAGTGCAGACAGTGGGAAAGGCACAAACCGTGTGGAATAAACAGCCACACAGCAGGTGCATTCACCGCTTGCATAGAAGGCTCGGTCATGCCAGCTATAACACAATTAATAAGACCTTGGAAATATTGCAAGGTGAGAAAGTGGATAAGTGCAATGCATTCCTAGATTGTAATATCTGTAAGGAAGCCAAATCAAAGTCCTATCCAGCTTCTAAAAAGAGTGAGCATGTGTCTGAGAGACCGCTCCAATTAATACATGCAGACGTTGTGGGGCTGTATGCACCTAGTGTTTCTAAAAATAGGTTTGCTTTGGTTCTGGTCGATGACCACAGCAAGTTTGCGTGGGTGTATGCTATAAAACATAAGAGCGATGTGTTTGCAACTTTTAAGTACTTGGCTAGAAGGGTGCAGAAGCAGTTAAATGCCAAAATAGCCTCACTCCAAACGGATCAGGGAGGTGAATTCCTAAGCAGAGACTTTGCCAGCTATCTGAGGCAAGAGGGCATAAAGCACAGAGTTGCCAACGTCTCCTCTCCGTGGGAGAACGGGGTGGTTGAACGCAGAGCAGGGGTACTCCAGAATATCTGCCACGCTTGCCTAGAGGACAGTGGTTTAAAGCTGGCATACTGGGGTGAAGCCTTGAAAACGTCCTGTTATATTTCTAACCGTTTGTGGACTGAGGCTCTAAATGACATACCCTACAGGGTCCTGTATGGGAGAAAGCCAACCCTGGATCACCTTAGAATTTTTGGGTCTAAGGCATGGGTAAACATTCCTCCAGATAAAAGGAGGAAGGGAGGTGCTAAAGCCAGAAAACTAGTGTTCGTGGGCTATCAGAATGGCATGAAGTCCTATAGATTTGTGGACGGGAACGGTATGATAAAGCTGAGTAGGTCTGCCTCATTATGTGAGGATGAGAATTGGTCCAAAATACATGCCAAAGAAATGCCCAAAGAAACTAAGCTGCAACTGTCTGTGATAAGTGAGGAGGGGCAAAAGCCAGAAAGCAAGCAGGCTCCCTCACTGAAGCAGGAGGAAGACAGTGCAGGCAGTTCTGAAAGCATTAAGCAGCAGGAGACTTCTGAGGCTGTAAAAAGTGAGCCGGTTGAAATCAGGGTCTCTACAAGAGAAAATAAAGGTGTGCCTCCTAAAAGATATGGCTATGATACAGAAATAAATTATCTAGGCAATGGAGTTTGTTTGCCTGATGGGAAGCCCAGGTGCTGTGAGAGTGCACCGGATTTAAACGTGGATACCTCTTTCACAAAGGAGGAAGGAGGTTATACATATGTGTATGATGATAAGCCTAAAACGTATCCTAGTGTGCTGAACTGTTGTATGGCAAGTCTCCTAAAGAACAGAGAGACATATAAGCAAAAGCCTGGAAAGAGAGGCTGTAAGCAGTAACTAAATTAAAAGGGTTCAATGTGCAAATGAGCAAATGCTGGAATGTAAAGGAAATGCTGTAACATTAAAACAAACTTGCTGCTTCAAAATGTATATTAAGCTGCAACTAAAAGGTGATTGTAAAGCTGAAATGTAAACAATTCAAAATGTAACTGTTAAGCCAAAATGTAAAATCCTCAAAGCTGTAACATGTGTGGACTAAAAAAGAATGTGGCTGTGTACTAGACAAGTACGGTATTTTTTTCTAAGAGAGCCAGCAGAGATAAGGGGAGTGCTCAGTCTGGGAAGTGAGCCAACTGATAAGATATGGTCAGTCTGGGAAGTGAGCCAACTGATAAGAATGTGCTTACAGGGTAATTAGCAAGCAGAGGTTCAGAGAGTGAAATGCTGAACTGTAACCAATGTATATATGAGGAAATGTAACTGGATTGATTAATGTTAAGAAATGAACAATATGAATGTATAATATTGTGATGTATGGATTACAGCATCGGTCTATAATCTGAGGAGGGGTGTTGCTGTCATGGGTGCTGGGGACCCTGCAGAGGAAGACGAGTCTGCCGAGGAAACTGTACCCCTGCCACCTGCACCAGTACCCCTGCCTCCTGCTGAAGAAGATCCCAGCCTCCCTGCCTCGCCCTCTCGGGTGGCTCGTGTGCATGACCGCCTCCGTCAGGACCTCAGGGATCGGAGGAGGGCGGCACGCTCACAAGCAAGACGCTCCCAGAGTCCTGAGTGCTGAGAGGATTCTGGCCCCCCTAAGAGCAAGGATGCTTGAGTTGTAACAGGATCCTGGCTGCCTCCCAGAGCCAGCAATTAGCCCAAATGGGCAACAGCCAGCAGAGGGCTATATAGCTGTGGGCTTTGGGAGGAGGCTTTCTGGAAGCAACTAGTCATCTCCCTGACGTTCTAGCATCCACTCCGGCTTGACTTTGGTTCCTGACTCCCTGACTTTGGCTTTTGACTTCTGGACTCCCTGACCTCGGCTTCTGGACCTCGGACCTGCGATACTTGCACAGCGATTTGGATTTGGCACCTCGGACACTCCTGCTTGCTGGCTACAGACCTTGGACTGCCTCTGGACTTTGCCTGACCCGGCCCCAGCCGTGACAGTTGCTTGTATATAAGAGAAGTGACAGCTTATAGCACATGCTGTAAAAGTGAAACTAGATTGGGAAGCTAGATGATCTAGATGACAGCAGGTGGCTGGGTGCCAGAGGTATTGCATCAGCCAGAAGCTAAGTCAGCATGACACAGCAAGATGCTGATTGGCTCGTCTATGTATAAACGTACAGAGTTACTATGGTGTGTGTGGGTTAATGGAGTTGGTGTTGCAGCGGAGCATACTGTTGGAGAGAAGAGTGAGTGGTGTGTAAATAAATGTATATAGTGGTTTTACAGCTACTGTGTACAACCTTCATTCTTGCGTCGCTAAGAATCACCTTCTTGGACTCTAAGCGCATCGACACAACTGTGACTAGCATCCTCAGAGGTGTAACCCAGAAAACTGGAGTTCTTTCTGGGTCAAACTGAGAAGAAGTTGGTAGGCAGGTAATTTATACCTACTCAGGCAAGTGGAGTAGGGCTGAGTCATTATCTTGTGGGAGCTTTCACAATTCCAGGATAAAAACAGACAAATCAATGCTCAACAACGCACCCATTGTCATCAATCTGACAGATTATCAACTCTCACCAGACGAAAGCTTCATTTTAGCCAAGGGAGGTAACTTTGCCATTACCCCACAAGAATTCCTGTGGAAGACATCACAAATGTAGAAGCTGCCATTCATTATCTAGCTGAAGAGGAAGCTGAAAAGATAGGAGGGAAGACAGAAAGGATTCTATGAAAAGCAAAACTACCTACCAGCAATATAACACATAAGGAGAGGCCATCAAGACCCTCAATGCAAATCTAGAAATCATTATTCTGTCAGCTGACAAAGGCAATGCCACAGTGATTATGAAAACAGGAGAATACAGAAAGATTAGAGAACTTCAGGACCCCTCTACATAAAAAAAACTAAAACAAGATCCAACTGGCAAAATCACCAGACAAACGAGCTCACTGATCAAAAATTCTGCAATTCATCCTGGCATGCATAAAAAACTATGCAAGACAGAAGAATAGGCACCATGACTATATGGGCTCCTGAAAATTCATAAGGACTCAGTCCTACTTCAACCCATAGTGAGTGCCATTGAATTAGCTAAATATCTGGCCAACCTGTTACAGAACCGCATTGGAAAACCCACAACATACATCAACGATTCAGCACATTTCATTAGTAAAATCAGTCCTCTGAAACTCAACCCACAAGACATACTCGTTGGTTTTGATGTGGTATTGTTGTTTTCCAAGGTTCCATTAAAAGACACACTTGCACTTGTTAATCAGATTTTTCCGAAGGACACAATAATCTTATTCCACCACTGTTTGACAACCAGTTACTTCCAATGGGATAATGAATTCTATGAACAAATGGATGGTGTGGCCATGGAAAGCCTTCTCAACCCAGTTATAGCAAACTTTATTTGGAACATTTTGAAAAAACAGCTTTAGAATAATAACCACCTGAACATACAGTTCACCATGGAAAAAGAAATCAAGAGTAAACTCCCATTTCTAGATATCATGGTCATATGCAAAACTAACCTTCAACTAGGTCACAAGGTCTACAGAAAACCAACTGGCGGGCAGCCCGCCAGTCACCAAGAACTTTGCCACACCCCCAGCAACCCCTGGAGAGACCCATGCCACCCTTTCTCCACTTCTAATGTGATTTTGGGTGGCTTGCTGGCCTTTTGACGGGGGAGGGGATATCCAAGGAGAGCCCCAGGTGAGCCCAAGCAGTCCTCGCTCGCCCAGGGCTCTCCTTTCTTGTGTTGGGTTGCTTTTGGCTGGTGGGGGTGGTAGCATATGCTAATGAGCTTCACCACCTATTTCTCTACAAAATGACCCCTGCCTGTAGGAATGCCTCTTTGGCCCCACCTATCATGTGCCTGTATATCTGTAAACAAAACAAATGCTACAAAGACATACCCTTTCCCTCCAAGGGAACTAACTTGGACCTGCGCTAGTCCTGAGAACTCCCCACTTGCAGAAGTGGAATGAATGTAACAGGATGTCCACGTAACATATGCCTAAAAGAAAGGTGTTGTATAGGTGGATGATTGCTTTACTTGAATGGTTTCAGTAAACTTTTAACTGTAGAGGTGCCAGGATTGACTTAAACTATTTGAAGAGGGGAGGAAGCAAAAGCAGAACTGGAGCTTGAATTGGTGAGGATTCCTCCTGCTATTTAGCCATTCATACTGCAGGAGGAATCCTCCCCAATCCTAACTCCAGTCCTCCTTTTGCTTCTTTCTCTGTCTTGGTCTCTTTGGCTATCATCAGCCAGTCTGTCTCACAGTCAATATGGCAGGGCCTGGAGTAGATTCCTGTGGCAAATTATTGGGGGATTCAACCCTTCCTGAAGTTTTTAAAAAACTGTTTGGATTTTTCTACAGACCCACATCGTCCCCTAAGTCTGTGGAAAAACCTGTTGAGGGGGAGTGTGCACTCTTTTGTGGAAATAAGTATCGGCTTGCAGAGGGACAATTGAGAATTAGATATAAGGGGTTTATAGAGGTTTATAAAGTAGACATTTATAATAGAGGGTTATAGCATTAATCTTGGTGTGGAGAATGTGGATAGAATTCCTACTTTTCTCCTTCTTCGATAATCCTAGAACTTGAGGGCACCTAGTGAAGTTCATGGGAAATAGATTAATGACAGAAAAGGGAAGTAGTTATTTACTCAATGCATAACTGAATTGTGGAAATCACTGCCAGAGTACATATCAGTGATCATGACCACCAGAGCTGGGTCTACATATTTTTCAGTGGGGGAAAGAGTAACAAAAAATGTGCCCACACTAAAAAAAATGGTGGTGGGGGCAGCACCAGTGCTAGAGTGCTGCCTCCCCACCAGTGAAGGGGGGAACCTTGCGACTGCTTTTGCGCCTCTCCGCTTTGGGGAGAGGAGGTGAAAACAGCTGATCTGCCTCTCTCCCCATTTAAAGACCCCACAGGCCAGCTGTCCAGTGGGGTCTTTAAATGAGGGGAGGCAGATCGGAGGCACGGGACTGCTTTTGCAGAGCCGATCCACCTCCCTCCCCATTTAAATGGGAGTGGAGGCAGATCAGAGGCATGGAGCTGCTTTCACCACCTCTCCACCTTGCTTTCACTGCCTCTCCCTCCCAACCCATTTATAGACCCCCCCCCCGCCAGCCAGCGAGAGAGAGAGGTGGTGAAAGTAGCCGTTCTGTGGGGCTGCTGGCTTGCTCCCCCCACCCGCCCCGGGGAGCTCCCAATGTGGTGCCCCCCAGGCAGTGCCTGTGGCAAGCTACCCCCTCTGCCTCCCTATATCCAGCCCTGATGACCACAGGTGGTTTTAAAAGAGGATTAAAAGGACTGATGGGTCCAACAGTGGCTATAATTCATATAGACTAAAAAGACCCTTCTGCAAAGCCAGAAAACTTGTGAACGTTAGTACTAGGAGACAACATCAAGGGAAAGCCTTGTCCTCTGTGCCTCTCAAGGACAACTGGTTGACTGCTGTGTGAAACAGGATACTGGACTAGGTGACTAAGTCTGATCCTACAGGGCTCCTCTTATGTCCAATTAATATGCACAGAAAAAGTTTGTTGTTGAGTTCTCCTATCTTCATGTGAAGCAGAATTAACTGGAGATGAGAGATATTTTTTAGTCCTGATGTTCTTACTTTTCACTCACTGGGTATTTTTTTCCATGCAACAAGTATTCAAAAAGGTGCATCCTCTATTAGCAGCCTGAAGTGGTCTACTCTACCATCTGCAATCCTGATTAGCTGCCACCACAAGACTCCCTAAAAAATGGAACTAGGGATGGTTAGAGAGGTTATTTCTTAGTTACATAAAGACTGGGTAATAGTGAGCAACTGGTACCTTTGTTTGGGGGAAAAAAGAATTTGAGATATTTTTCTAATGCTATTTGTAAATTGGCAGGCCTTTTCTGAATTGAACCTAAGGAGGTTTCACCTGTCTCTAAAAATAAGTTAGTAATTCATTAGAACTGTACAGTAATCAATACCCTCTTTGACCTATCTACCTAGTACCCAATTGTGAAGATCTGGAACAGCCAAACTCACTTCAAAATGTTCCCAGGGTTTCTCAGGAGTCCAGACAACCAGAGCAAAGTCAGTCTCTGTCTTAAGCAGATTTCTTCCTTACCAGTGAAATGGTAAAACCTCATTTGGAGATATTAAATTGTAAACAGCAGCATAAATGTGGTTTTTTTTGCCTTTTGATAGGAAGTACCTAAAGGAAACAGGCCCAGTGATAGCTTTTGCCTAGTACTGTCATACAAAGCATCTTCAGATATGGTCTAGATATCATGGTATGCTGCACAAAGGGGGCATTTGATGAAAAGCTACTATTTGAATCATGTCTCTTTCTAGAGTAATATGAAGTCATACGAGTTAAAAGAGTGCAATCACTTTCTCACAGGCAGTTCTTCTCACTGGTGACTGGATAAATAGCTATTTTTTCCTGCAATCTTTGAAAGACATTGAACATTTTTGCTGCTTGGGAATAGCACCACAATTTGTCATTGCTTCCTGGAAATAGGCTTGCTTCATGGTCAAAACTTGTATATGATACACAGCCATGAATCCCACCTGACCTGGAAGAGACAAGTAGTTTTTGGCTGGTACATTCCTTATTCTGTACCTGCAGGAGGGAAATGATGGAAATCTTTGTGGCACCCTCAGTGTAATTAATGTTTGCTCTCAGGTGCTGGTTAATGAATCTAGAATGTAACTTCATGTATTGAAAATGGCTTTTGGAATATGCAGAACATAGAAGTATGTGGAGCATAGAAGCATTCTGTCAAATAGCATTCTAATTCAATTTAAGGTTTGTACAAAAGTGTGAAAAATAATTATTGGATTGTCCCTTCTAGCCTATTGTCTTAGAATGCCACTATCAGACAGCAACCAGTCACTCACTGCCTGGCAGGGAGTTCCCTTCAGGCTGGGCTCCTGGGCTCCAAAGTACCTTCAAACCCACAGGAACCCAGCCTGATTCAGTAGTCTGCCATCATACCTGAGTCTACTCCCTAGACTGGAGATTGGGTGAAGTCTCCAGCCCTTACTGGGAGACTAACACAAAAGCCCTGCATGGTAAGCTTGCAGAACAGACAGAGTATCGCTTTAAAAAGGTAGCAAGTAGTCTTAGGCACTAGACTAAGGCTTTGAAACCCCAGAGCAAAAGAATTCCACTGTGATGAAGTATAAGAAATATTTTATTTGAGTGCAACTAAGTATAAAACACAGTTACAGGAAGGAAAGAAAAATAACAAACCCTAGGCTTCACCAGCATATCTATACATAGTTACCCAAACGTAGTCAGCAGATACAGACGTAGCAGCAAGTTCTTAGCAATCAGCCAAGCCCACTGGATCACAGCGTAGCAACCAGATGGAAGTCAGAGGTAATCAGACTTAAGGAGGGCTTTCAAATAGCCCAACTATATGCTTGGTCTGGACCAGCTGCTGGGCTCATGGCAACCAATCCAGACCAAGAATGATGAAGTCACTCCCTGAGCTAACGTGTTAGTCAGATAAGTTAGCATAACCTTGCTTCCCACCTCCACAGCTGCATAGAATGTTCTGTAATTGGGAGACAACACAAACTAGTACCAATTCCCCAGCTGAACCCTTTTCTGCAGGCCCCATTTTGCGGCACTAACACTTAGGCACCAGTCAAGAGGCCTTAATGTACAGTCTTAAGGTGACAGGCCTCTTGACCATGTTATTGACACATAGGCCAAGAACTCCTACTTAGGGTTGCCAAGTCCAATTCAAGAAATATCTGGGGACTTTGGGGGTGGAGCCAGGAGACTTTGGGGGTGGAGCCAGGAGACATTAGGGGTGGAGCCAAGATCAAGGCTGTGACAAGCATAATTAAACACCTGGGGATTGGCAACCCAATCAGCAGTAGCACCTCCATGCTCAGGTGTACCGGCTTTGGGCGGGCCGTTGGAGACCCTGAACTCTTCCTACGTGCTTTTTTCACACGTCGCCCTCTGGGGCATGGGAGAAGCGCAGCAACATGCACGATCCCCGTTTGCCCTCTGGCATTCCCAAGCCTCCCTCTCTCTCTCCCCTTTTGCAACTGGGGGGTGAGATCCAGCCCCACTGCCCCTTCCCTACTGGACGGGGGGGGGTCTCTCTTACCTGCCATCTCCTCCCAGCTCGCTCGCCTTCGCTCCCGCCCTGCATCAGCCGCCCCGCCGCCTGCAGCCATTTTCCGCTTCTCCCTCAGCTGTTCCCCGTGTGGGAACGAAGACAACTCACAGAAGCCTGGGTCCTGCTGCGGGGCATGGCGGGAAGCATAGCTCCCCGTCTGGAGCTCATCCCCACAAGCCAATGGGAGGCGAGCGGCCCAGAGAACTACAAGCCTGGAAAGCTGCCGCGCTAGGCATGCTGGGAGTTGTAGTTCTTTCTAAAGGTGGGGAGAGGAATCGCAGAGCGGGGAAGGGAAGGAAAGGAAGCAGAAAGGCTCAAGGCTGTTCCAAAAGGGGCACCAGGCGGGGGTGGGTTGTTCTTCGCAAGGCCTCCCTGGCACTTTTTTTTTTTGCCATTGCGATTTGCAAAAGGCCACTCTGCCTCCAAATGCCCCAAGAGCGAGTGGCACCAAAATGGCACCATTTCCCCCCCCCCGCTTCCGAATTTTGGGAGGGCGGGGGAGGAGGCTTCCATATCGGGGGTCCCCCGCCAGGGCGGGGGAGTTGGGAAGCCTACTCCTACTAGTGATTTTGATGGAACTAAAATCACTACACCTATGTACTACCTTGTACCCCAGAGTTGCTAGGAGCAAGCCATCATTTGCATCCCCCAGTATTAGGTACTCAAAAGCATACTGCCTGTAAATTCCATCCTTAGCTTTTATGTTGACTCGCCACTGAATAGAAGACCCTTCCCCCACAAAGGTTATACATAATCCATTCTTTATTACTGTACATACCTGTAACCCAACATGCAAATTTAAAACAACACCTGCTTTTTCTTGATAGAATCCCTGGCAAAAAGCTTTGTATTTCTTTCAGGTAAATAGGGTAATTTGCCAGGTGACTTGTTTATTTCTTGCTTGTATGGCCTTGCTAGGCTCACTAGAGCCTATTATAAAATATTATTTTAAAAATACAGGTTTTTAGATACAAAGAAATGTGGGTCTCTCCCCCCCCCCCGCCCCGATCCACCTTCTCAGTATAGTCCTGTGCTCCCTGAAATGCAGGTCTCAGGAACATGGATGCAATATGTCTTCTCACAGGTGTAACCTGGAAATCTTTTGGAATTACAACTGATATACAGATGATGGAGATAAGCTTCCATGGATAAAATGGGGTTTTGGAGGGTGAACTCTGTTGAGGTTCCTCCCCAAGCTCCACCCTAACCTGCAGTTTGCAATCCTACATTCCCAAGCATCTGTAAACCCAGGGCACAACAATGCACAGGGTTATAGAGGAGGCTTCCTAGCCTAGCCTAGAGGCTTTCATGAAATCACTCTATATTCCAGAATGACAGTATTTGTCAGTATTTGTGCGATATCACTAAACAGGCCCAGAAATATTTAACAAATGTTCAAAATAATGCCCAGTCATCAGATAGAGCCACTCATCAAGGAGCTCTCCTCACTGAATTTCCAAAAGCTAAGACCATCTCTGAAATTAATATGGCCCCCAGAATGACCCTCAAGTGGCAACTTGTTTTCCTGCTCAGATTAAAGAGAAAAAAAGATCAGTCTCAGACAGGCATTTTGGGTTCAGCTTCACCATCTCTAAGCTGCCCAACAATGCCATGCTTGTTCTAAAAGACAGACAGCCTGTTCTCCCCCCTTTTTGTCTTTTGCCTCAACTGTCTCAGCCAAGCCTGTTGCCCATCTCCCATAAGCCTCCTCCCTTGGTATGCACATGCTTTCTCCCCCTCAACTCTTCTCTTTCTCCAGAGCCTGGTTGGCTGCTCTGCAGCTAGAGACTTCACTTTAAATTCTTCAGATACTTCCTCCCAACTATTTTCTCTTCTCTTACCACTTCGATTCTGAACCTCCCATTGCCTTCATAGTTAGGATTTTTCTGGGAATGCTCACAGAAAATACGGTCCTGTTCATGACCATGGGTGCCATCTGAGGTAGTTGCAGCACCAGTGCCTGTAGCAGACTAGGGGGAAAGTAGGACTCCATCCTGGCTGCTCTGTCAAAGAACACACATGGGATGGGTAAAGCAACAAATACCTCTTCTTTGCTCTTCATCTGCTCACAGAGCCCTCTCCCACACAAGAGACCAACATCACTCCCTTCACAGAGACCTTGCCCAAGCTCCTGCTTTCATTTTTGCTGCCTAGACTTCCTGAGTACCATGGCCTTGAAGGCTTGCATCAATTTCTGGGCCCATCCTTGAGGTCAGGCTCACTGTCCTGCTGTATATCCCCAGCTGTTCCTGCTCTGCACAAGGCAGCAAACACTGCCAACCAGCCTTGTCCTATGTTCTGTGCATCCAGCCAGTTTCATCCTGTGGTTCAGCCCCTACCATCTCATACCCTAGACACTTCCACCCTGGCCCCCATCCAGCCCTTCCTTCCCTGGTTGCCATCTGCTGGTTGGGCTTGGGGCATTGTAAGTGGACTTGCATCACAGATTGATTTTAGTAGAACGAACTATAAGTAGAACTGGGCACTGTCACTGCCAATTCCACTTAATTAAAAAGTCTATATAGCATATTAGTTTCTTAAAATATTCGGTCAAAATTTTCAACATAAGAAATCCAGCATTTAAAAAAAAAATAGGAAAGGGAGGTACAAATTTTCAAAAGTAACATACATTCATAAGATCCAAAAAAGCTCCACCTCAGTCATTGGTCCTATTTGGTAGTTACCCAAAGACTGAGGAAATAGCATTGGCTCAGATTTTTAGAGTGTCTGGGATGTATTTCGCAAAAGGGAGAATAGTACAGTTTTAATTCCCAAGCAGGAGACTAAACATATGCTTGGGAAATACTGCAAGAAAGGAGGTGATCAAAGAAGCTCTTAAAGTACCATAAAGAAAGGGGGGGGGGAGTACAAAGTTTTGGGTATGTGTAGCAGGTTTTGACACTGACTAATGAATGTGTTTTGATTTGCATCTCATTTCTTGCCTTTTCTACCTCCTTTGTAGTCAAAAAAGTCAAGCTTTTACCTCTCTTCTTCTTTTTCTCCATATACAGACATCAGGGATAGGAGGGAGGCTCTTGTGAACAGCACAGATTTAACTCCCTCTCTCTTGTCCACTCACAAAAATGGAGGATAATTTAGCAGCCAATCAGACCACAGCTTTGACGTATATAAGCTTTAACCAGGAAATGTTGATCTCATAGGGTTGGATTCAAACCAAATTGATTATTTCCAGTGCCCCCCCCAGCAGACCCCCACTAACAGCCCTCCATATCATTTATAAGAGTTTATTAGGGTTTTATTTATTTTGTCATTAATCTATGATGCGTGGTCAGCCAAACTTTAGTTTGGGGTTCAGAGCTTTTAAATTATTTTCAGTTACAAATAAAGAACTAGGAAATGTGAATAAGCAACTGGGAACCAACTTCAGTTTCATCCTGTGAATTCGATTAGACTGAGAATGTGTGACTGGCCACCCAGGTTACCAAGCAATCTGTTGTCAGTCCCCGCCCCCCCTTTCATCTGCACACCCTCCTTTCCAGCTTGAATGTATGTACAGCATTTATAATGTTGTGAGAAAGTTCCACAATGCAACTACCATGTTTTGATCTCACAGAGAATTTTGCAACAGTAAACACAGTAGAGGAACTTGTGATTCAGCAAACGCTTCCAGGGAAGCCTGTTGGGGAGAAATCATTGAGTACCAACAGGATAACAGCAACTGAGCCATGCCAGCCTAGAAGACAAAGATGTGTTTTCTGATATTGTCTGACCATTAAAACAATTCAAATGTTAAGTGTTGTGTGACAGTCTTCAATTCAAATCTTCCCAGCATCCCCAAAGTTCATGTCAAATATATGACTCAGCTTCATGTCTTTAGTTTTGTAATCCTGAATAATTCAATTAAAGTTTTCTTTTGTTGCCCTTCCCTTGTTGCCCTTCATCTACAGTTTTTAATTTTTCATCTCTTAAGTACCGTCTCAACTGTGTGGAAACTAGTATATAAAACTGTTCCAAACCAATTAATTGCTTCAGTTCTTCAAATGTCTTTGCTTTGTTCCCCTGAAATCATATGGCCAAGGCTGTGTCTAAACATCAACCTAGCTGTGCATATGTTTCACCTTGTTTTCTTCTAATTTCTCCAAAACTTTCTTGCTTTGTTTGTATATGAGTCACTCTCATTCTTTCTTTGAAGAGAAAATAACTAGAGGTTTCCTCATCCATATCTGAGTAAACTTTACTCAGTTCTCCACAAATTTGTAGGTGCAAACAAATAATTCTGTTCTCATCTGGAACCCCAAAGTCTCTATACGTTCATTCAAAACCCTCCACATCATCCCCTTTTAGTTAATGAGGAAATGTCTTTCGTTCCACTGTGGGACAGTCTCTGCTTCTGTGTGTAGGTGGCAATTCTGCCTTAACAGTATTTTCTTTTTCATGTTGTCTCTAAGCTTCCCTCTCCTGCAGTGCCACCCTCACTAACTATATTTGTTGTTTTCTTTCTGCCTCAATCCTGGCCTCCCCCCCCCCCCTACTATTTTAGCCAATTCAATTTTCATTCTCATAATTTCCACCTTCTGCCTAGGATTTTCTCCAGTTGTAGTTTCATCCTCTCCCTGACTATCCCCATGTGGCTTTCTCTGGGTCTGTGTCGTGGTGCCATTTCTGCTAGGAATTCTGAGGCAATTCCTCCCAAATTAATACAATATTTTCTTATTTTAGTTTCTATTTGTGGTGGGACAAACTAGTTGTGAGTTTTATTTTCATATAACGATGCTGCTACCAAATATGACAATATCACCCTCTTCCCTCTCTCACACACAGGATTTTCCCTGCCACCAAATATGAAAATCTCACCCTCTTTCCTCTCTCACACACAGAATTGCCCTGAAAGTCATTTAGACTTCCACTATTCACTTGGCTCAAAATTATCAATGAGATAATCTTTCATGAGGAATGAGCTATCGGACAAAGCCAATTACCTTGCTGAATTCATCACTAAATTAGTGCAATATTTCAAATGATTAAAAGCCATCTGATCATAGCAATGTAAACTGTACATTAATGTAATAATGGAAAAGTCCTGTTTTCTTCTCTACATCAATTTCAGTTTAGTTATCCAAAATATTCATTCCAGCCTACTTCAATGAGAACAATATAAAGGAAGGTACTTTCCCTCAATGTACAGGTGTGCCCTTGCCCCAAACCTATGTTTATGACCAATTTCACACTCACCTTACGCTGCTCACACGTTTTCTGTTTGCTGCATGAAAACGCTGATCCTTGCTGCAGCCCCGGGGCAGATAGTGGGAAATCAGAAGGAAGCTGCGCTGAGAAGACGAATGTGACAGCTGTGTAAGGTGAGTGCAAAATCGGTCTTTTTCATCATCTTTATTGATTGCTCACAGCAACTGAAAGCTAGAAACACAATATTCATGCACCAAAGGTGCAGTCCTAAAAATGCTGTCCCAGGAATAAGCCTCATTGAATAAAATGGGACTTACATCTGAGATGACCTGATTAAGATTGCTCCTTCAGGATGAATTTCATGTCACTTCTGACATGCATCAAATCAGGATATACATGAATCTGGGATTCTAAAATAGAGTTTAATCTAGGTTTAGAATCCCAGTTTTGGGATGGGGGGAGCTACTTCAGCTTAATCTATGTTCTGGCAACTGTATTTCTGGGTAACCGGAGTTAGTTTCTAAATGGGATTTACTATGTTAGAAGAAATGGGAGAAGTAAGGAAAAGCAGCCTCTATGCATACTGAAGAAAAGGGGGTGGGATTCATGCACATCCTGGTTTAACATCAGTTAAAAGTGATGTCTAAATGTAGTCAAAATATCCTAAATGTAAAGGAAATAGCTGCCTAATTTATCAATGGGCATTGCATAGCTGGTTTGTGCTCATAATTTCTACATCATCATAATCACACCATTATTCAAACAAATTCTGTGAATGTTGCAGAATTGCTGGCCATTGTAATAACCTTTTAAAGTTTAAATTAGACAGTAGCTGAGCTATGTTGGCCAAATTACAAATTTTGTTTTAAGAGTCAAAAGTCATTGTCCTCGGCTTCCCAGCTTTGGGTTGGGAAATTCCTGGAGATTAAAGGGGTGAAGCCTGGAGAGGGAAAGCAGCCATTTTCTCCAGGCCACTGTTTTCTGTCATCAGGAGATTAGCTGTAAAAACAGGAGCTCTCTAGGCCTCACTTGGAGGCTTGCAACCCTACATTGTCCATGTGCACACCAGATGGACACACAACCCATGTTCCCTCTAAGCTGCAGAGTCTTGTGAGCAAAAATTCTACTTTGTAAGCTACTGGCATTAAAGTTGTGAGCTACTGCATAAATTGGTTATTTCTGAGGCCATTTTTCCTGAGCTAAGACAAAAATGTGTGAGCTGGAGGCTGAAAATCTGTGAGCTAGCTCATGGTAGCTCAGAGTGAACACTGCACACAACCCCACACCTTTTTATATATATGACTCAAACTATAAATAAAAAAAGCATCCTGGTCTTTGTGAAAATAGCTTCAAATGTCTTTTCAACCATAGGAAAGTATTTTGAATTCAGAAGTGTTAAGTATTGCCACAATAATTTATTATCCAGTCTTGTTGCTAGGAAGCCAAGGTAAGCACTAATGGAGACACCAGATTAAAAATTAACAATTCAATCACACAGGATACCAGCAACAGCATCACAATTGACATTACGTAAATATATTGTTGTTTAGGAAGCCTTTTCTTGTATCCTGGATCCTATTTGTCTGATAAACCGGTGCCAGCAAAGGGAATGTGATAATTACAATCTACTACACATACTGGGACAACTGATAAATGATTTATTGATTTCACCTTGCAGAAATAATCCTTCATTTTGTGTCCTAAAATACATTTAAAGAATACAGTAAATGGAAGCACCAGACCAGACTATACCACAGTCATTTTACAGATTCTGGTTGAGGATATAAATAATTATAAATTGGATATACTAGCGCCCCATCCCACAGCAGGGGGCAATAAGAACAAACTTATTCTATAAAGACACTAGTGGTTTGAACTTTGAAACTATTTGGTGCACCTAAAATTTTGTTGCTGAGCTAATATTTTTGTGTCAAATAAGGTTGCCATGTGCCTGCTGGGGATGGGAGATTTCCCAACTCCAGTTGGCCTCACATGCCTGCACTCCAGTGCCCAGTGGGGAAAAGGTGTGCTTAAAACAAGCAAACAAAATCTTCTGTCTGCAATGGTTTGACATCACTTTTAGGAAAACAGCCAGGGCTTTTTTTGGAGAAAAAGCTCGGAAGGAACTAATTTGCATATTAGGTCACACCCCCTGACATCACCATTGTTTCACACAGGGATTTTTTGGGAGAAAATCCAGCAAGAAACCATTTGCATATTAGGCCACACCCCCTGATTCCAAGCCAGCTGGAACTGCATTCCTGCTCAAAAAAGCCCTGAAAACAGCTTTGTAGGAATCCCTGGAAACTCAATGTCAAGTAATAAGAGTTTTTCAGCAATTCCAAGAGAGGACTGGTATCACTTCCAGGGGAAACCACTATGACCAATTTTGCACTCACCTTACTCTGCTGTCACATTCCTCTTCTCACAGCAGCATCCTTTGAATTTCCCTCTATCTGCTCTGGGGCTGCAGCAAACATTGCAGTTTTTGCGCAGCAATGGAAACTGGTTTTTAGTGGTTTCTGTTTGCTTCACGAAAACCGTGATGTTTGCTGCAGCCCTGGAACAGATAGTGGGAAATCCGAAGGATGCTGCAGTGAGAAGAGGAACGTGACAGCAGAGTAAGGTGAATGCGAAATCAGTCAAAGTTTCCATACAAGTTTTACTATGGAATTTTTTGGAGATTCCTGGATAGGCATTACATGATTCTGGTATTTTTCCAGAAACGATACCACTGATTTTCAGGTCAGGCCTTGCAATCCTCGTTTCAAAAGAAATAGGACATCACCATTTGCACACTACAAATTAACATGGCCTTGTGAATGCAAAGCAGGACAATCCTTAACAGAGTTATGCTCTTTTAAACCCAATTGCTTCAGTTAATTTAGAATTTTTGAATTAGGATTATACTCTTCTTGTAAAACTGGTGGTTTTAGAAGAGTGTAATTCTGTTTAGGATAGGACTGATAGCCTTGTAAATATCATCTATAGATGTGGCCTCCAGTTATCCAAAAGGGAAAGTGTTGCAAATACTGGAGTTTTCTTTTTTCTCATAATTAACACGAGACTAGAATAAGTATGGATGAGCACGTTTGATAGTAAAAAAAAAAATACTTTAGTGGAAGGGTATGCAAGGGTGCTCTATCACTGGAATCAGTCCTGAGATAGGAGGCTGTACTTCACATTATATTGTATATTAGGCCACACACCCTGGCAAGATTTCTTTAAGATTATCACATAAGGCAAATAGGCTTGAAGACCCATCAAGATATATTTAGTTTGTGACCTCAGCAGAGTAATGGGCTGAAGTCTAATGATACATATTACAATCGTATCAGGATATTAATGATCGTCTAACATTCCATTTTTCTTATTTATTTTGTAAATTAATATATATTGAAAGATACCAATATTACAAAGAAATACAAATTGACTATATAGATAGGTACAAATGTTACAATACTGTAAGACACATTTGTTTATTACACAGTATAACAATTAAACACATATAGATCAATCAATTAGTCTTTATTAAAAATGATCATAAGCCAACACAAGGCATAATTCACATAATTTACAGTATAGATATAGTACAGTAGATAAATCCCAATTAATTGAGTAAATAGATGCAAAATTATTATTATTATTATAAAAAAGAAGATATCCCACCCTTCACTCTGAATCTCAAAGTCTTAGAGTGGTCACAGTCTCCTTTACCTCCCCCTGCCCCACAACAAACATCCTGCGAGGTAGTTGGGGCTTAAAGAGCTCTCACAGAAGCTGCCCCTTCTGCTGTGAGAACTATGGCTGACCCAAGGCCATTCTAGTAGCTGCAAGTGGAGGAGTGGGGAATCAAACTTGGTTCTCCCAGATCAGAGTCTGCACACTTAACCACTACACCAAACTGGCTCTATTAAAATATTAAATTTTAAAATATTAAAATACCTCAATATCTAAAAAATTCTTTCATACCTATAAATACAGATCTAAATTTAACTTGTGAAGTAAAGAATAGTGATGCACATGAACCTGGACCAGTTCAGACCTTGAGAACCAATGTTCAGGGAAAGTGCCTTCCCTGAACATTTACTGGATTTTTGCCTGGTTTGGTTCAGCTGTCCATAGCCAGCCATTTAAACCTAACAGCAGAATGGTGCAGAGTCCACTGCTCAGCTGTTAGGTTTAAATAGTTGGTTGGCAGCCATTTAAACCTAACAACTCAGTAGCAGACCTGCTGAGCTGTTAGGTTTAAATGGCTGTGTTCCATTTAGCCCTTTGGTTTTGCTCCTCCCTTCAATAGGGGGGGAGCAAAATCAAAGGGTTAAATGGCTCACAGCCATTTAAACCTAACAGCTTAGTAGTGGACCTGATCAGGGGGAAGCAAAACCAAGATGTTAAACCCAACAGCTCAGTAACAGAACCACTCAGGTTTAAATGGTTGTGATCCATTTAACCCCTTGCAAGCAATTTAACCCTTAAATTTTGCTCCCCCCAGGAAGTGACAGAGAGCAAAACCAGATGGTTAAATGGCTGCCAGCTATTTATACCTAACAGCTGAGTCTCACAGGGTCTGTCCCTTTTTCCTAATTGAGGTGAGCCATGGCCTGGAAAAGGAGGGAAAGGAATCCCTTTCCTGGGCAATCCCTTCCCCTTTCTCCTGGGCCTGGTGAGCCATGGCTAGGGAAAAGGTGCAAGGTAAGTCCCTTCTAGGATGGCCCCTGACCCTTTCTCTATGAAAGGGGGAACTGAATGCCAGACAAGTTTGGTTTGGAGGGGGCCTGTTTGGATTGGTTTGGAGTTCAGTTCATGGGCCTTCCTGAACGGCCTTTTTTAGGTTTGTGCCCATCCCTAGTAAAGAAACTAAAAAGCGCTGCCATATTATTTTTTAAAATCAAGATTTCTGTTGTCTACCAGAAACTTAAACTTCATAATTGTAGCCATTAGTCAAACCTTATTAATCCACATTCAAGTAAACCTCTAATTTCCAGGTGTTTTTTTTTTTTAAATAGCATTTTTGCCACTAGTCCAAGATTTAGGGTTGCCAAGTCCAATTAAAGAAAAATCTGGGGACTTTGGGGGCAGAGCCAGGAGACTTTGGGGGGTGGAGCCAGGAGACATTGGGGGTGGAGCCAGGAACAAGGATGTGACAAGCATAATTGAACTCCAACGGAGTTCTGGCCATCACATTTAAAGGGACAGCACGCCTTTTTAAATGCCTTTCTTCCATAGGAAATAATTAAGGATAGGGACACCATCTTTGGGGGCCCTCTGGTCCAATATTTTTTAAACTTGGGGGGTATTTTGAGGAGAGGCACTAGCTGCTATACTAAAAATCTGGTGTTTCTACCTCAAAAAATAGCCCCCCCCCAAAGCCCTCAATACCCATGGATCAATTCCCTATTATTCTCTATGGGAATCATTCTCCATAGGGAATAATAGAGTGCCTAATAGACATTTCCCTCCCCCCCCCACACTTTCTAAAGGGGGGGAGGGCCTCCATACCAGGGAATCCCCCCTCCCTGCCCCCTCCCCCCCTCTCTCTCTCACACACACAAATACTTACCGTACTTGGTCTTCTTCCAGCAGAATTTGCTCGCTGTGAAAACGAAAGTAAGGCTGCACAGGAAAAGAAAGGGAGGGGGCGTTCCTGTTTCCTGTGCAGCCTTAAAGGGACACATTTTAAAAACAGATCCCAAGCTGTAAAACAACATGATGCCTACAGGTATGTTCTCTCTCCCCCCGCCCCCAGATTTTTTAAGAGCGGGGGAGGAGGTTGAAAATTCGGGGGTCCCCCGCCAGGGCGGGAGGGTTGGGAAGCCTACCAAGATTATATCCAGATTTTGCTTTCTACAATGCTCAAACATGAGACGTAAAAGAATGAAGCTAGAACTGCAGTGTTTTTCCCCAGAACCTTTAAATTGCATCTAGCATTTAAATAATAGCACTCAAGTTATAATATTATGGATCTGAGTCATGCATCTTCACCTTATGCACTGAAGTATATTGGTTTCGATCCAACAACTCCCTTCTGTTGTGTAAGGAACCTTGCTCCAACACAGCAAGAATTCTTCAGATGAAACATGTCACCTCTGGCCACTTCAAGACTCCTCACTTACACTCTGGATCCAACCTATTATATATAGCCTTTGCCAAGCTTTCTGCTGATCTTCAATACCCCTGAGCATTAATTGGGGGCTAACTGGAGGCTCCAATGGGCACAGGAGGCAGCAAATTCTTGCTTGGCATCTGGAATTCCATTCCTTCCATGCAAGTCCTCCATGGGATCCAAACCACTTGAAGTAGATTATGGGGTGAACATAGATGTTAATATTTGTTTTACAAATTATTTAATGGCAAGCAAGTTTAAATTTCAGAAGTGGAAATATCTTGAACACTTATAAATAGATTCTGAATAGCATCCAAAGGGCTTTGAAATTTATAGCAGATGAAATCAGGTAGAAAATGTATATTATATAAATACATTTCATTTGATTTTTCTTTTGAGCTCTGCTTATCAATCAGGTATGAATTCTGCCTACTGACGAAAGCAAAATAATATCGTTCAGTGCAATCCTAAAAAGGTTTTCCCTCATGGTCTTAGAAAGCTGCAACTCTGCACAGGACTGCACTGTTAGTTTATCTGAGCCAGCTATAGCCTACCACAAGCAGTTACTTGTGTACAACAAACTTGCAACATGCTGCAACCTGTTTTTATTGAAATCATGTTAGTCAATTTAATTCATTTCAGCAATCCTAGAACATGGTCTCAGTAAAAAAAAGAAGCTAAATTGCAAATGACAAAGGAATTTCATTTAGATTCACCAGGAAAGAGTATCTTACTCTTGAACTCTTGATTTATGTAAATATTACCAGGGTAAAGACTATTCTATCTCTTCCTATGGCGTCTTCATTCAGTACACCAAGCATAGTATCAGTTTTTAGTAAAGCAAAATATGGTGCCAACCTTTCTTATGGAATATGGTGTTACACTATGATGCGAGCACTTTCCTTTTTCAATTGCCTTAACTTTTGTCAAGTAACAACATAACTTTTGGTCAAAAGAAAAATTCTCCTTTTCAAGTCAGCATTATCTGAATAAGTCTTCCTGTGGCTTCTTCAGCAATCAGAAAGAGTAGAAAATGTTTCTAATAATAATCCACAGGAATCTCAGTTTGTATCTGGTGGCTGGTGCATCTAACAGAAATCTTTTCATTTTTGTGCTGAAGTATTCTTCATTCTACAAGCTGACTTCTGGCTGACACGCAATCTAACCCGAAGGCTATGGATCAGCAGGTAAACGCAGAAATTCTATTAGTTTTCAGACCTGAGGTTTACGCCTTTCATTTCAAATAAAATCAAAATCCTACACATGAATAGGTAAGGCACGGAGTGCAGGTCTGTTCCTAAAACCACCCTGTAATAACAGAACCAGTAAAAAGAAAGTTGTTTCGGCATTTTGCAGATACTGTATATCCTGTGCTCAATGACTCTGCCCAGGAAAGTAAATAGGAGACATAAAAGAGAGCCACTTTGAAGAAAAATTAAAACCATGACGAGGGCTATGCCAGGAAAAATGAAACCTTGCAGAGGTATAAAGAGACAGACTCCAGTTGTGTTTAATATTAATACACTATATGAAGCATGTATAAATTGGAATTCTGCTTTTAAAAAACCAGTACAGCTGCCTTTAAAAGAACAGACAAACCCTCTTTTAGAAGCTACAGTATTTATCACCTGAATAAGAAACTGGATACACCTGTGAAATATTGAACTCTTCAACATGCTGAATATGTTTGGAAAAAGCAATGCATCCTTTCCCAAGAAACACCTAATACTGTTAGTAAGACTACACATGCTTAGTTCTGCACTGTTTGAAGGGTATCTATCTACCATGGACACCAGAAACCATGCTATGGCATTTTAAATGAAGAAATTTGATACTTAAAAGAGATATCTTGCTTTTTAAATGTGCAATAGCTGTGGCTTTGCAACCTCCTCATACCAGAGGCCATAAAACATTGTACTCTTCTGAAATTCTCTTCAGTAGAGCATTTTTAAAGCAGAAATATTCTTGTTTACCCTTGAAACATTCCTTCAAGATGTCAAGCATGGTGAAATTCCATTGATAATTGATTGTTGTAGGGTCCTGCCTAAACCTGGTCTGTGAAATGTCAAGGAGAATCCAACTTTGTTAGCTTTGTTATTCTTTCCCTTCCCCCCGTCTTGCTTTGTGGCTTAAAATTAGAAGTAGTGAGAACTGAAACTAAGTAATCAGCACCTTCCCATACATTCCTGTAAGGGAGTACGAGACATCTGGGGAAAGCAAGGACGAAGTCCTGATAACACTATGGGAATGTAGACATTTATGATAGTTTATGTGTGAGTGCTACCCCGCACCCCCATCCCTTGGAATTCTTTTGAAGTAAGCCTTAAAAGTATTGTATCAATGTATTGTTAGCATTACTCTCAAGAACCTGTTCTACAGAAAGTATCGGTCTATCAATAAACATAGTCTTTGTATCAACTTCGACTCGTCATTGAACCCGCATGCTTGACACAAGATAGGCCAGTAGAATGCATGTACAACACATATAGGACTGAATTAGAGACACAAGCAGTGCTCTGAATAATCTTCTAGGATCATCTATGCCCAAGAGGGTTAAGGCAGTGCTGGAAAATAATGGTGGCCACACAAAATATTGACACTTTGGGCCCCGTTTGGACACTATCACTTAGGGGCGTACTCACTTTTGTTGCCAGCAGTTTAGACATTAATGGCTGTGTGCTGCGTAATTCTGAGGGGCCAGCACATTTACACTGTTATATAAGCTGTAGACTCACTACTTTACATTGTAACCAAGTAGGCTTGCCAATCCCCAGGTCCCAGTGGGGGTTCTTCCACTTTCCCAGGCTCCTTCCCACCCCCAAACAGCTGGCCAGTGGGAGGAAGCCCTGCCCCCAAAGGACCATGTGCCTGACCACCTCCGGAGACTTCAGTCTCCGATTGAAAGGCTTCCTCTTGGGATGGTGTGTCTGTGTTACTTTGAAGAAGTTGGCAGCAACTCATGAGTAGAAAGGCCAATCCTTCGCTTCAGAGTCACCAGAAACGGAGTGGGGGGAGGGAAACATCTGCTGAGCACTTCATTATTCATTATGTGGAGATCAATTCTCATAGGGTATAATGGGGAATTGATCTGAACATAACATAAGAACATAAGAGAAGCCATGTTAGATCAGGCCAATGGCCCATCCAGTCCAACACTCTGTGTCACACAGTGGCAAAAATTTTATACACACACACACACACACACACACTGTGGCTAATAGCCACTGATGGACCTCTGCTCCATATTTTTATCTAAACCCCTCTTAAAGGTGGCTATGCTTGTGGCCGCCACCACCTCCTGTGGCAGTGAATTCCACATATTAATCACCCTTTGGGTGAAGAAGTACTTCCTTTTATCCGTTTTAACCTGTCTGCTCAGCAATTTCATCGAATGCCCACAAGTTCTTGTATTGTGAGAAAGGGAGAAAAGTACTTCTTACTCGACTTTCTCCATCCCATGCATTATCTTGTAAACCTCTATCATGTCACCCCGCAGTCGACGTTTCTCCAAGCTAAAGAGTCCCAAGCATTCAACCTTTCTTCATAGGGAAACTGTTCCAGCCCTTTAATCATTCTAGTTGCCCTTTTCTGGACTTTTTCCAATGCTAAAATATCTTTTTTGAGGTGCGGCAACCAGAACTGCACACAGTACTCCAAATGAGACCGCACCATCGATTTATACAGGGGCATTATGATACTGGCTGATTTGTTTTCAATTCCCTTCCTAATAATTCCCAGCATGGCGTTAGCCTTTTTTATTGCAAATGCACACTGTCTTGACATTTTCAGTGAGTTATCTACCACGACCCCAAGATCTCTCTCTTGGTCAGTCTCTGCCAGTTCACACCCCATCAACTTATATTTGTAGCTGGGATTCTTGGCCCCAATGTGCATTACTTTGCACTTGGACACATTGAACCGCATCTGCCACGTTGACGCCCACTCACCCAGCCTCAACAGATCCCTTTGGAGTTCCTCACAATCCTCTCTGGTTTTCACCACCCTGAACAATTTAGTGTCATCCGCAAACTTGGCCACTTCACTGCTCACTCCCAACTCTAAATCATTTATGAACAAGTTAAAGAGCATGGGACCCAGTACCGAGCCCTGCGGCAGTACCGAGCCCTGCTTACCGTCCTCCACTGCGAAGACTGCCCATTTATACTCACTCTCTGCTTCCTATTACTCAGCAGGTTTTTGATCCACAAGAGGACCTGTCCTTTTACTCCATGACTCTCAAGCTTTCTAAGGAGCCTTTGATGAGGAACTTTATCAAAAGCTTTCTGGAAGTCAAGGTAAACAACATCTATCGGGTCTCCTTTGTCCACATGTTTGTTCACCCCCTCAAAGAAATGTAACAGGTTAGTGAGGCAAGATCTTCCCTTACAGAACCCATGCTGAGTCTTCCTCAATAACCCGTGTTCATCAATGTGCCTACTCATTCTGCCCTTGATAATGCTTTATACCAACTTTCCTGGTATTGAAGTCAGACTGACTGGCCTGTAATTTCCCGGATCTCCTCTGGAACCCTTTTTAAAGATGGGGGTGACATTTGCTACCTTCCAGTCCTCAGGAACAGAGGCAGATTTCAATGAAAGATTACAGATTTTTATTAGAAGATCCACAAGTTCAACTTTGAGTTCTTTCAGAACTCTCGGATGTATGCCATCTGAACCCGGTGACTTATTAGTTTTTAATTTGACTATCAGTTGTAGGACCTTTTCTTTTGTCACCTCAATCTGACTCAGGTCTTTCAACACCCCTTCGAGAATTAATGGGGTTTTTTTGGGGGGGGGGAGTTCTTATCTTCCACAGTGAAGACGGAGGCAAAAAATTCATTCAGCTTCTCAGCCATTTCCCTATCCTCCTTCAGTAATCCTTTTACCCCTTGGTCATCCAAGGGCCCCACTGCCTCCCTGGCTGGTTTCCTGCTTCTAATATATTTGAAGAAATTTTTATTGTTGGTCTTTATATTTTTTGCAATATGCTCCTCATAATCCCTTTTTGCCTGCCTGATCACACTCTTGCATTTGATTTGCCACAGCCTATGTTCCCTTTTACTAATCTCACTTGGACTGGTTTTCCACTGCTTAAAGGAGTCCTTCTTACCTTTTACAGCTTCCATTACTTTGTTTGTTAACCATGCACTTTGTTTAACCATGCACTGTTAACCATGCACTATCTGGAGGTTTTGAGGGCTCTGGGGGAGCTGTTTTTTGAGGTAGATGCACCAAATTTTCAGTATGGTATCTAGTGCCTCTCCCCAAAGTACCCCCCAAATTTCAAAATGATTGGACCAGGGGGTCCAGTTCGATTTGCCCCAAAAGAAGGTCCTTCATAATTTCCTATGGAAGGAAGACATTTAAAAAGGTGTGCTGTCCCTTTAAATGTGATGGCCAGAACTCCCTTGAAGTTCAATTATGCTTGTCACACCCTTGTTCCTGGCTCCTCCCCCAATATCTCCTGGCTCCACCCCCAAAGTCCCCAGATATTTCTTGAATTGGACTTGGCAACCCTATAACCAAGTGTCATTTTTTCAGTGTTATCACATGAAAAGATATACTTAAATATTTACAAAATGTGAGGAGGTGTACTCACTTCTGTGACATACTGTATATAATAGAACACTATGTCTGGGGCAGTGATGCTCTGCATTCTTGGGGCTTTGGGGCAACAGTAGGAGGGCTTCTGGAATTCTGGCCCTGCCAGTTGACTTCCCAATGGCACCTGAGTTTGGGCCACTGTGTGTTAAACTGGATGGCCCATTGGCCTGATGCAACGTGGTTTCTCTTATATTCTTAACTTTTTAGACTGGTTGATTGAGAACGTGAAATATGAGGAAGTTGATAACTCAGAATGACATGGTTTATTTGACTCTATTCTTTAGAGATCTATTTTCTTTTTCTATATTACCATGGTTCCCAAAGACATTATTTATATGCCTGTCTGCTTGAAAATAAACTTTGGAACAGTCATCATTATGTCACTGAATGAAGAGTTGGAAAAGGCCAATTAGGCCTACACTGGGGTCTTTGCCCAAGCCAATTTTCCCCTACAGCATAATCCCCAGTGCTCTGTCCAGTTAATACTTTATGTCCTCTGACTTTTCAGAAAGTTCCTTCTCCATAAAATGAAGGCAAAATTCACAGAAGCCTAAATCAATATATGTAACAAGGAGAAGCATCTGACTTCTAAGCTCTAAAGGAAAGGGAACATTTTTCATTATATTACTGCATCTATGAAATTTTAATGTTTTAATTTTGGCCAACATGGTATAAATTAGTAATTGGTGTTTTTTTTCCAGCCTCAGTTGTCATATGTGAAATTCTTTTGAGATCACATGCTTATATTTCCTGTGCTGTTAAAAAAAGGAAAGATTTATTGCTAAAGCAAGCACCAGTTAATTTAATATTGTTCACATTACTTCAAGCATGGACTTCAGGCAGAAGTTCTTTTGGTCCTTTATTAACTCTTTAGAAACACTTTTTAAGGAAGTAGTCTATGGGAAAAATCCAGGGCTTTTTTTCAAGCAGGAACACACAGGAACACAGTTCCGGCTCACTTGGAAACACAGGGTGTGGTCTAATATGCAAATGAGATCCTGCTGGGCTTTTTCCTACAAAAAAAGCCCTGGGAAAATCTATTGAGCACAAACTTAATTTCAGTGAAGTGGTTCTTAAAAAACAATTTTACGGTTGAAGATATACTGAACTGCTATATTTGTTAGCATCTGAATAATGAGAAAGTAAAGTGAGATGAGTTGAAAAGTGTGAGAACATAGTACAGGTTCATATTAAATATGAGTTGAAATGATCAAGATTCTCCCCAGTTTCTTGTTGAGAGTCTATATGATTTCCCTCCTCTTTATTAAAAATATCTCCATGTCCTGTTCTTGGTTGGAGATTGTCCAATGCATTAAATGCATTGGTTTTCATATTATGTTCCTGGA
Source organism: Heteronotia binoei (assembly GCF_032191835.1). Taxonomy (NCBI): domain Eukaryota; kingdom Metazoa; phylum Chordata; class Lepidosauria; order Squamata; family Gekkonidae; genus Heteronotia; species Heteronotia binoei. Next base: position 133,440,742 of record NC_083224.1, on the reverse strand, counting down.
AATACTACATCCACTAACTTCTTCTTTATGCAGAGCTATTTCTGAGAATTTTTTAAAAATATCCTGAGCTACTGCTTCCTGCAGAATATTACCAAGGCAGAATATGGACTAAAAAGATCTCCAGAAATGAAGCTGTTAGCTCAGGACTGTCAAACTCCTGGCCCTTAGGCTACACCTGGCTCGCCCAATGCTTCAACCAGGCCTACAGCAGTTGCCCCCTCCTCTGTCCCTGTCCTCACTCCGTGTTTTCCTTGCAATTTTGTACTGCAATGTATTTCAATGGAGTGGAGGGAAGTCATTTTCACTTTTTGCAGCCTTTACGGCTAGTTGAAACGCCTTGCAAATAAAGGGTTGATACTTTGATGAATGAACTGGTGACAACTGAGTACTCTAATCTGGAAACCAACAGCTAAAGCAGGGTATTACATTGGAGAGCCATTGCCAATCTGAGCAGATGGGGTGGGTGGGGGGAGAAGCTTGCAATGCCCAGCCATTTCATTTTCCTAGGTTCAGAGCATTTTATATTTTAGTTTATATATTTAGTTTCTGCTGTAATCGTTGTGCTTTTTTTCATGTTTTATTTTAAAAACTGCATTGCTAAATCCCACTATTCCCCCATCTTTCCATTTTAAACAAAATATCACAAGAGTTTTAAGCATGTTTGTATTTTAAGTTAAAATATATATTTAAATGTGTTTCTTGGTATTCTTTATAATGTTTCTATCTCTGCTACCTGGCATTACATTTTATGATATGCATGGCTCGCCCCCACAAAGTCACATTTGTGTCAAATTCAGCCCTTGTAACAAATGAGTTTGACACCCCTGTGTTAGCTGAGCAACACAGAGAAAAAAATTATCAAATAAAAACTTTTATTTATTTATTTATTTTAAAAAGGTATAGAGCAAATCTTTTTACAATATTTTCCTAGGTCTTCTAGAGAAAGAACAAACTTATCTGCAGTTGCCAATGAGCTGATACCTACCTGTTGAAAATCTCTGCACTAGATCTTTGAAAACATATAGGTACACCTCAATAAGACGGTCAGTATTAGCAGACATATCACTAGTTATATTTTCCCCAGAAATGTAAGGCGGGAAAATGCTGGGAGTTTTCTAGCATGCTCTGGAACATGCCCTACAGGAACAATATGTGACCTACATGATTTTCAGTGCAATCTTAAGCATAGTTTACACCATTGGCTACTGATCTGTGGTGCAGCCTGCCAGCTCAGATCCCATGTCATCTACTATCAATAATTCATGGAGGAGGGGAAGGTAAGCCTGTTTTTTTGCTGATTTCCTAGGTTGTACTAGAAGACGATAGGTGGAATACAGGTTTTACCTGGTTTGATGGAGTTACTTTAGTATTTGTAGAAACATGCTCAGTTCAGAAGAGATCCATAACTTAGCAAATCTATCCTTCTACAAAAAGTGGGTGTTTAAAGAGATAGCTAGAAGACCATTCCCTATTCTGTGCTATTACATGCTGCACAATTGTCAACTTGACTCATGTGGAGCTGCAACATTATGCCGATGTGAATGATAAGTGATAAACATAAATACAGGTAGGAATAGATTGTGCCGATGCTGCACATAACTGAGCCATCATACTTCTTTGGTGGCACCTGCCAATGCTTATACTTTGGAACCTCCATCAAGCTGCCAGCTATAAATTGTGCAACATTATTCTCTCTTTTTAATTATAATATGTATGTGGAAATTCAAACCCTGTTAGTTATTGATATAGCAAATGAAAAGGTGAGCTGGACTGAATTTACTGTTTCTGAAATGTATTTCAGTAATTAAGGAATGGGGTTTTTTTTTTTTTTGAGACAACAAATGTGATTCAGCAGACACGACAGGAAGGCTCAGTCATTTACTTAAAACTGCTGCTTCACATTGCATTTTTCACCATTGACCAGTATGCATTCCTATGTATATACCTTCTCAGGGCTTTTTTTGTAGAAAAAGCCCAGCAGGAACTAATTAGCATATCAGATCACACCCCAAATATTAGCATATTAACTCATTGGCATATTAGGTCACACAATTAGCATATTAGGCCACACCAGCTGGAATAATCAAGTGCAAATGGAACTTTTGGTAGCCGGCTGCTGCCCACCTTCCTCCATGCAGAATCTGCAGCTGCTCCCACTGGACCTTTAAAGGCACCCACATACCCCAGCAACAGTCCTGCAGAAGACAATGCCCACCACTCAAGGAAGGAAGGAAGGAAGGAAAAGCAAATTGACAGAAATGAATAAATAGAGAGGGAAAATAGGGAGAGAGAGATAGAGGGGAGAGAGAACTGGAAATAAAACAAATAGACAGGGAGAGAGAAAGAGAGACAGACAGAAGGGAAGAATGAATGAATGAAAGGGAAGGAGGGGGAGAGAGTTGGAAACAAATAGAGAGAGAGAAAAAGGAAAGAAGGAATGGGAAAAAGCAAATGGGCAGAAATGAATAGAGAGGAAGGAGTGGGAAAACAGACAAGGAGAAAGAAAGGGGGGAGTTGGATATAAAGCAAATGGACAGGGAGAAAGACAGACAGAAAGAATGAAATAAAAATGAAGGAATGAAAGAGGGAGGCGGAGGGAGTTGGACATAAAGCAAATATATGGAGAAAGACAGAAAGAGAGGAGGGAGTTGGAATTAAAGCAAATGGACAGACGTGAATAAAAAAAAGAGTGGGGGAGTGGGAAAATAGGGAGAAAAAGAGAAAGAGGGGGAGGGAGCTGGCAATAAAGCAAATAGACAGGAAGAAAAACAGGCAGACAAAACGAATGAAAGAGGGAGGGGAAGAGAGTTGGAAATGAAGCAAACGGACAGAAATAAATAGGAAGAGTGGGAAACTAGACAGGGAGAAAGAAAGAGATGAAGATAAAGGAGCTGGAAATGAAGCAAATACGGAGAAAGAAGTGGAGGAAAGAAAAAAACAAAGGCTGTTTTCGCACTGACCTTAATCAGCAGCGACGCCCCTCTTCACCGCGCAGGATCAGCGCGGATTTCGCACTAATTGCCGCGGAGCACCCGGAAGAGCCGGAAAGTCCTGCGGCTTTTGCGGCGCAAACGGAAACCGCCAAAACCCAGTTTCCATTTGCGCCGCAAAAGCCGCGGGACTTTCCGGTTCTTCCGGGTGCTCCACGGCAATTAGTGCAAAATCCGCGCCGATCCTGCGTGGTAAAGAGGGGCGTCGCTGCTGATTAAGGTCAGTGCGAAAACGTTCATAGAGAGACCCCCCCTCCCAGAAACCTACCAAGAGAGGCCATGCGGTGCCAAGCTTCTCCAACTGGGGACATCCCTCTAGCCGCTCCCCCGCCCTCTCCACCACTGCAAGGACAACTGGCCTCCTGCTGTTCACCCAAAGAGGCCTGGCTGAACGAGGCTTCTCCAAGCCCTTAAAGGCCTTGCACACAGCACAGGAATTCTTTGGCTGCCCCCCACCCACCCCCCAGTTGCTGCCCCTCTGGAGAGGCTGTGCTGCATCTAGGCCTTCCCAGACTGTCCGGGGAAAATCTCCCTCTGGGCAGCTGGGGAAGGCCCTGCACAATATGAGCGCTCTCCAGCTGCCCACCACTCACCCCCACCAGGTGAAAATCTCACCCAATGCCCCTCTGGAGAGGCCCTGCTGCATCTAGGCCTCCCCAGGCAGCCTGAGGGAAATCTCCCTCTTGTACAGTACGGGTGCTCTCTGGCCGTCACCCATCCACCCTTGCCAGCAGCAAAACCCACCCACTGCTACTCTGGAGAGGCCCTGCTGCACCTAGGCAGCTGGGGCAGCCGGGGAGAGGCCCTGCTGTGCCTGGGTCTCCCCAGGCTGCCCGGGGGAAATCTCCCTCTGGGCAGCTGGGGCAGGCCTTGCGCAGCACAAGCACTCTCCGACCGCCCACCACCCATCCCCGCCAGCCGCAAAATCCACTCGCTGCCCCTCTGGAGAGACCCTGCTGTGCCTAGGCCTCCTCAGGCTGCCCAGGGGAAATCTCCCTCTGGGCGGCTGGGGCAGGGGCGTTTTAACAGCATTATGGGCCCGAGGCAGAGCAGTGTACTGGGCCCCTACAACAACTACTCACAGGAATAAAAATGTAAATGGTCAATAAAATTAAATATTTATTTATTTTATTGGCACTTCCAACAAAATCGGTATGGGGCCCCTATGCTCATGGGGCCCATGGGTAAGTGCCCATCAGGCCCATGCGTTAAGACAGCCCTGGGGCGTGGCAGGCCTTGTGCAGCACAGACGCTCTTCGGCCGCCCACTCCCCACCCCTACCAGCTGCAAAACCCACCCGCTGCTCCTTTGGAGAGGCCCTGCTGCACCTAGGCCTCACCAGGCCATCCGGAGAAAATCTCTCTCTGGGTAGTGGGAGCAGGCCTTGCACAGCATGGGTGCTCTCAGGCCACCAAACACCCAGCCCCACCAGGCCAAAAGCCCACCTGCTAACCTTCTGGAGAGGCCCGGCTGCATCAGGCTCCCCCAAACTGCAACAGGCCTTGCGCAGTGCAGGCGCTCTTCAGTTGCCCCCTCCCTTCCCCCACATAGAAAATCAGCCACCCGCCACCCCAACTCACAGGCTCCAAGTGGTGGCAGTGCCATCATCCATATGTAGGGTTGCAGGGTGCAGGGCTGGGCTATGCAGCTGCTGCTGTGGATGGCTACCCTGCCCCACCCTGCCTCCAACTCCACAGAGCTCCTCTGCTCCTCCTCCTGGCACCACCCATGGTAACACCCGACAGCAGAGCTGGAAGGAAGAAGGCAGCAGGGAGCAGCAGCAGCACTATGGGGGGGGGCAGAGCTGGAACACTCAGGACCCCAGTCGGAACTCCATTCCGGTGCGTTCTGGCTCAAAAAAAGCCCCGTACCTTCTTTTTAAATGCATATTTGTATCAAGTAGATATATGAAGTAGATGTTATTGAGGAGCCTTCAAGAAATCATCTTTCAGCCTCTATTACTCAAGTATACAATAGGAACAATCCTGCCATTGGAAAGCACTTACATGAGACCAAGGAAGAAAAAGGTTTTTAAAGTTGTCTATTACGGTGATAAAAGAATGCCCAGAGTCCCTTTAGTAGTTTCTGAATGTTTATCAAGGGGGTAGCCACTTTTGGATGGCATGAAAATGGCCCAGATCACCTCCGTGGTTTTTTATGAGGGTAGCTAATGTTGGCCAACATTATTTCCTATTAAAGAGGCCCATAAAACAGCACAGAAAGCATTCAAAACACAAGCATTATCAATGATTCTTTTGTAAGCCAAAAATGACAAATATTTCATGAGACTAATTTTTTTTCCTTGGAATGTTCTTCACTTTCACAGAAGTGCATTGCCAGTGGATTAATACTGTCTAAGAACAGCAGGGAAAGAGAAAGAATTGATTGGAGATCAGTGCCAAGTAATTACATTTACAGGGAACATTTCAAAGGAAAGACGTACTCCCCAATCTATACTCAGTCACCCTAAAAGCCAGGGTAAAATGCCAGATGTATGTCTTTTAATTTTCCTAAGAGGGTATATGCACCACAGTCATATCTAACAGCCAACATTTCGTGGCTGTACACCTAACTGAGTGCAAATACCAGCAAACTCAACAGATATATCTGAGTAGATATCCACAAACCTGGGCTGGGAACGTATGATAGCGATGATGCTAAATTTCCTTGTGAGAACAAGTCTTCAATAGAATCATATCCTCAAGGACTTGCACAGGCATCTCAATTCCACCCCCCCCACACTATTTTCTCTTTCCCTTCCCCAAAAGCCTCCAAAGTCTACCTCCTTTTTTGGCTTCCTTCTCAGTTTGGTATAGTGGTTAAGTGTGCAGGCTCTTATCTGGGAGAACTGGGTTTGATTCCCCACTCCTCCACTTGCGCCTGCTGGAATGGCCTTGGGTTAGCCATAGCTTTCACAGGAGTTGTCCTTGAAAGGGCAGCTGCTGTAAAAAGCTCTCTCAGCCCCACCTACCTCTCAAGTTGTCTGTTGTGGAGGAGGGGGAAGGTAGAGGAGATTGTGATTGCTCTGAGATTCAGAGTATAGGGCGGGATATAAATCCAACATCTTCTTCTATCTTCTTTCCTACTCACTTATCTTTTTCTGCCCATCCCCATCTTCATCTTCCCCTCCTTCAGTCCCCTGGCAGCCTCTGCCTAGGAAAACTATGGTTCAGTTGTGCAGTGGTGACCATCAGACCCAGTTGCATGGTGGGGAACCCACAAGGAGCTGTGAGGAGGCACCTCACTTTCCCCTCTGTTCTCTTCCCCATACTATTTCCTTTTCCCCTTCTTCCAAGTACCCCAATATACTTTCCTTTCTCTACTTCCTTCTGTTTTTCCCACCCACCAATTGAGCTATTTTATCTGCCCCCATCTTCAGCTATATATTAGTTATTTGTTTCATTTTCCCCACCCTTTCTCCACAATGAGGACCAAAGCATTTTACAACATTCTCTTGTCTGTTTGATCCTGCCCCAAACCATGTAAGATAGGTTAAGCTAAGAGTATGTAACTGGCCCAAGGTCACCCAATGAGCATCATGGCAGAGTGGAGATTCAAGTCTCCCAGATCCTAGTCTGAAACTAATCACTGTACCACACTGGCTGCTGTAGCAAGCAGGAATTACAAGCAAGGTAAATTCAACTTTCTGAATGCCTTATTTGCAAAAATGGGATAATCCCTGAAGTCAGCTCTTGAAGAAATGATGCTCTTGGGGATGACTAAAGGCTAATTAGATGTTACAACAACATTGTGGAGGCTGATCATTGTGTGTCTAGTTAATACCTATATGGGAAACCTCCTAGGTATCCTACATATGCTTCCCTGACTTCTGCATAAGGAAAGGTGAGATAGTTGTAATAAAATAATATGAATAAAAAGTATTTATATGTAAAATTGTAGTTGTACAAGAATATACATACACTTTGAAGCACTTACCCATTGAATGCAATGTGGTATGTTCAAATTCTTACTTCAAATATGCATACAACTTAGGTGTGAGATGACTTGGGCTTCTTTTGTGCCTCTTTGACACTGTCAGCTGTGTTGGTTTGCCTCATTTTCCATGCTGATGATTCCTTGGTTTCTTTTATTCTATTTCTACATTGCATGCATGCAATTTTACATCATTTTGTGCCTATTATATGTTACATGACATATATATGCAATTGACAAAAATTTTGGTGAGTGCATTTACCTTACTAAGAAATTTTCAGTTTTAGAAAATAAAAAAAATGGCACAAAAATAGAGTAAAAAGATGAAAAAAATGGAGTAAAAAGGTCCTTCCTCACAAGGCAATAAAACAAAAACAAAACATCAAAATGAGGATATTTAAACCGGATCAGGCAACTTTTGAAATTGGATATCATCCTCAATTCAAATGCTTATCTAATTTTTGCCCATGTTACATAAGCAGCCCTGTGGCGCAGAGTGGTAAAGCAGCAGTACTGCAGTACTGTGATCTAAACTCTCTGCTCACAACCTGAGTTCTATCCCAGTGAAAGCTGGTTCAGGTAGCTGGCCCAAGGTTGACTCAGCCTTCCATCCTTCCAAGGTTGGTAAAATGAGTACCCAGCTTGCTGGGGGGAAAGTGTAAAAGATTGGGGAAGGCAATGGCAAACCACTCTGTAAAAAAAAAAGTCTGCCGTGAAAACATTGTGAAAGCAACGTCACTCCAGAATCAGAAACAACTGGTGCTTGCACAGGGGACCTTTCCTTTCCTACATAATTATGCTAGTGATGTTGCTCACTATTCAATATTCATGTTCTTTTCTGGATCAGGAAACTTGAATTTTTTAACTATGCCTGATCCTTTATCATGGAGGAAAAGACCTAATGGCACAGAGTGGTAAGCTGCAGTACTGCAGTCCAAGCTCTGCTTATGACCTGAGTTCAATACTGGCAGAAGCTGGGTTCAGGTAGCCAGCTCAGTATTGACTCAGCTTTCCATCCTTCCAAGGTCAGTTAAATGAGTACCCAGCTTGCTGGGGGTAATGTGTAGATGACTGGGGAAGGTAATGGCAAAGCACCCAGTGACAAAAAATAATCTGCCAAGAAAATGTCGTGATGTGATGCCGCCCCATGGGTCGGTAATGACCCAATGCTTGCTCAGAGAATTACTTCTACCTTTAACTAGGGGTAGAAAAAAAGAATTTAAGCCTCTACATTTAGCTGTAGACATGTCAAACCAGGTCAAGGCAAAACTTCCAGAAACAGTTTCAGCAACCTCCAGATTACTATCAAAGACTTTTTGCCAATATGAGACTTTGAAGCTGCTGAAGGAAGAAAAAAGGGCCAGTGATGTCACCTAGAATTTTTTAACCACACCACACAGTCATCTAAAAATGTCCACATGAGACAACTAAACATGTCGCTCCCAGATAGTGATGTGCTGAGATTTAATGTCCAGTTGATCTGTCCATATAACCTTCTTTCATTGCCAAAGCAAACGTTGCTTTGCTTCACTTGCTGACAGTACGAATGTTCAAAAATTTAAAATAACTTGATGAATAAAAGAACTATGAGGTCTTTTCTCCATCTGAACATAAGTATTAGTTCTCTTGCTGCTTTGTACTGGTATAGACTTTTTAAAAACATTTTTTTTAATATTCACCAGGCTTATTTCTTCCCTAGCCATGTTGCCAATACTACCCAAATGTAAATAAATCTTTAAAATAGTAAGCTGAAGACTGATTCCCTGCAGTTTTTTAAAAACAGTAGCAAAATTCACACAATCTTTTTTCTTATGAAAAGCTTATGATACATGGTGCTGGTATTAAAATGCCTTCCATTCTCTTGTACACAGCAATACATCTGAAAAAATGCATGATGATTCATGCTCATCAGAAGAATCAAGCATTTAGGTATGTGTTCAGTGGCAGATATGGTGACTTGCATGGATCTCACGAACCATAGATCATAGGTAGGCAAAGTTCTCTAAGCTACTAAAGAGTATCAGGGCCAAACTAGACATGATGGCGTTCATGGCTGCCACCATTTTAAAGGGATTTTTAAAAAGCCACAAGAGCTCAATTCTGATCGGGCGTCTACCACAGCAGGCTAAGGTGTTCTTGTTTCCCACCTCCCACAACTTTTCAAATTCTGAAACAGCCACAGCCATGGCCATCCATTTAAGAACATAAGAATATAAGAAAAGCCATGTTGGATCAGGCCAATGGCCCATCCAGTACAACACTCTATGTCACACAGTAGACAAAAAACCAGGTGTCATCAGGAGGTCCATCAGTGGGGACAGGACACTAGAAGCCCTCCCATTGTTGACCCCCAGCACAAAGAATACAGAGCATCACTGCCCCAGACAGAGAGTTCAGTCAATGCCCTGTAGCTAATAGTCACTGCTGGACCTCTGCTCCATATGTTTATGTAATCCCTGCTACGCTTGTTGCTGCCGCCACCTCCTACGGCAGTGAATTCCATGTTTTAATCACCCTCTGGATGAAGAACTACTTCCTTTTATCCGTTCAACCCAATTGCTCAGCAATTTCATTGCGTGCCCATGAGTTCTTGTATTGTGAGAAAGGGAGAAAAGTACTTCTTTCTCTACCATGCATAATCTTTTAAACCTCTATCATGTCACCCCTCAGCTGATGTTTCTCCAAGCTAACGGGCCCCAGGCATTTTAACCTTTCTTCATAGGGAAAGTGTTCCAACCCTTTAATTATTCTAGTTGCCCTTTTCTACATTTTTTCCAATGTTGTAATATCTTTTTTTGAGGTGTGGTGACCAGAACTACACACAGTACTCCAAAGGAAGTCACACCATCGATTTATATAGGGGCATAGTAATATATGGCTGTGAGAGCTGGACCATAAGGAAGGCTGAGCGCAAAAGAATGGATGCTTTTGAGACATGGTACTGGAGAAGAATCTTGAGAGAAGAATCTTGCAAGAAGATCAGATCAGTCAGTCCTAAGGGAAATCAACCCAGACTGTTCCCTGGAAGGTCAGATGCTGAAGCTGAAGCTCAAATACTTTGGCCACCTAATGAGAAGGGAGCACTCACTGGAGAATATCCTGATGCTAGGAAAGACAGAAGGCAAAAGAAGAAGGGGACGGCAAAAGATGAGATGGCTGGACAGTGTTACTGATGTAACTAACACGAATTTGAGCAGACTTCGAAGGATGGTGGAAGACAGGAGGGCCTGGTGTGACTTTGTCCATGGGGTTGCAACAAAAAATTATGATATTGGCTGATTTGTTTTTAATTCCCTTCCTAATAAGTCCCAGCATAGCATTGACCTTTTTTATTGCAGTTGCACACTGTCTTGACATTTTCAGTGAGTTATCTACCATGAACCCAAGATCTCTCTCTTGGTTAGTCTCCACCAGCTCACACCCCATCAACATTTACTTATAGTTAGGATTTTTGACCCCAATGTGCATTACTTTGCACTTGGACACGCTGAACCTCATTTGCCATATTGATGCCCACTCACCCAGCCTCGACAGGACCCTTTGGAGTGCCTCACAATCCTCTCTGGTTCTTACCACCCTGAATGATTTAGTGTTATCTGCAAACTTAGCCACTTCACTGCTTACTCCCAGGTCCAAATCATTAATGAACAAGTTAAAAAGCACTGGATCCAATACTGAGCCTGGCAGTACCCCACTGCTTACCACCCTCCACTGAGAAAATTGCCCATTTATACACTCAGTTTCCTATTAATTAGCCAGTTTTTGATCCAAAAGAGGACTTGTCCTTTTACCCCATGACTATTGAGCTTACTTAGGAGGCTTTGATGAGGAACTTTATCAAAAGCTTTTGGAAGTCAAGGTAAACAACATCTATTGGGTCCCCTTTGTCTACATATTTGTTCACCCTCTCAAAGGACTCTAACAGGTTAGTGAGACAAGATCTTCCCTTACGGAACCCATGTTGAGTCTTCCTCAGTAGCTTTTGTTCATCAATGTACCTACTAATTTTCTCTTTAATAATGGTTTCCACCAACTTTCCCAATACTGAAGTCAGACTGACTGGCCTGTAATTTCCCATATCTCCTCTGGAACCCTTTTTAAAGATGGAGGTGACATTTGCTACCTTCCAGACCTCAGGAATGGAGGCAGATTTAATGAAGTAGTATAACTTTAAGAAGTATTATAATCTGGATAGTAAGACATATCACATTCAAGTCAGGTAAGACAGACATTATTTTGTTATGTTTTTGCAATAGTCTATAGCAGGCCTCAGATTCAGTGGGAGCTCCCGAACCTTTCTGAGAGTTCCACCTCCTCCTTCTGAGAGTTCCACCTCCTTGTCCATTGAATATTATGTGCAGCTGCATAAAATCCTTGGATGAGCTCCACCATCTATTTTTCTACAAAATGACCCCTGGTCTATATATTATATCATACAATACATTATTGCTCTGTAGTTCACTGAAGAATGGGACCAAAACGTGATAATCATTAGAACATAAGGACATAAGAGAAGCCATGTTGGATCAGGTCAACGGCCCATCAAGTCCAACACTCTGTGTCACACAGTGGCAAAAAATTTTATATACACACATACACTGTGGCTAATAGCCACTGATGGACCTGTGCTCCATATTTTTATCTAAACCCTTCTTGAAGGTGGCTATACTTGTGGCTGCCACCATCTCCTGTGGCAGTGAATTCCACATGTTAATCACCCTTTGGGTGAAGAAGTACTTCCTTTTATCCGTTTTAACCTGTCTGCTCAGCAATTTCATCGAATGCCCACGAGTTCTTGTATTGTGAGAAAGGGAGAAAAGTACTTCTTTCTCTACTTTCTCCATCCCATGCATTATCTTGTAAACCTCTATCATGTCACCCCGCAGTCGACGTTTCTCCAAGCTAAAGAGTCCCAAGCGTTTCAACCTTTCTTCATAGGGAAAGTGCTCCAGCCCTTTAATCATTCTAGTTGCCCTTCTCTGGACTTTCTCCAATGCTATAATATCCTTTTTGAGGTGCGGCGACCAGAACTGCACACAGTACTCCAAATGAGACCGCACCATCGATTTATACAAGGGCATTACCTAGGATTTCTCATGTGACTGACATCTGTCCAAACAGTTGAAGATTCTTTATGATTAACATGACTTCTGTATGATATTATTGAATATTCTTACTTATATTTATCCTACTGGACTAGAGAAGCAGACTCTGGAAATATTCTTTGGACTTTTGATAACATATGGTGAATGCTGTTTATTAAGTGCCCATCCTTCTTGATTTTACAGATTTTTTTTAGTGATGGTCTGTGATGGACAGTAACCCAGTCTAAGAAGCTTGAGTGAAATGTTAGTCAAACTGAATTCTACAGTTAAGAATAACACTTAAGAAGGACAGTGAACAACCAAGAATTGACTGGAAAGGAAGGATAAGAGAGTGAGAACCCTATCTGGTCTAAGGAAATAGCTCCTAGTAAAGGGGTATGTGTGATCCCTGACAAGTGGGAAAGGAAGGACACTGGAACTTGTGTGAATGTTCTTGCCTTCATGCACATAAGGGTCTTGGAGACAAAGAAGCTTATGTTTATTTATCAAGGCAAAAACTGCAAAGAAATCTTTCTCCCCTGGTGTTTAAGGATCTGTCTGTACAACTAAAAAGTTATATGTTTGTGACAACCTATTGTAGTTTTTTATACAGTGTTACCTCATTCCTGTTGCTTGTTAACTCTCTGAGTCCTAAACCTGATTCCTACTTGACAATTTCCCCTCATAAGTAAATTAAAACTGTTTTGAATTTTTATTACTCATGTGCCATCTTCAAATAGATAAAAGAAGGATTTTAGTCAGTCCCTCTGATCCCTAATTTGGGTCAGCATAATTCTATATATGCTTGAACAACTGGGTGGGACAGACAGAAAAAAAAGAAGAAAGAAAAAAGGGCTGACCAGTCAAGAAGAAAATAAAGGGTTCCTGGGAGGAATCGTCATATGGTCCTTCATTGCCCTGAGAGAACAGCAACTAACTGCTGCCTTCCCATATCTTCTGCTGTTCTGCCCCCAGTGTAAGGAAACAGCATGGACTTCTGCAACAGGGTTCTTGAAAAGGATAGCTTTGTACTACTTCTGGTGCAAAATAAGCTTTATTGTAGCTTTTCTTACTACTTATGATTGCTGGAGATTCAGTTATATCCTTGACTTTGCACTAGAAAGTTACATGGAGAGCATTTCTAAGCAGGTCTACTCAGAGTCTTAAGATAATTCAATGGTGCTTATTTCCAGGAAAATGTTATTAGGACAGCAGTGCTGTCCTAAGACTACCTGTAGCAGGATTTTAGAATGTGAGTAATCTAAAGAGTTACTACTTCAGCTGAAAGTAATTAAGTTTACACTCTCAGAAAACATATTCAAAAAGCAGCTGTGTTTGTCAAACTTGATGTTAGTAAAGCTGCATTTGTCAAAGGAAAGAACATTTTCAAAACACCCCCTCCTCAGCATTAGCATGCTTTTGTTTTGAACTTGTCATTTTGATTTGCAGTAGAGCTTCTTTTAGATTTCCTGGTGGTGGAGAATTCATTAGCAGAGTCTAAACTAGGTGGGATACCTTGTCTCATAAAAACTAATTGTCTACTTAGCTTGCAATTCCCTGTCATAATCTGGTTAATTCACTTACAGTGCAATGTTAAACAGAGTTCTCTCTCTCTTGGCTTGGCTTCGCGAACGAAGATTTAAGAAGGGTGCAATAGTCCACGTCTGCTGCAGGCTCGCTGGTGGCTGACAAGACCAATGCGGGACAGGCAGGTCCGGCCACAGTGGCCGCAGGGAAAAGTCTGATTTAGGGTTGGTGCTGTAGCAGTGCGATTCTTCCTCAATCTCCTTTTGTCCTCAAGACCAGCTATGCGTGCGTTCTCAAAAGAAGAAACAGCCTGGTGGATGGTGTGCCTCCATGCTTTGCGATCTGAGGCTAGGTCAGACCACTGGTGATGGTTGATGCGACAGGTGCCAAGGGATTTCTTCAAGGAGTCCTTGTACCTCTTCTTTGGTGCCCCTCTATTTCGATGGCCGGTGGAGAGTTCGCCATACAGGGCAATCTTGGGAAGGCGGTGGTTTTCCATCCTAGAAATATGCCCTGCCCAGCGCAGCTGCGTCTTCAACAGCAGTGCCTCGATGCTGGTAACCTCCGCCCGCTTGAGAACTTCAGTGTTGGTCACAAAGTCACTCCAGTGGATGTTGAGAATGGTGCGAAGGCAGTGCTGATGAAAGCGCTCAAGGAGTCGCAGGTGATGACGGTATAAAACCCACGATTCGGAGCCGTAGATGAGGGTTGTCATCACAACCGCTTTGTAAACATTGATCTTTGTGCCTTTTTTCAGATGCTTGTTGCTCCACACTCTTTTGTGCAGTCGGCCAAAGGCACGGTTTGCCTTTGCCAGCCTGTTGTCAATCTCCTTGTCGATCTTAGCATCTGAGGAGATGATGCACCCCAGGTAGCTGAACTGCTGGACTGTCTTCAGAACTGATTCACCCACAGTGATGCAGGGAGGGTGATAATCTTCCTGGGGTGCAGGCTGGTGGAGAACTTCTGTCTTCTTCAGACTAACTTCTAGGCCGAATAGCTTGGCAGCCTCTGCAAAGCAGGACGTCGTATGCTGCAGAGCTGATACCAAGTGGGAGACAAGTGCAGCATCATCAGCAAACAGTAGCTCTCGGATGAGTTTTTCCATTGTCTTGGAGTGGGCCTTTAGTCGCCTCAGGTTGAACAGGCTGCCATCGGTGCGATAGCGGATGTAGACACCATCGTCCTCATCTAGATCTACTGCGGCTCTTTGAAGCATCATGCTAAAGAAGATCGTAAAGAGAGTTGGCGCGAGAACGCAGCCTTGCTTTACACCTGTGCCTATTGGGAAGGTCTCCGAGAGGTCGTTGCAGTGTCTGACTTGGCCTCGCTGGTCTTTGTGTAGCTGGATCATCATGCTGAGGAACCTTGGGGGACATCCTAAACGTTCCAAGATTTGCCACAGGCCTTTCCTGCTAACGGTATCGAAAGCTTTGGTAAGGTCGACAAAAGTCACATACAGAGCCTTGTTCTGTTCCCTGCATTTCTCTTGGAGCTGCCTGAGAACAAATACCATGTCGGTGGTGCTCCTGTTAGCTCTGAAGCCGCACTGACTCTCTGGGAGGAGTTCTTCTGCAATGGTGGGCACCAGTCTGTTCAGGAGTATTCTGGCAAGGATTTTGCCTGCGATGGAGAGCAGGGTTATCCCCGGGTAGTTGGAGCAGTCTGACTTTTCCCCTTTGTTCTTGTATAGGGTGATGATGATTGCATCGCGAAAGTCCTGTGGTAATTTGCCTTGTTCCCAGCAGGTGACAAGTACTTTGTGAAGTGAGCTATGTAGTACTGTGCCCCCATGCTTCCAGATCTCTGGTGGAATTCCATCAACTCCTGCTGCCTTGCCACTTTTCAGTTGCTTGATGGCTTTAACAGTATCTTCTAGAGTGGGGATCTCATCCAACTCTGTTTTCACTGGTTGAAGTGGGGTGAGGTGAATTGCTGAATCTTGAACTACGCGGTTGGCACTGAAGAGAACCTGAAAATACTCCGACCACCGGTTCAGTATGGATGCCTTGTCTGTGAGGAGCACTTGGCCGTCTGCACTATGCAAGGGACTCTGAGTCTGATATGATGGACCATATACTGCCTTCAGGGCTTCATAGAACCCTCTTAAATCACCAGTGTCTGCACACAGCTGGGTTCTCTCAGCAAGCTTGGTCCACCACTCGTTCTGAATGTCTCGAAGCTTGCGCTGGAGGTTGCTACATACAGCGCGAAAGGTTGCTTTTTTCCCAGGAGAGGAGGGCTGAGCAAGATGTGCTTGGTAGGCAGATCTCTTTTTCGCTTATCAAACAGAGTTACATTCTTCTAAATCAACTGAAGTAAATGGGCTTAAAAGAATGTAACTCTGGTTAGGATCCTCTACTAGCATCATTTTACAGCTAATATGTTTTTTTTTCCCAGCCAGTGACTAGGTGTGTTGTACACAAACTCAACAGGCCTGTCAGAGAACAAAAAAGCAACCAACCAATCAACCAACTAACAAATAAGTGCAGTGGTAGTGGTGATCTATCATTCAATGTCCCTCTTTCAGCTCCAGTAAGTTTGTTTTATTCACCTGAGACTAGCATAGTGCCTCACCCATTTCAAAAGACTGCTTTATAAATTTGCAGCAAACTGTTATTTTATAGAGCCAATTACTGGAATGATCCCTGACAAGCAGCACTCATTAAAAGAACATCATCTGGTTTAAGAAAAAGTCCCACTCATTACTGAAGCAAGTCAGACTCCTTGGAGGTTTGAACACCATTTGTTCTCCAAACACTGGCCTTGCTCTGTCCAGCTGTAAAAAGAAATCCATTCAATTTAAACATAAAGATGTTGTCATGGGCCCACAGAAATATTTGGAGGCAAGGAGGACAGAGTAGTTCTCTCATAAACAGCATTCTGTTCACTTTGCCTTGACAAAACTATTAGTTGGTAGTATCGGCTAACTGAGGATTTAGAACAAAATAGGAGTCAATAGCACCTTTAAGACCAACTTAGTTTTATTCAGAGCGTAAGCTTTCGTGTGCTCTAAGCACACTTCATCAGACGATAAATCCGGCACAGTGAATCACAGTGAATTCCTCATCTGATGAAGTGTGCTTAGAGCACACAAAAGCGTACATTCTGAATAAAACTAAGTTGGTCTTAAAGCTGCTATTGACTCCTATTTTGTTCTACTACTTCAGACCAACACGGCTGCCTACTTGGATTTATCTATATGAGGATTTAGAAGGAATGGTTCATTAATGCAGCCACACACTAAGGCTGGAAGTGGTAAACATGCTCCTGGGCTGCAAACAGTGGGTGGGCAGTGTGGAGAAATGAATTCTCTAATAAGGGGAATAAATATGGTTTATAATCATTCACAATATATGTTGTTATCTTTGTTTTGTTTATGTATGTAGGTTCTGGAAAGTGATAGCAGGGGGTTCAAAGTAACTGTTGCAAAGGGGAGGTTAAAGGGTCACTGTGAAGAATTTTCAAGCTCCGAATAGGAACTAGGAAGGATGGAATTCTATACCAGTCATAATAAGGCCTGACTAGGTATCCACAGTTGATTGAGCAGAATCTTCCTGAAAAGGTTCATAAAGGGGCTGCAGAGAGCAGATGGGAGGTAGAACATCGTCAGGGAGAAGTGAAGAAAGCTGCCAGCCATGGCCTTCCAAGAGCTGGATAAGTGAGAGTCTGACAACAAGGATTCACCATCAAGAAGAAGACTGTCGAAGGAGCAGGGGAAGCCTAAAAGAATCTGGAAGACAGATTGTGGCTGAATCTATCAGAAGATGAGGTAAGAATCTGATCAGGTCTAATCAGGTTGCCACAGGCAATGCACTCCATTGTAAGGTTCCTCCTTACAAAAAAAAAATAGTGGCATATGGAAAAATAGTCATCAACAGACTACAGTTCTTTCCCATTACATTTCCTATGTGCTAGTTGAATATTTGGGAGACCTACCTGCATCCAAAGACACTGATTTACCACCTTGGAAAGAACCAGGCCTCATTTGGGGGTAGAACTGCCTGGAGCAGAGTTCCGGAAGCTTATGAAAGGGCTTCTCCCCCCTCAGCTAGCAGTCCAGCCCTGCTTCCCCCTTGTCTGGAGCTGCTGGGCCAGGCACCACTTTGGCAGCAGTGGCAGCAGTGCAGCTGGGTAGCCAGAGCTCCCCTCTGGAGCTTCCTGGGGTGATAGGCTGCTGCAGGGCAGGGAGCAGACTCCTTCCCAGTGGTTCTGGATCTGTGACAGGGTGTGCAGCTCACCATTGGTACAGTGGGGTGCCACTCAAGGTACTTCCTTCTTGGTGGTGGTGGTGGGGCCTGTCGATGCGCTTAGAGTCCAAGAGGGTGATTCTTAGTGACGCAAGAATGAAGGTTGTACACAGTAGCTGTAAAACCACTCCAACTCCATTAACCCACACACACCATAGTGACTTTGTACATTTATACATTGTCCAGCCAATCAGCATCTTGCTGTGTCATGCTGACTGAGCTTCTGGCTGATGCAATACCTCTGGCACCCAGCCACCTGCTGTCATCTAGATGATCTAGCTTCCAGATCTAGTTTCACTTTTACAGCATGTGCTATTAACTGTCATTCCTGTCAGATACAGCGACAGGGCCATGGCCTCTCTGCTCAACAGAACCTTCTCTGTTGCTGTGCCTCTGGTGACCCCTAAGCCAGCATCACTCTCCCCACTGCTGCCGCCATCGAGACTCTGGAGTAGATGGCTGGTTGTGCCTCTCCCTCTGGCCTTGATCCTGAAGCTGCCTCTGGTTCCTTTCATCCCACCCACTATGTTCCCAAGAGTGCCTGCCAGTCCTGCCCCCCTCCTCCATGCTGCAGTGATGGCAGCAGCCAGTGATGTTCCTGGCACAGGTGGGTGGCTCAGGCTCCTCAGCCACCATACCAAGGCATGAACCAGAGGATGCTGCTGCTCTTGCTTCTTCTGGCACTGCCTTCAGTGCTGCCCAGCTGAGCTTGGGGTCTTGCCAGGATAGAGACCACACAGTAGCCATTACCATCACTGGCTAGGAGAGATGTGGCCATTTCCTCCACTGGAGGAGTGGCAATGGTGCAGAGGGAGTTGAGGTGGACTTGAGTATACCTCTGTCCCAGAGCCTGGTCCGGCCCCAGTCACCTTAGATCAGTGCATTTCTTTTAACAGCAGAAAGGTGGGGGCAGGGAGATTTAAAGTCAGGGGGGTGGGATTTAGCTGCACCCTAAACTCTGCTTTGTAGGACAGGCTTGTTAGAAATGGAAAGAAACCACCAACAGAAAGTCATAATTGGAGCTGTTCCATCTAGTTTAGTATTGTCTATGTTTTGACAGGCATCCGATCCAAGGTTTTGTCCCAATACCTGATGCCCTCTAGCTAGATATATTGGTGATTGAATCTGGGACCTTCAGCGTGCAATAGATGAGCTCTACCACTGAGCCATTGTTCCCTTCCTGTCTGGAGCTGCTAAGTCAGGCCTTGTCAACTCTTACTGGTAGCAGTTCTTCAGGGTCTTTACAACAACTGCTACCTCAGATCCATTAGCTGGAGATGTTGGGGATTTAACCCGGGATCTTCTGCATGCAAGCTGCAGTTTTACCACTGAGCCATGATAGCTCTACTTGGCCAGCAGCAGTTTAGTGTTGAATTACTGTTGGCAGACTGACTAGTCACTTGATGATGTTTGGAATAGGCATGGCAGATAGTTTGCCAGTAGCCTGTATTCCTGTTTTCTCTCTATTCCTGGTCCTAAAGAGCTAAATGAAATGCCACTACCCCCACCCCACCAGACAGCATTCTTTCATGTGCATGTGTGATGGTAAGGTATGGGTTAAACAGAAAACTGAAGACGCACAGAGCCTGCGTCAGGTGACCTGCGGGTGGGGGCCAGAGGGCTCGGAACTCAGAGTGTGAGATTGACAGCTAATGGCTGAGGGAGTAAGTTAGTGTCTGACAGAGGCTGAAGAGAGTTGGTGCCTGACAGAATCTGAGAGAGTTGGTCTTTGAGGGAGCTGGGGCAGTAGCTAAGGAGAGTCTTCATGAGAAGCAAAACTGACTGCTAGCTCTATAAAAGCAGCCAAGGGGCTGTGTGTGTGACTAAAAGGAGAGTCACTGTGAAGACCTGAACAGTCACAGACACATATATATATATGTCTCTTAAGAGCTAGAGAGGTGGTTGAGGGAATATATGTGGGTCTAAGAGTCTGAAGGGCTGGGAGTAGAGGCTCCAGTCGACTTGAGAGACTTGGCATATTACACCCAAGAGGCCAGCCTATACTAGTGGTGCAGAGTGTATTATATATAGGAACTATGAATCTGAGAGACCTAAGAAAAAGAAGATATTAGAAAGCCTGAAACAACTGAGCAACTTGTTAACTGTATGAGATTCTTTGTAGCCCATGTAAATATCTCCCATATCCCCAGTTGAAGACTTTGTGTTGAATTAAAGATCTGTGGTTTATTTTAAAGTTCTCTGGAGCCTATAATTTGGGAAAACTGTCAAAGCTGCTGTGGTCCCCTACGGATTAGAATTATACACCCATCTGAAAGCAAACCCCCCGAAGAGACTAGAACAGAGAAATCCATCATACCCACCCCTTGAGTTCTATAGTCCTGAGGTGAAAGTTTTAAAAGGAAGAACTGAGGAGAAAGAGGGGCTGGGGTAGCCATAAACAGCACACAGAAGCGATCCAGTGGGACTGTGAGGCGGGGTGCTGCTATATTTGGTTGCCAGTGTCGGGATTTCGAAGAAAAACCCCAAAATAAGTGTCATTAGGACACACAGAAAGTAGAGGGACACCTGCAGTAAAGGAATTAAAACAGTTTTTTGAAAAATTCCTGTCAGAAATGGCTCCTCCTAAAAGAACTACCATAGCGACGGGGGATGGGCAGATGCAAGAAGAAATTCCTGAGGAGAATCCTAGTCAGAGCATGGAGGCTATGAAAATGCGGTTAGAATTGGCCAGAATAGAATCAGAAAAAGAAATTCAAATGGCCAAAATTCAAGAAGAACACAGAGAAAGGGAAGCAGAAAGAGAGAGAGAAATACAAATGGCTAGGCTGGAATCAGAGAGAGAACACAGAGAAAGAGAAATACAGATGGCTAGACTAGAAGCAGAGAGAGAGGACAGAGAACGCAGAGAAAAGGAAAATGAGAGAGAACATGAGGGAAAAATGTACAGTTTGAAACTCCAGGAGAGGGACTTCCGGCAAGATGGCCGAGTAACGCAGGTGCCTGTCCAGGTGCTCTTGGATGACACTTGGGTTGCAAGCCTTAGGGAGCGACCCCCTGCTGGGTCCCTTCTAAGGAGGTGTCTGGGGACACCCCCGCAGCCAAAGGGAGCTTACAGAGGATTGAAGGGAGCAGCGGAGGCTTCTCTTTTCAACTTCTGTCTTCCCTGGGCCGAGGCTTACAACTGCTCTATAGCTCAAACTGGGCCGCCGGAGAAAGGAGCGCCTGAAACTACAGCGACTCTAAACGTTAGCCCTGAAAGACTAAGTAAAAGAGGTTTGGAGAGATTTTGTATGAAACAGCCTGGACCGGGAATAAGGGGCAAAATACCTGTGCTGAGAAGACGAGTTCCCCTCAGGGCTGAAAAGCGAAGAAGCCGAAAACAATCCAAGCGGAACGGATAGCAGCAAACCGACGAGGTGAGCGAGGAGCGGATCCCCCCCCCTTCTTACTTTTCTCTGAAGAGACGGATACGCGATAGCTTTGTTTGACTTCCTTTTATCTTTACCCTCTTATCTTGGTGAAGTGGTAATAGAGGGGAGGACGGCCAGAAGGCATGGAAATTAATTAAGACTGAGGAACGTGAAGAAGGAAGGAGGAGGTTGAAAGGAAGGAGGGGGAAGTGGTAAAGATGGACATAAATAAAAAGATGAAAAGAAATGACTGAATGAGAACTTTGGAAGTGTGGAGAGTGGAGAACGGAGAGAGAGAAAGGGAAGAGCTGGAGAGCTAGAGAGTGCAGAGGCTTGAAAGATGGCGGAGGCTGGTAGCATGTGAAGAGGGACAACGGAGGACGGAGTGGAAGAAAGGAGGGGGAGGTGGTTCTTAGTGGCTCCTGCCGCGGCTGCCTCCTCCTTGAAGAGTGGGTGATTATCCTGTTTCATTTTGAGACTCTTGACTGCCGCCTTCTTGCTTTGCGCCCACGTTTTGGAACTACTTGGGCTTTATATGGCGCCACTGAAAGCTTGATTAGAACTCATTAAAGGTGTAGAGGCTTCTGGGAAGAAGAAGGAAGAAGGAAGAAGGGAGAGAAGACTTCTGGGACTTGTAGTCCGGGACTCTAAGCAAGGGTGAAGTATCTGCTTAGACTGAACTGACGTTACTTTGTTTTATTTGTTTTTCTTGTTGCTTGACACAACGCTGAACTAATTGAATTAATTTCTCCTACCCTGGTGATTTGAATACTGATACCATGAATGTTGTTATAAATTGTTGAATGCTGAACTCATTGGGACTTGTAGTCTGGAACTTTGAGCAAAGGTGAAGCTCTCAGTTAGACGGATTTGGCTCCACTTTGTTTCTCTTGTTTTCTTTGCTGCTTATTATAATGTATTGAACTGATTGGTCTAACAACTTTGATCTAATTGATTATAACCTTGCTGTATTTTTCTGGGTTTTGAGCTCTCTGGTTAAATTGACCACCACAGTATACTGTCTGTGTTATTGATATAATTAAGTATTGAAATCCTAGCTTGACTATAGAACTCATATTAATATTGCTTGGGTTCATAAAGCTTTAGCAAATTTAAGGGAAAGCATAAAAGGGGTATTTGTGATAATACTGGAGAACATAAAGAGAGATAAAATCAGCATTTAAAATGGATCCTAAAATTAAGAAAGCACCACCAGCCCAAGCTACCCCTCCTGGCCTAGGGAAATCTGCTACTTCAGCATTGAATCAGGATGCTGTTGAAAAATTACATGCCACAATGTTGGCGGGTTTTAAGCAGAACCAGGAGGCTTTGGAAGAGATTCAGGCAGGATTAAAGGAAGATATTAGAAAAACAAATGAAAGGATGGATGAATTTCAAAGGCAAGTCCTAGCAAATGTACAACAAGCACATAAGTTGACGGCTAAGGTTGATGTGCTGGAGGAGCAGGGGAAAACTATGGCTGCTTCGATGAGAGAAGTTAAAAACACCACATCAGACTTAGAGGATAGACTGGATAAAATGGAAATGGACCAAGCGATGTATAAACTGAGATTTCAAAATGTGCAAGAAGAAAAAGGCGAAGATTTACATAAAATAATTGAAGAGATCTTGAACCCAGATGGGGAACAGGAGATGAAGGATATAGGCCTAGAAATTGATTGGATAAAAAGAATAGCAACGGCATATACAAAAAAGAACAACCTCCCAAGGGAAATTCACGTAAGATTTATGAGAGTTTCCACATGTGAGAAGATCCTGAGAACTTCAAGAGGAAATGAGATAATGTGGAAAGGAAACAAGATTAAAATCATGAAAGATATTCCCTGGAGGGTAAGACAAAGAAGAGAAGGCTACAGGAAGCTAGTGGCGTGGTTGGTTGACCAATCCATCTCCTTCAAATGGCTGATACCAGAAGGAATTTTTTTCGTGTACCAAGGTAAAAGATTCAACATAACATCCTCGGAGAAAGTGCAAGAGTTCTGGATGGAATATATTGATAATCAAGAGACTGAAACGGAAGAAGAGCAAGAAAGAGAAGAAGCTTCAAGCAGCACCTATAGGCAAAGTACAAAGAAGAAGAAAAATGGAAAAATAATGACAAGATCGCAAGCATCGAAAGAGAAAAGAGAGATATTAGATAGTAATCTAGGACAGAACAATGGATAAGAAGGGACTAAAGATAATATCAGTGAACATCAATGGCTTAAATGAACCACATAAAAGGAGTAAGATATTTCTTCAGCTCAAGAAGACCCAGTCTGACATAATATGTATTCAAGAAACACACATCAAAAAGGAAGATCAAAGATATCTACAAAATAAGAAATTGGGTACCCTCTACCATTCTTCCGATCTCAGGAGAAAAAGAGGAGTAGCTATATATGTGAAAGAATGGATTAACTCTAAGCTACTCTATTGTGATGGTTCTGGCAGAATTGTGTTGGTGGAAGTCGAAGTGGAAGGTAAAAAGATGATTATAGGAAACATCTATGCTCCCCATAACAACCAAGATAAATTCTTTGCTGAATTGTATAAGAAGTTAATTGAATTTGAAAATACAAGTTATTGTATCCTGGGAGATTTCAATGCTGTACATGACGTTCTTAAAGATAAAAAAACTGGGAAGAAAGGGGGGGGGGGAAAGGCTGCGTGGCCTACTTCCCCAAACCTTCTTTAAGATGGCAGATGAACTCAACCTGGTGGATACTTGGAGAATGAAGAATCCCCAGACGTCAGACTTTACCTTCCATTCTCAAGTGCATGATACATGGTCCAGATTGGACATGTGTTGGATGTCAATATCAGTGGCAATAGCAGTGGAACAGGCCGATATACTTCCAAAAGTTTTTGCTGACCACAACCCAATACAGATAACTCTGGGAAAGGCAACCCCCAGGACTCGTTGGACATTAAATACGCAAATCTTAAAAGATAAAGAATTTGTATTGGACTCAAAAAAAAAGATAAAAGTGTTTTTTGAACAAAATCGGGAACATGATACTCCAATCCAAATAATATGGGACGCCTTTAAAGCTTTTTTTAGAGGTTTAGCAATTTCCTACTCAGCTAAAAAAAAGAAACAAAGAACCCAAAAGTATAATGATCTATTGGACAAACTACGTAGACAAGAAAACATCCAAAAAGTAAATAATACAGAACAGATTAAAACAAGGATCCACGCTTTGCAACACCAAATAAATCTACTGCTATCAGAGGAGCTTGAGAGGAAACTAAAATGGACTAGACAAAATTACTTTGAGAACGCGAATAAAACTAGTAGATGGTTAGCCTTCAAGCTGAGAAAAGAAAGAGAAAAAAAAGTTATCAGATCATTGAAGGATGAGAACCAAATAGAAATGGTCAAAGAGGAACAATTGAAAGAAATTGTGAGGAAATTTTATCTGAAGCTATATAAGAACCAGCAAGTATCTGAGCCCCAGCAAGATGAATATTTAAAACAAGCCAAGATGAAACAAATTACAAACCAGCAACGGGAATCTCTGGAAAATCCGATAACAATGCAAGAAATTGTGGAAGCGATTCAAGGCCAGAAAAATAATAAGACTCCTGGTTTAGATGGTTTGCCGATTGAGTTTTATAAGTGTTTTGAAGAGGTGCTTTTAATACCATATAAACGTGTTTTGGAAGGAATAAGAGAGACAACTAAAATACCTGAATCATGGCTGGAGGCGTTAATTACATTAATATATAAAGGTGGGACTGAACCTACAGACATTAAAAATTACAGACCGATCTCATTGCTGAACGTGGATTACAAAATTTATGCGACCATACTAACAAACAGGCTTAAAAAGATTATCCCGAATATTATACACGAAGATCAATCTGGTTTTATTCCCGGAAGAGTAATGAGACAAAACATTAGAATATTAATGAGTGTTCTGGAATACTATAAAGAACATCCAGATAAACAACTTGCGGTAATTTCATTGGATGCAGAGAAAGCTTTCGATAATGTAAATTGGAGTTTTATTTTCAAAACCTTAACATCAATTGGCTGTGGAGAAAACTTTGTAAACTTGATCAGGTCTATTTATGCAAGCCAAAAGGCGAGAATAAATGTTAATGGCTCCCTGACGGACCCAATAAAGATTGAGCAAGGCACAAGGCAAGGCTGCCCGCTGTCCCCTATTCTCTTTGTTCTAGCATTGGAACCGTTACTGCAAATGTTCAGAGAAGATTCGGAAATCAAAGGAGTGAGAATTAAAAAGGAAATCTATAAAACGCAGGCTTTTGCTGATGACATATTAATTACGTTGGAAAATCCAAACTCCTCAATTGGAAAGTTGATGTCTGCCTTAAAACAATATGGGGAAGTAGCAGGTTTCAAAGTCAACTATCAAAAAACTAAGTTCTTAGCTAAAAATATGACGAAAGAACAAATATCTGAATTAGAAGTTGAATCAGGATTTGCCTATGAAAAAAAAATTAAATATTTAGGTATAAATTTAACAGCAGAACTGAAAACCCTGGTAAGAGATAATTATGAAAAAATATTAAAAGAAATTAAAACTGACTTAGAAAAATGGAATGAACTGCAAATCTCTTTACTGGGAAGGATTGCAACAGTCAAAATGAATATACTGCCGAGAGTGCTGTTTTTATTTCAGATGATCCCTATCATCCTCCCAAAATCCTTTTTCAAACAACTTAACAAAATAGTGGCAAAATTTGTTTGGCAAAACAAAAAACCTAGGATCAAACTGAAAGTCCTACAAGATAAGAAGGAAAGAGGTGGGTTTGCCCTACCAGAGTGGCAGATCTACCACAAAGCGTGCATCTTGACTTGGATCAAAGACTGGCTGTTATTAGAAAATAAAAGACTTTTAACTCTGGAAGGTGCGGACCTTGTTAAAGGTTGGCACTCGTATATATGGTACGAAGACCCCAAAAAAGGGAGCATCTTTTTTAGACACGAAATAAGAAAGTCTTTGTTCAAGATTTGGGCTGAAATTAAAAAACAAGTATATAGATATACTCCCAGATGGCTCTCCCCAGTGGAAGCTTCAGTGTACCCCAATCTTTTTTGTTGGGGAAACCACCTTACTTATGAATCGCTACTGGATCCCAAACACGAATTGAAAATCGAGGAAAATGTGGATATGGATTGGTGGCTTAAAATGCAAGTTAAATCAAGATATAAAAAGGACAATGAAGTAGGATTCTCCAAAAAGTTAAATGAATTTGATTGCATTATACTAGGAACTGACCGGAAGCTTACTTCAAAAATATATAACTGGTTACTCGATTTGAAAATGCAAGACGAAAATGTGAAGGAAAATTGGATTAAATGGTTACAGGATTTTGGTTATACCATCGAATTAAGCGAATGGGAGAAAATATGGAAAGAGAATTTAAGATTGACAAAATCTGCCCAGCTAAAAGAAAATCTATATAAGATGGCTCATCGATGGTATTTTACCCCAGAAAGGCTTTCCAAAGCCTTCCCAAATGTATCGGATAAATGCTGGAAGTGTGGTAAAGTAAAAGGTTCTTTGTTCCATATATGGTGGAAATGTGACCTTGCAAAAAAATACTGGGTGCAAGTTTCCCTTTGGTGTAAAAAGATGTTAAAGATTAATATCCCGCATGTGCCAGAATTGTACCTTTTGAACATATGTAAAATCCCTATATCTAAAACAGCGAAAAAGTTATTGTTTTATATTATTACAATAGCGAGGACCTTATTTGCTAAATATTGGAAAACGTCTCAGATACCATCCAAAAGAGAGTTTATGTTAAATCTTTTAAATGCTGCAGAAATGGATATGTTAACATGTAGATTGAATGACGGGAACATGGAAGAGTGTGAGAAAACGTGGTATCCAATGTATGAATGGGCAAAAAAATTGGGATTTGAATGGTCTTGAATAGAGATATTAATATTACAAATATTTAGTTTCTTGTATATTCGCTCCAGAAGATAAAATGTATATAGGATTATGAATAACATATTTTTTGTTGTTGTTATTGTTGTAAATGCTGAAAAAAAAAAAAAAGAAACTCCAGGAGATTCAGGCGAGGCCAGAGTTTCAACGTGACACTAGAAGTGAAAGGCGCCTCACAGTAGAACAAAAGAAATTCCCCAAGTACCAAAAAGGGGATGATGTAGAAGCTTTTTTATTTAATTTTGAAAGGACCTGTAAGGATTTAAAAGTTGCTGATGAGGACAGAATGATTTATTTGAGACCTCAGATTTGTGGAGAGTTGAGTGAAATATACTCTGAACTGAGGGATGAGGAGACCTCTGACTAGCAATTATACAAGGAAAGAGTCAGAGTCCACTTTGGCTTAACAGCAGAGCAAAGTAGGAAAAAAATCAGAGAAATCAGAAGAAAGCCTGGAGAAACATACTCCCAACTAGGTTGTCGGTTAGACAGAGCCCTTAACAGATGGGTAGAAGGGAGTAAAGTTTCCACATTAGAAGACTTGAAAAACTTAGTAGGCTTGGAACAGTTCTATAACCAAGTCCCCTCTCAGTATAGGTGGGTTCTGAGAGATAAGAAATTGAAAACAGTAGAAGAAGCAGCAGTGATTCTAGATGAGATTGAATCAGATCTAGGGAGATCAATGTGCACTGCTCCAAATAAAAAACCCCGAGTCTCGAACTCTCCAGAAAAGTCTGGGGCAGGTAACAACAACCCTGCAAAGCGGTACAGTCCACCTCCATACAGAAAGACTCAGGCTGCTTGTTTCCAATGCGGAGAAATAGGGCATTATGCTAGATCTTGCCCAAGAAATGAAAAAGGGAAAAGGACACCACCAGCTAAGACAGTTAAAGTGGTGCAGTGTCAAAAGCAAGAAGTAGATACAAACCCCTCACTTCCAGAGAACACACCACCAGAAAGACCCACCAGTGTTCTAAAAGTATGGAAGGTGCAGGAAGGCTTGAGTGAGGAGTATACTGAGACTGTGACAGTGAATGACTGTGAATGACCAAGAAGTCAAGGCTTATAGAGACACAGGAGCACAAGTTTCCTTGATACAGCAAAGCTTAGTACAAAGTCGTCAGTATTTGCCTGGAAAATCCTACACCATAAAAGGCATTAGAGGACCTGCATTTGAAGTGGCCCTAGCAGAAGTTCCTATCAAGTACAGATGGGTTGTGAACTGGCAGAGACTGACCAAGACAGAGATCTTGGGGTCGTGGTAGATAACTCACTGAAAATGTCAAGACAGTGTGTGATTGCAATAAAAAAGGCCAACGTCATGCTGGGAATTATTAGGAAGGGAACTGAAAACAAATCAGCCAGTATCATAATGCCCCTGTATAAATCGATGGTGTGGTGTCATCCTCAAAAAGGATATTATAGCACTGGAAAAAGTGCAGAAAAGGACAATTAGAATGATTAAAGGTTTGGAACACTTTCCCTATGAAGAAAGGTTAAAACGCTTGGGGCTCTTTAGCTTGAAAAAACATTGACTGCGGGGTGACATGATAGAGGTTTACATGCGATGGAGAAAGTAGAGAAAGAAGTCCTTTTCTCCCTTTCTCACAATACAAGAACTCATGGGCATTCAATTAAATTGCTGAGTAGTCAGGTTAAAATGGATAAAAGGAAGTACTTCCTCACCCAAAGGGTGATTAACATGTGGAATTCACTGCTACAGGAGGTGGTGGCAGCTGCAAGCATAGCCAGCTTCAAGAGGGGATTGCATAAAAATATGAAGCAGAGGTCCATCAGTGGCTATTAGCCACAGTATATATATAATTTTTTTGGCCACTGTGTGACACAGAGTGTTGGACTGGATGGGCCATTGGCCTGATCCAACATGGCTTCTCTTATGTTCTTATGTCCAGCCTAGCTCACATCTGCAGAAGAATAAGACGATAGTAAGAACAGCCCAAGTTTAGAGTATAAAGGGAATTTTTTTGCAAATAGAAAACTATCATTTGTTCATGGTTAGGGTGTTGGACATGGATCTGGGAGACCCAGGTTCATGCGTCCAATCTGCCATGAAAGCTTGCTGGATGACGGTGGGCAAGTCATGTATACTGTCAACCTAACCTCCCACACAGGATTGTTGTAAGGATAAAATGGAGAAAAGTATAAGCCATTTGGGTCTCCACTGTGGAGAACAGTGGGATGTAAATAAAATGAATAAATTATTAGTCTGCAGTAAAACAACAGTAAAAGAGCTTTCAAGTGGGAAACAGAGAAAGGGAGATGGAGAGTTTGTCAATGCATTATGTGATTTGTGGATGTTAGCCTGAAGTGGTGTATGTTATATCTGTATTAATTTTAAATTTAAAAGTGCAGTGATGGTTTTGGAACATCATAACTTACAAGCACCTAGGACAAAGGACACCAAGACAGTTTGTTTTCCTGCAGAGGGTCTTGAGGCTGACTCATGGAGGACTAGTCTATCAATATCTACTAGCCATGGTGACTAAAGGGAAACCCCATGTTCAGACAGACTGAAGCTTTAATTTAGTGTTTAGGGAAAACTAAAAAGGTTAAGATAGTCCCCTGTGCAAGCATCAGTTATTTCCAGCTCTGGGGTATCACAACAATTTCACAGCAGACTTTTTAATGGGGTGGTTGAGAAAAGTAGCCATGCATGTGCCTTTTTTTAAAAGTCATTTGCACTCTTTAAAAGAACTAAAGTTTGAATCCAGAGCCCTGTATCAGCTTTGTTCTGTGTGTATTTGGGGGTCTTATTCAAATAATCAGGCAAGGTATATCTCACCTGTGATTAGGGTTTAATTTAGCAAGAGATGACTTTTTCTGACTTCAAAGTGAAGACTTAAAGCTAGCATGTGCAATGTTGCCAAAAAATGCCTTTGTTCTGAGTACCCATCTCATCAGATGTTGATATATTATCATCCAGTTTTATTGTTAATTGTAGAGTTGTTGACTTTATAATACATGTTTGTTATATTTAAGCCATTTAACATCATGATTGGGGGTTTTTTTGTGCTTTTGTAAGCCAAAATGCCCTCAAAATGAGGTTGGGGAATTGTCAGGTGGGCACCTGGCTTAGTCAGGATCTTTTTACCTGTGTATATAGGATTCCACGTCCAGAAAGTAATGCTTAAGAATATTAGGGACTTTAATTAAGTAAAACAATTAAAATTTATTAAGGAAAATATAGGCTTCCATACAAGATAAAATACTCATAAAATCATACACACAGTCCTAAGAAAAATAGAGGGATAGGAGAACACATGGGTAGACAAACAGGGTGATATTTACCCATCGTAGTCTTCAAGGAAGGCTCCAATGGCGATGAGCGAGGAAGTGGGAGAAGGGACCTGAAACTGATCAGGAATCGGGGATGGACCTATGCAGCGGAATTGGGATACTGATAGAAGCACACCTGTGGGTAGCTAGTTCACAGATTATAAGGACTCTCTTGAGCCCTTAGGGGATGGGAGATACGAGGGAGGAGGAAGGTGGTCAGCTGATGCATGACCTCCCAAAAAGGGGAGGTTTCGCAGTGACCATAAGGGCTGGACTACTGCGACAACCAATAGAAAGTTCATTGGTGGCACCTAATTGGGTGCTTGCTCTTGACCAATGGACTGGCTTGGATCCTGGATACCTGAGTGAACTTTCAGGTTGAAATGGACCAGGGGGAGGCTCCAAAATGACAGTTGGTGAGAAGAATAGAGGAGATTACTGGGTGGGGAGATACATAAGACTATTAGACTTATCAAAAAGGGTGACAATAGAGGGCCAAATCATGGCCTAGATAACACCCGGTTTATACAAAGAAACTTGGCTCTGGTTGAAGATGGTCTTCCTCTTCTTCTGTCTTTTCCTTGGTACTAGTCTTTGTCTTGAGTTTCGTTAGACAAAGAAAGTGGTGGCTGGATGATTAGCCACTCCTGGGGTGGGTAGATTGCTTGCAGACACAGGTGACATCTGGTGAGTACGTGAGCCGCCCGCTTTGCTGGAATGGAATCAAGCCTGGAAGGAAGATGGCTGCATGTGGTGTTAGCCCTCCATGGTGGATTCCATGGTCAGAGCTTCAAAACCATTCACCTGGATAGCTCTGGGTGGCACAGTCTCTTCCGCTCCATGGCTGGGATGGCGATCATACAGAACGACGGGAAGCCATCCGTTCTCCTGGTGGGCATTCTTGTACCGGTCTTGAGTGCCTTCATAGTGTTATGGCTGCTAGTACTGCATAAGTCCCTTTCGTCCCTGGATAGGTTTACCCACACTCTCTGGCCAGACGTGTGTGAGTCACTTCTCCAGGTGCTCTGGCAACCAAGTTGGTGATTACGATGTTCTGTAAGGGGGGTTTTCCTCACACTTTTGAAGCAATTTTCTCCAGGTAGGCTTGCCAGCTTTGAGATGGGAAATTCTTGAGATTTTTTGGGGGGTGGAGCTTGAGTGGTGGGCATTGCCTTCTGATGTCAGGGGGTGTGTATATGCAAATGAGTTATGCTAAGGAGCTCTGGCACAACTTTTTCTACAAAATGACCCCTGGAAAGAACTAGGTCTAAACAGTGTAGTTCTATGTCAATATGCTGCTAGGCTTCCCAACTGACTAACATGCTCTTTATTTTCCCTCTTGTATTCATTCAAGGATAGAAAGATATTCCTCTGCTCTCATCAATCCATTTCCTTGCAAGCTGTCAGCATCACCCTAGAACAATTGAATGTGGTGTGTAGCTGTGCGGGTTTGATGTATATATATCAGTTTGAAGCACTGTAGTGATATGAGTTCATCCTCCTGTAGAGAGATCCAAATTATGATGCAGTTTCAGCAAGTTTATAGTCATTGTTCATGCTGGGCCAGAGATGGACCGAGGAACTAAGTACACAAAACAGAGCAGCACTTTCAGTTCTGCACACTGCACTGAATGTTTCTGAGTTCCACATACCATAGGGGGTCTTTCTGCACAATCATTCAATGTGCTGCCACAACACTTAACATCTCATGGAATTTCTCTGCGAGTCTCTTTTCAGTGGCAATAGCACAATACTGTATCTGTAGGCAACACAGATGGGGGTGGGGAGCCCTGTGTTGCAGGATACCTGTGCTATTGTAAAATCCTTTTTGTAATGTCTTAATTGTACATGATGTTCACAGAAAACCATTAGAAAAAAAATAAAGGTCTCTGTCTCAAGGATGTTACAATCCAAATATAGGTTAAGTCTGCTCTCCAGTACAAGAAAGGAAGAGTCATCTGAAATTTTATTTAGTGTTGCTTTTCGAAAAGCCACAGTAACATTTTATAAAACAATAATGTATTGCTGTGAGGGTGGGACTTAGCTTTGCTGCTCTTTCCATATTAACAGAAGTGAAACCTTGATCTGGCAACCCCTGGGGATCTTATCTCTATAACTGGGAACTCTGTTGTGATTCCAGGAGATCTCCAGTTCCCACTCAGAGACTAGCAACCCTGGAACGAGAGAAGGAAGCAGGAAAAAGGGAGAGACTATGAAGGCATTCAGGAAAGGGAACGATGAAATCATGGGGGAGTGGGAAAGTGCTTGCAGGTTTCCACTTTTATTTAGGGATAGGCACCAATGGCTGATGAACTTAAGTTCATCACAAATTTTGGCTGGTTTGTGGTTCATGAAATAGTGTTCATACACAGAAGAACTGCTACAAACTTCCATGCATCTAGATGGTTTGAGAAGAGCTCTTCTTGAAAAACAGCTGCTCAGACCCCTTTAAACCTTTTCTTTCTGTTCCCCCTGAAAAATCATTGGGAGCAGAAAGCAGAGGTTTAAACTTTATATGGCTCATAAACCAATACAAACTAGTTCAGTTTCCAAACTGGTGTACTGGTTTGTGGCTTGGTTCATGGCTGAAATGCAGTTCATTCCCATTCTGATTTGTATTTTTTAAAAGAAGCAGTTGCTGTCTGAATATCCTATTTGTTTGTGAGCAGAGGAATGAGGGGCAGTGACTGTATTCCACATCATATTATGACTTATTTTATAACTGTTTTTGAGAAGTGTTGGTCATACGGTTTTGTGATGCAAGTAAGCATGCTTGCCATGGTTTCCTATTCGGACTATTAGTTCCAGTTTCCTGTTCAGAATATTGTTTCCTGTTCAGATTTGTGTCCATGTGTTTTGCTTACTGGAATCTGCCACACAGCTCAGATAAAATGGAGGTTTGGTTCAAACTTCTTACACTATGAACATTCCACAAATGAGTGAGATTTTAGAAAATGTGTAGTGGGCACATTATAAATATTTCTAAAATCAAACACCAGGTAGAGAAAATGGATATATAATGCTAGAACTTATAGACTTCCAAAGAAGTTGATGCTGTTGGAATATGCAAGGTCTATCATGCCGAGATAAAGAAAATGACAAGAACATCCTACAGGAGGCAGCAGAGGGGACTAGTCAGCATAGTCAAATTAGGGACTTCCTACTATTTTCAAATAGTCTCCTTCCTTCCTCCTGATTGGCTCAATTAGGGTTTACCTCTATTCCTGCTGAGAACTGTTCATTACTGACTCCTTCCTAACTAGTTAGGCAGTCTTCATTTTCTTCTCTTTCCTACAAAGCTTGTTTTCATCTTAATAAACTGACTTAATTCTTTGAACAAATTGTGCTCTCTTTACTGCATATCTACACTCTGGCAACAGTTGGAAGCACATTTAGGAGAGACAAAAGGAACTGCTACATCACTAAAAGGGTGATTGGCTTGTGGAATTTGCTGCTGCAGGTGAGCTGACTGCTTTTTTAGCTGCTTTTGAAGACAATTAGACAAAAACATGGAGAACAGACCCATATATGGCTTTTAAATGGAACCTTCATGTTCTGAATAGTGCAGGAGACTATAACAGGGGTGGTTTGAATCCTGTTGGCCACTTCTTAAATGCAGTGTAAATGAATGTGTTAAAAAAAAGAAAAGGTAGTCCCCTGTGCAAGCACCAGTCGTTTCCGACTCTGGGGTGACGTTGCTTTCACGTTTTCACAGCAGACTTTTTTTACGGGGTGGTTTGCCATTGCCTTCCCCAGTCATCTACACTTTCTCCCCAGCAAGCTGGGTACTCATTTTACCGACCTCAGAAGGATGGATGGCTGAGTCGACCTGGAGCCAGCTGCCTGAACCCAGCTTCCCCCAGGATCGAACTCAGGTCGTGAGCAGAGAGTTTGACTGCAGTACTGCAGCTTTACCACTCTGCACCACGGGGCTCCTAAATGAATGTGAGCTATGTTCAAAGAAGAATTTTCTAGATTGATGCACTGAAGATTTTTCTAGATTGATGCACTGAATATGTATTGAACCCATGGATTTAAGCTTATCCAGACTGGTCCTTATTGAGCTTCCATATAGGCACAACTGTGTCAAGATTACAGTACTATAATTTCTGTCTTTAACATGTTCACTGCAAGTGATTAGTGTTAGTTAGTGGAATCTTTTTTACCACACACAAACAGATTAAGGAAGAAACAGATTGAGGAAACTGCATCCCAAAGAGACAATCTTAATTATTGTATTTCAACCCCTTTTTAGCAAGCACAAAGCATCAACATGACTTTATTTTCCCAGGTCAGTAAGGCTGATTACATTAACTTTGTAGTACTAGAGAAAATTGTCTTTTCTTGAATTTGTATTTATCTGTTTTCCTTTTTAAACTTACCAAATAGCACAATGTCCAGGAGAATATTTTTGACAAATTCATTAATTTAGTTGGCACCAATTTTGCTTAGGAAGTTGGCTTATGTTGTCTTGTGTTTTTTAAGCACCAAACATGCCTCTGATCAATTACATAGCAGATTATCAAATGTTTTATAACTATTTTGGTTATCTTGTAAATAATATATATTTTTGAAGGTATACACAGAAGTGTGCAAAATTGTTTTTTGGCAAGCTGATCCAGCAAATACAATAAATATACAAATAGGTTCCACATGCAGACCTGCCAGGGCAGAGTAGTGCATACTCTTTTCCCTTGATTTGGCATTAAATGCCACGTGGTCTCGGATGAGAAAGGATATCAGATCTGAAGACTCAGACTATAAAGTTAACTATAATCCACTTTGGGGGTTTACAGAAAGCAGAAAATAAAAAAATTAAACATTTATTTGTTTATGTAATTTATACTCTGCCTTTCTACCCAGTGGGGACCCAAAGTTGTCTTCTACTCCATGTTATCCTCACAACAGCCTTGGAAGGTAGATTAGACGGAGTGCATGTGATTGGCTCAAGGTCACCCAGCAAGCTTCTATATCAGAGTGGGGATTTGGAGATGCCCCAC
The DNA here is from genome assembly GCF_032191835.1 of Heteronotia binoei. NCBI lineage: Eukaryota > Metazoa > Chordata > Lepidosauria > Squamata > Gekkonidae > Heteronotia > Heteronotia binoei. Next base: position 133,405,360 of record NC_083224.1, on the reverse strand, counting down.
TGTGTTGCTTTATGTCCAAGTAGGTGTGTATCTCCCTCGCACATGGATTTCAAACTTCTTATATGAGCCATCAGCAAAACTGCATGGGGATCAGTGGGGAGAGCTAACTCACCCTCCCGAATACTTTGGCCTGAATTCATAACATTGAAACTGTTAAATGGAATTCTAGCAGCTTGTACAGTTTCACCCTAAGATTGTACAGTTAAGACTCTAAGAACCAGAGTTGCATCTTGGTGCTTTTTTCATCTTCCTCAACCTATGATCAGCATCCAGAGGCTTCTGTAAGCCCTCACAGTGCCAGTTTGTTACAGGTCTGGTAAAGGTTAAGGGACATCTTAATTGAATCACATAGCATTAGAGAGGGTTCTGGTCTGCATTCCTGGGCACGATTTGAAGCTATGAAAGTAGAAATGTATGACTAAGACCTCACGCTAGCTTCCTTTGGCCCAATAATGCTGACTGTGTTCCTGGTTTGTTAGTTTCTTTTACACTGTTTATATGCCATTTATATGCTATATCGGCCATTTTTATACCACTGATGCAAAAACAAGCAAAAATTTTAACAGTTATAATTTGGTCAGTTTTTGTTAATATGGTTGGGAGGACTGAAACACTGTGCTTATGAGATCTGGTAATATCTCTAGAGAACACAGCAGCTCCTGTTGCTCTTTTAGCTATCTGAGTGAAATTTTTGGTTTGCCAAACCTCACACTTAAAAAAGACTGACAGACTTGCAGACATGAAGAAGCAGCTTGAGGAGTTGTCGTTCCAGAGCTTGTGCTCTGGTATTGAACTTGCCTGTTGGTGTACACTAAGCAAGGGCAATTTAAAAACAAACAAAAAAGAACATGCATCTATTGATCTGATTCTGTCTATTGTTCAAAGTGCAGTTTGTTTCCTTCTCTGTGAACACAGCTCAGAAGTCTGGCCTTAGACTGAACTAGAGACGGAATGGATTGATTTCCTATTTGTATCCAAACATAGCACTGTTGGGTGTATTATATTATTTAGGAGCACTTGTTAAATGTTTAATGGAATTCTGAAGGGGAAAAAAACTCTTGCCTGCCTGCAATGTAAACAATGGTTCAGTTGGGTTGGAGGAGATCACATCTTGATTAAATAAAATGTCAAAATTATTGATATCAGTGCTTCTGTATTCTGAGGAGAAAACATTGCTAGAACTCAGAAAACCAGTTAACTTTCTTTTAATTAATTATGGAAAATCACAATAGATCAGAACATGCAGTTCATCTCTTGAGTCTAGAAGTTAAAAATCTAACCACAGTTGAAATTATTATAGCATTTTCTGAAATAAAAGACTAGTTCTTTCCCCTCAAGTATGCCATCAAAAATAACTTTTAAGATAACATTTTAAGGGGATCATCTGATATCTGGGGTTGTCTTCTTTACAAGCAAATACAATATTAAGAATCAAATTAACCAGCTCAATAAGCTCAACAATGAAGCAACTCAAAAGCACAGAGTACTAGAATATCCTGATTTATCTAATTAATGTAAGCAGCAGCCAAAGATATAAATAGATAAAATTTTGTAAAACAGCAGATAAAAAACTGCATCCTATGATATTAGTTACATCCATTTGAACAATATACATTTAATAATGCTAAAGTATTTTATTTTACATTCTGTTTGTATATCTAATTTTTTCTATTTTTAGTTACCCACATACTTATTTGTAACAGTCACACTGCAAGGGACCAGGGAGGGCCTCTACAGACTGCCGCCACTCTGGTACAAGTCTGTCTGGTCAGCTCTGTGATAGCTATGGCTAACCCAAGGTCATTTCAGCAGCTGTAAGTGGAGGAGTGGGGAATCAAACCTGGTTCTCCCAGATAAGAGTCTGCACACTTAGCCACTACACCAAACTGAAACTTGGCAGGTGTTTTGGGGAGAGGCCCAGGGTATGCTGCTGAAAATTTGGTGCATCTACCTCAAAAAACAGCGCCCCCAAAGCCCCAGGTACTCACTGATCAATTCTTCTTTATACCCTATGGGAATCAGTCTCCATGGGGTATAATGGAGTGCCCAGCAGAAATTTCCCTCCCCCCCTACTTTCTGCTAACTCTGAAATTTGGGAGGGCCTCCAAACCAGGGGCTTCCATGCCCCCAACTGGGGATTGGCAACCCTAGTATTTATTTACCCCCATTGTTAGCTTCTCCACTTGCCAAAGGCATGAATCCTGTCGTGGTGGCAAATCTCACCATCCTGATTGGTTGGGGCTCAGTGGGACTGTGGGGTATCAGCCTTTGGCCCGCCAAACTATCTATCAAGAGTACTTGCATGCCATTGGCTGAGTCTGCTCCTCTCTCCCGCCCGAGTGGCTGTTGCTAGCCAGCAAAGCTGATTCTGTCAGTAAAATGCAATCAATCTTAGTTCTGGCAGTTACTGTGGAAACACATCATTGTCCCATCACATGTCGGTCACCATCTCTGGCCTCCCATTGACTGACTCCCCTTCTAAATTCTAACCCCCATACAAAAAGCCACTATTTGGGGGCTGCAAATCAATATGGGAAAATATTTTTTTTATTTATTAATCTAAAACATTGTCAGGCTGCCTTTCTATTTGATCAGAGTCCACAAGGTGGTGACGGTAAAAAAAAACCACCATTAAAATCATTTGAGCAATTAAAATACATTTAGAATAATAAAATAATTCAATCAAAACACATAAACAACACCAGAAGGAAGGCCAGTATTAGTTGTAGTCCAAAATGCTACTACATTTATAAAACCATTCTGAACCCTAAATTTCTATGGGATTTTAAAATTTAAATAAACAGAAGAATCTGCTGTTATAGCGAGCACCCATTAAAGCCAACTGCAATTTACTGTTCCCAGTGGAAATCACAGTTCTAAAGAAATGCTGTAAGATCAAATGACAAATGTGAAATTCATCCCAGCCATCCCCTTGCATAAATCCACTTGTCTTCAGCACTGCTATATGATTTCCCACTGGTGCTGGTCCAATAACGAAATTAGTAATATTTCAAGACCCAGTGAGATGTACTCTAAATACGTATTCCATTCATGAACACTGAAAAGGCTTGGAAGTGTTACTGAGAGCAATGACTTGTGAATTTTGTTTCAAGGCACACACAAAAAAATTACATTATATGCAGCCATAGATGGGTACTTATAATCCAGTGAAGGTAAGCAGAACTATTTTGTCATTTCCAGATTGTTTTTGCAACTCAGTGCTTATTATAACGGAACCTGCAGTTCTCTTTCATCTTAGCAGATGCACTGAAGTAGGTTTACTACCTGCCATTCTCTGATAAGAGCCCTCCTCTCTTTCCAAGCTCACATTTGAATCCTTGTAAAATTCACTGTATGCAGTCATGGCAAAGATAAAGTACAGAATAAAAAAGCAATGGCTTCCTGCAATATGATTTCTGTTAACTGTATTGCAAACATACAGACAGGAAGATATAGATATACTGAACTAGCTGGGGTAACTTGGCAGCATTTGGGAATAATTTGTAAATGTACCTCTTGTAACAAAGTGGTAATCAATACCGTTGCCATATTACTTGGGAAAAGGGAATATAATGCACTCCAAGGATGACTTATAGTTAACTGAATTACACACATTCTTTGGCATGAAGTTGTGAGCATTCTTTGTCAGGTTACAAAGGAAATACAGTGCTCCAAATATTCATCATAATTTCTTTATTTGTAGAAGTGTACTGCACATCTATTAAAATACACAAGCCTTATGAACTGGAGAGGGGGAGAGAGAGAAGGAGGAGGAATCAGAAATACAGGAGCTTCTTATTTAGCTGTGGCTAAAGAGAAATTCAGGATTAAAGCCTACACAATATTAAACCTAAAATCAGGAAAAGAAAGTTTAACTATTGTGTAGGCTTCCTTCTAACTGTATTTTCAATGGTTTTCCAAGAGAAAGTTTTTCAGGGTTAAGTAAGGGAAGAGGCTTGAAAAATAAAATGAGAGGCATAAGAAACCTTAGGAAAACAGGCAGGCAACAGACAACAGAAAAGAAAGACCACTGACTAAGAGGTGGAATATTTTATGAATGGAGAAACAAAAGAAAACAAAACCAAGGACAACTGACAAGAACTTGGTTAGTTAAGAGAGATGTAAGTCTGCTTAATACTGTATTGTCAGAAGTGAACACAAGGATAATAGTGAAATGCTATTTGACAATCATTGTTCTGGTTTTGGTTTGTATTATGTACCAGAAGGTAAGGGAGCAACAGTGCAGCAAGTTGCAAAAAGACTGTCAAAGAAGCTAGACATGGGATGTCTAGATGTTATTGATTCCCACGAAGAGCAGAACTAGTTTGCTTCATATATAATCATTAAAACGAAAGAAAAACTGTAAAGTATGCAAATAAGTTATGTGATCAACTTAATGGGACATGATAGGTTAAGATGAATTGTAGGGTGGGGGGAATTCAACAGTCCTAAGAACCAACCAAAATCCTGAAACCTGAACTATTGTTCTGTACATCTGCATACACTAGTGGCATTTATAAAAGCTAATCCTTACACCTTTGTTAAAGACAAAAGAGACATATTTTATTAGAGACTGTACATGGCAAATAGAGACCATTGGCAGTGCTGGCCCAAGGGCACATGGTGCCCAAGGCAGGCGCCCCATGCCACCACCACTCTCGCAGCACTGCAATGCAGTGCTGTGCTCTGTTGCACCCCCCAGGGTGGCACAGTGCAGCACCTGCCTGCCCCCTCCTTTCCTTCCCATTGCCTCGCACACATGATCAGAGCATGCTACCACCACCGCCCATCCCTCCTTTCCCTTCCCATTTCTTCTCCTTCTCCCTCACATGATAATAGTGATGCCCCTGTATATACATAATGCCCCTGTATAAATCGATGGTGCGGTCTCATTTGGAGTACTGTGTGCAGTTCTGGTCGCCGCACCTCAAAAAGGATATTATAGCATTGGAGAAAGTCCAGAGAAGGGCAACTAGAATGATTAAAGGGCTGGAGCATTTTCCCTATGAAGAAAAGTTGAAACGCTTGGGACTCTTTAGCTTGGAGAAACGTCGACTGCGGGGTGACATGATAGAGGTTTACAAGATAATGCATGGGATGGAGAAAATAGAGAAAGAAGTACTTTTCTCCCTTTCTCACAATACAAGAACTCGTGGGCATTCGATGAAATTGCTGAGCAGACAGGTTAAAACGGATAAAAGGAAGTACTTCTTCACCCAAAGGGTGATTAACATGTGGAATTCACTGCCACAGGAGGTGGTGGCGGCCACAAGTATAGCCACCTTCAAGAAGGGTTTAGATAAATATATGGAGCACAGGTCCATCAGTGGCTATTAGCCACAGTGTATGTGTGTATATAAATTTTTTTGCCACTGTGTGACACAGAGTGTTGGACTTGATGGGCCGTTGGCCTGATCCAACATGGTTTCTCTTATGTTCTTATGTTCTTAATAGTGTGCCACACCTGGGCCATACCAGCCACAACACGGAATGCATCTTATCTTTCAGAGAATGCATGCCTTCTCCAAAAGATACAATGCATGCTGCATCACGGCTGGAACGGCCCAGGCGTGGCACATTATGATTATGCGGGGGGAGGCGAAGGGACAGGAAGGGAAGGGAAGGGAAAGGAGGAGCACTTGCCTGGGGCACTGGGAGGGGGGAGCCCAATTCAGTGCCCCCACCCTCCTGGTGCCCTAGGCAACCACCTATTTTGCCTAGTGGGCGAGGTGGCCTTGACCATTGGTGTATATGGGGATAATGGCTAGTTAGGCTTTACATACAGTCTATGATTCTCATTGACGCAAACATCAGTCTTTGATATAAGGATGCATTCAAACATTGTATAGTAATGAGGTGATTCATATTCTTGTGGAGTCCAAGAGAACTGAAAAGTGAAATTAAGTTTTTCAATGGCCTTTCCCCTCGATTAGGCTAAAAGAGTTGCATGCTCTGAATCACCTATGTGGTTCTAATTCTCAAGCAGGCTAGTACTCTGCTGAGCAAATATGAGGAAGAAATGCTTTTGTACTCTTTCACTGAGGGCCTCTCTCTTTCAAACACACGTTTCCAAATGTATTTGAAAGCACATGTGTATCTGAAAAGGGGCCTGTAGAAATGAAGAGAAGTTGTAGGTACGGAAAGGTTTAAAGTGCTCCCCTTCACCGCCTTAGTTTTTTCTCTATAAGCCTGCTTTTCCCTCAGAAAAAGCTTTGTTATACACACATGTATGTAGCATGTAGTGTTGATCTGAGATACAGTGGGAGGATTTCACAGTGCTTCTCACTTCCCTAATATGGCCTGACTTATGTGCTCCAATATTTTAAAATCTAAAATATTACACAGTTGCATTCACAAGAACACTGTATACATCACCATGCATTTTAAAGGCCAATAATTCAATAATACAATACAAATTCAATAATAAATTGGGTTTATAAAGTATAAGAAATAAAAGAATGAAAACTGAAATATGAAAGAGAGCAAAGTTCTTGTTTCAGTTGAGTTTTCAATTTAGATATTACTTTCAGTAAAGTTGTGTTCACAGAAAGGAGATGCATAGAAAAGAGCATTAAGTCAAGTTACTGAGGAAAACTGTAAAATGGAACAAGTCCACCCATAAATAGTACCATTCAGAATTAAGTATTAAAGAGAATTTAAGTATTACAGAGAATTATGGGGATGGTTCTTATAGATACCTGCTACAATATGATAGTTTTAAAGAGTCATCTTGTATTGCAAAAATGAATGTGTCAGTCTTCTCTGGAGAGCTGTAGCTCACAGAGATAAAATATTAGCACCCCATGTCAGATCTGAGGCTTTTCATGTTTGTGGCTAAAATAAGTATGAAATCATCTCAGAAAGCCAATTAATTTTCTTAAATTGTGTTCCTTTTTGTGGAGTCAACCCATCCTCTTTACGCATCCCTCTGTATTCCTTAGCTATTGGGAAATAACAAATGTTCTTGGAATCCTTTCAGTGAAACACCAATATATTTATGTTGAACATAAAGCCCTGGGACTGAAGCATTATTACAATGGAAGCAGAGTAACCAGCTCTAAATGCAATTGTCTGTGAAGCAGAAATATATTTGGTTCTAGGCTTATATCCAATGATCTTTATATGCTGAATGTGATGCTGTTATCACATCTATTGGAATTTGCTCTCAGCTAAAAAACAAAAGAAAAGCTTTTTTAAAAACACATGGGAATTATAGAGGTTGCTAGACAACAGAAGACTAAAGTTTATTTGAAGGAATGACGTTTTATGGAAGGAAGTGAACTTTAAACAAAATACCCCCTTAGTAGGGCACTATGAATTAGAGTGAATTCTGTCTGCCTCCTTCACATGCTGGACATAAAGCACATGAGCTTTTTTAACAATAAGAGAGAAAGAAGAATTGCAATGAACAATGTGTTCAATCCAAAAGTTGTTTTCTACCGATGGAAGGCATTTCCACTAGTGAATGGAACTTTCTAACCCAAGGGTCTCAAACTAATTTATGAGGACCAGATCTTACATAAATGAGGCCATGTCGAGCCAGGACATGTGTGTCACAAAATGTAATGGCAGGTAGCGGAGATGTAAACTTTATAAAAGACACAAACACATTTAAAGATTTTTTTAAACTTAAAACATGCTTAAAAGATTATCACTCTTACAATACTTTGTTTATTTAACAGCCTCTGATAACGGACACCTCTTGTTCTGAATGAGTGCATCAAAATCTGAAAACAATGTCTGTGCTATAGCGATCTTGAGTATGCTGTTCAAGGGCGTATCTGTAAGTTACAAACCTTTGTTTGATTTATTGACTTTTGTTACAGAAATCTCATGGTCAGTGTTTTGAGCCTAAGACCCAGAGGAAAACATGAAATGGCTGGGCATTGCGAGCTTTTGTACATAAGTTTCTTCATGTGCTAGTCAAGACCATATGAAGGCTTCATGTCACAGTAAGGGCTATGTGTTTGTCTACAAAACTATAGTCTTCTCCAGAGAAATTACAACTCATATGAGGCAGTGCAGGACTAGAGAGACAGCAATGTATAGTGGTCAGTATCAGCCTGCAGTTTGGGAAGTCTGAGTTCAAAATCCCCCATCTGCAAAGGAAATGAGCTGGGTGAACTTGATCTGGACACACACTCTCAGACTAATCCATATCACTGGCTTCTTGTTATTCATCATCTAAATAGTTCACATTTCTTTCCTATTGAGAAAGACTGGATCACGAAGTAATGAATACAGTGAAAAGAAGGAGGCAAACCCAGCTGCACTCAGGAGAACCCTAGAATAATGAGTCAACAAAACACACACACATTCTTTCTCCCCTCTCCCTCTCTCTGTGTGTACCAACACAAAAAGTTTATACTCTGAATAAAACTTTGTTGACCCTAAAGGTGCTTTCTTTATATATATATTTATGTGATAGAGGGAACTGGGCAAAGTAAGCTCTTGTTCCTTCCCTCTCTCCCAGGGGGATGAGGAGGGGGAGGAGCTTCAACCAATGGAGGGACTTGGCTCAGTAGCTCAGCTGTATGAGACTGAGAGAGCAAGCTCTGGCTCTTTCCCTTCCTCCCCAAGGGTGGAGCCTCAGACAATGGAGGGAAGAGACACTTTGCTCTGTAACTCCTGTGCAATTGAGAGAGCCTGGCAAAGCAAGCTGTGATGCAGAAGAAAGCAAGAGAGAGGAGGAAGGAAGCAAAAAATAGCCAGTTGCTTGCAGGCAGCATACAAGCTTTGTAGGTGCCAGATCTGTTTGACATCCCTGCTGTAAAAGGTTTGTCCTTTGTGACCCACATGTGGGTTTCCTGGAAGCATTTAGTTTCCAGTGTTGGGAGCAAGTTGCATTGCTACATAGATTCTTGATGTTTCAACAACACTCACCTTATGTTTCTGTGGCTTTTTGCTCCTCAATAGGAATTATCTCCATTTAGCAAATGTCATGAATAAGCCATGTCATTCTGTATTTCTTCAGAAGCTCTGATTTAAATGATTTTTTTAACCTATATGGGACTGTGTCCTACTTTTGCCATCAGTTCTGAAGCTCAGCTGAAATAGCCTGAATCTGAGGTCAGAGGAAGCCCAGAGAAGGGCCTACATCTGAGCTTCTATTTCAGACTAGGCTTCCCAATCCCCAGGTCCCAGTGGGGGATCCCCTGGTTTTACAGGCTTCCCCCTCCCCCAGCCAGCTGGCTGGCGGGGGAAGCTCCACTCCCACAGCCATTATGCACCTCCAGGAACGATTCCCATAGGGAATTATTGGGAATTGATCTGCGGGTGTCAGGGGCTCTGGGAAGGCTGTTTTTTGAGGTAGAGGTGCCATATTTTCCCTATAGCATCTAGTGCCTCTCCCCAAAATACCTCCCAAGTTTCAAAAGGATTGGACCAGGGGGTCCAATTCTATGAGCCCCAAAAGAAGGTGCCCCCATCCTTCATTATTTTCTATGGAAGGAAGGCATTCTAAAAGGTGTGCTGTCCCTTTAAATGTGATGGCCAGAACTCCCTTGGAGTTCAATTCTGCTTGTCACACCCTTGCTCCTGGCTCTGCCCCCAATGTCTCCTGGCTCCACCCCCAAAGTCCCCAGATATTTCTTGAATTGGACTTGGCAACCTTATTTCAGACTGTTTTTCTAAGTTATGATTATGGATCGACTTCTGTCCATTGCATACATACCTAAGGCTGGTGCACGTAAACCAAATGGTGAGCATTAGTTCTGTATTAACATGCAGGGTATATGCCAGAATACACAAGTTTTATCACAGTTATTAATCAAATGCAGTGTCATAAACAATAAAGTTTAATTAGTAAGCAAAGTGTCTACAGCAATTAAATATGAAGGAAATGTGGAGGGTTTACACATATACCACAAGAAGGTTTATACTTATAAACAATTTAAATTGCAAATCAAGTTTGCAGAAATTTCTAAAGAAAGCCGAGTGCTTTTTTTTGGGGGGGGGGGGAGCATTTTATTTATTGAACAATGAGAATATATTCCCAAGAAAATAAAGGCTGTTCTATAAACTCATGGATGGAAGGTATAAAATAGCCATATCCCTCTCATGGCTGAAATAACTTGTATTTCCTGATCAAAGATTAATGTTTGTAGTCTAGACTAGGGTGTGAAAATGAAATGGACAGATTTGGATGGGTCTATGTTGTATCGTATTAGAATTAAAGCCAGTCATATTATAAACTCTGTTTGGATTCAGAACATTTACTGTATTTAGGAATGGGCATAGGTCTGGTAAAATCTTAACTAGCAGAATTCTGGATGCATGTTCCTAATCTAGGTGCAGAATGTACTGAACTGAGAGCGGGTGCATTGAGAAAAGTTACCAGCAAAGCAAAATAGCAAATGACAAGCCTGGTTTCTGTAAGCAGAAAATAAGCTGATGCAAACAAACAAAATCTTTAGAATTTCTAGCGAGTCCATTCCAGTGTCAAATACAGTATTATAACAGAAGTCAGATGTAAACAAAGCTCCATACCCCCAGGGCTGTCCTGAGAGTGAATGGCACCCTAGGCAAATTCCCGCCCCCCTCCATAGTACCACCCCTCTGCGGGGCTGATGCGCCCCACCTTCTCCCTGCCTTCCCCCTCTGGGGCTGCACCTCCTCCTCCCTCCCTTCCTTCCCTGGCCAATTTCAGTGCCAGGGAATCGGCGCTTGAGCGCTGCACTCCCCGGCGGCCCATCTAAAGCCGCCCCCCCCCCGCCGAGCACCTGATGAAGACTCAAAGACTCATTCAAAATCAGTGCTGTGGGGCCGACCGGCCGGCCAGCCGCAGCAGGAAGGAAAGGGCGCGCGCTGCTACTGCCTCCCACTTCCTGGATGGGAAGGAAGTGGGAAGAGGAAGCAGCGGCACACTCTCTTTCCTTCCCACTGTGGCCGGCCAGCTGGCCACCCTCGCAGCACTGACTTTGGACCTGTTCAGACACACATTTTAATCAGTTATCACTGTTGTTTTCTACCAGATTAAAAGTGGCTGATCAGACAGCAACATCTGCCTCCTGGTAATCAATCTTTGTCGCCCCCCTCCAATAATTCTCCAAACCAGATTATTTTGTTACTTGCTCCTTTGTGGTGTTTTTTGAGTTATCTGCTTTCACCTCGTAGTTTTCTCCATCTGGATAGTTCTGCTGCAATATTAACCAACTTCCAGATGTCTGAAGTCTGTCCCAGAGCAAAAGGAGCCTCAGACATCCGGTTTACAGTCACCAATTTTTTTTACTACTTAGCGATATGTGCATAGCCACATACCCACATGTTTTTACCTATGTGCACATGCACATAATGCGTCTAATGGTGCAGGAAACAAAAAAAAAAGAACTGCATGGTGCCATCATGTGGACAGCAAAAGATGGTTTCACCGTGGAGTGATTCGAATTGCAGTATGGCAGTCTGATCGACAATATCCAGAACAAAGATATTTGGAACAGAACCGGGTCAGTTTAACATGGACTCAACACGCTGTGTGAACAGGGCTTTTGAGTCTTTATCAGGTGTTTGGCGGGCGGGGGCTGTTTTGGATGGCCCGCCGGGGAGTGAAATTGACCAGGGAGAGAAGGAGGGAGGAGGCAAACTAGGTGTTTGCCAAGGGAGGGGGGGAGCCCAATTCAGCACACCTACCTCCTGGCAATCTAGGCAACCACCTAGTTTGCCTAGTGGCAGGGTCGATCCTGCATACCACCTAGCTTCTTTCTATATGAGGTGATGTCTTGTCACGCCACAACAAGGTGTTTTTTTTTTTTTCAAAATGTGGTCCAAAGAACCTGGACATTTCTCAGGAGCTATTCTCAACCAGAAAATCAGAAATGGTGGATAAGCTTTTTCTGAAAGAGAAAAAAGAAAACTAACAGTATAATATATACTGTTTTATAGTATACACAGTTCACATGGCATGATAATTTCACAGGCTGGTCAACACCTTGTATACACTGAGTATATATTTAGCATGTGTCCCACAATCTTCTGCAATTTGTTGGAGTTCTGTGGGAGGGCTGCATTTTAATATGGAAAGGGTTTTCTGAGAGTAAAAAGGAAAATAACAAGCAAAATACCTGCTAGCTATCTTGGTCAAGCTGCAGCTAAAATATGTTTTATTTGTATTTATCTTTGGATTTATATCCCCACCCTCCCTGCAAGCGGGTCGCAGCAATGAAATAATAACAATAGACACAATAAAAAAGGTAAAGGTAGTCCCCTGTGCAAGCACCGAGTCGTTATCGACCCATGGCAGACTTTTTATGGGATGGTTTTCCATTGCCTTCCCCAGTCATCCACACTTTATTGCCAGGAAGCTGGGTACTCATTTTACCGACCTTGAAAGGATGAAAGGCTGAGTCAACCTTGAGCCAGCTACCTGAACCCAGCTTCCTGTGGGATCGAACTCAGGTTGCGGTGGAAGTTGGGTTCAGGTAGCCAGCTCAAGGTTGACTCAGCTTTCCATCCTTTTGAGGTCAGTAAAATGAATACCCAGCTTGCTGGGGGTAAAGTGTAGATGACTGGGGAAGGCAATGGCAAACCACCCTGTAAATAGTCTGTCAAGAAAATGTCATGATGTGACATCATTCCATGGGTTGGTAACGACTTGGTGCTTGCACAGAAGACTACCTTTATCTTTTTTATTGTGTTTATTGTTATTTCGTCATTGCTGCGACCCACTTGCAGGGAGGGTGGGAATATAAATCCAAATATAAATAAAAATAAAACATATTTTCACTACAGTTAGACCAAGATAGCTAGCAGGTATTTTGCTTGTTATTTTCCTTTTTACTCCACTGAATTGCAGAAGATTGTTGGACATGTGCTAGAATACACACAAAAGCAGACTAAAATTTTAAAAACACAAAACATACCTGTCTCTGGAGCCCACCAGTGTCATCCACTGGTGCAGGGCATAATAACTAACAGCAGAGCCCATTAAACCAATGCCAGGATGTTCCTTGAGGACAGTTCATCCAGGCAGTATGAGCAAGGGAGGCCAAGGTCTTTAAGCATCTGCTGCCTCACCAAAGGCCTGGAGGAACAGCTCCATCTTACAGGGCCTGCAGAACTGCACTATATCCCACAGGACCCTGATCTTGAGTGGGAATAAGTTCTACCAGCCTGGGGCCAGGATGGCCCTGGATGAGACTAAGCAGACATGTTTCAGGCCAGGGATTACAGCCAATGTTGCTCAGCAGAGCACAAAGCTCATCAGGGCACACAGGGGAAGAGGTAGTCCCACACATATGTTGGTCCCAGGCTGCAAAGGGCTTTGAAGGTCAATACCAAAACCTTGAACTGGATCTGGTACTCAATAAGCAGCCAGTGCAACTGGAGCAGCACCAGCTGAATGCACACCCTCATAGATGTCACAGTCAAAAGGCACACCACCACACTCTGCACTAGCTGCAGTTCACATTGTACAACAAACATCTCCTCGCCATTTTACATATCATTCACTGCACAGGTGATGTCTGCTTCTGTGACATGACCATGTGTCAGCTGGCTCTAAGGAATATTGAACATTTAACCAGAGGCCAAACAGATCCTATGTAAAGTATTCCTTTTCACGACCTCTGTGTTTTTCATGGAGGCTTGCTGATTTTGTTCTATTCACAGCTTATCGAGACATCAAGATTCCCCCCCACTCTTTTTTTCTGTTATGTCTCTGTAGTTTTAAGAAAGGTAAGTTAAAGAGTATAAATTTCTCTCTTTTCTAGATCAGTGGATTGACTTCTGTGGTTCTCTTTAATTGGTTATTGACCTGTTGCTCTGCAGCCATTCATCAAATGTGTTCTTGACTGTAACCAGGTGGCTGACTCTAAGGCTCTGTATAAAGAGCTCTACTGTTATGTCATCATAGGTTCACACTAAGAAGAATGAGGGTTAATATTGCTGAGTAAACGTTACAGGTGGGTCTGAAAGCTGAAGAATTACTTCCAACCAGGAGCTAATGAGAGAACTTCGAAAGGAAGAAGAGGTTATAGGAAAAGTCAAATAGAAAATCAGGGGCTACAGATTCGGGTCTGTGGTGAGGGGTATCTACTTCAGATCCCATTTAAATGGATTCCCCAAGCATAGTAAGTTATGCCTTCCATATTTAACCTGATTGAAAACATAAAAATATTGCCTTTCTTGAAATTTCAATTTTATGAATATTTAAATATTTGTATTCCAAATTGTGACTTTTTAAAGATTTTTGTTAAAGATTCTTCTGTCACAATTTTCAATTAAATCTGTCCATCTACATATAAAGATATACCAAGTAACAAAGATTGTTCCATGCTTCAAGTAAAAGTGATCCAGCACTGTGACACACTGTTCTTCAAATAAGCAACAAGAAACACAGAATACTTTAATTCAGTAATATGCCAGCAGCTCAGATTGTCAGCATACTTTACTGAGGTGATCTGTCTGGCCCTGAAAATATGCTGGCCTACAGACCATTTCCAGTTGCCTCAGTAACACACAGAAGCTCAGTTCACACAGATAAATCTAATATTTATTCCCACAGCAATATCACCTTACCACTAGAGAAGGCGATGCTGATGCAACATTGAAAAGTTATACAATATTCCTTCCTTCTGTCTTTTTGTTATAGTACCTGTTTGCCAAAAGTATGCGAGTATGCAGAAATGGAGGGGGGAAATGCAGTATTGAGTATGCAGCAACAATGAAATTAACAACTAAGTTGAAAAACAGATAAGTTACAAAATTTGTAATGTAAAATGTTGAATATAGATGTACTAAGAATAAGGTCTGTTGTGAAGAAAAATATAGTGGGTTCTAGAAAGAGACTCTGGGTGAGTGCCCCCCCCAGAGTCTTTCCACCAACCAAAATGAAGCCATTTACTCCCCCCACCCACCTCAAGGGGAAGCAGACCTGTGGTGCAGAGTGGTAAAGCTGCAGCACTGCAGTCCAAACTCTTCTCACAACCTGAGTTCAATCCTGGTGGAAGCTGGGTTCAGGTAGCTTGCTGGCTCAAGGTTGACTCAGCCTTCCATCCTTCCGAGCTCAGTAAAATAAGTACCCAGCTTCCTGGCAATAAAGTGTGGATGACTGGAGAAGGCAATGGCAAACCACCCCATAAAAAGTCTGCTGTGAAAATGTTGTGATACGACGTCACCCCAGAGTTGGAAACAACTGGTGCTTGCACAGACAACTACCTTTACCTTTTTACCTCAAGGGGAGCTGATCTCTGCCATCTGGAGAGCAGTTGTAATCCTGAGTGATCTCTGACAGAGTAGAAGTGGAAGCGTCCTTCAGGGCCACTCTGGTCAGACCAGCCTCAGCTGTTGCTCTAATGAAGACACTCACAAGACAGCCAGTTCAACAGAGTTGTATTGGGTTTTAGGCATATATCATAGTCAAGTCACAGTCCAAGAGTCATTCACTTACAATCAGTCCAGCCAGGCAAAAGTACAGATAAACACAGTCCAAGTAGAATAGTCACGTCACAGTCCTTTAACATCAATCCTTCAACAATCCAACAGCATGCAACCCTCTAACGGTCCGTTCTCCTCCACACCAGATAGACAATGGGCTACTGCTCTTATATCCCCATCAACCAATCACATTGCTTATTGATTAATGGCCTACACATGTTACTCACATGCTTCCACCTTAACACCTGTATTGCAAGAGTTACATAATCATGTTTGCAGTTCCAATAAGCCTTAAAGCTATGGGATACTGTCATCCTCCCCCATTTGGAACATTCTTGCAACATACAGTTTCATTTTATTTCATACAGTTTCATTTCACTTCATTCCCAGTAGTAGACAGTTTTCCCTGTGCTTGTTTGGAGTTTGCACTTTGGTGAGCATATCAGCCAGGTTAGTATTAGTCTCACAATACTAATATTGTGTATACACAGCTTCACATTATAGAAGCGTACGTCTGTATGCTTAGACCTCCCCTTCACGCCCAGTGAAGAAGCCAGCTGAATAGCTGCCTGGTTATCCTCCCTTACTGTTATCGGTTGGATACTTTGTATTCCTAGATATACCAAGAGTTGCTTGAACCAGGTTAACTCTGTGCATACACTGCTGAGTGCTGCGAGCTCTGCCTCACACGTTGACAGTGCCACATGCTTTTGTTTCACCGACCTCCAACCAACTAGGGTCCCGCCCAGAAATATTACAATGCCTGAAGTGGATTGTCTAGTTGCTGGATCGTTTGCAAAGCTAGCATCAGCATAGGCTGTCAGATTGAGACTACCCTTTGGAGTTATAAACAAACTCATGTCAATGGTTTGCTTTAGGTATCTCAATATATGCTTTGCAGCTAGCCAATGCTTCTGCTGCGGTTGAACTGTAGCCCTGGCTAACAAGTTACTGGCCATGGCAAAGTCAGGCCTGGACCAATTAGCCAAGTATATGAGGCTTCCTATCAGAGATTGATATATCTCTGGATCAAACATAGGACTTTCTGAACTGTCTTTCTCGAATTCTAGGGACATAGGGCTACCCACTCCCTTGCATTGTTCCATATTGTATTGCTTGAGCAGCTGGGTAATTTTAGCCCTTTGAGACACCTTGTAACCATCAGGTACTTTTTGGATCTCCAGACCAACATAATAATAATAATAATAATAATAATAATAATAATAATAATAATAATAATAATAATAATAATAATAGATTTTATTTGTATCCCGCCCTCCCCGCCTAGGTGGCTCAGGGCGGCTAACAACATTTTATGCATTTACATTGATGATAAAACTCTAAATTTAACAATTAAATAAAACATATAAAAACCAGTTAACAGAGTTAAAATACATAATTTAAGTTAAATTAAATATATCTGGCAGCCATAAAGATATTCTGGTGCTGGTTCTGCCAGTTTAAATAGTTCCATAGTAATATAGATGGCAGTTCCTTTATTCACAGCAATTCAGCAGTCGGTATCAGTGTACGCTTGTTTAAAAAGGACGGTCTTGCAGGTCCTGCGGAACTGGTCCAGGTTCCGCAGGGCCCGCACTTCCTCCGGAAGCTGGTTACACAGTGCAGGGGCCGCAGCTGAGAAAATCCGTGCTCTGGTGTTTTGGAGCTTGACTTCTCTCGGCCCAGGGATAGTCATTTTATTTATTTATTTTTTCCAACTGACCTCAGTGCCCTCTGGGGTTCATATGGGGAGAGACGGTCCCTTAGGTAGGCTGGTCCTCGGCCATATAAGGCTTTAAAGGTAATAACCAACACTTTGTACTGGACTCGGTATGTAATTGGCAGCCAGTGCAGTCCGCGCAGCCCCGGCCGTATGTGCTCCCATTTCGAGAGCCCCAATAATAGCCTGGCCGACGCGTTCTGCACCAACTGCAACTTCCGGGTCCGGCACAAAGGTAGCCCCAAGTAGAGGGCATTACAGTAGTCCAATCTTGAGGTGACCGTTGTTTTATATCACCAATCTTGAGGTGACATATTGTTTTATATCACCAAGATCCCTCACAGTAAACTTACTGTTCAGTGTCTCCACAACATCATTCATAACATTTTATGATTTACAAATCAAAGCTAAATCATCAACAAAAATAAGTATGATACATTGTTGCTCCTCCTTCCCCTTAATGAATATGCAGGGATCAGCAATACAGCAGGGATCAGGAATACAATCCCTTGCTTAATTCCAAGCTGTTTCAGGGTATTTGTTAGATGCTTGCACCATTCGAATCCGGATTGCTTCAAACCGTACAAAGATTTTTTCAATAGCCAGCATTTCCCATTATCACCAGAAACACCTAGTGGCCTTTTAAGGTAAATGTTATGCCTTAGCGGTGCATGTAAGTAAGCAGTTTTTATATCTAAGTGTCTTACATGACAGCCCTGTTTAGCAGCTAACACCAAAGCACATAAAAATGAGCTTGCTTTCAAAGTAGGCGCAAAAGTCTCATCGTAATCACAGCTCTTTTGGGCAAATCCCTGTGCAACCAGGCGGGCCTTGTATTGCACCTTCCCATCAGTACAGTTCTTTATTTTATAGACCCAGCGGGATCCAATCAGTCTTTGCCCAGGTGGTAAAGTTGCCTCTTCGAAGACTTGTAGCTGTGCTAGAGAGTCTAACTCAGACTTCATTGCTACTTGCCACTTGGTTTGTTCCTCCTCAGACAGCTGCTGTATTCCTTCATAGCTGGGAGGCTCAACCAATACAGTACATGCAGTCCCCGGAACGAACCAGTCGGGTTGTCTTCACTCATGCGTTGATCTGCGGATAGTTGGCTCCGCAGTCTCCCCTGTAGCAGGCTGCTGTGGTGCAATCTGTTGCTGCAAACGTGCAGCTGGAGACTCTGGGGTTAACATTGTCTCCTGTCTCTCATCCTTTACTCCTCCGTCACTAGGCAACGCACTCCCCTTTCCGACCTTGGGGGTTTGCTGCTCTAGACTGTCAGAAGTTGGTAAAAACAAAGACGTGGGACTAGAGATTCGTTCCCATCCCACGGACCTTTCCAGGAAGCTTGCAGAATAGCTGGAAATGATTCGCCTCTCTCCAGCCAGACCAAAACGATAGGCTTTGTGGTTGCTTTGGTAACCTAGAAACAACATTCTTTTAGCCTTATCTCGCCCCTTTCTCCTCATCTGACTCGGTATATGTACATAGGCAGATATTCCAAATATTTTGATATGCTTAAGTGATGGTTTTCTGCCGTACCATACACTCGCTGGAATCTGTCCTGTAGCTGAGGACCAAATCAAGTTGAGATTGTGCGACACACACATAAAACTCTCACCCCAGCAGTGCATGGGTAGATTACTGTCTTTTAACATGCAGAATGCCATGTTTCCTAGCGTTTGATTACGACGTTCACAAAACGCGTTGTGCTGAGGACGATAAGGAGCTGTCAGCCTCTGCTCTATTCCATATCTCCGGAATAAGGCTTCCATCCTTGCGTTAACAAATTCCCCTCCATTATCAGAGATAATACATTTAGGCAATTTTCCTGTTTTCCTTTTCACAAACCAGAGCCAATTGGATACAGCCTGGTGGGTATCTGCCTTTGATCTGAGAAGAAAACAGAAACCATACCTGCTATGATGATCCTCTACATACAGACAGAATTTAGCCCCTCCAAGGCTCTTAGGAAATGGCCCGATCAGGTCCAGGAACACCACATCCAATATTTCCTTGGTTTGGAAATTGCCAGGAGTTTTTGTTGCGGCAGACTTAGACTTTACAGCCTTGCAGACCTCACAGTCGATGTAGCATTTACACGGCCTTGGCGTTATTCCTGCTGACAGCAAAGTTTTCTTTACAGCCTGAAAATTTGCATGTCCAAGCCGCCTATGCCACATGTGGATGCATTCGTCATGGGGTGGTTGATTTGCACTCACTGCCTGTACACTCTTCTCCATTCCCAGGAGATACAGGTCTTCTTGCCGTTTTGCCTTTACAGTCAGCCCTTTTGCACATATCCTGCATTCGGCTGCTGTAAAAGAAACTTTAAAACCTTGGTCAGTTAAAGATGATACAGAGAGTAGGTTGTAGTTAAGGTTTGGCACATTCAGCGTGTTCAATTCCTTTCCAAGACTTGCCATATTTACTGTTCCTTTCCCGGCTACTTCTGCACAGACACCATCAGCCAGTGACACACACTGGTCCTGCTCAGGAGTAAATGTCTCGAACATCTTTCTGTCCTTGGCAATATGAACAGTCGCTCCACTATCTACCAGGAACTGGTGAGCACTGCGGGAAGAATGTTCATTTATGATTACATTCGCATACCCACCTCCAGGGTTAGTGGTAGACTTCTTGCCTTTCTTCATAGTGCACTGTCTCTTTAAGTGCTTAGTGCTGCCACACGAGCAGCACTTTCTCACTGCATATGCCTTTGCTGCGTCATGCTCATGCTTGGCCTCTTTAAGGCTCTCCAGGGCATAATTACTTGCAGAATGGGCGGGAGTCTCCCGGATTTGGGCGTTTTCCTTCCTCCTCATTCAGCAAACGGTGGACCACGTTAGGCACAGTTAATTCAGCCTTGGGCACAACATCCAAATTGTCAACAAACTGATCATAACTGGCATCTAACGAACACAAAATGATGTAGGCTTGCTGTAGGGGTGAAAATATTACCTCCTTCTCCTGAAGCTCAGCCATAGTACGTTTCATAAATTCCAAGTGAGTTTGCATATCTCCACTTGGCTCCAGATGGGCTCTTAAGAGTTTTTTCATCAGGTATATCTGGGAACCAACACTTTCTCACACATAAATTGCTTTTAAAGCATCCCAGCAACCTTTAGCACTGTTGGCACCTTTAATGTGGACAAGTTGGGAATCTTCCAAGGTAAGCCCTATTATGGAAAAAGCCTTATCATCGTCTCTGCGGAGTTTGATAATCAGCTCAGCGTCATCCACAGCATGCAGAGCTGTTATATCAGGCGGGTTAGCCACCGACTCCCACAGGCCTTGGAACTTTAACAACATGGTGACTTTTTCAGACCACATACCATAATTGCCTCCATTTAGCCTGGTTATAAGAAAACTCAAGGCTTGTACACTGGACTCCATCGTATGGACCTAGACAAAGATAAATTGCCACACCCACAGCTGCAGCTGTCTTACTCATGAGTAAGTTTCCTTCACAGAACACTGAAGCACTGGAACAGCTAGAGGTTACTCCCAGGTAGGACGCTCTGGGCCCTTAACCGATGACAGAGTAGAAGTGGAAGCGTCCTTCAGGGCCACTCTGGTCAGACCAGTCTCAGCTGTTGCTCTAATGAAGACTCTCACAAGACAGCCAGTTCAACAGAGTTGTATTGGGGTTTAGGCATATATCATAGTCAAGTCACAGCCCAAGAGTCATTCACTTACAATCAGTCCAGCCAGGCAAAAGTACAGATAAACACAGTCCAAGTAGAATAGTCACGTCACAGTTCTTTAACATCAATCCTTCAACAATCCAACAGCATGCAACCCTCTATCCGTCCGTTCTCCTCCACACCAGATAGACAATGGGCTACTGCTCTTATAACCCCATCAACCAATCACATTGCTTATTGATGAATGGCCTACACATGTTACTCACATGCTTCCACCTTAACACCTGTATTGCAAGAGTTACATAATCATGTTTGCAGTTCCAATAAGCCTTAAAGCTATGGGATACTGTCAATCTCCACCCCTCACTTGGAGATTGGCAACAGTGGTTACCCAGGAGGAAATAGCTGACTTGAAGGGTGGAGTCTATGACATTGTACCTGTCTGGAGTCCCACCCCACCTCAGTGACCTATAAACCTTTCAATGCAATGAAGGGGGTGATGAGAAATATTTCTATTTCATATATTTTGATATATATAAAATCACCTTTTGATACAATTACAATATGTAATCATTTTCCTTTTTTGAACTTTATTTTTTATCTTTGTTTTTCACACACAAACACATACAAGAAAAGTATTATCAGGCTGACATGATTGGAGCATCCATATATTACCATCCTAATGTAAAGCTCACACAGGAAATCAGAGGGTTTTGTTGTTGGTATCATGCTACCTTGGTAATGTATGAAGCATGATCAAGATTCGTTAGTCAAGCAACCCCATTGAGATTGTTTACATTATCTTGCAAAGAATATTTTTTGCAGTATTGATTTCCAACCACAATGCCATAGAACTGTCCCTTCCCCAATATATTTTAAAAATACCAAGACCCTACTGCAGTTGGTGCTACATGTAACAGCTATCATAGAACTTGTGTGTTTTTGCTCTGTCTTCAAAATCACATCTGCCTTAAATCACCTGAGACTGTCCAAGAAACCACGGGAGTGGCCACTTTTACATCCCACCCCCTGGAAGCTGCTGGGCATGGCAATCCATTTTTCATAATAAACCTTCAATTTTTGTCACACCATGATAAACCTTTCCAAACATGTCCACTTTGCAGTGTGGGGAAAATAAGTTTTCACGTCTGTTCCTACTTCCACTTAAATCTGTGGGCAAACATTCACAAAGAAGCTAACACATAGGAGGTCAGGCCCTATTTCTCAGTCACTTCCCACAGAAAGACAGACATGAAAACAGGCACTGAAATTTGAACTTTGCACTGCAGTAAAATGCAGCTTTCTCCCCATCAATTTCCATCCAGTATGTAGTATATCCAGGGCTTTTTTTGAGCAGGAATGCACAGGGACGCAGTTCTGGCTGGCTTGGTATCAGGGGATGTGGCCTAATATACAAATAAGTCCCTGCTGGGCTTTTTCTACAAAAAGTCCTGTGCAAAACAATGGTGACATCAAAGGTTGTGGCCTAATATGCAGATGAGTTCCTGCTGGGCTTTTTCTACAAAAAAGTCTTAAGTATATCTCTTATTAAAAAGGCTTTAACACATTGATGGTGAAAGATTAATAACTGTGGCATACAATTCCATCTAATTTTTAGATCCACTTTTCAGTATGTTATTAACTTATCCACAGACTTTTAGTGTAATGTGTAACACTGCGGCTGGGGGAGAGCCCTGCCAAGCTGGCAGGATTGGTTTCTCAAGGGGAGCAAGGATAATTTAGCCTCTGGTTTATTGAGGCGGGGGGAGAACAAGCTGTCTGAGCCAAAGTTGCCCAAATATGTATTGTGCAGTAATGTGCAAAACATTAGCCCTGAATTAATAACAAGTATTTCAGTTATACATTCTACAGCAAAAGCAAGTTATATAGACTGGGGGATACCGAAAACATGAATAATCAACTGTTCAGACAGATAGAAGTCCTGTTTGAGTCACAGTGGATACATATTCCAAGGTAGGGGACTGCAAATGTCATCTCTTGTTCTACTCCTTGAAATGGACTCCTGGACATAGTTTGCTTCTGTTTGCTACTCTTGTCATGTATTGAACAGGGTTATTGTTCAATGTCAAATACAGCAGCTCCTTGCTAATGCTATGTCATATTCCTAATATTACTGTAAACTGATGTCACAAATTTCCTGAAAAAAGCTAAAAGTCACTGTACAAAGCGACCCATATAGCAGCCAGAAGTCCAGATGGCAGCCTGATGGAAGTTTCAGTTTGACAGTACAGTTGACATCTGTGTCATGACACTTCTCTTAAAGAAGAACAATGTCCCAACCACCTCTTCACTTTTGCTCTGATACTGGGAGATTAATACATGTGCACTGTACTGAGCTCCAAACAAAAATGTGATAAATATCTAATAAACATTTTAGCACCTATACAATCAGATCAGTGTGTGGCCTTGAGGGAAAAGTATGTGTCTTTAGCAAGGACAGCCAACTGGCAACTACAAAGTAAGTAAAACATTACACACAGGATACAAAGTAGTTCACAAATAATTTTTCCTACCAGGGTTATACTCATATGCAGTTATAATCAGATGCCAACGGATACCTATGAAGTCAGTTTTGGAGGGTATTCCTTTCTCCCAATTTTGCATAGCCCCCATCAACCTACTTCATTTCAACCAGACTACAACTTTAGGATTAGTACTGTGATGTAATGCCAGTCAAGAGAAAATTTCAACATGACAGAATGCTTCTAAGGGATAAATGAAAGACCAGTCTCTTCTTATTTCTACCAAGTCAGAAATTATGCCTTATAAACTGCTAAGCACAGTCAGTCTGACCTGACATATCATTCGTTCAAAGTGACAAATTGATTTCTTGGGCTCTGTAACAAATTTGAGGCACCTGCATATTTAGCACTTGGAGGGGCTTGACTTCTCTTCCCAGGCTGGATAAACTGGCTATTATTGGTCTGACAATCCTTTATAATAAAAGCCTAAAAGTCCTCTGGTGAAGCCAAATCAGTGGCTAAGCCTGCACTCAGTGCCTGCACTCCATGAGCCACTGGCCCATCACGTGTCCATCAACCCCTCTGGTCTCACATTGGCTCACTGTCCTGTCTCCCCGCCCTATGCCCTCCCCCACATGGT
Source organism: Heteronotia binoei (assembly GCF_032191835.1). Taxonomy (NCBI): domain Eukaryota; kingdom Metazoa; phylum Chordata; class Lepidosauria; order Squamata; family Gekkonidae; genus Heteronotia; species Heteronotia binoei. Next base: position 133,381,501 of record NC_083224.1, on the reverse strand, counting down.
GTGGAAAATCCGGGTGGTGTCTTTCTTTCTTTCTTTCTTTCTTTCTTTCTTTCTTTCTTTCTTTCTTTCTTTCTTTCTTTCTTTCTTTCTTTCTTTCTTTCTTTCTTTCTTTCTTTCTTCCTTCCTTCCTTTCTTTCTTTCTTTCTTTCGCTTGAATCTGTCATCAGTATTAGTACTGTGATGCTGTGCAACAGACATATGGAAGTGTTATTTGTTTCTCATTTAGCAAACAGATAAGAATATGGAAATAGTTTCAGTCCATTTGTTTGATGAGCTTCCTAAGCCAGTAATAAACAAATCAATACAATTAGTTTTGGCTCATCATCATTTAGAAACCTTCACTACTGGGACACAATTTAATTATACCTCTTGCACTACAGCAGCAGAAAGCCGTTGAAAATGGGCTACTTTGCCATTTATTGAACCAAAGAGGAGGAGCAGGGGGATACATCACATACAGCATTTATCTTCTAACTAGGGTGTGCAAGATATAAAACATATTGTGTCATATCATTTTCCTGATTGAAATGATAAAATATTCCTACCATTAAAAGCTTATGAAGCACCCAATGTAAACCCAGCTGTGTATATACAGCGTTCATGTCATGCTTCACATGAATGGTGCAATTAATACAGGATGCATCAATCTCACTTGGAACTGATTACAAAGCAAATATTCCTAATTGATTAAGTTCCAAAGTGACACACTATGCTACAGGGTTCACAAGAAACCCTACCATACACACAATTAACTGTTCAAAATAATGCTTTATTCCTGTTCTCTGGAACACAGCCTCTAGAGACATCAGACTTGCAGCAAGTCCCCAGCTGCCTCTCCTCTACCTGGCCTCCAAGTTTGACGAGGATTGGGTTTAGGAGGGTCAAGTTGTAGTCCCCCAAAAAGGTGCTCCCAGGAAAGTGCTCTCTTAGGAGTGTGTCAAATGGACCCCGTACAAGCTAGAGACATCAGACTTGCAGAGGACTTCCCTGGGATGTCCCTCTGTATGCCCTTGAACTCTGGTGAGGATTGACAGGGAGGGGGCAAGTAGCAGCCTCCCAAAATAGAAGCCCCAGAAAGAGCTGACCCTTCTCCCCTGCCCTGGGAAGTGGCAACCCACCCACCTCCCTCTAGTGGGGGATGGCCTGCCTGGGTGGCAGTCACTGGGTTGTAAAGATGGATTCTAGGGGTGGACAACATTTTCCCTCTGGCCCTGGAGGCATCACCTGCCCACCTTCCCTTGGTGACTGGAGTTAGCCCCCCCCCCAACTCTCCATGGTGCCCAGGAGTCATGATGATGGATTCTGGGGAAGGCCAACCCTTCTCCTTGGGCCCTCCCGGTAGTCATCCACCTGTCTCCTCATTGTAGAGATTATTGCTGTAGATGAGGAAACCTCGGTGCAGCCAAATGAGCTTGCTTGTACGGGTGGATGTTTGATAAGATAGACATTTGCATTGGTGGATATTGGTCCACAAGGTAGGTGTAGTGCTGTGAGTAGATCTTGGTTCATGAGGTAAGTGTTGCTCTATGAGGTAGATGTTGGTCCATGTGGTAGGTGTTGTGCTATGAGGTTGATCTGGGTTCATGAGGTAAGTATTGCACTATGAGGTAGATGCTAGTTCACAAGGGAGGCATTGTGCTATGAGACAGAACTTGATCCATTAGTTAGATGCTGCACTAAGAGATAGATAGGGGGACAGAAATCATGAGAAGGCAGATGTGGACCAGGGGACAATTCTTAGGACGATACATATGGTGAAGAGATGTGTAGAAAGGGGAGCTTGAAGTGATGGGAGGGTTGGGTGGGGGGACACAACTCATGAGGAAGGGTATTAAAATATCCCAACAAGGGAAGTGCAGTTCCTCAACCGAGGAAGCCAGCACCTGATGAAACCCTATGCTTTGCTGTAGCAGAAGGAGAGGTTGTGGCTCAGGCTCACAGCCCTGAGCCCACCAAGCACCATAAAAACCAAAACCATAAAACTATAAAACCAAAACCATAAAATATCCCAACGAGAGGGTGTGGTTCCTCAGGTGAGGAAGCCAGCACTTGCTGAGAGCCTATGATTCACTGTAGCAGAAGGACAGGTGGTGGTCAGGTTCACAGTCCTGAGTCCACCAGACATACACCCATGGAGACCCCAAACCATAAAATACCCCAATGCTGCCTTGAATGTAAATAACTTTTGGAAAGGGACTTATTTAAGAAACAGATTAAAGAAATAGGATTAAATATTATTTGTTTGCCACCTATTAAACTAAAAATATAATTTATTTATCAATTTGTAGCTATGGTCTTAAGTATGTAGGTACATCCACACGTTCTATTAGAACATGGGTCCTTGAACATAGATTGAGACTTTCGCATAAAGTGGCTAATGCCCCAATGGTGGATCACTATTGTAAAATAGGGCATAGTGTGGATGAAATGAAATTTTGTGTAATTTATGTATTTCAAAATACTGATAAAAAATAGAACACACAGCATTTTCTTTTACAGCAGGAGTAGGGTTTATTTATGACCTGAAGACCTATGAGTCGTTTGGTCTTAATCACAGCATTGACTACTCTGTATATTTATGAAATGTCAGGTCCCTTTAAGATCATTAAGCAATTACTATGGATGTACAGCTGGGGGGCTTTTAAAGCATTACATATAGTAAATGGGTTTGAGAATTTTTATTTATTTTATTTATTTACCTTACATTTCTATCCCGCCCTCTCTGTGAGCGGACTCAGGGCAGCTAACCATTTATATTTACAATTTAAAAAAAAACATAAAATAAAGTTACAATTTAAAACCATTATGTGGTGCTGTACCACTTCAATATAAGCGAGTATTGTAGCTCTATAATGATGTAGGGTGGCAGTCCTGGGTAGAGATTAAAGGCCTGTTGGAACACTTCAGTTTTGCAGGTGCTGCGGAAAGTAGAGAGATCCCGCAGGGCCCTTATGGCCTCTGGGAGAGCATTCCACATTTCTGGTGCTGCCACTGAGAAGGCCCTAGTCTGTGTAGAGCATAGCCTAGCCTCCTTTGGTCCAGGGATGGACAGTAGATTTTGTGTCCCTGAATGTAGTGCTCTCTGGGGAACATGTGGAGAAAGGCAGTCCCAATTGATTCACCCTGAAAGTTATGAATTTCTATCTGTGAAGAAACTGAAATCAGGGTGAGCAGTGGAAATTTTAAGTGTGATTCTTTAGTGTGATAGAACAGAATGGGAGATCTCTGGTTGGCAGCCAGAGCTGCCTATTAAGCTTTGGTGGGCACCTGTTGGTGTTTCCAGGTCAGCAGAATTCCACTCCCGATTGCCTGGATAATTGATTCATCAGCACCAAAGTCTGCCCACAAACCTCATGAACTCCCATGAAAAATGGTATGGTTTATAGGCAGTTCATGGGAGAACCACTTGCACAAACCGAGGTTCATGAACCAGGCTCTGCTAGTGACAAATTTCAGTTCATAATTCATTTCCGGTCCAAACCTAGTCCTGAACATTGGGGCACTCAGTCCAAGATTTGTAAGATGCTTGACTCTGTGCTACTACAAATAACTGACAAGGTTTGACTTGTACTGAATTAGCAGTACACCAAGCAGTTGTCATTAATTGAGCATAGAGTGCTCTGAGGCAATAATAAAATCTTCCTATGCCCTGGATTATGCAATAAAGCAATCGTCCATAACAATGCAGGGTACCATGATTTCACACCAGTATAGCGAGTTTACACATTACAGTTTCCTCACAGGTGACCCTGGAAGTTTGATCCACCATTAACGCCCATTTTGACATTTCAGTCTTGCTGTATAATTATATAAAGGACAAAAGAATTACAGGTAGATGTCACAAGGAAGATTTCGGTTTGCATACCTTGCATTTGTTTCCATGAAGGATTCTGCTTTCAAAGCATAAAACAGGGTAGAGAGAGGCTTATGATTATACATCAGTGTTGTTGTGATGGCTTTTCAAATATCAGTTCACACTGGAGTAAGGGAGGCAGAACTGCCCCAAGTCATTTCTGCGATGGCACAATGACATTGTTAGCATGACAATCCTAGAGAGAGTAATTTTCCTACAACAATAAGTTTTCATTAAAAAAAACCCTATCTTGCAAACTCTGTTTGCATATCACTCAGCAAAGCTTTCAACAGAATAAACTTTTGTTTAGGTTGCTGAGGTAATTCTAGTGTGTTTAAAAATAAGATCACTTATGCAGCACTCTGAATCGTGGATGTGATACAGAAATCAAAATGGGACAATTCAACAGTAATGACTGGTGGAGAAAACATTTATACGAAATGTGGGGGAGGTACACTATGTAACGTGGCAGTTCAACAGTTTGCTGTTCCCTTCAATTGCTAAGGACATGAACATGTATACATATAAGGCATGAAACTGCCTTATACTGAACCAGATCATTGGTCCATGAAGCTCAACTGTCCTATATTTTGGAGAATTGAGTGATTTCAGATGTCAAATGACATTAGCAGGCAAATGACCATAGCAGGTGAATGACGATCCGTTCCAATCACACCTGCTATTATCTTCACCTGCTATGGTCATTTGACTGCTACTGTCATTGTTGGTATTATATTTCAGTTGGGTATGAAGGAAGAAGATTGTGAAACTTACTTCATTTATTGAAGCTATGTAAGTAAAGCATTACAGCTGTGAAATGTTAAGGAGTGAATATAGGACATTATCACGGTTGTTTTTTAATTTCAGCTTTATTGTAGAAAAAATGGAGTACACCTTTGCAGGAAGAACTTTTGAAGCAGGAGTATCCAGTCAACTTCCTGTACATTGGAACTCTACAAATGTAGTGGACTTTATTTTTCTCTGTATTGGTAAATGTATTTTTGTAATCATATTGTCTTTACCTGTTATTATTTGAAGTACAGTACATTTAGTAATTACAGTCACTATAACATGAGGTTGTCTTTTTAAGTATTCCTCCGTGTCCTCTCTTGTGTGATCTGCTACTGTCATTCAGCATCTGAAATCACTCAACTCTCCAAAACATAGGACATTCTAGGATATTCTAGCTGTATCTGAAGAAGTTGAGCAGTGACTTGTGAAAGCTCATACCCTGTCAAAAATTTCATGAGTCTTTAAGGCGCCACTGGACTCTTGCTCTTTTATCTACTGAGTAACATGGCTACCCATCTTGATCTATCTCCATGAAGGTCAGTATTGTTTACTCAGACTGGCAGCAGCTCTCCAGGTCTTAGGCAAAGGTCTTTTACATAATCTACTACCTGTCCCTTTAACTGGAGATGCCAAGAATTACACCTGGGACCTTTAGCATACCAAGCAGATGCCCCACCACTGAGCTATAGCCTCTCATGCTGCCTCTTAGCTTACAAACTGAGAGCCAGTTAGGAGAAGAGCTGTTAGGAATGGCAGAGTATATTGTAATGATCAAGTCTATGCCTGGAAAAGGTGAATGGTGTGCCCTTTACCCTTGCTTGAGGCAGACTTCTGAGGGGGGAATGAATGTGTGTGTGCGCGCGCAAAGCGCGCGCCGCTGCAAACAGGAAGTGACGTCACTTCCAGTGAGAGAGCGGGCGAGCTAACATGCTTTTGGGGGGGCTTCTGCGAGCCTTCAGAAGCCTCTGCTTCCCTCCTCACAGTCCTCTGGAGTTTCTCGGCTTGAGGGAGCGTTCTTGTGACACTCGTCACTGGCAGCGGGGGGGTGGAATAGGCCTTCTGCGTGGCTGAGGGAGGACGCTCGTCGTGCCGTCGGAGATCGCGTCATGGGACCCAGGCTTCTCCCTTAGTTGGTGCCCTGGGATTTCGGCGAACCCGGGATTTGATTGGTCCCGGGTTAGCCAACCTGTGAGGCGGGCATTTGGGGGCAGGGGCGGGACTTTCCCGGGTGGGCAGGATGATCTGGCCACCCTAGGGGGCGGGGTGGGAAATCAGGGAGTGTCAACAGCAGGACACCAATTAAGCCATATCAGGCTAAAAGATAAAGTCACTTCTTCCTGTATTGCCTTTTACATGATATGCAATCACTGGCCATTAACACAATTCAAATGTTAAGTGCTGTGTGATCATCTGGAGCCTCCAATTCAAATCTTCCCAAAGTTTCCATTGAATATATAACTCAACTTCATGTCTCCAGTCTTGTAATTCTGAATTATAATTCAATCAAGAACTTCCTTTCCTGGTGCCATTTAGTCAGTTCTATAGTTCTTCCAAATAAACTACCCAACTCTCAAGTATTCCATTATCTTCTGTCATAATCTTTTGTTTCTTGAAAAGAACTCATTTTATGCTATGGGCCAAAAACAGTATAACCCACCTGGATTTAGAGCCAGTAATTAGAGTTTGATCCTGGAAACCAAACCAACTGCAACAGATTCCCAACACGCACACACTGGATCCCTCCTTCTTTCATCTGATTTCTTTACAGAATAGAACAGGTAATTTTTGTTCTCTCTCTTGATCTATCACCCCCTTATTTTCCAAGTCACATGTGCACCTTTAGTTCCAAGAGTAAATCCTGCTCCAATCTGGAGAAGCTCTGCTGAATGTTTTATTGTTGTTGTTACTATATTAATTAGGATAAAGGATGTGCCTTTGCTTTGATTTAATACTCCTAGTATTTGCTTAAGAGTTATTTCCCCCAACACACACACTGTTGTACTAACTCCCTGAATAACTCTGTGTTCCTTTTAAATCAGGTCTTTGTCATCCTTTCCCTACTGAGAACTTGCTACTCACAGCCACCTGTTTAGGTGAAAGATCCTAGTTTTCTGTATCCTTCACAAACCCATGTTGATCTGAATGTATGTTCATGTGTTTGTGTGTGGGGAGGTAAATACATGTGGGCAGGGCTTTTTTTTTAGCAGGAACACACAGGGACAAAATTCCAACTGGCTAGTGTCAGGGGGTGTGGCCTAATATGCAAATGAGTTCCTGCTGGGCTTTCCCCCCCTACAACCCCCCCCCCTGCATGTGGGTAAGGGTGGCTAGCACCTCAACCAGCTCAGTGGAGATAAAATACTGAAAGGAAAAGATTATTTAGTGCTCTTCCCACTTAATACTTAGAAGCTGAAATCCCTGTGGGCTTGTACCTGGTGGCCACTGTTGATCTTTAAAGTTCAGTGGGGCTACTGAATGAGGCAGACAGTTGTTTTTCATTTGTTTGGAGAACAATTTATTAAATAGGTAGGTAAGCTGTGGGAGTGTGGGCAATTTAGAACAAAGCTAAAGGAAACAAGATATGCTGGCAATTTTCTCTGCTAGGTTGCATTAGCTGGAAATATGCCATTTCAGCCCCCTCTCCACTGCATAACAAGGATAATTGACAAAGTTCATTGGGTTTAGATATAACAGCAGGTAAGCAGCCACTTGGGCAGGCCCCTGTTTGGGATTCTCCACTTTCCACCAATACATCTGTAGTCTTTGTATAATTTAAAAGGACCACTGGACTTTCTGCTTGTTACTGGGGCTATCGCTAGGTAGTCAAACGCCCATAATAGTTAATAAAATTTAGGTAGTGTTTCTTCTTAAAATTTTTTGTTGAGGGCTAGTAAGGGGAAGCTTTTCATTTTATAACAGCCAACACAACATCTTAAGGATAAAACAGCAAAAATCCAAAGGAGATAATTTTCATTTGTTGTGGTTAAAACAGCAAAAAAATTCAACAAGGTATCTGTTGGAACCAAATTCCAGAGTGTGTGTTTACAAATTAATTTTGATTCGGCAGCTAGAATTTCTTTTTGGAATCTCTCTGAAATATCTTTTTGTTGGACTCTAATTAATTAAAGCAGGGGTGTCGAACTCATTTGTTATGAGGGCCGGATGTAACATAAATGAGACCTTGTCGGGCCGGGCCACATGTGTCATAAAATGTAATGCCAGGTAGCGAACATATAAACTTTATAAAGGATACAAACACAATTAAAGATTTTTTAAAACTTAAAATAAAACATGCTTAAAATATTAGCATGCTTGCAATATTTTGTTTTACAGTCTCTGATAAATGTCACCTCTTGCTATGAATTATTGCATCAAAAACTGCAGACAATGTCTGTGCTGTACCAGTCTTGAATATGTGCTGTTCAGGTGTACACATCTGTAAGTTGCAAACCTACTTTTGATTCATTGACATTCATTACAGATATCTCATAGTCAATGCTTTGAGGCTAAGACCCAGAAGAACATGAAACAGCTGGACACTGTGAGCTTTTGTACTGAAGTTGCTTCACACACTAGTCAAGAACATGTGAAGGCACCATGGCACAGACTGAGGGCTATGTGCTTGTCTACAAAACTATAATTTTCCCCAGAAAAATAACTATAACAAAAAAAATACAACTCCCCCTCCCCCCAAAAAAGCTACTCTAAGAACAAAGAGACAGCCAGAGCTCCTTTTCTAGCAGGAGCTCCTCTGCATATTAGGCCATGCCCCCTGATGTAGCCAATCCTTCCAGAGCTTATAGTAGGCCCTGTACTAAGAGGCCTCTAAGCTCTTGGAGGATTGGCTACATCAGGGGGTGTGGCCTAAAATGCAGAGGAGCTCCTGCTAGAAAAAGAGCCCTGCAGACAGCCATGTACAGTGGTCAGTGTCAGCCTACTATCTGGGAAGTCTAAATTCAAGACCCCCAATCAAAGGAAAATGTGAAAGAAAAATTAAGGAAAATTTGCTGAGTAAACCTGCGGTTGAACACACTCTCAGCCTAGTTTTGATATTTCTTTTCTAAATAGTTCACATGCTTTCCTATTGAGAAAGAGTGGAGGGCATGAGTCAAGTAAAAAAGAGGAGGGGAACCCATACAACCACAACAAGCCCAACAAAACTCTCTCCCTTTCTCTCTCTCTCTCTGTAGCAAGGCAAAAAGCTCATAGCTTCACTAAAACGTTGCTAGTCTTAAAAGCACTCTTTGTAGCTCTCCTGATGGTGGGGACTGGCAAAGGAAGTTCTGGCTCTTTCTTTCCTTCCATGGGGCACAAAGAGGGGGAGGAGCCTCAGCCATTCATTAGAAGGAAGAGAGGCTTGTCTCAGTAGCTCTGCAGTGTGATTAATTGAACCTGGCAAACTTAATCACCCAGCAGAGCTATAGAGCCAAGCTCCCCCACTTGACTGAGGCTGCTCCTCCCTCCTCTTCCCTTTGAGAAAAGGCAGGGGGGAGAGGGAAAGGCTTTGCTGCTCTGGCCTGTCTGGGGAGAAACACAAAATGGCGACCGAAAAAAGCAGGCAAGGGAAAATGAAGCAGATGACAACCCTCTGTGGGCCTGATCTGGCTCGCAGGCTGTTTGTTTGACACCCCTGAATTAAAGGGACATTGAAATGTTCCTGCACCACCACCTAAGTATTGAAATGTTCCTGCACCACCACCTGAGTATTACCATCTTTAATGTCTGATTCACCTTCTTGTATACAGGCTTACTCATGTGCCCAAATAAAAAGGCAGAAGGGCACTGCTAGCCTATGGCAGTGTATTTTTGATGGGATGGATTATGTGCCTAGGTCTTATGTGTTCATTTCAGCTTTGCATTAAAAAATTCGTAGACTGTCTTATAAACAATTACTGGTGTTATGATAGGCTTCCCAAATCCCCCGCTTTGCCTGGTGACCCCCGATTTGAAGCCTTCTTCTCCCGCTAGCCAAAACTCTGGAAAGCGGGGGGGGGGGATGGCGGCCCTTCCCACCCAGCCCCGATCTCAGCAACTTTTCCTTGCCCTGCCCTTCCCACCCAGCCCCGATCGCAGCAGCCTTTCTTCAGTTTTCCCAGGCTGCTTCCAGTCCCAATCAGCTGGCTGGCGGGGGAGGGGGGGAGAGAGGGAGCCACGCCTGCAAAGGACCATGTGCCTTTGCACCTCCAGAAGCTTGACTTGAAAGGCTTCCATTTAGGATGGTGTGTCTGTGTGTGTTTCTGTGAAGAAGCTGGCAGCAAATGGTGAGTTGAGAGGCTGATCCGCTGCTTCAGACTGGCCAGAAAGAGGGGGGGGGGAAGAGGGAAACGTCTTCATTATTTCCTATGTGATCGATTCTCATAGGGTATAATGGAGAATTGTTCTGGAGGTTTCGGGGGCTCTGGGGGAGCTGTTTTTTGAGGTAGAGGCACCAAATTTTCAATATAGTATCTAGTGCCTCTTCCCAAAGTACCCCCCAAGTTTCAAAACGATTGGACCAGGGGGTCCAATTCTATGAGCCCCAAAAGAAGGTGCCCCTATCCTTCATTATTTCCTATAGAAGGAAGACATTTAAAAAGGTGTGCTGTCCCTTTAAATGTGATGGCCAGAACTCTCTTGGAGTTCAATTATGCTTGTCACACCCTTGTTCCGGGCTCCGCCCCCAGTGTCTCCTGGCTCCACCCCCAAAGTCTCCTGGCTCCACCCCCAAAGCCCCCAGATATTTCTTGAATTGGACTTGGCAACCCTATGTTATGAATGGTCACTCTTTTTATAAATGTAACAGATGGACAGGATCTCTTACATTACATGGCCTTTTAATTCCCACTGGCTATGTTGTTTAGTGTTTCACATGGTTTCCTTCATTAACATTCCATTAAAAAGAGGTGGTTATTGTCAAGCAACTCTTTGAGGGACAGACCTTTTCCTAATAGTTTATAAATAGTTTTTTCCCCCAGCAATTTGTTGGTGGGAAATTGGTTTTCCCTGTGATTCACTCAAAAGCAGTCTATCTCTGAGCAATTTACTGAAGGGCACCATTTTTGCAGAAAATATTGAGTGAATTTTTTTTAATGAGCTGGTGTAATTCACTATTGAACCTGTTAACCTCGAGCAGCATTTTATTAAGAATAGTCCAGGCAGATTGGTGGGATGGCACCCTGGGCCAGTCTCAGGAAACCAGGATACCTAACCCAAACATTTAGGCAATGAAAAGCAGAGATGGTTTTGTGGGAAGAAAGAATCTGAGAACACTATCAATGACTCTTTCTTTTGGGGATTTGGAAATAAACCACACTGCACAATTACAGTGTAATCCTAACAAGAGTTACATACTTCTAAAAGGGTGTAATTGTTTTACAATCACACTGTTAGTCTTGCAAACCACAGGATGCTCATTTATTTATTTCCTTACTTGCTTGACCATTCTCTTAAGTATCTTAAGATTTGGAGAGTGCAATACTATACAAAGCCCCTTCAGTCTACAAGACATTGCTTATAATTATCTTCTTATGTATGCTCAACAGATTTCCATATTCATACATATTCTGTCAGATGTTTAGAGTGGTTAGAAACATGATATCCTGGATACATATAATGAACTGTAGTGGTTGATATTTAGGCTATCTGGATAGTTGGTAAATGCCCTAGAGCAGGGTGTCAAACTAATTTATTATGGAGGCCGAATATGACATAAATGAGACCTTGTAGGGACAGGGCATTTGTGTCATAAAATGTAATGCCACGTAGCAGAGATATAAACTTTATAAAGGACAGACAAACACAATTAAAGATTTTTTAAAAACTTAAAATAAAACATGTTTAAAACATTAGCACTTGTTGGTCTTAATGATGCTTTCTTTGTATCTCTCCCATAAAATCTAGGCTAGGGAATTGGGCAAACAAAGCTCTGGCTCTTTCCTTGTTTCCTCAGGGGACCAAGAGGGGGAGGAGCCTCAGCCAATAGAAGGAAGAGAGGCTTGGCTCAGTAGCTCTGCTCTGCAACTGAGAGAGCCTTGCAAAGCAAGCTCTGCCTCCCCACCCCCCTCTTCCTTCCCAAGGAAGGAGCCTCAGCAAGTGGAGAAAATAGAAGCTTTGCTCTGTAGCTCCTGTGAGACTGAGCAAGCCTGGCAAAGCAAGCTGTGATACAGAGGGAAGCAAGAGAGAGGGAGAAGGAAGCAGATGAAAGCCAGTTGCTTGGGGGCCTGATAGGAGCACTCTGAGGGCCTAATTTGGCCCCCAAGCCAAATGTTTGACACCCCCGCCCTAGTGGGAAGTTGTTCACCAAGATACAGCACGCTACTCTTCAATGATTTTTTTTCTATTGTCTTACTGGGGGTATTGTGCATTGCACTGATCACTCTCAATGGTCAAACTTTCCAGCTGGGTCTTGGGTCTGAAGGATGCAAAACTGACTTAATGCAATTCAAAACAGAAAACATAGCTAGGAAGCTGGCATCTGTCTGTGCCAGGGGTGGCCAAACTGTGGTTCAGGAGTCATATGTGGCACTTTCATACATATTGTGCAGCTCTCAGAGCCCCCACTGCCCAATCAGCCAGCTTGTAAAAGGTATTTCTCTCTATAAATCACTTCTCCAGTCCAAGTCTGTCAGTGGCTTGGAGAATGTATTTAAACTTTCTGACATTCATGTCTTGCGGCTCTTAAACATCTGATGTTTATTCTATGTGGCTCTTACATTAAGTAAGTTTGCCCACCACCGGTCTGTGCTCCGGCAAGGCTGTTATTTGCCTATGCTTCCACACAGATGCCAAAGTCCCATGTCAGTCCAGCTGGTCAGCTGAAAAAACTTATGAAAAAACACAACCTACAAACAATATTCAGACCCAACAGAAAAATACAACAGATGCTAAAATCAGCAAAAGACAGAAGAGACCCTTCACTTCTGCAGGAGTATACCGCATACCCTGCAGTTGTAGACAGGTTTACATCAGGACCACACAACGTAGCATCCAGACAAGAATAAAATAACATGAAAGACACTGCAGACTTGATCAACCTGAAAAATCAGCAGTGGCTGAACACAACCTAACTCAAACAGGACACAGTATCTTATTCCAAGACACTGTAATGCTGGACAACATATACAATTTCCATGTCAGATTACACAGGGAAGCCATTGAAATCCACAAACATAAAAACAATTTCAACAGGAAAGAAGAGCGCTTTAAAATGAATAGGGCATGGTTTCCAGTCTTGAAAAACACAAAATGCTCTATAGCCTACAACAGCACTACAGATAAGATTAGAATTCCAACAGCCATCCCATATGCAAAGAACCTCCTCAGGAAAACTCCATATATAAAAAAAGCTCCTCAGAAAAGCTCCTCCATTAACATGTCACAGCCTGGGAAATTCATACAAGATAATGACTCAGCCCTACCCCACTTTCTTGAGTAGATATAAATTCCTACCATTTCTTTTTCTTTCATCTCACATTGACACAGAGAGAACTCTATCTTCCTGTGTTATAACTCTGAGAATGCAGGCCACAGCTGCTGGTGAAATGTCAGGTACTACTATGCTAAGACCACGGTCATACAGCCTGGAAAATCTACAACAACTAGTATCCAATATATTAGAGTCTTGCGATAATGATGGTCTCCTGGTTTAAAAGGATAATAATGACCCAACACTGGCTGCATTGCTCTAGTTTTAGTTTCATCCTTAATTCTGAAGTCAGTGTGGACACTGGTATCACAAAGAACATGGCCTGAGAGACAAGCTGTGCAGCAGAGTAGAGAACAATATAGTGTGAATCTGTGATGGCATAAACCTCTCTGAGAAAGACAATGGCATTCAATTGAATAACATATAATCTGTACTAGTGGAGGTATTGCAGGTCCCACTAGTTTGGAGGTAGTCATGGAATCTAAGACAGCCACTTTCAATTATGCCAGATCATTGGGAGCAGATAACAGCTCAGAATGTAAGCTTAAAAGGTCTTCCCACATGGTTTCCCTATGGGTTTCCCTTTATGGTCTTCAGAGCTTTGGGGGGAAAGGGGAAGTTATGGAGACTGGGTATTACCAGACACCTAACCTGACAGCTATGGCCAGAGGCTTATTTCTGCTGTACTGAGCTATTCCTGTCCCTGCAGCTAGCAGGCAAATTGAGTTAGTAGGTTTTCAAGAATACCACAGTGTTTTGTCTGTTTTCTTGAAGATCACTGAAAGCAGACAGCTATAAAATCAGGCCTGTTTCAATTCATTTTGGTGTGTGACTTCTCTCCACTCTCCTCCTCTGTTCCTTGCTGTGGACCTATTATTACTTAAATGCACAAACATGTTTCATTAGACTCTTCCAACTGTAAGTCAATGGACAGAATCTACTAGTATTAGCAAGTGGAACCCCCTGAAAGATTCCAGTTGGTTTCTGATTGCCAAGAAGCAAATGAGAAAAAAAGTATAATCAGTGGAAATAGCATTTGCTGGTAGGTCATTTTAGAATTCCATCCCTTACATGCATCTTTAAATTGCTAGCGATGAAAATGACATGCTGACCAGTTTATCTAGTACCACTTAATCATTCTTTGAACATAAGCCATTCATTACACAAAGGCTGATAAAAACTGAGAAATGTACGATGACAGGGAACCCAGCCATCAGGACACCTCCCTACTTTTCCCAACAGTTTTAAAACAGTTTTCTATACTTCTGCAATGTCCCCATCACAGATCCTACTGGTATAGCTTAGTGCTTGGATAAGATTGGGGGAAATACAATGAATGAAAATTACTGTTGTGTTAAACAAGAACAATATTATTATTTCCAGTATATGTAATTGCTGCTGACATAAGGCCAGATACATTTGTGGCCTCCTGATGAATTTTTGTTGTGTCATTCATTTCCAGATTGGAAGTAAATACATTAAATTAGGTTACAGTAACATATGCATCATTATATTGGATGGAATTTTGCAACAGTAATATAATATTAATCAAATATTATCTGTATATATAATCTCTTCATATACCATTCCATTTTGGGTCCTATATTAATTGTTTATTGCCTTACAAAGTTGGAATCCAGTAGCACCTTTAAGACCAACAAGTTTCATTCAGACTGCAAGCTTTCATATGAATGCATACTTCATCAGATGAAGGAATGATGTACAGTGAGCAGAGTTACATATAGCTGGTGGGTGGTGGTTAAGCATGCAAAATGTTAGTTATAATCCAATAGCAAATACATTATAGACATCATTTAATTGTTTGTTCCAAGTTTCATAATAATTTGTAATTCAGCAGTTTCCCTCTCCATTCTGTTCTTGAAGTTCCTTTGCAGTAAAACAGCTACTTTGAGGTCACCCATTGAATGTTCTGGAAGGTTAAAGTAATCTCCTACAGGTTTTTCAGTTCTGCAATTCCTAATGTCAGATTTATGTCCATTTATTCTTTGGCGTAGGGTTTGTCCAGTTTGCCCTATGTAGAGAACTGAAGGGCATTGTTTGCATTTAATGGCATATATTATCTATCTATCTGTGGCTCTATCTGTTGATGGGTGGCCAGTCTGATTCCACCCTGGATGATCTGTCCACAGCATTACAAGCTGTGGCAGAGTGGCTCAGACTGAGCAGACTGAAATTAAATCCGAAGAAGAGGGAGGTCCTGTATCTAAACTGTCGTGGTCCGGGACCGGAGGTCTGTTAACCGACTCTTGATGGAGCGCAACTTATGCCAATGCCCAAAGTTAAAAGCTTAGGGGTGCTCTTGGATTCCTCTCTAAAAATGGAGGCCACTGCCAAGTCAGCTTTCTACCATCTGTGGATGGCAAGGCAGTTGGTCCCCTTTCTTGAATGTGATGACTTGGCAACTGTGATCCATGCTACGGTCACCTCAAGGCTGGATTACTGTAATGTCCTTTATATGGGGTTGCCCTTATCCCTAATCCAGCGATTCCAGCTAGTGCAGAATGCCGCCACCAGGCTGTTAATGGGAGTTCCTTTATGGAAACACATTCAGCTTGTGCTGAAAGTGCTGCACTGGCTACCAATAATGCACCAGATTCGCTTCAAGGTGTTGGTTTTAACCTTCAAAACCCTATATGGCCAGGGTCCTGCATACTTTAAGGACCACCATTCCCTGCATATGCCCCAGACAGCACTTCAGTCCAGGTCTCAAAACCTGTTAACAGTTCCCAGCATCAGAGAAGCCAGGCTCAAGTCAACTAGAGCCAGGGCCTTTTCAGTCGCTGCACCTAGCTGGTGGAATGAGTTGCTGGAGGAAGTTAGGGCCCTGCGAGAGCTCCTACAGTTCTGCAGGGCCTGTAAAACGGCACTCTTCCACCATGTTTTCCCATAATGGTAACATCTATAGCAACGGATTAGGCCCATAAATCTAAACATCACTCTAGATTTATCTTACCATTAGGGTTGCCAAGTCCAATTTAAGAAATATCTGGGGACTTTGGGGGTGGAGCCAGGAGACTTTGGGGGTGGTGCCAGGAGACACTGGGGCGGAGCCAAGATCAAGGCTGTGACAAGCATCATGAACTCCAAAGGGAGTTCTGGCCCTCACATTTAAAGGGACCACACACCTTTTCAATGCCTTCCTCCCATAGGAAATAATGAAGGATGGGTCACCTTCTTTTGGGGCTCATAGAATTGGATCCCCTAGTCCAATCTTTTTGAAACTTGGGGGTTATTTTGGGGAGAGGCACTAGATGCTATACTGAACATTTGGTGCCTCTACCTCAAAAAACAGCCCCCCCCAGAGCCCCAGATACCCGCGGATGAATTCTCCATTATTTCCTATGGGAATACATCTCCATAGGGAATAATAAAGTTCCCAGCAGACATTCCCCTCCCCTCCCCCCCCCGCTTTCTGATGACCCTGAAGTGGGGGGAGGGCCTCCAAACCAGGGGATCCCCTGCCCCCACCTGGGGATTGGCAACCCTACAGTGGGAGGAGGAGGAGGAGGGCCCAGACCCCCCTCGGGCGACCCCTACCCCCCCGGGCAGGGCGAGGAGGGGATACCTTGCTCGCTGGGGATGTCATAGTCTTCCTCCAAGATGAGCTGGTCCCCGATCCAGATGGCGGCGGCAGGACCAGCCATGGCAGCAGCCCGCCCACCAGCGACTCCTCCCTCACCCCAAGTGGACCCAGGGGGCAGGCAAGGAGCCACCCCCACCCACCCTCCCTGGGAGCCGTGCTCCCACCCCCCAGGAGGCCAAGCCAGCAGCTGCCGGGTGGCGGGCGAGCGAGCCTCTGCTTGGCGTTGCCCCGGAGACCGAGCAGGAAGGGGAGGCACTTCCGCGCGCAGCCTGGAGCGGCCCTCTCGCTTTTCCTCCCCCCCCCCTCCCAGGAGGCCGCGCCAGAAGGTGGCGGGCGGGCAGCTAAGGCATCTGACTTGGGTTGCCCAAGTAGGAAGAGGAGGAGGCACTTCCCAGCGCAGCCTAGAGAGGCACACTCTCTCTGCCACCACCACCCCGCCACGCTCCTGGCCCGCCCCCCCCACTCCACCTCAGAGGCGGAGTGGGCGATGCCGCTGCGCCGCCGCCCCCTTCCCACCCCATCCCAGAAGCAGAGAAGGGGCAGCTCGCCGCGCTCCTTCGCGCCGTTTCTTCCCCCGCTTCTGTTTTTGGGGGGAGCGGGGGAAGAGGCTGGAAAACCTGGGGTCCCCCGCTAGAGCGGGAGGATTGGGACCCCTACTTACCATGCTGTGGTAACCCTGGGTTCTCTCTGGAACATCTATTACCGACCAGCTAGTTACCTGCCATTATTGAAATTTAAATTGTTTGTATGAACTATTGCACTAGCACCTACTGATACTGATGTTTTAATAATTGTTTTTATGTCTTATGTTTTTATTGCTGTTTTATTTTGCTTGATCATTGTTTGATCGTAACCTGTGAACCGCCCTGAGCCTGCCTTCAGCAGGGAGGGCGGGATATAAATTAAATAAAATGAAAATATATAATGTTGGAAGATGAACAAATGAATAAGCCTGAGATGGTGTATTTAATGCTGGAGAGGGAAATTGCTGAATTACAAATTATTATGAAACTTGGGACAAACACCTCCCCAGGACTGAATAGAGACATTGGATTCCTTTCTCATTACATATGCTTCCACCAATTATAACTATATATCCACAGTATTCCAGTGCATTTCTCTTTAAAAATAGTGTATCAGAATATTGTTGGGTTTTTTATATTGGCAAAGTTAAGACCAGGATGTTGGTTGTTTGTCTCATTGCATGCACTGGACCTATCTTCCACTATATTCTAGTGTATTCTTCTTCTTTTTTTTTTGTATTGGCAAACTGAAATGATGTTTATAATGTATGCCACATGTTAAAAAGTGAATTAGGTAACAAGAACACTTCTGAGAAAATAGTTCTCAGTTTAACCCAGACGTTAAGAACCAGAGAGCAATTAATAGACTGCTTTTATTATCCTGTAACACCTTCTTCAATTCTGACATATTAACTGCCTCTTTTGTTTTCCTATGCAGATGCTATCAAGACCAAATGTCCTTTCAATTTGACCAAATGTCCTTTCAATTTGTTAATTTCACTGTTTTGCTATTGGATTACAACTTTGTACCATTTTGCATGCTTAACCACTGCCCACCAACTATATGTAACTCTGCTCACTGTACACCATTCATCCTTCGTCTGATGAAGTATGCATGCATACCAAAGCTTACATTCTGAATAGAATCATAGAGTTGGAAGGGACCTCTAGGGTCATCTAGTCCAACCCCCTGCACAATGCAGGGAACTCACAAACCCCTCCCCCTAAATTCACAGGATCTTCATTGCTGTCAGATGGCCATCTAGGCTCTGTTTAAAAACCTCCAAGAAAGGAGAGCCCACCACTTCCCGAGAAAGCCTGTTCCACTGAGGAATAGCTCTAATGGTCAGGAAGTGCTTCCTAATGTTGAGCCAGAAACTCTTTTGATTTAATTTCAACCCACTGGTTCTGGTCCTACCTTCCAGGGCCACAGAAAACAATTCCACACCATCCTCTACATGACAGCCCTTCAAGTATTTGAAGATGGTGATCATATCACCTCTCAGCCTTGGTTGGTCTTAAAGGTGCTACTGGACTCAACTTTGTTCTATTGCTGCAGACCAACATGGTTGCCCACCTGGATCTATTGCCTGATGAAGTTAGAATCCAATGGCAAAATAGTGAAATTAACAAAAATGAAAGAATAACAAAGTTGGAGTCCAGTAGCATCTTTAAGACCAAGAATGGAAAGAGAAATTGCTGAATTACAAGTTATTATCCCTGGGACTGCACAGGGATATTGGTTTCTTCTCATTACATATACTAAACCCATTCTCACCAAGTAGAGCTATACATCCACTTTATTCCAATGTTTTCCTCTTTTAGAATAATGTATCAGAATGATGTCTTTTTTGTATTGACAAACTGGAATAAGGGATATTGGTTTATCTCATTACATATGCTAAACCCATCTTCCACTGTATTCTGATGTATTCTTTTTTTGTATTAGCAAACTGGAAAGATATTTATAATGCTATGCTAGATGTTAAAAAGTATATTAGGAGGATAGAAACACCTCTGAGAAAAAGATTAACCTATTAGATTAATCAGTTTAACCCATGTTTGAGAAGATTCCACATTTACTGCCATTCTCACCATCACTCCAATTCTGACATGTTTATATTGCCTTTTGCTGTTTTTCCCCACAATGTATACTATCCAGACCAAATTGTTATTCTTTCAGTGTGTTAATTTCACTGTTTTGCCATCAGATTCTAAACTTTGTACTATTTTGCATGTTTAACTACTACCCGCAAGCTATATGTAGCACTGCTAACTGTATCCCATTTCATTGTCTGATGAAGGGTACTTTTAGCACATGAAAGCTTACATTCTTAATAAAAATTTTGTTGGTCTTAAAGGTGCTACTGGACTTCAACTTTGTTCTATTGCTTCAGACCAACACAGCTGCCCACCTGGATCTATCTACATGGAACAAAGTGAGTTAGCTGACATGAGTAACAGCTAACTCACTCCGATTGGGGGACAGCAGCTGTCAAAAAGAGGGTGATGGTTAAGCAGTTGGAGAGAGGAGTTGGAAAGTAGAAGGCCATTTGAAAGTGGATAGAGAAGGGAGTGGTTGCTTGGGGTTCTCTCTAATGTGAGGAGAGCCAAATAAAGCAGAGCCTGTTTCAGAGCAGTGTCAAGTGGTTTGCATTACAAAAGAGGCTCTTTAGAAGACTGTTCCCAAAAGATTAAACAGTCTCTGTGTGAAAAACAAAGAAACACATCTTGAGGGGGAAATAGTTCTCCAGTTTTAAGCTTACTATCCAGTGTGAACAGACTGTCAGACTGGAAGGTAAGGATTTGGCAAATGGTTTAGAGGCAGCGTTGGAAGGCCCTAAATACACCAGAGGCCCAGGTTATTTATCCTACAGAGGAGATAACAATAATCTTGCTGGACCAAGGGGTCTAGTTGGAAGACAAAGGGTTCTTTCTCAACTGGTGTACTTTCTCAAGACTGTGTGATTTTCAAGTGTGAAGTTTAAAAGAAAATCTAGAACAAGTAACTTTGAAGAATAAGCCTTTTAACATCTGTAACATCTTTAGTGAAAGCTAAAGAGTTTGAAATCTAAAACTGTCTCTTGTTAAGTCTGCAACCTTAAATGCAGTTCTGTGTTAAGATTTAACTTTTTGTCAACCTGTTCCAAATCCCCAAGCCCTATGTGAATATCAATTCCCTTCCCTGCCAGTGTATTCAAATAAACCAAAAACTGCTTAAATCTCTGCCTGTGCCTACTGTGCCATTTGCTGAAGGGAAATATTTGACAATGAAGCAACAACAGGGTGATTGTTTTAGTGGGATGATTAATAAGGAGCAATTGGAGATATGCCAAATGAAAGAATAAGGTCTTCATCTGCTGGCAGCTGACATGTATAGTGGGAGACAAACAAATCCTTCTTAGGAGGGAGCTCCAAAGTTTTAGTGGCATTAGCAAGAAGCCCACTTCTCAGGTTGTCACCGATCTAGCCTCAGATGGCAAGGGTACTTGTAGCAGTGCTTCTGATGAGACTGGAGTGGACAGCTAGGTTCTTTTTTAATTAACAGTTTTTGCTAATACATTACTAACTAGGGCTGATCCCACTTAACTTCCAAGATCTGACTCGCCTGGGCTTGCATGCAAATCTATATACCTTTATTTATACACCATTAAAAATCTTCCTAATCATCCTTTTTTAGTCTTTCTTCTATTCTCAGAAAAGGCTTCATTACTAGGATACCTGATTCTTAGAGGTGCTGACCATCTTTGAGGGTACATAATTACAAAATTTAATAAATTCAAGACATAGAACAAAAGAAAAGCCTGGTAGATTAGACTGGAGGTTCATATAGTCCAGAAGTGGCTGCATCTTATCAGTTGAAATGACTTCAGTGCAACCACCAACACTAATTATTTGGTGTTGCTTCATTTAGAAATTAAACAAAACACATAATAATTATAATACTGAAATAATAAAACAAAATCAAAACATCGAAAGCATTAGGTATTTCTTTTAATTTGACAGATCCATTCCCTTCTTTGTTCTATAAAACTGAATCAAGTTTTCTCACCAGACAAAGGCATATTATTGTTCATTCAACGAAAATTACATTTTTGGGTCAGAAGTTGTCCATTGCCTGCAATAAACACAAGCATAAAAGGACTTTGAGATGCCAACAAATTATTGCTAGAGCTCTGGAAAGACATCTGGTCATCAGATCAATGAAAGCAATGCTAAAGTATATTCCCTTTCCTACTATGTGCAAAGTGAATCTCAGTAGAAACTGAAGAAATCTAATTCTTATTGACAAAAACAAAAAGTGCAGATGGACCCAACTTTCAAGATACTTAATAACAGCCTCAAGTGACACAATCTTTATACTACTTAAAATAAAATTGTATTTAATTTTTTTCTAGACAGCAGACAGTTCCAGGACACTAAAAAAGTCCCCGTGGGAAAGACCAAATCATTCCAGCAGTAGTTAGAATATGCATCTCAGTTAAGTCTTACATGGATGGGTTTTTTAAAAAAGAAAAAAAGTCGTAATTCATAAATGTGAGAACAAGTTTAGAATAGTGGTACTCACACTGCAGCTCAAGGAAGTCTCATTTGCACTCACCATCATACATGATTACTGTATGCTGTGTTAAACCTCAAACACATGCATAGCATAACTATTGATACTAAATATATAACTATAACCTTTTAAATTACCAGGCCATCTTTGAGCATGAAGGCTGGTCTCTCCCACTGCTGTTGAATCTTACCTAGTTCCAGTGTACCTGGAGTGAGGGAAAGAACTTCCTTCTCTGCCTTCTTGCTCTCTCCTCTGTGTGAAATACAGCTGTGTGTGAGAGGGGCTGAGATTGCCAAGGTTTACAGAGAAGTGCAAGCTGGTTGTGAAGAAATGGAAATAAAATTACCATAATCCCATTAGGGTACGTTTGCCAACCCCCAGTTGGGGGAAGGGGACCCCCTGATTTGGAGGCCCTCTCCCTGCTTCAGGGTTAGTAGAAAGCAGGGGGGGGGGATGTCTACTGGATGTCTACTCCATTTGAGTCCAGGCTCCATAGGATATAATGGAGAATCAATCTGTGGGTATCTGAGGTTCGGGGGGGGGCGCTGTTTTCTGAGGTTTCTGCATTGCCACATATATCAACGATGTATGGAAGGTGAATACTTGGAGCAGGTGTTGATGGCCTTCTATTGTCTTTCAGACCCTATTGCATTAGTAGGATAGGGCAGATATTTGACATAAACAGAACAAGTAGGCTAACTAACTGTTCTGCTGCTCAAAGATCAATTTGTGAATTACACCTGCTGCTTGCCATCTACTGATGTATTTTTTGCTACTTCAAGCAAATCCATTTGTTTGGAAATGCCTTCTCCTGTATGAACCTCCCTGTTGATTAAGCCTTTTTTTTTTTTTTGCTTCCAACAGAGGTTTGGTTGACCAAAACAAAGGACTAGGGCTTTTTCATGATGATTTCACATTTATAGAACTTTCTGTTTAATTGTTTTATTTGTTTGTTTGGCCAAGCTTTTGAGTTGAGCTGTTTGTGGCTTTATTTCTAATGTTAGCATTACTTTTAATTGGCCTCATAGTTGTTTTAATTTCTATTGATATGTGATGGTTGCAATTGATTGATTACATTTTTTTTTCATTTCACCCTATGGCAAAGAGCCCCAACAAAAGACAAATCAGTTCAGAATCCCAGTTTGAGAGAGGCGATACATCCACAAAAACTGGAGTTTGACTGAAGTACTCTGAAACTTGACAGCATTCAATTGTGCTATGCATCCAAGCAGTAGACAAGCACAGCAGCAAGTTGTGATCATGCCAGTCATGGACTTATGTAGAGACTGTGTGACCTCCATGAGCAAAAGGCGACTGCTGCACTGGGATTCAAAAAAGAAAAACAATTTCTGGGGTGTATAGTACTTAAAAAGATGTACCACACCTACAGTCTTGGCTATCACAACTGAGTAATGGCTTTGAGGTTTGGGACAGGGTTTGCATATAGAGTGTGAAATAATACAGAGGCAGAGATACTGGAGTAACACAGAGATATGGAGTAACACATATCCTGAGGAATCCAGTTTTGCTTGCTAGGCAAGGTCAGTGCTGTTCCCAGAAGAAAACATTTTTAAAAGTGGCACAGTATGGTGGGTAGGGCTATGACTGATGCTGCATACTGTAAGTTTAGTGGTACAAACACAATATTGATGCTATGGTGACAGCTGAATGAACTACTGTATGTTTATTTAGTTAAAATATTTTAAAGCCACCTTTCTACCCAACTGTGAGGGAACACCAGACAAAATAAAAAAGTCTTCATCCAAACAATTCACAAATTAGTTTTTGAGCAGCACTACAACTAGTCACCCAGACAAGCTCCCTGGGGAGAGAGAACCACATAATTTATAATAAGTTATAATATAATAATGTAGTTCTCAGGAATTCAGTTATTGCATGCATGTTATGCAATAAGGAGAAGAAACACCTAGATTTGATTTTGTTATTTCACATTAACGTTTTTTAAAAATGTTCCTGAGGCCTATATTATCATAATGCATATCCGAGGGAAAAAACATTAGCTAGGAAAGTTATTTTCTATTTTATTCTTCATACAAAGAATCATGTAAATACTTAGTATATTGATAGTAAAATTAATGGTCCCTGTAGAATTCTGGGTTCCCCACCCCATGTTTGCTTAACTTGTGATGAAAAATAGGTTGTTTATTTCCCATCAGATAACTGCTGACTTTTTTCTGCAATCACATCAGAGAACCCACTGCCAGAGCATCACAGAATACAAAAGATCAATGTCATTATGATTTATCACTCTCTCCCCACACACACTGTTTTTATAATGGAATCAGAGAGACAGGGAAGAATATGGGGAATACCTGTATGCTTATTATTAAGAGAAACTTTGTGATTCAGAAAGGCTAAGGCAATTTTTAATCTGACCAGTTTTAACAGAAAAAGGATAGTTATTTTTCTACAACTTCAGTTCTACAACTTCAGCACTAGGATGTCATAACTTTTTAAAGTGAAAACAGCTTTCTCACACAGAATTAGCAAAAATCAGTGATTATATATTGGATACTTTAGATATATCTTTTAACAGACAGTGCAATCCTATGCAGAGATCCTCCAGTATATGCCCATTGAAATAAATGGCCACTGATAGGAGTAATTAACACAGGATTGCACTGCAAGTTTTTATAATTTTAAATCAAACAAGACTACTCTGTGATATCTCCTATCTTCATAACCTCACATGAAAATAACATATGGAAACTGATATTCAAATATTTATATAAGCTACAGGCAGGGCTTTTTTTTTTGAGCTGGAATGCACCAAAACGCTGTTCCTGCGGGGGGTCAGGGGCCCAGCCGCGCTAATGTGACAGCCTCCTGGCGATGGCAAGATTCAGGAGGCCAAGCTGTGCTGAGCTGAGGTGAGTTGCTTCCTTCCTTTCCAACTCTCCCTCCCTCCTTCCCATGCATTCATTCTTTATTTCTGTCAGCCTTTTCTCTGTCTATTTGCTTTATTTTCCACTGCCTCTTCTTTCTTTCTTTCTTTCTTTCTTTCTTTCTTTCTTTCTTTCTTTCTTTCTTTCTTTCTTTCTTTCTTTCTTTCTTTCTTTCTTTCTTTCTTGATGGCGATGAGAACGGGAGCCCGGGTGCTAGGGCTCTGGTTAACTCAGTAACAACTCAGGAATAACAAACTACTGGTAAACATTACATCATGGCGATAGTGCCTGGAGTGCCTGGAGTAGATAGAGAAGGGGAAGAAATCAACTTATGTTAGGTCGCACCGAGACTGCGGTGGTCTTCCCGTCGCGTGAGAGGCGAACTGGGAGCAGTGCTGCTGGCTACGACTAGCCGCTGGCCAGGTGGGCGTGGAGGTGGGGCACGGCCGCGGGCTGAAGTGCGCAGAACGGCCAGAGAGAGCAGGAGAGGCCGAAGAGAGAGCGCTGCTGCTAGCTACGACTAGCTGCTGACCGGGTTGGCGTGGAGGTGGGGCGCGGCCGCAGGCTGAAGTGCGTGGAGCGGCTGGAGAGAGCAGGGGAGGCCGAAGGGAGAGTGCCATGCATAGCAGCGAGAGCACGGACGACAACACACTCGAGACGACGAGAGTACAGCGCGGTGCGACTGGTAGCCGCTGTGGACGGAGTCAACGGGATCATGGGGGTGACAAGGTTGCGGTCGCTACAAGAGCTCAGCCAAACCCGACTACCAGGAGCCCCATGACCAGGAAGCCCTGTACGGGGCGAATGGTGTGCGGAAGCCTGGTGTGCCGGGTGTAGGAGGCTGCACTAAATCCTGAGGTGGCGACGGAGGAACCAGAATCCCCTCTCAATTGGGACTCACAAGGGCTCAACCTGGACTGCTAGGAGGACACAGGGGAAGTTCCATCTCTTCCTGGGTCGCCTGAACTATTGGGGTGAATTGGGCCCTTGGACAACAATCTGCCTCGGCAGAAACTCTGGCCACAGGTTAAGAATACTCATGAGCACTAGCACTTTAAGAACTACATCTGAAAGATTACTACCTAATTGGTAGTTTTGACTTCCACTCTCCACTGAGAAAAGCAGTTTATATTGCTGGCAACTATAGAGACTGAAATTAGTTAATTAATTAGTGATATTATTAATTGTTTAGCGCTGAGGGTTATTTAATTATTTATTAGCAGATTAATTTTGAGGGGTAAAATTGGGGGGGGGTGTTATTTATTAATGTGCTATTGATGTTTTAAAGTTAGCTAATCAATTGGAGGAGGTTTAGGGCTGGGGTTTTTAAAATTAATTAACTATGGATTAAATTAATAGTGGACCGGCAATTTCAGGGATGAAGTAGAAGAAGGGGAGGGAGGTTAAGATTAGGATAATATAGGTGGGGGGAGAAGACAACTCGGTATTGGTGGAGGACATACCAGGCATAGGTGGATGTCTGACCTGGGGATCCCAGTGCTCATGGGGAGGGGAAGGTACGACGGTGGGAGCAGACGGAATGATAAGGGAAGGAGGCAGAGACAAAACAGTGCTCGGCCCCCTTCCAGCCTGCATCCCATCCCGACAGTGACAGGTAGTGGGGCCAAGAGAAATAGCCCGTCTCCGTCATTGGTGTTATGTAACGCCAGGTCCATAAACAATAAGACCTCAATCCCTAGGGAATTCCTGCTTAAGCAGGATATGGACCTGGCTTGCGTGACCGAGACCTGGGTGCAAGATGGGGAGACAGTAGCTCTCTCCCAGATGACACCCCCGGGTTATTCGGTCTTTCACCAATCACGGACAAACAGGTGGGGGGGGGAGGGGTGGCGCTACTCATACGGGAGGATTACTCCTTCAGGGCTCTCCCGGCCCCAACGATCAATGGTTTAGAATGTGCCGGTTTGGCGTGGGATGTGGGGAGGGGTTGGCGATTTGGCTGGTGTACCATCTGCCTAATGCACCGGCCAACGCCTTACCATCCCTGATGGAGGCCGTGGCAAGCTGGGCGTTGGAGTTCCCAAGGCTTATGGTCTAGGGTGATTTCAATGTCCATGCGGATGACATGGCCTCCAACCGGGTGATGGATCTAGTGTCTTCCATGGCGACACTGGGACTCTCAATTTGTTACCACTCCCACGCACCAAGCTGGGCACATGTTAGATTTGATCTTTGCGTCCGGGATTTTGGTGGATGACATCGCTGTGGAAGCGGTGCCATGGTCGGATCACCTAGCCCTCAAGGCCCGTGTGGGTGCGCCGCCCCAACCCTGTATGGGCGGCAAGCCTATTTTGGCTCGCCCGCGGAGTCTGATGGACCCTGAACGATTCCAAATGGCTCTGTGGGATCCCTGGCCCCCTAGCGATTCCCTTGATGACCTGGTAGAGGCTTGGCATGACAGGCTGTTCAGGGCCATCAACGAGATCCCCCCTCCCAGTGCCCATGAGAACCACCTAGTTTGCTTGCCTGCCTCCACTACTGCCATTCCTCCCAATGCCACCACCTGCCTCCTTCCTTCCCTTGCACTTTGCTCGCCCCCCAGCTTGATCAGAGGAGCACACCAAGGCTGGGCCCTACCAGCTTCGATGCAGCTGGCACAGCATCTAATCCTTTTAAGTGCGCATGGGAGAAGGCTTCATTCCCCCTCACTTAGGGGTGAGAAGCCTTCTCCTGCATGCGCTTCAAAGGATTAGATGGCGAGTCACCTGTATCGAGGCCAGTAGGACTGTGAGGAAAAGCCCCCTTTTCCCCGAACATCATAGTCACCAGCATGGTTGCCAGGGCGCCTGGAGAAGTGAGCTCACACACGTCTGGCCAGAGAGTGTGGGCAAAACTATCCAGGAACCTCAAGGGACTTATGTGTACAAGCAGTCCCAAGTTTGCAGGCATTCTAACCCGGTACGGAGTGCTTGCTAACACACACACGGACGTTTCCCCGTCACTGCATGGGCCAGCCAGGGAACGGAAGAAGCTGCGCTGCCACGGAGCTATCCAGGTGACCGGTTATGGAGCGCTGAACATGGAATCCACCGTGTATCGCTAACACCACTCGTAGCCATCTTCCTGCCAGGCTGGACTTCATTCCCTCATAGTGGAAGGCTCACGTACACACCCTATGTCACCCTTAGCCCGCAAGCAACCCATCTGCCCCATGAATGGATTAACAGCTCAACTGTTGTTCCTGATTGTCTGGCAAAACCCTAGACAAAGGCTTCTGCCCAGAAGATGATGGAAAAGAGGAAGAACATCTCCTGTCTCAACCAAGTCTTTTGTCTACACTGGGGATACCTAGGTCCATATTTGATTCCCTATTGTCACCTTCCCAGATAAGCCCATTTAATCTTAAGTATCTAGCCATTCCCCATTCTTCTCCCCGTCTGACACCTTGGAGCCGCCTCAGGCCCTGTTGCAACTTGGAAGTTTCCAGGTTCACAGGACTAAGGCGAAGTTCATTGGTCAAAAGCAGGCACCCAATTAGGTGCCACCCATGGACTCGCTATTGGCCCTGCGAATGTCCAGCCTTCATGGTCATTGCAGAGCCTCCCCTTTCTCCTCCCTGATACCTCCCATTCCCTGAGGGCTCAAGAGAGTCCTTATAACCTGTGGACTAGCTACCCACAGGTGTGCTTCTATCAGTAACCCACCTTTCGCTGCATAGATCCATCCCCGATTCCTGATCAGTTTCGGGTCCCTTTTCCCCCCATCCTCTTTTGTCGCCATTGGAGCCTTCCTCGAAGACTGCGATAGGTAAATATAACCCTGTATGTCCACCCTTTTATGTTTCCTTATCGATCTATCTGTATTTCTTAGGACTGTGTGAATGTGTGATTGTATTGTATTTTTATCTTGTGTGGAAGACTATATTTTTCTCAATAAATTACAATTGGTTTTTATTAAATTAGAATCCTTTATTGAGCATCACTCTCTGGCTGGTTGAACCTTGTATACATTGGTAAAAAGATTCCTAGTGAGCCAGGTGCCCACCTAACTAATTCCCCAACCTCGTTTTGAGGGCATTTCGGCTTACAGGGCCCAGCCTCAGCGCGCTGTTTTGTTGCAGCGCTGTGGAGGGAGGGAGGGCGGTGGCAGACTGGAAATAATACTACTTTCAGTCACTGCTGCATTCTAATTTTGTATGGGATTGCCTCCCAGGTATGCTTGTAAGTTTATTATTTTCCAAATTAATTCACACCTTTTAGAATTATGCAGGGCTTTTTTGTAGCAGGAATTCCTTTGCATATTAGGCCACACCCCTCAGATGTAGCAATCCTCCAAGAGCTTACAGGGCTCTTATCACAGGGTCTATTGTAAGCTCTTGGAGGATTGGCTACATCAGGGGTGTGTGGCCTAATATGCAAAGGAGTTCCTGCTAACAAAAAAGCCCTGGAATTATGAATTACTTGCTTATTGGATGGCAAATACATACCATACCAGTGCAGTCCTAAACTGAGTTAAAACCTTCTAAGACATCAATGGAACTCCACTATAAATGACTTGCACTAATGACATGGCTTAATGCAATTCTCCTGGTATACTCCCAGAAGGGAAGAACCTTCTGGTGATCCCTGGCCTGAAAGATAGCTGGTTGTCCTCAACCAGAGCCAGGACCTTTTCAGTCCTGGCGCCAGCCTGGTGGAACTCTCTCCCAAATGACATCTGTGCCCTGTGGGATTCAATGCAGTTCTGCTGGGCCTGTAAGACAGAGATGTTCAGCCAATGGTTGAGGACAGGGAGGGTTGGTTGAGCTTGGTCTCTTCTTTTTTATTTCTTTTGTCTGGAAAAAGACACAAATTGGTTCCCAATGCCATCTGCAATTAGTTATTGTAATTAATTACTGTATGTTTTAACTGTTTTTAATTTTGATTATAAATATGTTTATTGACATATTGTGCACCACCCTTAGCCATGTGTACAGGAGAGGATGGTCTATAAGTCCAAATAATAAATAATTGTCTGTATGCAACATTATGATCTACCATGCCAAGGCTTTACCAAGACCAAGTTGTACCTTATACCAAGTGTAAGTTCATATGCAGATGAAACAACAAAAAATTGAGGTGCAGAAATATGAATAGATATGTTTGTGTATTTTAGTTGACATAATGCTAAAGAAACTCAAGTAATTTGCTGATGAAGATGAAATACCAGGGCATGCCAAATATAAAAGACCAGAGGATAAAAGACCAGGGCATACTTGGTTACTGGAAAAGTGGCAATAGCTTGACAGATGTGTCCTAACTGTTGGTCTGCACTATGGGGGATCTTTTTTTGAAGAGGGGATAGTCTGTTTTTCAACTAAATGACACTAAAATTGCATAAGAATGAATGCTGCCTTTCCATTAAAGAAATCCCAGGTTTCAAGCAAATTGGATCAAAGGGTCAAATTTGATTGGCCCTTGCCTTCTATTTCATCATACTAGGGCTGTCAAGTTCCCAGGCCTGGTGGGGGTTCTCCCGACCTGGAGGTTCCCAACACGTCGGCCCACATTGGGCCAGCAGGGGGGGATCCTCCCCCGATGTCGCCAGCGCAGTGATGACCCTCAGAAGTGACATCATCGCACTGGCAACGTCATGCACTGGCTGCTCTAGGAGCATCCGGGAAAAGTCTATGGCTTTCCCAGATGCTCTAGTGTTTTGGGTGGAAAACTCTATGGTACTATACTCTATGGAAAACTCTGAAACCATAGAGTTTTCCCTCCCAAATTGCTACAGCGTCTGGTAAAACCATAAAGTTTTGCGCGCGCAAAAACTGTCCCCCACCGGAGGCCACAGGGGACTTGGCAACCCTACATCATACATAGTACTTACAAAGAACAAAATGGCTCCACACCCAAAAGGAGGCAAGGAAATAAAACTGCAGTCTCTGTGGCTTATTTCCAAAAGTGATTGCCTGGAAGTGTTCCATGCTCCTTCCTTGGAAGGATCTGATAATGCCATTTTCTGGGAAATCATTCAAATCAAAGTGAAGCATAAGCATTTGCTGTGGCTAGCAAGCAGCACCCAAGACAAAAATAATCCAAACATGGATTACTTGTGGGAGGAGGAGTTGTAATACAAGAATCCTGGATTTGTGTTACCATTCTGAAGAACTATTGGCAATCAACATCAGGTCTTAGCAGCAGTTTTGGAATAACAGGCCATAATAATAATCGCACAAATTATCGTGTAATTTTCTATTTCTCATTTATTCAGGGACTTCACATCAACATAATTTCAAGTGCATTTAATGGATTTGTCCTGAGTGAATGCATTTCCAATTCATTTAATGGAAAAGAATCAGTTACAGTTGATTACAAAATGGTTGCATTTTTGAATACCTAAAAAATAGACTTGAGTGACACTTCTCATGAAGGCACTATTCTATGCAAAAGATCGCCTTTTTACCAAGGAGCTTTGGTAATGTTGTTCAATTTAATTAGATGTAATCTTTTCAGTTTGTGTTAGCTATTAACATTATGTAAAGATAAACTAAAGCATAATGAGTGCTTTCATTATCACATAATTGTTATTTTAATGATTACATTATGAGCAATATAATACTGTACATATTTCTACTTTTTCACCTTAGTGGGCAATTATTTCTAAAGCCTCCTATAATAATCCACCCACCCACAGGGGCCAAATTATTAATGCTTCTGTATCAACCATGGCCATGATGTACGTGTCAGTACTACGGACACGGAGAATGTGAATTAATGTGCTAAACCATATTTTAAAATGGAACAAATACAATCCTGGAATAGACAGAGGCATGATTAACACCAAGATGAACATGACCTTGATCTGGTTTATTATGGCCAAGTAAAAATTATAGATTTTTTTTTAAAAAAATCCAGGTATATAAACATTAGCAATTTACATATTTGCATCAATTGTGTGGGCTGAATAGTCCTTGCCAATACTTTTCATCATTATTCACCATTATTTCTTCAAATAACTCATCCTCGTTCAACAAGCTGAGATGGTTGATAACCTATAAATTGGGAGCCCATTTCAGTCCATAGGGTTGTATTAATTTTATAACTGAATTTTTAGGTGACCAACTTAAAAAAAAAAATCCTGATTGGTAAGGTACATTATTGGTAAGTTACAAAAGAAGGAGGGGAGCGGAAATATAACACACATAACCCTGTCCTCCCTAGTGGAAGACTGGACAAAAATGCGGTAGGATTCATAATAGTGTTCCAGTTTTTGGACTTGAATAGATGATCATTTGTATACTATAAGCAATCCACAACTTGCTATCACTGAACTTTTGTATACTTTCGACACCCACACACCAAAGCGTTTGTTTGGAAGGATGAAGAAATTCTCTAGGACAGGGGTGTTCAACTCATTTTTTTTTATGAGGGCCAGATTTGACATAAATGAGACCTTGTTGGGCTGTACCATGTGTGTCATAAAATGTAATGCCAGGTAGTGAAAATATAAATTGTATAGAGGGAGTAGACAAAAACATTAAACATTTTTAACTTAAAATAAAACATGCTTAAGACATTAGCACACTTGCAGTATTTTGTTTTACAATCTCTGATAAATGTCATCTCTTGCTATGAATTATTGCATCAAAAACTGCAGACAATGTCTGTGCTGTAACAATCTTGAATATGCTGTTCAGGTGTTGTTCAAATGTGTACATCTGTAAGTTGCAAACCTACTTTTGATTTATTGACATTCATTACAGAGAGTTCATGGTCAATGCTTTCAGCCTAAGACCCAGAGGAAAACATGAAGCAACTGGGCATTGTGAGCTTTTGTACATAAGTTGCTTCATGTGCTGGTCAAGGCACCATGGCACAGACTGAGGGCTATGTGCTTGTCTGCAAAACTATAGTCTTCCCCAGGAAAATAACTACAACCCCTATGTGGCAGCACAAGAACAGAGAGACAGCCATGTACAGTGGTTAGTATCAGCCTACTATCTGGAAGTTCAAGATTCCCAATCAAAGGAAAATGTGAAAGAAAAATCAAGGGAAATTTTCTGGGTAAACCTGGGCTGGACACACTATCAGCCTAATCCTGGCTTATTGTTATTTCTCCTCTAAATAGTTCACATGTTTTCATATTGAGAAAGACTGGAGGGCATGAATACAGTGAAAAAGAGAAAGGAAACTCAGCTGCACCCATAACCAGCCCAACAAAACTCTATGTGTGTGTGTAGCAAGGCAAAAAAAGCTCATACCTTCAATAAAGCATTGATAGTCTTAAAAATGTGTTTTTTGTATCTCTCTCAATGGTGGGCACTAAGCAAAGGAAGCTCTGTCTCTTTGCTTTCTTCCCCAAGAATAAAGAGGAGGAGGAGCCTCATCCACTAGGAGGAAGAGAGGGTTGGCTCAATAGCTCCGCAGTGTGATTGATTGTGTTTGGCAAACTTAATCACACAGCAGAGCTACAGAGCCAAGCTCCTCTACTGGCTGAGGCTCCTTCTCCTTCCTCCTCCCTTTGGGAAAAGGGAAGGGGAAGAGAGGAAGAGTGAAAAGAGGCTGCTTTGCTGTCTGGTTTATCGCAAGGAAGAAAGACACAATGGCGACCGAAGGAAGCAGTCAAGGGAGAAGGAAGCAGATGATAGCCAGTTACAGATGGGCCTGATTGGAGCTCTCTGGATTAGGCCCATGGGCTGCATGTTTGACACCCCTGTTCTAGGAGATACTTGGTACAAAACACCTTTTTTCTTGAAAATGAAAGAAACTAGGCAAAACATGATATATACAATATATCAAACATTTATTCAGTTAGGGGTACAAATTTACATTTAACTAGCACAACAACCTGTACATGTGCACCTATTACAGCTCCTACACATGAAACACATCCCACTATCTTAGCCATAGCTATTTAACATACCACCCTTTCTGAACAAAAACAACCAGTCATCCAAACACTGAAAATGTGGTTGTCAGGACTGGGCCTGATGATTCCGTATCAGAGAGAGATGAAGACAATATGGTGATAGATCCCATGGAGGACAAAACCATGATAATTCCTCAGGTACCTGAGCATTCTGATCCCCAGGGACTGTCAGGGAGCTTGCAGCCAGCTGTGGCTATTGGACCAGAAGCCCATGAAATTCAGAAACAGGAGCCACCACCAGAACCTAAGATTGCTGAAGGACCCATGAAGGCAAGCAATCTACCAAGGACTTTATTGTTGCTACCAGAATCCTGAGAACAAGGAAGACAAAAAGCCTGCACAGAAGCACAGATCAGATGACCAAATGCACAACTAGCTGCCTGAGGCCTCTCTGCTGACTACAGGTCATCTGGAGACTTAGATCAACCACAAGGCTTTGAAAGATGCAGAACAAGGTCCAGAGCTGCCTGTAGATACCAAACCACTGCTATAGCTGCATATCCTCACTCCAGGTCAGGCAGTTGTGGGGTCAACAGCTCCAATATTCCCTCCCCTCCAACACATTTTAGAACTGAATGTAGCCTTCACTATCAAGTTAAAATAGCATCACTATGTTATTATGACATTCCACATGTCATCCTTGATTAACTCAGATCATTATAGGAACAGAAAGAAATTTTTAAAAGGAAAATAAAATATTTCTGAAACAGCAACAGAAATTGAAATTGAAAGGCTTAGTGAACATTTGCCTAAGTAAAAGTTTTTTAGGGAAATATTGCTTGCCCAGTCAAAAAAGTCTACTGTTTCCATCCCACAAATCTACACACATGAACACTCAGTGCAGTTCTAACCTTAATAAACTGACTTACTTCCATAGTTATTTCTGGCATTATGCACTCACGTCTCTTTGCTCTTTACTTATATGTGAAGTAAGCCGAAAAATTGTAGGTTTTATTAATATGGTATGTGTGCTAATGCTTATTAGGGACTCTTTTGACCTTCAACTACCCACAGGCTAAATTACTTCTTGGATTTATAGCTCAATGTCTTAAAGCTGTCCTCATGCCCTCTTTTCATTCATTTACTTACAAAAATAAGAATAATTAAAAAAAAAAAACAGGACTGTATGTAGTTCTGAGTTTGGGCTATGAATTTCAGATTTGGCTGTGAAAGGAAACTATGTCCATGGAAATTGTTCTGGCATGGTTGGGAAGAATCTGAATATCCAGAGACAAAGATCATTTTTGAGTACACTCAGTGTCAAAAGCAGCACGGTGTTCACTAAAATCAAGCAAAGTCCTGAAGAATGATACTGCAATTTGTTTTAGATTGGTCAATCTACTTTTTACCCCTCGGCCCCAAACTTTGTTCTCCAAGGACAAAGCTTAGGGAATGTTCATAGTAAAGATTTGGGGATGCTTCCAATTTATAAAGTAGCACTCATGGTCCTCTCCAGTTTCAATCTCCTAATTAGGGATGGGCATGAACTTAATCAAGAACCTAAATTCATCACAAAAATTCCCTGGTTTATGAGCTGAGGGTTGTGCAATCATGCCTGCAATAAACCTCCATAATTTTTATGGAAATTTGTGTGGTTTGTGTTGGTGGTTCCTGCAGCAGACATGCTGGCATTGATCATTTGTCAATGCCACAGGATGTGTGGACTTCTGCAGCCCTCGAAACATCAATAGTGGCCCACCAAACAAAATTGGACCTTGTGGGGCACAGAGGAAAGCATGAAAAAGCCCAGGTCAGGGGTGGAAGGAGATGAGGGAGAGGCAAAGGAGGGGTGCACACCAGTGGCAGCAGTGAAGGAGAGTCGAGGAAGAGATCCAAAGCTTGGGACAGAAAGAGGAAGGTGATTTCTTTTTCCAGGAGTTGTTTTGTAGAAAAAGAGGTGCTGGAGCTCATTAGCACAGCTCATTTGCATATGCCACACACCTCTGGCATCACTGGAAGGTGTACTAAATTAGCTCAGCATCTACCTTCAAATGCTACCTGAATTATAATTGTCATAAAACATTACTCCCTTCATACTTTTTATATTATTTTCTCCTATGTGGCCACAGTGGCATGATGAAGATTTCCATCTGTTTGCTTTATATGTTTTGGTTATTTCCCCTTTTTTTGTGGGGAGAAATATTATAAAGTTTGTCAAATCAGCAAAATTCTCACAGGAGTTTTGAACAATGGAGCCCAGAAGCAAGTACTTGGAGGGGGGGGGTGTTAAGGAAGAAAGAGCACAATAAAATTTAGAGGTTCCGTAGCTCTGCTCCTGTGAGCTCCTGTCGAAAATGAGGCCTGTCCTTTTCACATAAGTGGTGGGAACTTCAGGAAACTAGTCCATGGGGAAGTCTGAGGGAGGTCAACAGCTGATGAGGCCAGGTCAAAAAGGGGGACTCTGGGAGGCCTGGGTTGCAGGGTTGGAAGGAAAAGGGGGGGCATCCCATTTTGATAGAAGCAGTAGAGGTTCCAGGAAACTGGACCATGAGGCAGTAAGAGGAAGGCCAGCAGATGAGGCCAAGCCAAAAAGGGGTATAGGCTTCCCAAACCTCCCACTCTGGCGGGGGACCCCAGGATTAGCCCCCTTCTCTCCTGCTTTCCAAAAATCTGGAAGCGGGGTGGGGGGTATGGCGTCTGGGAGCGATTCCATTGTGAGCAGTTGCTTAAGGTGGAGAGCTCAGTTCCTCTGCACGAGAAGAGCCAAGCCGAGTCCAGGAACACCTTAAGAGACCACCAAGATTTTTAGGGTTATAAACAGCTTTCAAGATTCAAAACCCCTTTCGTCTGATCTTCTGAAGGGAACTTTGGTTGCAGTCATGCATACAAAGGTAGGAGGGCCTCCTGGAGTGGGGCAGGGGGGAGTGGTAAGTTAGCTGCATACTGCCTAGCCCTTGTAGGATTGCCCCCCCACGCTTTCTGGCTCCTCTCTTTCACTTCCCAATCCCGGCGTTTACACAGAGAACCTGCTGGGATCAATTTGCAGCCGCTTTGCATTCCACAGGCTTCCATCATCCCACTTCTTCATAATCTTCTTCTTTTTGCACATTTACTTGGAAGCAAATCCCAGTGTTTCAGCTGAGCTTACTCCCTACTAAGCGCAAGAAAGATCGCAGTGCCTCTTTTTCCTGCTGAAGAGAGCTGCCCCAACCTTGTGCACGCTGATTTGGGAGTCCTCTTTGAAGTAGGCATGCTGAATTAAGGCTGCTGTTCTAAGCAGTGTTACCGGGTGAACTTGCCTTCTGAGCTTAGGGTTGCCAATCCCCAGGTAGGGACAGGGGATCCCCTGATTTGGAGGCCCTTCCCCCACTTGGCAACCCTAAAGGGGGACCCCAGGAGGCCCAGAAGTTGAGGACTGCAGTGTTGGAAGGAAAGGGGGGGGGCGATCTCCCTTTGATGGAAGCTGAAGGAGTTCTGGGAAACTTGCCCATGGGGCAGTCAGAGGGAGGTCAGCAGATGACACTAGGCTAAAAAGAGGCATCCCAGGAGGCCCAGAAATCAAGGATAGCAGTGTTATAAGGAAAAGGGGAGGGCAATCTCTCTTGGTAGAAGAGGCGAGCAAGCTGGAGACTCGCTGCTAAGTTTGGCATCTCTAGCCTGAAGGGGGGCCATTCTACCGCATCATGAACCTCACAAAACAAACCAGTGCAGTAAACAGAAAGGTTCATGGTTCATGACACTTCATGAACCATGAACTAGGATGAACCTCCATTTTCCCAGTTTTGCCCATCCCTTCTCCTAATAACCTTGTCAAGCAAATTAAAGACTATGACTTGCCCAAGGTTACCCAGTGAAATTCACAAGTGAGTCTGGATTTGAACCTGGGATTGTGAGTCCTAGCATGTAAATTCAGTCACTAAATGACACTGGCTCATAGTCACATGCAATTAATTTAGGTTTATATATACAAATGAAATCCAGTTTTGCCAGTACTTTTAAAGGTAAAACACTATTAGGATTAATGGCCTTGTTTGCTGAAATACTGCCCAGGGACTGTGTAAAATTCCCGAGTAAGTAGAAGTAAATGTTCATATCCATTTAGAAAAGCTTCACAAAAAGCCTGAGCACACTTAATAAACTACAAGAATTAAATCTAACCCGCTCCTGGTTTGATTACTTCATCAGTTAACTCTGAACTCCCAGTAGAAAGTACAAAGCCCCCAAACAACTATCAGGTGAGCTGCTGGCACCCAAGAATGATCCAGGATGAGGCTTAAGTGCTTTATAATGAAAAATCCATCTATTTCATTAACATTTTGTGTTTTATACTCTTTGTTTTTTCACTAATAAAGAACTCTTAACTGACAATAGAACTATTAGTCACTTCATGAATGAAGATGGACAAAACCATTAACCTTTTCTGAAGGAGTTGCTTTATAAAACAAAGAACAGAAGTGGCCATGGAATAGCTTAGGGAATGCTCACAGTAAAGGTTTTGGGATGCTTCCAATTTATAAACTGGAACTTGGCCACATTATGAAGTCATGAGAGTAACAGAATATAAACTATATGCACACATAAATATCCATGTTTTCACAATAATATTTAACCTGGAATACAAATTTTATATGAGATTATGATCTTCAGGAAACTCCAGATGTTTTCTCCAGGAGTAAGTGCTAATAAAACATAGTAATATTCTCCTTTGAAAGGGCAGAATGCACTAATTTATCTATTTTATTTATTCATTTATTTTAGTTGGCTTATATTTCATTATTTCCTGCAAGTGGGCTCAGGGCAGAAAACAACATAAATTTGACACCAATTAAAAATTACAAATTAAAAGCATATAACAATAAAGTAAAACCATAAAACAATAATATACATCATAGGCAGCAACTTCAATTGGGCACATTTTACAGATTGATACAGCTATAGGCCCAAAAAATACAACAGTAGGAGTAAGGTAGTATCACAGCAAAGGAAACCAAAGCAGCTGGAATAGGGATGCCCGCTGCCTCAACCAAAGGCCCGGCGGAATAGATCTGTCTTACAGACCCTACAAAATGGTAATAGGTCAGACAGGGCCCGGATCTCTATGGGGAGCTGTTTCCACAAGACCACGGCCAAGGCTGAAAAGTCCCTGGCCCTGGTTGAGGCAAGTTCCTTGGGCCAGGGACAGTCAAAAGATGTTGCGAAGCAGATTGTAACGATCTCCGGGGTGCATACCTTCAGGCAGTACACATTTATACTAAACATTTTTATTTTGCATTTGCTGAAGAATTTTTTTGGGGTGTGTGTGTGAATAATAGCCATGGGCAAAGCAATATTTATTCCGCATGACACTATCTTTAAAGATTCTTTACTCTTGGTTTCATTTAGGTAATTTCCACATGCATTCCTGATGAAACTTGCATCTGCTAGGAGGTAACCTATATCAATTGAAGATTTTATTAGTCTACTAACATTTACAGTGCTATTGTTTACATTTGCATGACAGCTTCAGTACTTTTGTATAATTCAGTTTGTTGAGTAGTTGAACTGAAGCATCTTTTAATCTGTGTTGCTTGAAGAAACTGATCTGACTGTAGAGACGAATCAGCCTGTGAGAAGGTCTATTGCTGTTTTAAAGTTTTCTATGTAAGAGTTATGCCTAAAAGCTCTTCCAGCTTATCTTATTTGTTATTAGTGAGGTGGAGTAAAGAATGGTAATTAACCATAAGAACACAAATTATATACTACTGCACCAAATTATATACTACTAGACTAAGTTTTTTTATTGGCATACTTGACAAAGATTCAAGCCAACGGAGCCAATGAGTCTTCCAGAGGCCACCTCTATTAGTCAAGTGAAGAGGAATAGGAAAATATTCATTACTATTGTGGTGCCTTCAGGAATAGCCGATGAATACAAAGTTTCATTGGTCTAAAACTCCAGATGACTAGGTCTCCACTGCCTGAGCCATTTTTTCCTTCTCCAGCAACAGAAATTGTCCATTAGCTTTTGATTTTGTGTATGTGTATGCTTGTGTGTGTGTGTAGACTGGCAACTTTCTAAAATTAGTTTATTCTTGGTCCCTAAAAAGGGACTCAGTTTGTCATGGGCTCAACCAGCAACAATGGGGCACCAAAAATTATTTCCAGGAATTGACAAAATCTATGTTCCTAAGCTTAAGCACAGACCTGCTCATCCTTAATGAAACTCACAAGTTCTTCCTCCTCCCCCTGTAATCTGTCAAATGTGAAGGGAAACATACCAAAAGGTAAGGGATCCTCTGGATGCAATCATATTATGTAAACCCTGTTTTTAGAGAATGCTAAGACCTGTCTAACCATTGTCCTTCAGCAACTGTTTTTCTGCAGTTTTAAACAGAAAATTCTTGATAAACAGTACTTATGTATAATGAAACTTACTGAGCACCAGTAGTAGCAACCAGGACCACATGTGTCCATCACGGACTAGGATGCAATTTAATACAATGTCCCTATGGCTGCTGTAATAATTGAATAGAAACACCTTAACCAAGACATTGGTCAGGCCCCTGACAGTTGACTGCCAATCAGTTTGCGCTTGAGGCACTGTAACAGGGTGTACCACTCTGAGCTGTTAATCTGAAATGTGCAGGATAAACAGCAGTAGAGTCTGAAAATTGGCTCAAATTCAGTTTACCTAGCAGACAGCAACAATATTTAGTGCCCATTTTTATCATCACTTTCGTAAAAGTGACTTTCCCCCTCATTTTTTTGGGGGGGGGGGACTGTTTTCCAAATGAGCCTTCAAACTAAGCCACTCCCCTACATATTACCTTCACAGAAGGCTAGGGTATACGGTGACATTGATCTATTTGCTTCTAGCATTCATTAATTTTACTCATCCCTGAGGGTGGAACAGCTTTGGTAAGAGCTAATTAAATCGTATTTAGAGCTGCTCAATGAATTTTATCAAGTCTAGAATGAATCTTTTTGTTTTAATGGAGACACAAGGATCTTTTTTCCCCAGCTATTACTAATTAAAGGATGCTGTATGATTTTCTATTACGTCTTTAAACATCAAAATTCAGGTAAATGTTCAAAGGGGGGGGAGTCCTTTTACATTTGGTTGCTGGCTACATCCCTTCAAATTCTCCTTTCATCTGACTCTGTGTACATAATACAGCACTGAAAAGTGCTAATGAAGTACTGGAAAAAAGCTGTCAGCTTTAGAGTACCTCCAAGATAGTACAAACTAAAAGGCATTAGTACGAAAGTGTGAGTGTCTGCCAACATCTATTATTTATGCACAACAATTATTGAAAAAGGATGAGAGTTCAGATTGCCTTCAACGCATGAAAATTCACTAATGAAGGTCTCTAGAAGGAGCAAACCTGCCTTCACATTCATACTGTTATAGTGTCAAGAACAATAATCTTCATTTAGCAGCCCATAGCAGAAGATGCTTGTGCTCATCTAAGATAAAGAAATGACCTGTTTGGAAACCTGAAATATTGATGGCTGTTAGCTTCTTAACAGGGGTTGGCTCTGACCATTCCATCACATAATGTTAATAAATGAATTTCACATTCTGGCATCAAGGTTATTAAGTATTCATTGCCAAAAGGCAGCGTTGCATATTCTTGTGGTGGGTATATTTAGTTTCTCAAAATTATCTAACATTGATGTGTCACAGAAAACTTTATAAAGGCTTGACAAACTAGAAATATTACCATACATTGGCAATGAATAGCGTATGCACATTTAATATTTTAGGAATGAACCTCCTAAAATATCCACAGATGCAACTTGGACTGTACTTTTTTATAATAGTGACACATTTGGTTTGTCTAACTTGGTTTGTGCAAGGAAAGAAGACTATTTAAACAAACACTGAACTGAAAGTGAACCTTCCTATTTCTCCTAGGAAGTAAAAGAACATTTGGCTTAAGAAACCAAGTGTGAGAGAGAAACTGAAAGAGTGAACAAATGTCTAATTTTTTGGCAAGGCACACAGAACCATTTTTCCCACATATGGAACTTGATTATTCTTTGACATTTCAGCCAGTGATTCAGATACAAAAACCCATTCACTGTCATACGCAATCCCCTCCATGGAAAGGAGGCTGAACATATAGCATATGGAACATGACAGAAAAATCAACATAATCTATGGACAGTACTATCTTGGAATCTGATCCAAAAACTAGGCTCCACTCCTCTCCATTTGATATGTTTATAAATCTCTTCAATGATCCTTACATCCCTGTCTATAAATTGGGACCTTAAAGACTGTATCTTGCCACTCATTCAGTTCACATTCTGTCAGAATAAGATGCATGTCTCTGAAGCCAATGGAAGAGTCTACTATGTTGGTGTAATGCACCTTGAACCATCAGAAAATAACACTTTAAGCTGAGCAGGGTGGAAGAATACAGCATAATTACCTATCTTGGCAATGCAGGAATGCAGGTACTTACTGGCCTCTGAGGCTTGCTGCTGGAAGCTGGGGGCCAATTTGCCCCTCAGCTGGATACAGGCCCAGGCACTGTTCTGGTGTGATGCTCTGCACATCACATCACATCACAGTGTGGTCAGCCTTTTAAGGCTTGAAATCACGCAGCGCACTTCAGTCTGTTTGCTGTGCTCAGTCCACCCTCCAACCCTTATGCTGGTAATCTGTTGCGGCCAGATAAGAATTTTTCACTTCCTCTCTTATTGGCCAGTGAGGGGGAGTGTTTTTGCCAACTTGCATTTGATGGCAGTGGATTCAGACATTGGCTTTGGTGGACAATTACGTTGGTCACTTAATGTAGTAGCATGGTAAGGAAGCAGAAATGGTAAGCACCAGGCACTTCCTGTTGGAATAAGGGGTCACCAGGAATGGCCTTTGGGCCTTGCAGCTCAGGACTGGGAATGGGGTGTTATGCTTTGGAGTTTCCCTGGTTTGGCTTATTGCAGCAGGCCAGGCAACTTCTGGGGTGGCAGGCCAGGTGTACTGCCAAATTTGCCAGGTTACTGATTAAGAGCCATAAGGTAGTCTTGAGACTGGGGCAGGTGTCTTGCTTTATGGAAGGCAAGGGAGGTTGTCATGTGAAGACATCTGCCCTGCCTTTTCCACACTTCCAGGCATCCCCT
The DNA here is from genome assembly GCF_032191835.1 of Heteronotia binoei. Lineage (NCBI taxonomy): Eukaryota > Metazoa > Chordata > Lepidosauria > Squamata > Gekkonidae > Heteronotia > Heteronotia binoei. Next base: position 133,338,941 of record NC_083224.1, on the reverse strand, counting down.
CACTGTTAACCAGTTTAAAATAGTTAATAAAGCGACCCTTGTTGATTCCATATATTGTGTCCATACCTTTATTCCCACTGTGGGGGCAATAAAATTGGAACCAATGCTTTAGCTTCATCTGTAACTTTGCTAATAAAAGGTGCAACACACTGAACAAAAAATCTAGCCAGTCACCCATAAAAAGCCCTGCTTTGATGGTACAAGATCAGACATTGGTTAAGTAGGGTTCTAACTCAAGGGGCCATAAGTTTCTTTAACTTCTTCTCATCTCTCTCAAGGTCTTTTTGTGGTAGTTTTACCCATACCCAGCTACTGTTCTTCAGTCTCAGTCCAGAGACCAATGGTGGAGTACATGGAAATAATATAACTTCAAACATAAATTTTCTCTCCTGAATGATCTTGAATTGACCTTTAAAGCAGTGTGGATGAATGTAGTTTTTTCCAGGATAACTTTTCACTTCAAATAATCTTCCCTGAAGTTCTATATGCATATTTAGGGAAGATCGGAAGCAGAAAAATTGTCAGCATGAAAATGGTTACACAGCCCTCTTCTTTCTCCTATACTAGCCCAGATGATGAAAATATAGGGCAAGTGTCTACATGGCTGTGGACAGTCTATATTCCATATAGCAGGCTACCACAATTGTGTTGTAGTCTGTAATCAAAACACACTCTTTCCCAGACCTGCTTTTCTGCAAAGAAAAACGGTGTTCAGGTTTTGTTACATGCATTTGGTTGTGGTGCACAGTTTGCCCCACAGGACTGAGAAAACACAGGCTACTAAAGCAGTTAGTTCATTATGAGGTATATAAAAATTATGCATCTGTATTAGTACATGGCAGTGCTTCCTAAATTGGACTATGTTGTTGATTAAGCCATCTGCCTGTGCTTAAACCTTATAAGGCTTTTAAAACACTGATGTATGTCTCCAAACATAAAAATTAAAAATGGATTGAATTGGCTGAGGTTGGGTTAACAGTCTCTTATCCTTACTGCAGCATCTTGTAAAGTATGAAAACTTGCAAAACCTTTAACAGTTAATTACAGATGTCCTTATGTTGTATCCAGTTCTGCATGACCAACACAATTGTGGTTGCTATCCATAATATAGATAGTCCACATCCAGGTCAAATATAAATCATGAAGGTGCACTGCCGAATATTTTCATAATATAATTTAGAAACAGAAGAATTAGAAAAATGCTGTTTAAAGATGAGCACAAGTAATATACTATTCCTCTCATCTGTGAAGTGTCAACTCAAGAGTAAACTCAGCTGAAAACCAGCACACAGTGATGCAAATGCTTCAGGTAAGCATCCATTGTTGTTTGGGATTCAGGCCAACAAAAATGAAAAGAACAGAAGGAAACAGCACTGGGGTAAAGAATATCCAGCTGATGTTTCACCAAGTGCTTCAAGCAGTCAAAAACATATAATAATCTATTTTAAAAGCTGGTCAGGGGGTTTTATAGCATTTGGCAAGGATAGAACTGTATCGCAGGAAGATCTTTAATCTTTGAAAATGTATATATCAAACTGCACTTCAAAAGGTAGGACTTACCTGTCTTTTCCTGTTTCACTTTTAAACACTTCATCACAGTAACTCATGCGCTTTTCTGTGGTTATATAGATTTTGGCCCCAGGGTAATTGTCCACCGTCTTTTTCAACATGTTGTACACAATGCCATTGCCATCTTTCCTCATGTTTCGAAAAGGTCCCCAGATGACATAGATTGTGCTGTTGGTTTCCCTGAAAAAATATTCAGGGTTCTTAAGCAGAAGAGGAACACTGGTATGGGAGACAACTCGGATTGTTGTCCTCTTCCCAACATCTTCTTCATAGCCCTTAGTAGGAGCATTGTTCATCCTCCATATACATGATGACTGATCAATCTCGTATCCCACTTTCTGTGCTGCCATCTGTCCTGAGTTTGAAATAATTGCACAGATGTCACAGTCCAGATGTAAAGGCTATGCGGAAAAAAGAAAAGAGAACAAAGTAACAATCATGTTTCTTCCATTACCTCAATTGACACACGAACTGGAATATCCATCCTTAAGATAGGATATTCCACAAGCCTGCTATTTCAGTGGCATTCACATAGTTAGCTTGTCTCACTGGAAGAACTGCAGCATAACTTGGGAATTCCAGGATGCCTCAATTACTGTCTAGTTTGCCCAATTGTTAGGCTATGAAAAGCCTGACACAAAGCTGAGTCAGAGAGAAACCATTAGTAGCTGCCTGAAACTATAGGCCTGGACAAACCTGGAAAGAGATGTGCAATTTTGCTGTTTCATGACAAAACATATTGGCAGAGGCTTCAAAAGGCATGAAGATTCTACCATCAAGGGCTGAGAGCTGGATAAACACTAGGCTAGAGTAAGTGATTGGACAGGAAAAATCCTGGCCTTTCCCAATCATAAATTCCAGATCTCCTTAGAGGAATGCTTTAGACACTCCCCATGCAAAAGGAAGAAACTCTTTACCATATAAGCAGTTCTTTTTACACTAGCTTACCTTTAAAAGATCACATGTTTATCATACCCACATTCTGATACCAATCACCCCAGTGTCAGCAAAAAGTTAAGAGTCACCTTTCAGCCCCACTTGTTGTTGCTAGTTTGGAATGCATCCTGTTACCCCAGCAGTTTTCCCAGCCCCCAGCTCCCAACCCTTGGTAAGGCATCATTGATGCCAATGGTGAGGAATCTGGGTTTGATCTTGGATTCCTTGATTTCTATGGAGACCCAGATCACAGCCCTTCCCAAAACAGCTTTTTACCATCTTTGACTGGTCAGGCAACTTGTTCCTTATCTGTCTTCCTGTAACCTAAGTACAGCGATCCATGCAATGGTCCCCTCCAGATTACTGTATTACTAGATTACTGTAACTCACTCTACACTGGGCTGCCCTTGAGGACAAGTTGGAAACTCCAACTGGCTCAAAATGCAGCAGCATGTGTCCTTCAGGGGGCACCTCTTAGAGCATTTATTCAACCAGTGCTCTGCTAGCTGCACTGGCTCCCAGTGGAGTATCAAATCCAGTTCAATGTTATGGTCTTAACCTTCAAAGCCTTTTTTTGGCTCTGGCTCCAGCCTGGTGGAACACTCATGTGTGAGATCAGGGCCCTGCAGGATCTGTTTCAGTTCCACAAGGCATGAAAAATAGAGATGTTCCACTGGACTTTGGTTCAGGCAACAAGTGTCTTGTTATTCTAGCCTCCCCTACTCCACCCCCTGACCTGGTATGTTCTGTGACTACTGGGAGTGATCACCGACTGCCTTATTTAATTTTGGGCACTTTTATAGATTTAGTGTGTTCCTAGGTTTGTGGGCTATCTTGGTAAATCTAATACATAACAAAATTTTAGCATTGTAAAAGGCTTTATTATCTGTATTTTTAATTGTTGTGAGCTGCCCTGAACCCTGTGTGCAGGGATGGGAAGGATTAAAATGTAACTAATAAATAAACTCTCTCTCCATCTATCCAGAAGCAGCCTTGTGCATCTTGTTTTCCCCCTTTTAGTTTTATTTCCCAATAGGTAGGCAGTTTTCTATGGAAAAGTTTTTTGTGTCATTTACTGCATTGCTTTTTCCTTTCTGTAATTTTCATTGCCATTTTTCTACTTGCACAAATTAACTTGGTCCATTTTTCTGTTTACCAAATAACAAACTTTTCTGTTTAAGAGTCTTCCCTCCCATATTCCCCAGTGTTGATCTGAATCTGGACCTTGGCATACATAGGCTTCAGAGCTCAAGTATATTAAAGAACCTCAAATACATGGGTTTGCTCCATGCTATCAAAGGGATGTCTTTGCATGTTACAGCCCTGACATGTGTGGCACATTTGGGTAACACAACAGGCCAGAAGAAAAAAATGGAGTTAGCGTAGGGCAAGGGGAAAATAAAAGGGGGGAAATAATGGTAAGTTAAGACGAAAGAAAAAGCTGTATTGAAGGTGAGGCTAGAGAGCTCACAGGATTGCATGCCAGGATATGTCAGCCTGTATAAAGATGAGTCTATCAATAAGAGAAGGAAAGGGTGAAAGTAAAACTGTGGAATTTTAACAATGGTAGGAAATATATACTAATAATGATAAGCAATGGAATCCAGAGGAGGATAAGTGGCAACAACTAAGCCCATTATACTACAATCATCATTGTCACAAGTCCAAAACTACTGCATATTGGTATTAATCTGCATTTGCATTAGTAGTAAATGGTTACGAGAACACTGAGAAGGGAATAAGGGGGGGGAGTACAACAATGTGGCAGCAAGAAAAAAAAAGGAGTTACCTCCCACATGGGAAAGCAGATATAACTATTAATAATATGATGAGAACAGAATGAGATTTTCTCCTACTGGTACTATCATTGAACATTGTGTAAAATGTGTACCTTTTCTCAGCAATTCCAAGTCAGCCATAAAATAATTGTTTCCATCTTTGTTACCACTTGTTCTTCTATGGTTTGTGGGGTTGCCAATCCCCAGGTGGGGGCAGGGGATCCCCCAGTTTGGAGGCCCTCCCCCCCACTTCAGGGTCGTCAGAAAGCGGGGGGTGGGGGGGAAGGGAAATGTCTGCTGGGAACTCTATTATTCCCTATGGAGATTTATTCCCATAGAAAATAATGCAGATTTGATCTGCAGGTATCTGGGGCTCGAGGGGGGGGGCTGTTTTTTGAGGTAGAGGCACCAAACTTTTGGTACAGCATCTAGTGCCTCTCCCCAAAATATCCCCCAAGTTTCAAAACGATTGGACCAGGGGGTCCAATTCTATGAGCCGCAAAAGAAGGTGCCCCTATCCTTCATTATTTCCTATGGAAGGAAGGCATTGAAAAGGTGTGCTGTCCCTTTAAATGTGATGGCCAGAACTCCCTTTGTAGTTCAATTATGCTTGTCACAGCCTTGATCTTGGCTCCACCCCTAATGTCTCCTGGCTCCACCCCCAAAGTCCCCAGATATTTTTAAAATTGGACTTGGCAACCCTAATGGTTTGTGTGTAGGTGTGTGTGTAAAATAAAGTCATGGCAAGCAAGTTTATACAGAAAAGTTGTTCTCTGGGGAGTTCAGTTTCTATGAAAAATATGTTGGTTTAATACTGGAGACTGAGGTTATTAAGGATCAAAAAAGAAGGGATGTGCTGAACTGTTTATATTTCAGAGATTAGCTATATCTGTATGTGTATGGGAAGGATATCTGGACATTGTTTCCTATCATGTTGAAGCCAATATGTATAGGGTTTTCAAGGCAAGAGACATTCAGAGGTAGTTTGCTTTTGGCTTCCTCTGCATAGTAACCGTGGTATTCTTTGGTAGTCTCTCCAGTCCAAATACTAGCCAGGGATGATCCTTCCTAGCTTCCAAGTTCTGCCAAGATAAGGCTAGCCTGGGCTATCAAGGTCAGGATATATGAGCATTAGCAGCTTAAATAATGATTAGGGAGAGTAACTGATCTATCAAATAAGCTCTGACAATACAGTTAGTGATGTTAATATTGCAAGTTTCATGCTCTTTGAGAACTGTAAATATGTCTTAATAATGTTATATATTATGAAGCATTACAAGCAAACATATTGAAGTCTTTGTTAGTAGTTGATTTTGGATATCTTGGATCTGAAGACAGAACTCTGGGTGTGCCAATATATGCTCTTGCAATTTTAGTTAATTTCAACACAAGCAATAGGTAATGGGTATACAAATTAAATGAATGAGTTAATCCTTGCAGGTGCAGGTACTCAGTTTATTCACTGGTATTCCCATGGCCATATAAAACCGTTGGAGTCATGGTAATAGTCTCCAAGGAAATTGGGATAGTGATAATCATGCTTTAAAAAAACACACCATATAAGCACATCATATTTGTTAACAGTGATATATCTCATACAAGGTAGTGTTTCTTAAATGTGAGGAAAAGCCCCCTTTTCCAAACATCGTAGTCACCAGTATGGTTGCCAGGGCGCCTGGAGAAGTGAGCTCACACATGTCTGGCCAGAGAGTGTGGGCAAAACTATCCAGGAATATAAAGGGACTTATGTGTACAAGCAGCCACAAGTTATACAGGCATTCTAAATGGGTACAGAGTGCTTGCTAACACAAACGGATGTTTCCCCGTCATTGCATGGGCCAGCCATGGAGCGGAAGAGTCTGCGCCGCCACGGAGCTATCCAGGCGATCGGTTATGAAGCGCTGAACATGGAATCCACCGTGTAACGCTAACACCACTCGTAGCCATCTTCCTGCCAGGCTGGACTTCATCTTCTCATAGTGGAAGGCTCACGTACACACCCTATGTCACCTTTTAGCCTGCAAGCAACCCGTCTGCCCCATGAGTGGATTATCAACTCAAATGTCATCCCTGTTGTCTAGCAAAACCCTGGACAAAGACTCCTGCCCAGGAGAAGATAGGAAAAGAGGAAGACCATCTCCTGCCAGAGCCAAGTCTTTTGTCTAAACCGGGGGATACCTAGGTCAATATTTGATTCCCTATTATCACCTTCCCAGATAAGCCCATCTAATCTTAAGTATTTCCCCACCCAGTAGCCATTTCCATTCTTCTTCCCGACTGACACCTTGGAGCCGCCCCAGGCCCTGCTGCAATCTGGAAATTCTTTCAGGTACACAGGACCTAGGCGAAGTTCATTGGTCAAGAGCAGGTACCCAATTAGGTACCACCAAGGAACTTTCTATTGGCTCTGCAATAGCCCAACCTTCATGGTCACTGCAGAGCCTCCCCTTTCTCCTCCCTCATACCTCCCATCCCCTGAGGGCTCAAGAGAGTCCTTATAACTTGTGGACTAGCTACCCACAGGTGTGCTTCTATCAGTATCCCACCTTCCGCTGCATAGATCCATCCCCGATTCCTGATCAGTTTCGGGTCCCTTACCCACTCCCTCTTTTGTCGCCATTGGAGCCTTCCTCGAAGACTATGATAGGTAATATTACCCTGTGTGTCTACCCTTTATGTTCCCCTATCGATCTATCTATATTTCCAGGACTGTATGTGTGATTGGATGTGTATTTTTATCTTGTATGGAAGACTATATTTTTCTTAATAAATTATAATTGGTTTTACTAAATTAGAGTCCGTTATTTAAGCATCACTCTCTGGTTGGTTAATCTTGTATACATAGGTGAAAAGATCCCTAGTGAGCCAGGTGCCCACCTAACTAATTCCCCAACCTCGTTTGGAGGGCATTTCGGCTAACATAAATACCCATTTTACTCCAGCCAACAACATACATCTCTCCAGGGAGAATTAGCTAACAGGGCAGCTCTGTGTGCCTTACCAATTGCTCAGCTTATTTTTGTACTGCAGAAACCCACAAAAGTAGGTGGCTGAAAGGCAGCAGTGTTTCCATGACACCAATTAAGATGGCAATGTGGAAGGTGGAGGAGAAAGGCATAGTTCTCTGTCCATTTTGATCTATGGGCAAAGCAACATCAGCAGCAGGAAGAGGGAAAGGGTGAATCTATCTGACTTTGTCTCTTCTTGCATTTCGGCTGTCACGTGCTTGAAATCCCAGTGTCCTGATGAGGTGACCTTCCTGTGAGATGTTACTTTGATGCTTTCTCCCAAAAAGCATTACTTCATAATTGAATTCCTGACATTTGGGACATAACATTAATTTTCCCAGACAAAAGTGTGGATGTTATCCTCCACTCTTTATGAAAGGAAAAGAGAAACTGTCACACCCTGTCACTGAAGACTTGTCTTGTGACCTTATGGGCTCTCCCCATACCCAGATCAAACTGAACTTTCAGGACAATAATGTTAATGTTAATTCAATTTCACTCAAGGAGAGTCCAAAATAATATAGACCAGTCCAGTGAACAAATCAACTTCTTAGTCAATAGAATAACTTCACCTCCTTTCCCATTAGCATCTCTAAGTGACACGAGTAAGAAGAAAACCTGCCACTGTTTTTGCCACTGATAGATAAGGGTACAAATTTGGATTTGAAAGGATCCCTCTCTAGCCCAGCATTTTAGGTTCAGTTTCATTACAGGACTTGACAAAGCTCATGTTTCATAATCAGTCAATGTATAAGCTGCTATCTCTCAATCTCCATCTCTCCTCAAGCTGTTCTTACTCTCAGCCTGGTTTACCTACATCCTTACTGATGACTTTCTTGTTTTCCCTTCGCTCTAATCAAATGACGTCTCTTCAACCCCCAGAAACAGACTCCACCTCCATTCTTGTTACCTCTCCTGACTAGCCATGGATATGCTCTCTAATTCCCCCTCTCTGTTCCTCCTGAAACTTCCAAGGTTGCACCTCCCTGTTCTTTCTCTTCCCATCATCACCCTGCTCTAAGCCCAGTTATTCCCTCCCCAATGGTTGTCAATTACAGCTGCTTGACTTTAGCTGGGGATAGGGGCCAACCAGCAGGAGATTTACAGGCAGAAAAATTAGGCCTAGACCTGTATCACTGGCAACTAGGGTTGCCAAGTCCAATTCAAGAAATATCTGGGGACTTTGGGGGTGAAGCCAGGAGACTTTGGGGGTGGAGTCAGGAGACATTGGGGGCAGAGCCAGGAACAAGGGCGTGACAAGCATAATTGAACTCCAAGGGAGTTCTGGCTATCACATTTAAAGGGACAGCACACCTTTTTAAATACCTTCCTTCCATAGGAAATAATGAAGGATAGGGGCACCTTCTTTTGGGGCTCATAGAATTGGACCCCCTGCTCCAATCATTTTGATACTTGGAGGGTACTTTGGGGAGAGGCACTAAATATTATACTGAAGATTTGGTGCATCTACCTCAAAAAACAGCTCCCCCAGAGCCTCCGAAACCTCCAGATCAATCCCCCATTATACCCTATGAGAATCAATCTCCACGTAGGGAATAATGAAGTGCTCAGCAGACGCCCCCCCCCCCCGTTTCTGGTGACTCTGAAGCAAAGGATTGGCCTCTCTACTCACAAGTTGCTGCCAGTTTCTTCAAAGTAACACAGACACACCATCCCAAGAGGGAAGCCTTTCTCAAGTAGAGACTCGAGCCTCCAGAGCTGGAAAGGCACATGGTATCTCCAGGTATTTCCCAACCCAGAGCTGGCAGCCATAACAATTTATCTGAAGACCTTCAGCCTAGACTTTCTACCTTTGAGCAGTCTGGATTTCCATTCAAGTATTTTTGTTCTTCAACTTTATAATTTTTCTGTTTCTTTTTCCATTAAAATCTATGGCTGCTTTAAATCCTTCCATTAAGTCCAACAGCCTTCCATGGAAATTTGATTTCATGTTGCCTTTTCTGCCAGCAAAGCAGTTCTGCCTAATAAACTGCTGTATCTCAGCCTTTTAATTTGAACCTCTGCTGTTCTCCCACTTTTGTTATGATCCTTGCAGTCTGCTTCACTTTATCAAATCCCTTCATTATTTTTTGAGTTTTTGGATGAGTCATTCTGAAATCTTTTCTAGGGTGTGCAGTACCTTTGATTGTAGTAGTGATTGTAGTAGTGTTTTTGCATAAAATTAGTTGCATCTTCTGCAGCGCCATTCAAGTAATTATCATCTTTTACATGTAAATCATTTAGATTTAAGGACTTAACTTTTATTCATCTTAGAAGAAGTAAATATGATTTTTAAAAACTTTAACCAGTTTTCTATAACTGAGGGAAAATATGCAGTCACTTCTTATCTCAAGGGAAATGCACTAATTATTCACACAATCTTGTAAAATTTGCTTATGTTCAGTTTACTACCTGTTGTTATGTTTTACTTAACCAAAGAGATTATTCTGGTTCTCATATTTTTATTTTGCAATGTACTTTACCATGTTACCTCACTTATCCTCATGGATGTATCCTCAGTTCCGCAGGGCCTGTAAGACAGTCCTCTTCCGGTTGGCTTATAACTGACCGGCACCGAAATACTGAAGGAAGTCTATAGATAGCACACTGATATGGACTTATGTATCGATACTAATGTTTTAATTATGTAAATTACTATTGTATTTTAATTCTGAATTTTATTGTTAGAATTTTATGCTATGAGCCGCCCTGAGCCCGCTTCGGTGAGGTAGGGCGGGATATAAATCAAATAAAAATAAAATAAAATAAATGTACCACTTTCAACTCTAGACTCTGGCAGGGTTCAAAGAATCCTTTACATATGTCCAAATACTTCTGCCCATAAGTTGGTTTCTTTTGTTTCCAATCATTCCTGTTACATACTAGACTGTTACTGAAGTTCTCCCTGGCTTCAGGAATGGCTCATCAGCAAGCACATACCAGCTTCCATTTGGAATTGAAGCATCTTGCTACATAACTCCCACTGCAACACTTTGTATTTGTATGGAATTACTGTACTTGTTCCATGGTTATAAGTGTAAAGGTGAAAGTGAGTATTTTAATCATCAGCTGTGATTCTGAGATCAGATACACAACTTAGAATGCCCTATGCAAATCTATATCTGACCTAAAGCAGCCAACCCACATGGACTAAATTTCTCCCTGAACACACAAGAAGGAAATGTATCTACTTGGAGATTTTAAATTCTCCACAAGCATTACATGTTACAATAAAAACAACAACAAAAAGATTGGTCAGAGCTGATCAGTCACACAATTGATGGGCCACAGCAGCCTGATGCACACAACAGCCCCATGACCTAAACATGCAGTTAGGTGTTACAAGAATTGCTTGGGTCTACTCTTTTGATGGGGGAATTAGCAAGAGATAGACCATAGGTGGAACTATTTTAGAGTGGGTTCTCTCACCAGTAATACAAAGGTCTGGTATCAGAAAGAAGACTACAGTTTAAATGGTTTAAAATGTCTACTTAGAAAAACATGTAGAAGTACAATCACATATAAGCAATCAAAATACATCCAATCAAGAGGCTAGGAAAATTAGGGGCGAGGAATATAAACTTTCAGGATTATTACAGAGGTGATATTTACCTGTTCAGATGTGCAGACATCCATGCAGAAAAAAATGGAGATGGGGACATGCATTACGTCGAAGTGGCCCCATTACATAGAGTAACAAGGTGTACAGTCTGTGTATGGTGCCCACAGAATGCACGATGGGGCCAAGTTTGTTCTCATGTTTTATATTATTTGGAGGCGGTGCCATGGTCAGATCACCTAGCCCTCAAGGCCCGTATGGAGACGCCACGCCAACCCTGTAAGGGCGGAGAGCTTATTTTGGCTCGCCCGCGGAGCCTGATGGACCCGGAATGGTTCCAGACGGCTCTTCGGGACCCCTGGCTCCCTGGCAATTTCCTTGATGCCCTAGTTGATGCCAGGCAAGATCGGCTAACTGGGACAATCAACGAGATCGCACCTCAACGTCCTCTGCGCCCTCGTTTGAAGCTGGCTCCATGGTACACCTCGGAGTTACTCCAGCTGAAACAAGGACTCAGACGACTAGAGAGGTAGTGGCGGTGCACTTGTGGTGAAGCGGCAAGAACATCTTATAGAACGCTTATGAGGTCATATGAGATGGCACTCAAGGCTGCGAAGAAAGATTACTTCGCAGCCAAGATTGCGTCTGCAAATTCGCACCCGGCACAATTGTTCAAAATAATTGGAGATTTAACTACACTGCCCCAGGGCAGGCCAAATGTTAGAGAATTGGAAATTGGCTGTGAGGCTTTTGCGAAATTTTTTGCAAACAAAATCACATCACTCCGCCAGGACCTGCCCATCACATTGGATACAGTATACAAACTGGAGGCTCCGTGCCTGTCTTCAGGTTTAATTCTGGATCATTTCGACCCGCTCAGCCTGGAGGAAGTCGATGGAATTCTCTCCTCTGCACGCCCAACAACTTGAGATTTAGACCCCTGCCCCTCTTGGCTAATTAAATCTTGCCTGAGGGAGCTTAGATGTCCTTTACGGGACATCATAAATAGATCCCTCCTGGAGGGGTGTTTTCCAACGCCCTTAAAAGAGGCCTTGGTCCGCCCCCTCTTGAAAAAAAGTACAGCAGACCTGGCCAAATTGGCAAATTACCGGCCGGTCTCGAATTTACCGGTTTTAGGTAAAATTATAGAGAGGGCAGTGGCGTTGCAGTTACAGGGTTTTCTGGATGACGCTTCCATCCTAGACCCTTGCCAGTCCGGCTTTCGCCCGGGTCATGGGATGGAGACAGTGCTGGTCGCCTTGGTGGATAACCTCCAGCGGCATCTGGATCGAGGCGGTGTGGTGGTGCTGATGCTGACCCGCCGCCTCGCCGATGTTGGGGTTAGGGGGTCGGCTTTACAATGACTTTCCTCCTTCCTTGAGGATCGGGGACAAAGGGTGGCAATTGGGGGTGAGCTCTCCCAGAGACGTACACTACATTGTGGGGTGCCTCAGGGAGCAGTTCTCTCGCCGATGCTATTTAATATCTATATGCGCCCCCTTGCCCAGATTGCCAGGAGGTATGGGCTTGGGTGTCACCTGTATGCAGATGACACCCAGCTCTATATGCTAATGGACGACTGGCCTGGCTGCGCCCCAGAGAACTTGGACCTGGCACTGCAGGCCATGGCAACTTGATTAAGGCTGAGTGGACTGAAACTGAATCCGGCGAAGACAGAGGTCCTTTGCTTGGGTCGGGGCACTCTGGGAGGGGAAATACCTCTCCTGGTCTTTGACGCGGCACCGCTGAAAGCGGCGCGCCGAGTCAGAAGCCTGGGAGTCCTACTGGAGCCTTCATTATCAATGGAGGCCCAGATAGAAGCCGCTGCCAAGTCAGCCTTTTTTCATCTGAGGCGGGCAAGGCAGTTGGCCCCCTTCCTAGAGCGTCAGGACCAGGCAACAGTGATTCACGCAATGGTCACCTCGAGACTGGATTACTGTAATGCCCTCTACATGGGGCTGTCTTTGTGCTGAACCCGGAAGCTGCAGCTATATGGGAAATACCAAATAACAGGCCAAACAGCATTAGAAAAAATCTTTTTTATAGTAAATACTATTAAAGTTTGGGACAAGTTGAGACCTGTTATAGCACCAAAAATTTCTCCCTTATCACATTTCTTAAATCTTCGTTCGCAAAGTCAAACCGAGAGAGAGAGACTATTAATCCTCTTAACATTTCAGAGGGGGAGTTATTAGTAGCTCATACTACACATTAATTTATCCCTCTAATTTGAGCTTCTCTTGTAATTATCCAATTTGATTGCATTGTAACAAAGCAGGTACCAAAGCTCTGCATACTTCAATTTAGCACTATTTATTTTGCAGCTCTTTCAAAGTATTTTCAGCATTTTTCATTTTAGAGAATACAACATGTTTAATGATACCATTTGGGAATTGCATTTGCCTTTATTTTTCCTGATATTCTTCTGAGGTCTCGCAGATGAAAGGTACAACAGATCCATTAACTGTCTGGGATTGTTTTTATTGCTTTCTGTGCTTTATAAGCATATATATATATCTCCCTCTGTTTCAGTAATAATGAACAAAGTGTTTTCATCCACACATGGTTGTTCTGTAAAGACTTCAGCTAGGGAACAACAGCTTTTCAAGTTTGCTAGAGAGAAAGCTCAGCACATTTAAAAAGGAAATAACAGGCTATGGGTATTTGATTGTGTGTTCACAATCCAGAAGTGTCAATGTAATGCAGCACTCAGGAATACCATATATAAATCAGTGTCTGTAACCATAATGAAACACACACACACATGCACGCACACATCTGTGTGCAATTACTTGTATGTGTTTCATTCCCTAGTTCCTCCTGCATTTTATAAATTATAGCAAGCAAGTTGGCTCAGAGTCTCACACTGCAGGAAGCATCCTTGTCTTCATAAAATTTAATGTTAAGAGTCATCAAAATTTAAACTTTGGAAATTATTTAACAATAAGCAAATGGTCATCATGGGTCTTAGTTTCCAAAACAAGTACAACATGATGGTCCTTTGCAAGCCAGTTTCCCTGAAATGTTCAGTGAGACAGTGCATCACTACTGGGTAAGCAAAAGGAAAATTCATCTCAGTTGATATGATATGAAAGTGGGGCAGAGAGTCTCAGCTTAGCAGGATGCATGTAGGTAAAAGGCCTAAAAGTATTTGAGGAGTGCAGGCTTTAATTGGGCTATTTAGGTATACTTACACGTTATGTTTTCATTCTATACTTTATCCATACATATGGCTGTGGTCCATTTTTAAGTTTTAATGATCATAGCTGATATTGAAGGACCAGAAATTCTTGTATCAACTCTCATGTTTTGTTTAGTTAAACAAATATGCCGTTCTCCTCTCCTCTGCGTGCCCTACAGCTTGTGATTTGGACCCATGCCCCTCCTGGCTAATTAAACCTTGCCTGAGGGAGCTTGAATGTCCTTTACGGGACATCATAAATAGATCCCTTTCGGAGGGACGCTTTCCACCATCCCTAAAAGAGGCCCTGGTCCGTCCCCTCTTGAAAAAAAGTACAGCAGACCCGGCCGAATTGGCAAACTACCGACCGGTCTCTAATTTACCGTTTTTAGGTAAAATCATAGAGAGGGCAGTGGCGTCACAGTTGCAGAGCTTTCTGGATGACGCTTCCATCCTAGACCCTTGCCAGTCCGGCTTTCGCCCGGGTTATGGGACGGAGACAGTACTGGTCGCCCTGGTAGATGATCTCCAACGGCATCTGGATCGGGGCGGTGTGGCGGTGCTGATGTTGTTGGACCTGTTGGCCGCGTTCTACACGGTCGACCATCGGCTTCTGACCCGCCGCCTCGCTGATGTAGGGGTGAGGGGGTCTGCCTTACAATGGCTCTCCTCCTTCCTCGAGGATCGGGGACAAAGGGTGGCAATTGGGGGCGAGCGGTCCCAGAGGCGCACACTGGATTGTGGAGTGCCTCAGGGGGCAGTTCTCTCACCAATTTTATTTAATATCTATATGCGCCCCCTTGCCCAGATTGCCAAGAGACATGGACTTGGGTGCCATCAATATGCAGATGACACCCAACTCTATCTGCTAATGGACGGTCGGCCTGACTGCGTCCCAGAGAACTTAGACCAGGCTCTGCAGGATTTGGCAACCTGGTTGAGGAGGAGCGGGCTGAAACTGAATCCAGCGAAGACAGAATTCCTCTGCCTGGGTCGGGGCGCTCGGGGAGGGGAAATACCTCTCCCGATCTTCGACGGTGCACCGCTGAAGGCGGCGCACCGGGTTAGGAGCCTGGGAGTTTTACTGGAGCCTGCATTATCAATGGAGGCCCAGATCGCAGCCACTGCCAAGTCAGCCTTTTTCCATCTAAGGCGGGCAAAGCAGTTGGCTCCCTTCCTAGAGCGCCAAGATCTGGCAATGGTGCTTCATGCAATGGTCACCTCGAGACTGGATTACTGTAATGCCCTCTACATGGGGCTGCCACTGTACCGAACCCGGAAGCTGCAGCTGGTGCAGAACGCAGCAGCTAGACTGTTGTTAGGGCTTCCTAAATGGGAGCACATACAGCCTGGGCTGCGCGAACTGCACTGGCTGCCAGTCATATACCGGGTTCGTTACAAAGTGCTGGTCATTACCTTTAAAGCCCTATGTGGTCGAGGACCTGTCTACCTTAGGGACCGTCTCTCCCCACATGAACCCGAGAGCACTGAGGTCAGCCGGGAAAAACTTGCTGACTATCCCTGGACTGAGAGAGGTGAAGCTGCAAAGTACCTGTAACCGGGCCTTCTCCTCTATAGCCCCGAGCCTATGGAACCAACTTCCAGAGGAAATGCGGGCCCTGCGGGACCTTGAACAGTTCCGCAGGGCCTGCAAGACCTTCCTCTTCCGACTGGCCTTCGCTGATGAAAACGGAAATTGCTAAGGAAACCGCCATCATAAACATAAACAGCAAACATAGCATTAGCACTTATTAATTTTAATTTAATCAACTTTTAAAGCCTACGTAGAATTTTAATTAAAATGTTTACAATGTTTAAATGTATTTTTATCTATTTCTGTATAACTAAACCTAAATTGTGTTGTTAGCCACCCTGAGCCTGCTCCGGCGGGGAGGGCGGGATACAAATAAAATTTTGTTGTTGTTGTTGTTCTACATTTGTTAGGAAGAGCATACTCAATTACACATTTGGAGGCATAACATCCCAATTGCAAGATGCCCTAGTCCCATTGTACACTGCATTGATCCGGCAGCACCTGAAGTATTGTATAAAGTTCTGGAGGCCGCACTTCAAGAAGGATGTGGAAAGAATAGAGTGGGTCCAGAGGATGAGCAGGGGCCTGAAGGATGAGCAGGGGCCTGGAGACAGCAATGAGGATGAGCAGGGGCCTAGAGACCAAGCCCTATGAGGAAAGGCTGAGGAACTTGAGAATATTCAGTCTGGAGAGGAGGAGGTTGAGGGAAGATATTTTTTCTCTCTTTAAGTATTTGAAGGGCTGTCACTTATAGGAGGTGGGGTTGCTAGCCTCCAGATGGGGCCTGGAGATCTCCTGCTTTTACAATTGATCTCAGGCTGGCAGAGATCAGCTCCCCTGGAGAAAATGTTTGCTTTGAAGGGTGGACTCTATAGCATTGTACCATGCTGAGACCTCTCCCCTCCCCAAATCCCTCACTCTCCTGGATCCAACCCCAAAGTCTCCAGGTATTTCCAACACAAACCTGGCAACCCTAAGAGGAAGGCAGGGAGCTGCTCCTGTTGGCAGCAGAGGAGAGGACTCACAATAATGGGTTTAAATTAAGGGTGGGAAGGTACTGGTTTAGGTTTGCCAGTCCCCAGGTTCCAGCAGGGGATCTCCCTGTTTTGCAGGCTCCTTCCCGCCCCCAGTCAGCTGGTCAGTGGGGGAAGCCCTGTCGCAACAGCCATCATGTGCCTTTCCACTTTGGAAGACTTAAGAAGATGCTTGGAAAGGCTTACCTTTTAGACAGTCTGTGTGTGCCTTTAAATCTGTAAAGACCAGGCTGAATGGAAATGTGGTGAGCCAGCAGAACAACATGGCTACTCCCAGTAGCTGTGAAAGCAGCCCAGACCCTCTGTTCGTTTTACAGCCCCTTCAGAAATTGTTTGCATAATAAAGAGTAAACTAGAACAGGTGTTAATAAAGAGTAAACTAGAACAGGTGTTAATTAAGGATCAAAATGAAATTGGCTGTTGATTGGTAAAGGATTGGGATCCAACTGATTAGGTCAAGAGAAGCAGATAAGCTTGCTTGCAGGGCAGTGTAAAAGCATACTTAGTAGTGTGAAATATGTCTGTTGTGTTGCGTAAGGTTGGCCTTGCTCAGAAAGTCCCAAAGAAACCCAGGAAGTGCAAGTGTGGTTATAGCTAGCAAACTGATGTTATGAAATGCAGCTTGATGAAATAGGAGTATATGTATTACACCCCGGGAGAGATTCCTGGAGAAAATCCCAAAGATGCTGTTTAGTGAACAGGAAAGCTGTTGTTTAGCTTGTCTTATGACTGCAAATAATGCTGCCATGTAATGATATGTATGGAAAGTACCTAAAAGAACCAATCATGTCCCGCCTGTGTCTTGACGTGTTTCCAGTTCAATTGATTATGCTGATATGTAACTTTAAGCAGTATAAAACCTTGTGTTCTTCCTTTAATCAGGATCAGACTCATCTCTCCTGGCATTAGCCATATGGGTCTGATCCATGCATGCATGTTACTTCAATAAAGAGCTGTTTTCCTGATCCTGCCTCAGGCCTCATCTGTCACTGAACCAATCATCACTTGCCTATGGCAGGGGTCTTTCCTGCTACAGAACCTTTGGTTTCCCTGTGTTAGTCTGAAGAACTTGGAATTTCAGCAACTCATGAGTAAGCTGTTTATTTTGGTTTCTGTGTGTGTGTGTGTGAGACAGAGAGAGAGAGAGAGAGAGAGAAAGAGAGAGAGAGAACAATCAGGGAAACTGCACTGCTGTATATTTTATTTTAAGGAATGTGAACGTCTCCTGGCTCCATCCCCAATGTCCCCAGATATTTTCTGAGCTTAACTTGGCAACCCTATACCAGCTGGATAGAAGAAAAACTTTTTTACAATAAGAGTTGTTCAACAATGAAATCAGCTACCTTGGGAGGTGGTGAGTTCCACCTCACCGGCAGTCTTTAAGCAGCGGCTGAACAAACACTCATCAGGGATGATGTAGGTTGATCCTGCATTAAGCAGAGGGTTGGACTAAATGGCCTAAATGGGCCCTTCTAACCCTATGATTCTATTATTCTAAATGTGTATATTATTTTGGCAAAGTAGATGAAAGTTAAATAAACCAGTGCTTTCAATGCTAGAGGGATGTTTCCAAAATAAAAGTTTTCTCTCACATGAGAGTAAAGTATCTTTTTGAACTTATCTTTCAGTGATCATTATCTACCATTTCTCAGAAGAAATGGGTTAGCATCTCCTTGAAACAAAATTCAAGGTGCAATACATAAAGCTACTCATCCTCTAAGATTTTGAACACACAGTCTTGCATGCAGAAGCTAGTCGATTTCTATATCTTGATCGAATTCTTAATTATTGTTCTCAGTAACTCACATAGAGGCAGATTAAAATTGGAAATGAGATACAGATAATATTAATTTTGCACTTCTCATTTTGAAGAAACCCACTGAAGTGTAATATTATTTATGCTGACTTCTTCCCAAACTGTACCACAATAATATCAATTCACAATTGACAGCACAATCTGTGTACAAGAGCCTATTTCAAGACAATGGGTTTAGCATACAGTTAGCAGACAAACCTTTTTTGAAAAAAATCATGTAATCTACTTGCTCCTAAAAAGCTAACAAATTACTTGTTCTGGAGTATGTCTAATTTCTTTAGAGAGCCCTAAATGATCAGAACACACAGTAAAAGTGTACAGTACATCCGCAAAATACCAAAGCATGTATAGCATTTAGATAGTTTTGGCATTGAGATATTAGTTCAGGACCTGGGAGGTGTTCCAAACAATTGCTGAATGATGAAGCCAAAAGGCCATTCATCTTTAAAACCACTATGTTTCTCACCTGCCCCTCATTAGTCTTGTATTGGTGTTCAGGAAAAGCCAAAAATAATGCACCATTTGGGCTATGTCTACTAAGTAAACATGACTAGCCTTAGAAATGAGACAGCCAATGTCCCCCCCCCCCAAAAAAAAGACTTATAGATTCTTAGCTACTTTCTTCCATTTGTTTTCAATAATATTATTCTAAAATAATTACTGCTACTTAGACAATAGCATGCTGGGTCCAGCTTACAATTAGTAATTTTTAGGTAGACTTTTAAAAACAGTTTTTAAGGCAGCATTTTGTGTAATCATCTTATTATAAGAGCATTATAAAAGAAAATCCTTACTGCTTTTCAGTTGATTATTAGAAACAGAATTAAATATACTTTAGCAATCAGGAAGGGATGAAAGGAATTCTTTCTTCCCTGTGCCTGGCACAGGTTGACAAACAGCAGAAATCACCAGGAGGTAAAATGTCAGTTGCTGCTGAAGGGTACATGGTGAGAAGGAACACACTATAAGTACATGGGCTGAATTGTGAATTATTCTCAACAGGAAAGGACGAAAATAGTTTCTCACTTCTAATGTCTCACAGTGCTGCACAATATGTTTCCAATATATAGCATGTAAACCTCTCTTAGAAAGTATGTTATGTTCTGAAGACCCAGTACTATGGCTGGATTCTCTTTTTCTCCTCTGGACAATAGCCAACTCGCTATAAACAGCACAAATAAAAAAAAATGACATTTCTATGTGCAACAAAATGCAACAGAATAGTTCACATATGAATTAATATATGTATGAATTATTCAGAACTCAAGATTCCTGGAATCTATTTTGCATTCTCAACTTCAATATAAAATGTCTAAATAAATAATATTCTTGCTGTAAAGGCAATGTAACCCAGCAAGTATGCTTACCCAGGCCTTTGGGATCTCCCCCTACCCCAGGTTTTAGTTTACATAATGGTATATTCTAATAGCAAATCCAAATATCTTTGGGAACTTAAATCCAGTGACTGGAGCTGTGAACAGGCAACACAGACCTTTCTACAAACCTGAAAAGAGCCCCAGGTTTCTAAAGGTAAAGGTAATCCCCTGTGCAAGCACCAGTCATTTCTGACTCTGGGGTGACGTTGCTTTCACAACGTTTTCACAGCAGACTTTTTACGGGGTAGTTTGCCATTGCCTTCCCCAGGTTTTTAGGAAAATGTAAAATCTGAAAAAAAAACCCTACACGGGGCAGTTTAAAAATATCTGAAAATAATAAAAAGAACATTTTGGCCCTGTTCACACAGCGTGTTGAGTCCGTGTTAAACTGACCTGGTTCTGTTCCGAATATCTTTGTTCCGGATAATATCGATCAGATTGCCATACTGCAATTCAAATCACTCCGCAGTGAAACAGTCTTCTGCCATCCACACGACGGCACCATGCAGTTCTATATTATGTGGTTATGCACATATCGCTAAGTAGTTAAAAAAAAAAATGGTGACCGTAAACGGGATGTCTGAAGCACCTTTTGCTCTGGGACAGTCTTCCAGAAGTTGGTTAATATCACAGAACTAACCAGATGGAGAAAACTATGAGGTGAAACCAGACAACTAAAAAAAAACACTGCAAAGGAGCAGGTAACAAAATAATCCAGTTTGGAGAAGGATTGGGAGGGCGACAACGATTGACTACCAGGAGGCAGATGTTGCTGTCTGATCAGCCACTTTTAATCCAGTAGGAAACAGCAGTGACAACTGATTAAACTGCATCTGAACAGGCCCTTTAAGTAACAGATTCCCTCTGCAGAGGCTGCCAGACAACCACTGCATTCCAAGATTTGCTCTGTCAGTAAAAGACAAGGGAAGTGTAAGGCCCTTTCTAGCCCTATTTTGTCCTTTGAGAGAGAACTCACTGAGGCCAGGCCTGGCTAAAGTTCCCTGCTCAGGTTGGAAAATTCCTGGAGATTTTGTGATGAAGTTTGAGGACTGCAGGATTTGAGGAGAGGAGAAGCCTCAGCATAGTATAATGCCACAGAGTCCACCCTCCAAAGCAGCCTTTTTCTCCAGGGAGACAGATGTCTGGAGTTCAGTTGTAATTCTGAGGAATCTCTATGTCCCACTTGGAGGCTGGCAATCCTAGACCTGGCAGCAACCTCTGGGTGACTTGATGCCACCTGACTCTGTGAGACTCCATCTTACTGTGAAAGCTAACTGAGATTAGTCACATACTTTCAGCTTAGCCTACCTCACATGGTTGTTATGTGGATAAAAAGGAGTGGCAGAGAATAATGTAAGCTGTTTTGGTCCCCGCTGTGGAAAAGATGAGGTATAAATGAAGTAAAGAAATAATAAATATAGCTGAAGATGGGAGGCAGATAAAAGGTAAGTCAGTGAATGGCTAAGAAGGAGAGAATAACTCAGAGAAAGGATATGGGGATTGCCAAGAGGAGGGAAAGAGCTTAAGAAATTTCTAGAAATTGTGTGGGGAAGGAGCCTGAGGAGGGTGGAGTTGGAGGTGGGGAGGGACCTCAGTAGAGTATAATGCAATTGACTCCACCATCTTCATCTATCAGGACACATAGGGTTTGTTTGACACTTTATCTACACATTGGCCCTCCCAATGCAACTGCCAAAGGTGTTTTTTTTTTTCATTTGACAGTACTATAGCTCAAAAGAGCTTTTAGTCTGGCAGGAATGAGTGTCTTCCCTCAGCAGTTTTGGAGGGCATATATAATAAAGTACCATACACAAACAGAACATGTAAATGTTCATATGATGAAGTAAAAACCATTGAGCATGTTTATAGAGTGCACTATATACCAGGGGTGGCCAACGGGAGCTCTCCAGATGTTTTTTTGCCTACAACTCCCATCAGCCCCAGCCATTGGCCATGCTGGTTGGGGCTGATGGGAGTTGTAGGCAAAAAAAAACACCTGGAGAGCTACCGTTGGCCACCCCTGCTATATACAACAAGTTAAAGGCTAGTCTGATCACCCCTTTGCTTGAAAATGCAGGGTTGCTCAATACGGGAGCCCAGGTGGCTACTAGTGGACACTGGCAGACACAAATGATCTTGTCATCCTTTTGGTGGCAAAATTTACAGGAGCAATAAGTAAGTTTCAGGGAAATAACATTAAGGCCTCTTCTTTTTGAATTTTTAATTTCTGCTTAAGGCAATAGTTGTATGAGCAGTACTAGACAGATAGATAGACTTCACCCTCCAGAACATCAAGTTCCTTCAGGAAAACTAGGGTTGCCAACCTCCAGGTAGGGACTGAAAATCTCCTGGAAGTACAGCTGCTTTCCAGATGACAGAGATCAGTTCCCCTGGAGAAAATGGCTGCTTTGGAGGGCGGACTTTATGGCATTATGGCTGAGGTCCCTGTCCTCTCAAGGCTCCACCCCCAAATCTCCAGGGAGTTTCCAACCTCAATCTGTTTTTACTGTTTAATTTTAATGTGGTATTTTAACTCTGTTCTATAGCTTCGTACCGTTACTATTATATGTTGTGATCCACCTTGAGCCTGGTTATGGGAGAAGATGGAATAGAAGCCCATAAAATAAATAAATAATCCAGCAACCCTATGGGGAACTGATCTCTGTAGTTCGGAGATCTATTGTGATTCCAAGAGATCTCCAGCCCCCAGCCAGAGGCTGGCAACCCTAGAAGGAGAAGTGAAAGCAGGAAAAGAGGATACTATAGGGGCTTTCAGGAAAGGGAAAGAGGAAATAGTGGGAGAGGGAGAAGTGAAATGCCTCCCACAGGTTTTTGCAGGTTCCCACTTGTTAAGACTATACTGAACATTGTAATGGTATTTCCAGGGAGAAAAAAATTCTTATTAAAAAGGAAGAGGTGTTAAACTCATTAAAAGACCACTGCTGGATCATAGTGGCTCACCTAGTCCAGCTAACCAGTTGTTTTGGAGAGCTAACAAATAAGGCATAGAGGCCAAAGGCTTCCCTGATTTTGAACATATGAAGCTGCCTTATACTGAACCAGACTTTTGGTCCATCAAAGTCAGTATTGTCTTCTCAGACTAGCAGCGGCTCTCCAGGGTCTCAAGCTGAGGTTTTTCACACCTATTTGCCTGGACCCTTTTTTGGAGATGCCAGGGATTGAACCTGGGACCTTCTGCTTCTCAAGCAGATGCTCTACCACTGAGCCACCGTCCCTTGCATCATAGCACTGACATTCAGATGTTTGCTGCCTCTGACTATCCTTTTAAAGCCATCCACACAAACGTCCATCACCACATCCACTGGTGGTGAATTCCACAATTCAATTACATATTGAATGAAGATCTATTTTTGTTTGCCTATTCTAAATCTATTACCCATCAGCTGTACTGAGTGTTGCCAAGTTCTAATATTGTGAAAGAAGTACAAAAAAGCTGATTACTGAAGATTTAAAATGGAATGTTCACAAAATAACAAAACCAACCCCCAAATAGGTAGCACCATGATGGATACAGCTATCTGTAGCTAATAATGAATATTAACCACATTCATATTCAGTCAAGGCAGTACAAGGTGGTTTCTTCCACCCTTTTACTGCAATGTGAAAAGGAAGTTCTAATCCTCATTGGTTTTATATGGTGTCCAGAATAGTTACCCTCAGTTACAAGACAATGAATAAAATGTCAACTTTCCCTAAAGGAAAAATTACATGGAATACTGTAGGCAGCTGCATGCAAAAAAGAGTCCCATCAATTGCAAAGAATATTCAGGAGTGACAAATTCATACTGGAGAAAAGCTGGAAGGGAACAGAGTGCTTACACCCTTCTCCACCATACAGGACACATGGGTGTCCTGCACCCATGTATACTTCATAAATAGGCCTGGAGTTTCAGGAATGAAAAAACATTGGCGATGGAAAGGTTAAACACTCTATTTTCCTTTTCAGATTCTAATGGTTCCTTCCTCTTATACTCTTTTCAATGAACATTACAGCCTTTCACATAGTTTGCATCCATATAATAAAAACAACCTTTCAAATCCCACATGCGTACAGGACAAAAAAGATTGCCTGCTACTGCAACACAAAGCTAGGAAGCCTTTAGCTACATGTAGAAGTCAAAGGCTTTCCACCAGCCCAGACCAGATTGTTGGTTTCAGAAATGGGACTTTCAGCAGTCCCAACATTTTCCCCTCCAGGATGTAACATACAGGACATTGTAAATAGATCCCTCTCAGAGGGGCGTTTTCCAACACCTCTTAAGGAGACTGAGGTCCACCCTCTCTTGAAAAAGGTGTCATCAGATCTGGCCGAATTGGCACATTATCGGCTGGTCTCAAATTTACTATTTTGGGGTAAAATCATTGAGGGCTGTAGCGCTACAGTTGCAGAGTTTTCTGGATGACGCTTCCGTCTTAGATCCTCAGCAGTCCAGCTTTTGCCCAGGTCATGGGACGGAGACAGTCCTGGTCGCCCTGGTGGATGACCTCCAGAGGCATCTGGATCGAGGCGGTGTGGCAGTACTGATGTTGTTGGATCTATCAGCTGCGTTCAATACGACCATTGGTTGCTGATCCATCGCCTCGCTGACGCAGTGATTCGGGGGTTGGCTTTGCAATGGATTTCTTCTTTCCTTGATGGTCGGGGACAAAGGGTGGCAATTGGGGGAGAGCTGTCCCAGAGGCACTCGCTAGATTGTGGGGTGCCACAGGGAGCAGTGCTCTCTTCAATGTTGTTTAGAATCTACATGCGCCCCCTTGCCCAGATTGCCTGGAGGTATGGGCTTGGGTGTCATCAATATGCTGATGACACCCAGCTCTATCTACTAATTGATGGCCGGCCTGACTGCACCCCAAAAAATATGGACCTGGCGCTGCAAGCCATGGCAGGTTGGCTCAGACTGAGTAGGTTGAAGTTGAATCCAACGAAGACAGAGGTCCTTTGGCTGAGTCAGGGCGGTCTTGGAAGGGAAATTCTTCTTCCAGTTTTTGATGGTGCACCATTGAAAGTGGTGTGCAAGGTCAAGAGCTTGGGGGTACTACTGGAGCCTTCCTTGTTAATGGAGGCCCAGATAGCAGCCACTGCTAAATCCACTTTTTTTCACCTTAGGCGGGCGAGGCAGCTGGCTCCCTTCCTAAAGTGTGATGACTTGGCAACAGTGATCCATGCAATGATCCCCTTGAGATTGGATTACTGTAATGCCCTCTACATGGGGCTGCCCTTGTGCCAAACCCGGAAACTGCAGCTAGTGCAGACTGCAGCAGCCAGACTGTTACTAGGGCTTCCGAAGTGGGAGCACATACAGCCGAAGCTGCGTGAACTGCACTGGCTGCCAATTGTATACCGGATTTGTTACAAAGTGCTGGTTATTACCTTTAAAGCCCTATATGGCCGAGGACCTGCCTACCTCAGGGACCATCTCTTCCCATATGTGCCCCAGAGAATACTGAGATCAGGAGCACAAAATCTTTTGACAATCCCCGGGCTGAAGGAGGCCGAATTGAAGACAAGAGAAAGGGCCTTTTCGATCACAGTTCCACACTGGTGGAACCAACTACCAGATGAGGTGCAGGCCCTGTGGAGCCGTGCTCAATTCTGTAGGGCCTGCATGACCACTCTCTCTTAGCTGGCCTTCTTGTAATGTGGATCCTAGTCTATTATATCCGGTCATCATAAACTGCAAGAGGAGAACATCTAGAATATAGCACCTGGAAATGTTAGAATCTAATTAAATTGATGATTTTAATTATATTTTAATGTAATAGCAAATATTGTTAACTGTATATTGCTGGATATAATGTTTTATTATTGTAACTTGTTTTTGTGCCATATTTTGTGAGCCGCCCTGAGCCTGCTATGGTGGGGAAGGCAGGATATAAATAAAATATTATTATTATAACATATTTCAAAATCTCTGGTAACAAAATAATTGACTGCATGTGTAGAGTGCTTTAATTTATCCTTAATGGTGAAATCTCATGCCTGCTTGATCAGAAAAATATACAGTCAACAGAATCCACTCTTGAGCACTGTGTATAAATTGCAGTCTAGACGGTGTTGCCTGGCCTTATCTATGTACTTTTATAATCCACATATTTCAAATGAATTTGAATCAGATGTCTTAGCTCATCAACATTTATTCTCCCCATCAATTCTGTAGAAATCACTAGATGTGTTAGTTTATAATTCACCAACGTTTCCCAGTTGCTCTTATGATTCTCTAATTTAATAAGACCAAGCAAACCTAACTCTCGATCTGACTGCAGGATCTTTAGCATTACATTAAATGCCTCCCTCAATGCCCTAGCTTCATAAGAGATTTCACCCACTTCAGCTCTTAGAACAACACCAGACACACATTTGCACTCCCCCCCCCAGTATACTGTGAAGAAACTTTGTTAGTGCTTCATCAATATCCTCAGTAACAGCTTCTATCCATATACCAGCTGAATATAACAAATGACCAGCCACCTTAGAGTTAAATACTGAGTGTTGAAGGTACATATTGTCTCCCTGAAGTATAAAAAAAATTCTAGTGATTGCTTTCCCAATGCTGTTCACAGCTCTTATTCCCAATGTCACATGAGTTCTCCTAGGGCTTTTTTAAATAGAAAAGGCCCATCAGGAACTCATTTTCATATTAGGCCATACCCCCTGATGTCAACATTGTTTCACACAGGGTTTTTTTGTAGAAAAGGCCCAGCAGAAACTTATTTGCATATTAGGCTACACCCCTGGTGCTGTGTTCCTGTTGAAAAAATGCTCTGAGTTCTCCATGAAAGATCAGCACTGACCAGTACTCCAAAGTAGTTAAACTGAGTGACCTGTTGCATAGGCAGACCAGCCATTATCCATTTATAATCCCTTACTTTGTTTTCTACTAAAAACAACAATCTTAAACTCTGCTACATTAATTACCAAACCCTCCCAACAGTAGTATTTAGAAAATAGATAAGTTTATGCAGGCTTATCATGCATTTAGACATCAAGACAGTGTCATCTGCATGCAGGAGATTAATATATAAATTAAATAACAGAAGGGCCAAAATGCATCCTTGCTTAACACCTTTATCTAGCAAACAGGATCTGTCAGTAGCAGTACTCCTGAAGGGCCACACTAAACTTGGGCTGTTGGATGGTCATAAGAAATAAGAGACATTAATCCATAGATAGTTTTCCTAATTTTGCCCATAGTTTATCTCTAGGTATAGTATCAAAAGTGTTTCTGAAATCCATGCACTTAGTGAACCCCCTCTTATTATCAGTATATTTATCAATCATCATCATCTGTAGGACATGGTAGTGATTGATTGCACTCACACAGATTGTTCTTTTCCCAAGATTGTCTTGGTTCCTGACCAATTTACCAATCTATCATACAGCAGGGATGCATATAATTTATCCACAACTGACAACAGGCTGATAGGGCAGTAATTACAAGGGCCTTCCTTTTCTTAAGTTTAACAACACTTTTATAGTCCTGCTTCAGAAGTAGATACAGTAGCATTTGCCTTGAGTTACAGTTTTTAACCTGATGAGACATGTAACATATTGCATGCTTTAATGTGCTACAGTCTGCATCAAACCACATGCTTCCTATTGGGACACCAAAAGAACATTAAGCAAACAATAAGGGTATATGTTGGTCAAAATAAATAAATCAAATAATTTAAAATGTCTAAAAGATCTGAGGCAAGTGGACATCAAAGTCTTAAGGTTAATTGCTCTGGAATAGGTTCATAATTCTTCAACTTTCATCCCTGTAGTTTGGCTCTAGTGCAAATGCCTAAGTTTACCATGTATTTGCCTAAACTACAAGGGCTCTTGGGATGGATAATAATCCCCACAGTTTTTGAGGACAACTATTAACAGTCTTCAAACCATTATTAGCTATTAGAGAAACTAATTTTCCCCCTGCTCAATTTATGTCAATGTCCTTTGACTTTCTTACCCTGACAGGGAAATTAACTGCAGATTGGTCACCAAACTATTTAAGAAAAAAATCTTCATTGGAAGACCCATTGCATGCATTCAGGTCACCATTCAACACAAACATAGCCCCTAGATGTAAAGAATTAATATACTGAAAGTATTAATTGAATTTACTGCAGCATTTGTACAGATCCGTTTTATGCACAACAAGTGGAATATAGGCATTAATCACTATAAAATGAGAGATGTTGAAATTTCAAGAACAAGGCTATTGCATAGGGGGAATAATTAGATAATGCTGTAATTTCTACAACTAATTTTATTGATATAAGCAATGCCAACCAAGGGGTGTCCCCTCTTCTTGTCCTTTACAGCCTTGAGAGAATAGGTTGAAAGATATATATATTTTTTCCATTTACCAAGTCTCCTGTACTAAGATTATATGATAGCTTTTCAGGAGTTCCCCTGTTTCCTTCATACTCATTATGTTATTCCATCAGACCATATTCCAAGAGAGAAAGTGTATTTTCTTTTTATTTATTCAGCCATTCTTGCATTTAGAAGTGGCAAGGTTCACTTTCTCTATCTTCAGCTGGGAAGCAGGAGGAAAGGCCAAAAGGGCTCAAAATGCCAGAAGCTTTGTATGAAATAAATTTTTGTGGATTAATTGATGGCTGTCCCTTAACATATAAAAGGTCCCTTTCACTATCCTGAGTTTTCTGTGTCCTAATATTTTCCAGAGTGATTATTAAATTTTGCAATCTGGAAAATATATCATTTTGCTCAGAAATGGGAAGTAGGCCAAAGGGTGCCAACAGATTGCTTTCAAAGTCCTCATGGTGGGCCTGCACACTTTTCTTTGCATTAGCGCTAGCCAGCAGAGCAGTCCTGTTTGCCTCAGGGCAAGGGGAGGTCAAATCAATTAACATCTCCTGATTCTCTGGTAAGAGGGTGGTAGAATTAAATAGCTTACTTTGAAAATTATTCTTAGTCACCCCTCAGGCATGATTTGCTCTGTTTGTAACCAGGGCTGGCCCTAGACTGCCTGGCACCCTAGGCAAGGCTAACTTTTGATACACACACCCTTTGATACACACACCCATAAAAATAAACTTCGCCAAGTCACATGGGGGAACCCAATTTGGTGCCCCCAAAAGGCTGGCGCCTGAGACAATTGCCTAGTTTGCCTAGTGGCAGGGACGGCCCTGTCTGTAGCCCCCCTATACCATGTCTAAATTCATTTTTTATAGATGTCATTGAAAAATAAAAGGGGTTCCTTGCCCTTGGAAAAAATCAATTGATGAAAAAGTGGTGGCACAGACGAAATGCAAGATATTCTTCTGCTATCTGCTTTGTTGACCAATTTATTTATTTTTTATTTAGAGCAACTGTAAGAGAGGCCATCTCTGATAAGCCTTTGTTGTCTTGTTGGTATACTTGATATTCTTTGCACTTCATTCATGGTATCAACTGTATTTCTTTTAATTGCCCCACTCTCGTGTCTAATCCCCCCACACACACCTGCAGACTAGCCAAGACCTGAAATTGATCAATTAAAAAGTTAATGTTTTTTGGGAAGTCCCTGCAATCAAGTATGATATGCAAGAATTTCCCTCAGCTCCTTGGAACTCTTCCAGTGATAGTATTCCCCTTTAATAATTTATCAAAAGAGTTCAGGTCAATGGGGGGTTCTGGAAGGGTATAGACTCCTCAAAACTAGGTAGGGCTGGCACTTCATTTAGTAAAGGGTCAAGCCTACTGGTGAGTACAATTGGTGAAAGCTGCTGAAGATATTTCTCTATCTTACTTTGCTTTGTTCCCACTCATAAGGAACAGACCTCCCCCCCATTATTATTGATCTATTACCAGACACTAGCCTATATAAAAACAAACAAACAAATAATGTGAAATAATTCTTGTTAAATTAAGGACTTAAATTAGAGCTTGCAAAATAAAGGTACTATTAAGTTAAAATATGACTCTAATAATCCCCCCCCCCAGATTAAAACCCACAGAGATATTTTCTAATGGGGAGTAGATAGGGGTCCCAACCCTCCCACTCTAGCGGGGGACCCCAGGTTTTCGAGCCTCTTCCCCTGCTCCCCCAAAAAACGGAAGCGGGGGGAGAAGCGGCGTCCTCCTGCTGCTGCTGCTGCTGGCGGCGTCGGGGGCTGCCGGGGAGGATGCTGGGGGTAAACAGCATCACCGGCGGGGGTTGAGGGGGCCGCCTGCGCTCGCGCTCCATGTGCTCCTCATTGGCTGCTGTGCTGCTGGAGGTGGCTGACCACGCGGTCGGTGTAAAGGACGGGCTTGAGGGTGCGCGAGCGCTGCGGCCAGCCATAGCAGAAGGTCTCCACGCCCCGCCCGTTGCGCCCGTAGTGCTCGCGCACCCTCAAGCCCGTCCTTTACACCGACCGCGTGGTCAGCTGCCTCTAGCAGCACAGCCGCCGCCGCCCCCCCAAGTCCCAGCAACCCCAGGGGAGTGAGCACCCTGCCCTGCCCCGCCACGGCACGGGAGGGAGGGAGGCCGGGGGGATGGAGCTGCCGAGGCCCGGTGGGTTGTCCTTGCCGCCCTCCCTTCTCTGCTGCCTTCGCGGCTTCCCCGAGACGGGGCGGGCGGCTTCTGCGGCCGCACACCGTCCTCGGAGGCCCAGTTGCCCAGCAGTGTTTCCTGCAGAAACTGCCGGAAGAGCAGGGCCGCCTCTTCTCGGCTTCATTTTAGCTGCTCCTCTGAGATGGGCTCAGCCTGAGCCCATCTCGGAGGAGCAGCTACGGTGAGCGGAGAACAGGCGGCGGCAGCCATCCCCCCCTCCCCCTAACTCCACCCCAGTGTCTCCTGGCTCCACCCCCAAAGTCCCCAGATATTTCCGAAATTGGACTTGGCAACCCTAGGAGTAGAATATAAAATATATGGTGTTAAAATATAATAAATACTGACAAAATGCAATAGTGATACAATAGCTAAAATAGCTATAAAACTAAAACTAAAATTTAACAGTTACAGCTCAAAGATGCTGCTAACAAAGTGGCTGGGGTACAGCTAAATAGATAAAACATCTAGAATAGAACTGAGAGTGTTAACATGTTGGCACCATAAAAGCATAAACCCAGAACACAACTGCCCCTATAAGGGCAGTTTTGTAAGAAATAAAAGAACAACAACAAATCAAACATGTAAAACACACATAACACAGCCTCTGCCACAACCTATGTTAAATTAAATATAATATAATAGTAAAAAAAGAACTAGAAAAGAAGGGGAGAGAGATGAGAGCCAAAACTCTCCCTCCCAATTACCAATACCTAGATAACAGATTACTTAGGTTCTCCATTTTCCAAGTAAGAGGAAAAATCATTCCAGCTGACCAAGGTCAGCCACTGCAAAAGAAAAAAAAAATCTACTCTCCTAGGCTGCAACAAACTATACCACACTACAGAGGGAGAAAAGAAAATCCTAATATAAATTAAATTAAAAAAATTCACTCAGCAGAGCTCTGCATCTGCTGACTGTCATTGGAACCGGAAGATCTACCTTGATAATTTAATTAACAGGAAATGGCTTCCTCCTTTGGAATGAAATGGGCATGTGTCCAGGGCTTTTTTTTTGTAGCAGGAACGCCTTTGTATATTGGCCACACACCCCTGATGTACTCAATCCTTCAAGAGTTTACAGGGTTCTTATTACAGGACCTACTATAAGCTCTTGGAGGATTGGCTGCATCAGGGGTAGGGTTGCCAAGTCCAATTCAAGAAATATCTGGGGACTTTGGGGGTGGAGCCAGGAGACTTTGGGGGTGGAGCCAGGAGACATTAGGGGTGGAGCCAAGATCAAGGCTGTGGCAAGCATAATTGAATTCCAAAGGGAGTTCTTGCCATCACATTTAAAGGGACGGCGCACCTTTTCAATTCCTTCCTTCCATAGGAAATAATGAAGGATAGGGGCACCTTCTTTTGAGGCTCATAGAATTGGACCCCTTAGTCCAATATTTTTGAAACTTGGGGGGTATTTTGGGGAGAGGCACTAGATGCTATACTGAAAATTTGGTATCTCTACCCCAAAAACAGCTCCCCCAGAGCCCAAGATACCCGCAGATCAATTCTCCATGATTTTCTATGGGAATAAATCTCCATAGGGAATAACAGAGTTCCCAGCAGACATTTCCCTCCCCTCCCCCCGCTTTCTGACAACCCTGAAGCGGGGGGAGGGCCTCCAAACCGAGGGATCCCCTGCCCCCACCTGGGGATTGGCAACCCTAGGGTTTGGCCTAATATGCAAAAGAGTTCCTGCTACAAAAAAGCCCTATTTGTACTTGAAATTGTTTTAGCAATTATGACTGCTATTTAAAAAAAAAAAACACAGAACGTTGCTAATAAAGCAGAATCTGGCCATAATACCAAGTTGTCAAATGCATCATTTCTGCTTCATACCCATGGGATACAGAGGACTCTAGAGGTGTTGGTACTTGGTCAAAATATCACAATACTTCAAAATACACCCATCCTTTCCAAGCTCTACTGTTGCTATTGCTCTTCTTCTAAGGAAAAAGCAGAGAGAGCCTTTCCTGCCCCTAGAAGCACAAAAGGATTTCCCCTCAACACAGCACATACTTTTAAAAAGAGAGTATAATTGTTTAAAACAATTACAAGTCAGGCTAGAGTTTCCAGGTCCTTCCCAGTCATCAGCAGGGATTGAAGATGAAGAAACAAATTGGTGCAGAGGGAAATAGAATCTTTAATAATTGTACAGCCTCTACACATCTCATGTGTAGCTTCATCAGGGGAATAACTGTTCAATTATTAAAGATTCTATTTCCCTCTATACCAATTTGTTTCTTCTTTGTTTTGCCTTGGTGCAGACCCCTTTTTGCCAGCTCCAAATTGGGAAAATCCTGAAGATTTGAGGGTGGAGTATGGGGAGGACAGGGACCTCCACGGGGTTCGATGCCATAGAGTCCACCATCCAAAGCATCTGTTTTTTCTAGGGAAAACGATTTTTTGGTAGTCTGGAGAACAGTCGTAGTTCCCTAAAATCACCCCTAAATGCAGGCTATTTTTTTTTTAAAGAATGTGCTTAGAGGCTGTTTTTTCTTCATTTTTACAAACAGTATTTTCATGGCACAACCCCACACTCACGTTTTTGGACACAAGATTCTGTTGTGAAATATCCAGTTTCAGGATGTGCCCATGCACGGCAAACAACCTAAATCTAGCACGCAAATTGCATGTAATTGCTGACATTCTTTTCAAGCTGGCTTCCATTGACCATTGAGCATACCAGGAAAAAAAAATGGGTGGTGGAAAATGACAAACACCACCATACTCAAAATTATAAACGAGCCCCTCATCACCATAACAACCAATAATACTTCATATAATTCATAGATTATTGACTTGTTTAACCCCCACCCTGATTCTTAATGGTCCTTCATGCATCTCACTTTAGTCACATCTCCCCCATCAAGCCCCACCGCCCTCCAAATGGAAAAAGAGCCCATTAAAAAGCCACCCTAGGCTGTCCAGCTCAAAGATCTCCCTGCCTCATTCCTTGGCATGACCTCTCCCCCTGGCACGCACGAGGCCCCGGGTCCCCCTTGCAGGCAGGCAGGCAGCCATCCAAAGCCGGCACTGACGTTCTCCAAGGTCCTCTCCATGGCCGGAGGCTCCTCAGGCTGAGGCGGCAGCTACCCACAGCTGCCCTCCGGTCTCCTCCTCAGGCCGCTTCCGCCTTCACCCCGGCCGACTCCAGGTTGCAGCGCTGATGACAGTGCCAGGCAGCTGAAGGGGGAGGAGCTTCAGGCGCTCACCCAGGAGACTGGAGAGGCGGCGCGACCTTCCCGGCTTCCGTACGGAGCGCGGCTTGGCGCTCTGATGCAAAGGAGCTTACCAGAATGCCAAATGTGGGGGGTTGGTGTGACGAAGTCTCCGTCCAGGGGCACCTTTAGACCAACGGAGTTTTTAGAGGTGATGAGAAGAGTAAACCGCTCGCTCGGGAAAAAAAATCAAATTCGCAGAATTCGCGGGGGCAGGCCAGGACTCGGAGGACTCGCTCGCGGCGGCAGTGCGCGGCGGCGGCCCCCGCTTCCATTTTTTTACACAGCGGGGGAAGAGGGTTCAAATCCGGGGGTCCCCCGCCAGGGCGGGAGGGTTGGGAAGCCTAATCAGGGGTGTGTGGCCCAATATGCAAAGGAGTTCCTGTTACATAAAAAAGCCCTGGTAAAAACAACAATTCATCAATTTTATTGTATAAGGCAGGGTCAGGAGCAGTGTTCCCTCTAAGCTGAATCAGCATTAGCTAGCTCACAGATTTTTAGCCTCCAGTTCGCACATTTCTGTCTTAGCTCAGGAAGGATGACCCCAGAGCACACTAATTTGTGCAGTAGCTCAAAACTTGAATGCCAGTAGCACACAAAGTAGATTTTTTGCTCACAAGATTCTGCAGCTTAGAGGGAACATTGGTCAGGAGGAGTGTGCATGGAGGCTTTAAAGAAATAGAACACTCATTCATTGGGGTTTGGGTAGCCATAAAAGGTGTCCATCTGAGAGTGGACAGATGGACAGTTGCCCTGAGCCCTGCTTGTGGAGAAAGGAACAGGATATAAGCTGAATTAATTAAATAAAAATGAATAAGTGTCCCTGATGTGTCATTTTTTTTCTCTTCTTCGCTGGAAAAGAAGCATTGGTAGTTCTGGGCAACAGATTCTAACAGATCTATTAACCAGCAATTAGGGGCTCAGAAGGAGCCCCAAGGGAACTAGGGCATTGGTGTTGATGGGCCTATTTTAAGGGGGAAGTAATTTGCTTGCTTGCAGTATTGAACTACACAAAAACAAAACAAGAGATTGTTCTTCTCTTGCCTGTCTGGTGTGGAGAATAAGAAAGTAGGCAGGAGGCAGCTGGGAGCAGTCTGAGTTGGTGGCAGTGTTACTGAAGGAAAAAATATCCAGCCCCTTTAATAGAGGTTTAATAGGATGTTAATTACTAGGCAAGACTATGTACCTCTGTCCCATGAAAAGCCTCATCAGTCAATATCCACACATTAAGCCTCTATTAAAGGGACATTGCTCCCCCCGCCCCCCAGGGCTGCTGGCAACCACAGCAGCAGCAGAAGAAGATATTGGATTTATATCCTGCCGTCCACTCTGAATCTCAGAGTGGCTCACAATCTCCTTTATCTTCCTACCCCACAACAGACACCCTGTGAGGTGGGTGGGCTGAGAGGGCTCTCACAGCAGCTGCCCTTTGAAGGACAACCTCTGCCAGAGCTATGGCTAACCCAAGGCCATTCCAGCAGGTGCAAGTGGCAGAGTGGAGAATCAAACCCAATTCTCCCAGATAAGAGTCTGCACAATTAACCAATACACCAAACTGGCTCTCAAACATAACCACTACACCAAACAAGCAGGTGGGGCACTGCCCCGTGCTCTCTAATAGACCAGATTCTACTGCTTCTAAACCATATCCTGGGAAGCAGAAATATTGAACTTTGCTTCTAGATACTTGACACACAAATCTGGCAAAGCTCATTTTGTCCACTGAGGTGCAATATGCCCCTAATTAACAGGGAAAAACAACTGAAAATGCATCCATCTCTGAGGTAGGTTTGATGATTACCTGGAGGGAAAAAACCTATCTCTAGAATAGTAGTTTAGGGGCAGTTATTTATCAGGTATATTTATTCCATGACATGAAAAGCTTCAACTGTCCATTTTGAAACATAAAGCATTTATTAAAGGGACAGGATAGTTGGCAACCCTGCTCAGCAGGCTCTAGGTAAGGAAAGGTCAGTGCCTACACTATTGCTGCAGTTTTCATACCCTCATAATTCAAAGGGACCGTAATGCCATCCAATTTCCGTAAAGCAGGATCCTACAGAGCACAAATCCAGCCTCACACAGCAAATTACATTGTATCAACCACACACCTGACAAGACAGTCCAAATATACACTTTTTGACCCAAGAAAAGTGATGGTATTGATAATAACATTCAGCACCATAATAAGGCTGTAAAACATGATGTCACAACAGTGGAGGCCAACTGATGGAATAGTGGCTGGAATAGGAAGCCCGCTGCCTCAATCAAAAGCCTGTTGGAATAGCTCTATCTTGCAGGCCCTATGAAACGGTAGTAACTCAGGTAACTTCATCCTGTGCTCCTGGATGTCTGAACTCCTCTCTTGTGAAGTCAAACATCTTGAGAGGTCTGAACTTTTGGGTGTTTTTACATTCAGTTTGATCCAGAGTTTTAGAGTCTTCAAATCGCCTGCCACCGTTCCATTTTAATTATTTTCCTTTTACATTTGGGAATTGCTCTGCTCATTTTGAATAGCCAAACTTCTATATTTCCTGCTGAAAGCATTTCAATTTGGGGTGGGGGGATGGGTCTCTGATCAGAGGGCAGACGGAATACCAGTGTTTAGTTAAATGTATACGATTCCTTGGAAATCATGCCAACAATGAAAAAAAAATACAAATTTAAATTACAAGATGAGGCAAGCAATGATATGTAAAAATTTCAAGTGCTGTCAGTTATGCAAATTACTGCACCTTGGGGCTTTGGGAGGAGTCTTTTAAAACGCATGAAAACTTCTACAATACAAGTTTGAAATGCCTGTAGAGAAATGACCAGATCAAAACTAGTTTCGAGAAAAACTTTGTAGCAGCAGCACCAGAATTTGTGCTTTGATTTGAGAAAGCCCTTGTAGGCTAAGAAACAAGGAATTAAACCATGCAGTTTTCAGCTGAGTGTGGAATATAAACCCAGTGAAGAAGCTGAAAAGTGGAAAGTCCAATTCACTTGAACTCTATTTCTAATTAGGCCCATTATTAGAGAGTCACTCTTAGAAAGCCAACTAACAAATTGCTTTGAATCCATGGACTGAAAGTGATAAGCTAAAATGTTAATTACCCATTTTTTTCTGAAACAAAATTAATCCATGTTAAGAATAACAATAAGGATTATTACAGTAAAATTATGCCAGTGGTATTATTAAAATGTATTTTATGAAAATAAAGTGTTAATAACGTATTGAACTGCTGAGTTTTTAATTGTTGGAAACATTATCAGTTCAGAACATATACATACCTCTGGCCATGAATTTCTCAGTTTCCTTAAACACCATTTGCAACATCATGCCCTGAGTTTTAAAATCATCCTTTAAAAATATTTAAGAACTGACTAAAAATTTAGCTTCAGGATACATCGCTGTTTATAGTCTAGACCCAAGAGTCAAACTGCCTTATAAGAGTTTGAATCTAAAGCTTTTCCCTCCCTCTCCAAATTTAAGTGCTTGGATTATCCCCAACCTCACCCCATCCAAAAGTTTCAACTTCCTAGTAATGTATATTACAAGCATCCACAGTAAATACATTTTGTACTAAGCTATAAACAGGGGTCATTTTGTAGAAAAATAGGTGGTGGAGCTCATCCAGGGATTGTTATGCAGCTACACATACTATTCAATGGACAAGGAGGTGGAACTCTCAGGAGGAGGAGGAGGAACTCTCAGAAAGGTTCAGGAGCTGTGCTCCTGTGAGCTCCCACTGAATATGAGGCCTGGCTATAAATAAAAAAATGTGGGCATGGTGAGCAAACATTTGGGAGGGAAAACTTGCCCAGAGGGGAAGGAAACAATAAAAGGCCAGCTAAAGAGGGAAGTGTGTTCCTCTGAAAAGGCTAGGCTGGAGAGAGGCTGCAGCTGGAGGAGGGCTCCCTCAGTAAAGTTGGTGGTAAGTTTTTGGCATTAGAGAAAGGGAACGTTTAATTAGTTATGTCAGGGCTGTTATTTCTTCATATCACCTTTACCGTTGCACTAATAATAAAAGCCACATGTTTTTTGAGCACTTACAATACACTTTTGAGCACTTACAATAAACCGCCTGGGTCCTCACATCTTTTTGGTCATGGATAGATGGTGTTTTGTTGAGCAGGAAGACAGGGCTCAGGTGTGTGCTCTAGACCCTTACCAGGGTGGTGGCAGCCAGTAGAAGGCCCTCCCTGGTCCCCTGCTGGTGTGACAATGAGAATTCTCTGTGTATCTCAAACATCCCCACTCTGTCTTCCCTCTCTGATAACAATTTTTCATGCTAAAGGAACCAAGAAACAGTAAAAAAGCCAAAGCTATCTCTAGATGTTCCAGCCAGACTCTAACACATACCATTAAGTTCCTCAAGGAGATCAATTAATATAGGATTCCTCTGATCATCTTGATGGGGGGGTTTCCTGCTAAGTCCTAAACAAAGGTAACATTTGAGTCTGGATATATTACTGTGTTGACTTTATTACATATGCTATTGTTTGGGCATATTACAGGTGCTATTCTTTCTTTTTCCAGTGTCTTTAACTGTGCATGAATTAGGCTTCCCAACCCTCCCACCCTGGCGGAGGACCCCAGGATTTCCACCCTCTTCCCCCGCTCCCCCCAAAAATGGAAGTGGGGGGAGAGGGGGGAAACAGCGCTGATCTGCCGGATCCTAGAGCCAGTGAGGTCGCCATGCCGCTGCCGTCCCCTCCCCGCCCACCTCAGTTTCTTCTCCGAGATGGGCCCAGGCTGAACCTGGAGAGCCAGTTTGGTGTAGTGGTTAAGTGTGCGGACTCTTATCTGGGAGAACCGGGTTTGATTCCCCACTCCTCCACTTGCACCTGCTAGCATGGCCTTGGGTCAGCCATAGCTCTGGCAGAGGTTGTCCTTGAAAGCGCAGCTGCTGTGAGAGCCCTCTCCAGCCCCACCCACCTCACAGGGTATCTGTTGTGGGGGAGGAAGATAAAGGAGATTGTGAGCCGCTCTGAGACTCTTCGGAGTGGAGGGCGGGATATAAATCCAATATCTTCTTCATCTTCTTCATCTTCTTGGAGGAGCAGCCAAGAGGCGGCAGCAGCGCAGGGGAGGGCGAGGCAAGCCAGGAGCATGGCGAGCCGTGAATCCAGGCCCTTCTAGGACCCAGACTTGCAGCTCACCATGCTCCCGGCCCGCCTCCCCCCTCCGCTTCCACCCCAGAGGCAGAGTGGGCGAGGCGGCAGCGGCGCGGCGGCCTCTTCTCTGCTCGCCGTGGCTGCTCCTCCGAGATGGGCTCAGGCTGAGCTCATCTCGGAGGAGCAGCCACGGCGAGTGGAGAAGAGGCCGCCGCGCCGCTGCCGCCTCTACTCTGCTCGCCGTGGCTGCTCCTTCAAGATGGGTTCAGGCTGAGCCCATCTCAGCAGCCACGGCGAGCAGAGAAGAGGCGGCAGCTGCGGGGCGGCAGCTGCGGGGCGGCTCGCCACGCTCCCCGGCGCCGTTTCCCCCCTCCCCCCTAGCTGCACCCCAGCGTCTCCTGGCTCCACCCCCGAAGTCCCCAGATATTTCTGGGGTTGGATTTGGCAACCCTAGCATGAATCAATGCTGAATATTTCATGAAACCAAAGACTTGATTCTTGGTTCTTCTCACAGTATTTACTCATTTACTTTAGCAGTTGCCAGAGTGTCTTACATGGAGGACAGCAGCAGTAAGAATCCATACTTAAAAGTTGAGGATAGAATACAGGAAAAGAAAAACAATTATGAGCATATACTCATAACTCATAACATATACTGTAACACATATGTTACATATATGTTGCAGGGATATATATATATATATATATATATATATATATATATATATATATATATATATATATATATATATATATATATATATATATAGGGGGGAGAGAGAGGGTTTTGTATTAAACATGGACCATATATAAATTGTGAGGTTGCCTTTGAAAAAAAGGAAAAAAGGAAAAATATTAAATTGCCATAATGTTACATCAGCATAGTAAATAAGTAATTTGGCAGCCTTGACTAAGGTTTCGATTGGTCTGTGCACCTTTGGGGCCTTGAGACTATGTGGCCAGCTGCATGTAATTACAGGGAACATTCTTTTAAGAAGGACCAGTATTTGGTAGTATCTTTAAAGCTTTTTGGCCATAAATAAGAAGAAAAGGCTTTGTTCCTGCTTAAAATGAAGAATGGCTTATAAGAAGTTCGCAAATATTTTCATCCAGGAGGTCTCATTACTGCATTGCTTGCATTTTGGGAGCATTGTGCCAACTTTAGAATTGAAGGCTTTGAACCAGATAAAAGAGAAATGATTGGCTGCTCCATATAGAAAAGTATATTGCAACAAAGGGTGAATCCTATGAGAATATGTTCCTTGTAATAGTTAAGTTGAATAATTTGGGGATAAAGGTTTGAATTCATCCCAGGGTCCTTAAAATGCACCATATTAGTGTGATAACAAACTTTACCAGAGCATTGTTATCTGTATTTTTAAGGTGGTTCCTTCATGGAGAGTGTTTTGGCCAGCAATCAGATTTTAAAAAGATACTGGCTTATTCCTTCACTACATACAGCTCAGCAAGAAGACATTAACAATACTGATGAAGGGGCAACATGAAACACGTCTATTATTGTAACTAGTTAATTGTATGCTGTATGACTAAACAACAATAAGCTCTGTTGAAAATGGTTTCTTACTGTCTCTTTTTGTGCAATTCATAAGTAAAAGTATGGTAGCCTATACATATCACAGTTATGTTTCATGTTTCTTGTAAGATCACGTAGCTGATGACCTTATCAGGTGACCTTATCCAATCAAGGTGGCTCCAACAGGGGTACTATCCAATCAGGTGTATTGGAGCATGTACTCTGCAGCTGCACAGGGCCTATTTAAGCAAAGCACTTTTTCTCGTTCACGGATCTTTGTGCTAATGTGCAGGTGAAACTCCCTCCCTTCCTTATTTTACTCTCTGAAACTGCAGTCAACATGACCTCAAGTTTTCTAAACCTTATACAATTTTGGAGGGTCTCAAGCCTGAACCACTATTTCTGAAAAGAAAAGAGATGGCTAGACAAGCCAGTCTCTTGACACATTCCTTGCACTGCAATGTCTTCAAAAGCACAGTTTTATACCTTTATAAACCCATGGCCTTCAACAGACTGAGAAAAGTGTAACCCTATTTAGGACTGCACTGATAATCACTTAAAACATATACTACATAATCCCACTTTTTGCAAAAATGGCTCAGAAGTTATATTGTTAGTCAAAATATTATCTCTTTTGTTTTATAAATGAAAAATATTTGAGTGTTCTTAGTGCCCAAAGGTATGTTATATACAAATGTAGTGCTCTGTTATTTATTTGTTTTGTTTTTATTTTTTATGAACGACCAGTAAGAATTTTCCTTGCTAGAAGGTGGTGGAAAGTGCTGTTAAGTTGCAGTCAATTTATGGCAATACCATAGGGTTTTCAAGGCAAGAAACTAATGGAGGTGGTTTACTGTTGCTTGCCTCTGCAAAGCAACCATGGACTTCCTTGGTGATCTCCCATCCAAATACTAACCAAGGTTGACCTGCTTGGTTTCCAAGATCTGATGAGACTGAGCTAGCCACAGCCATCCAAGTCTGTGCTTTCCCTGCCTAACTATGCTAAAATATAAATTGTTTGGCATTGGAAACAATACACTGATAATATACTGCAAATATAAGGCAATTCTTTTATCAAATGAGTAAAATGCATGTGAGAAAAGTTTATTATTTGTAAATGTGTAACGTCAACAGCTGTTGTTTCATTTACCAGATTCCTACCAAGTCAGTATTATTAATGCACATTCCAAGATCAAGTTCTTTCTATAGTAAAAGTGGAAGTAATAAAATAATCCAAAAAACTATCTATCATAATAGCACGCTCCACACTTGAGAAATCAGAAGGCATTGTTAGCAAAATGTATTCAGTATGAAATCAAGGTGCAGCAGTATTACATTGTGAGAAGACAGAAATATATATCTTATGTAATCAGAACAGTGAAGCTACTACTGTAACATTGTAGATTGTTATGGAGGATCTGGAAAAAGAATCGATCCTAGATGAAAATATATCGCAAACAAAAACTGTGCT
This sequence comes from Heteronotia binoei, assembly GCF_032191835.1. NCBI lineage: Eukaryota > Metazoa > Chordata > Lepidosauria > Squamata > Gekkonidae > Heteronotia > Heteronotia binoei. The sequence continues at coordinate 133,297,284 of NC_083224.1, read as the reverse complement.
TATCCTACTCTCTGGAGTAGCAAATGGACTCTGGTAGCAGAAATATTGTGAACTCCATCACACAATCCTTACTGAAACACCAGCTGTGTTTTTGTGTTTTGTTTTCAAAAGAGCAATAATGAAAAAAGTAAAATCCTGTGGTGCTTTTCCTCTGTCAGGCCTACTTACAAATTCATAGCACAGCATGAAGGTTATTAAAATCCCATATGTGAGAACCACACATCGTATGAAGAGATATGAATTGGCGTTCCATAGAGATAATGCTATCTAATGGCCAAAACATGTAGTGTGGTTTCATTCTTATTCAGAGTACATTTGAAAAGGGCAAAGCACCCAGCAGCTGCTCTTAGCAACCTGAATAGTCAAAGGCCTGCCTCTCTGACTTACCTATGCATTAATAAGCTAAATGCAGAGAGCATGGCTCTTATCTTTCTAGACCGAGTTATTCCCATGATACCTCTACTTGTAGCCATTTGACACGAACTGGATTAAATGTTGTTTGGGCTCCACAGATAGGGTGACAAACTATTCAACATGTTACTTTTCTATTCCCATGCAGATATACTTATTTCAAATCAAAATGTAATTAGCCAAGGCAATCACCAGGGTGTTTCAGCAAGTTTACTACAGAGTATGTCATGTTTGAAAAAGATAATTATTGTCACAATTATTTAGTGCCACATTCACCACTGAAACAAAGAACATTTTAAAGACTTTTGTTTACTTTGCTGATTTTATATTATTTGCTCTGGGGGGAAAGAACAGAGTCACAGAAAATACTACCAAAGAATTTCAAGGCAGGGGAGGGAAGGACTACCTGGAAAAGTAGTCAAGACAAACAAAAGGAAATTCTTCCTAATTCAGCATATCCTTCATTTATACAAACGCTTCCACAAAAAGAAACAAGAGCGTCGGGACCTAGCAACGGTGATCCATGCGACGGTCACCTCACGATTGGACTACTGTAACGCCCTCTACATGGGGCTGCCTCTGTGCCGGACCCGGAAGTTACAGCTAGTGCAGAACGCGGCGGCCAGGCTGTTGCTTGGTCTCCCAAGATGGGAACATGTACGGCCGGGGCTACGCGAACTGCACTGGTTACCGATTGTATACCGGGTCCAGTACAAAGTGCTGGTTATCACCTTTAAAGCCCTATATGGCCGAGGACCAGCCTACCTGAAGGACCGTCTCTCCCCGTATGAACCCCAGAGAGCACTGAGGTCAGTAGGAAAGAACAGACTGACTACCCCTGGGCCAAGACAAATCAAACTACAGAACACTCGCTCTCGGGCCTTTTCGGCCGCAGCCCCATATCTCTGGAACCAACTTCCAGAGGAGGTGCGGGCCCTGCGGAACCTTGATCAGTTCCGCAGGGCCTGCAAGACCACCCTTTTTAAATTAGCTTATGAATAACTGAATTATACTGATAAGAAGAAAATCCGCCATCAGCATCAACTAGAAGAGCGTCAAGGATAGCGTTATAATATGTTTTAGTTAATTGTTTTAATCAGGTTTTTAAGGTCAATTAATGTTTAATGTTTCTAATGTAACTGTTTTATTGTTGGTGCACCATTGGTCACCGTATTGTTAGCCGCCCTGAGCCTGCTTCGGCAGGGGAGGGCGGGGTACAAATAAAATTTATTATATTATTATTATTATTATTTAAAAGAGGACAAAAGACATTCCAGGAAACTTGGATAATCAAGGGCTATCAGCATTAATATCTAAATGAAATCTTTATGTTCAGAGTCTTGTGCTTTAGAGCGCTCATTGTATGGCAGAGAGAAAGGGGGGGGGAGACTATTGCCTCATGTCCTGCTTGTGGGGTCTCCAGGTTCACATCCCCACTCTGACATGAAAGCTTTCTCAGTGACCTTGGGGCAGTTACTTCATTACATCATAGCATATCTCATATCTCATGTTGGGAAGATAAAATAGAGCAGGGGAGAACAATGTTGTAAGCCAGTGATGTTGAACTTAGTAGGGCCAGATTTGACACAAATGGGGCTTTGTGGGGCCAGGCCATGTATGTCATAAAATGTAATGTGAGATAGCAGAGATATAAGAACATAAGAGAAGCCATGTTGGATCAGGCCAATGGCCCATCCAGTCCAAAACTCTGTGTCACACAGTGCCAATATATGTGTGTGTGTGTGTGTACACACACACACACACACACACATATATACCGTGGCTAATAGCCACTGATGGACCTCTGCTCCATATTATTATCCAATCCCCTCCTAAAGCTGGCTATGCTTGTAGCCGCCACCACCTCCTGTGGCAGTGAATTCCACATGTTAATCACCCTTAGGGTTGCCAAGTCCAATTCAAGAAATATCTGGGGACTTCGGGGTGGAGCCAGGAGACTTTGGGGGTGGAGCCAGGAGACATTGGGGTGGAGCCAAGATCAAGGCTGTGACAAGCATAATTGAACTCCAAAGGGAGTTCTGGTCATCACATTTAAAGAGACGGCACTTTTTCAATGCCTTCCTTCCATAGGAAATAATGGACGGGGCACCTTCTTTTGGGGCTCATAGAATTGGACCCCTGGTCCAATCATTTTGAAACTTGGGGGATACTTTGGGGAGAGGCACTAGATGCTGTATTGAAAATTTGGTGCCTCTACCTAAAAAAACAGCCCCCCAGAGCCACAGATACCTGCGGATCAATCCTCCATGATTTTCTATGGGAATAAATCTCCATAGGGAATAACAGAGTTCCCAGCAGACATTTCCCTCCCCTCCCCCCGCTTTCTGATGACCCTGAAGCGGGGGGAGGGCTTCCAAACCGGGGGATCCCCTGCCCCCACCAGGGGATTGGCAACCCTAAATACCCTTTGGGTGAAGAAGTACTTCCTTTTATCCATTTTAACCTGACTGCTCAGCAATTTCATTGAATGCCCACGAGTTTTATAAAGGACACAGACAAACTTTATAAAGGACACAGACAAACACAATTAAATATATTATTTTTAACTTAAAATACAAAGATGCTTAAAACTCTTGCAATATTTTTTGTTTAAAATAGAAAGGTGGGGAAATAGTGGGATTTGGCAATGCAATTTTTAAAACAAAACATAAAGAAAAAGCACAAAGATCACAAGGACTATGGAAATGGTGGCCAAATTTTTGTATCTGACCACCAAGAGGAGAGGTTCTAGCAGGGGAGCGCAGCTATTGTATACCCTTGACCAAAGAATGGTACACTCCTTCTATGTGGGATGGTTATCCTTTTCCACCAAGCATGCAGCTTTGGGAGGGATGCACATGGAGTAGTAAGGGAGGTAGGGGACACCTGCCTATCCAGCCAGATCAGCCAAATCAACCCTGGCGATCCATGGGGTGACAGATGTCGCAGCCAGATCACCGCCATATCCATCGTTTTGGAGCTGTTACTGAGAGACCAAAAAAATAAATTTGAAGGGAGGAAGACACTTTTTCTACTCTCTCTGTTGTGTAGTGACTATGGAAATGGTGGCCAAATTTTTGTATCTGGCCACCAAGAGGAGACACAGTATTAATAAGTGTCAATGAATTATTACTGCTGTTTCCTTGCCTATCTGTGATGCTGTCATGTGCCATTAAAGGTTGTTTTGTTGTTAAAATATACCCCTTTGGCTGTGGTGCCAAAAACAGAAGCAGAGCTGTGTATGGTATGGAGCTTATTACTGGAAGAAAGAGTCAGATGAAAAGTGATGCTGGGGGTAGAAGGAATCAACAGACATCTGGGGCCCAGGAGAAACCAAGTACCATAGCAACAATAATACATCTGAGGATGGTGAACCAGAGATTAAGGAGTTTTAAATGCTGAGGAAAGGAGCACAATAAAAAAGCTGTGAAGAGAAGCTGGGAGAAGGTTCATGAAATAGTTATCATCCCTTTCTGCTAGGGGTGGTAGCTGTCAAAGGATTCTGTAGTAAGAACATAAGAGAAGCCATGTTGGATCAGGCCAGTGGTCCATCCAGTCCAACACTCTGTGTCACACAGTGGCAAAAAAAAAAAAAAAAGGAGGTTCACAAGTAAGGCTAGAAGCCCTTCCACTTTGCCCCCCCTCCAAGCACCAAGAATACAGAGCATCACTGCCCCAGACAGTTCCAATAATATGCTGTGGCTAATAGCCACTGATGGACCTCTGCTCCATATTTTTATCCAAACCCCTCTTGAAGCTGGCTATGCTTGTAGCTGCCACCACGTCCTGTGGCAGTGAATTCCACATGTTAATCACCCTTTGGGTGAAAAAGTACTTCCTTTTATCCGTTCTAACCTGGCTGCTCAGCAATTTCATTGAATGCCCATGAGTTCTTGTATTGTGAGAAAGGGAGAAAAGTACTTCTTTCTCTACTTTCTCCATCCCAGACATAATCTTGTAAACTTCTATCATGTCACCCCGCAGTCGACGTTTCTCCAAGCTAAAGACCCCAAGCGTTTTAACCTTTCTTCATAGGGAAAGTGTTCCAAACCTTTAATCATTCTAGTTGCCCTTTTCTGAACTTTTTCCAATGCTATAATATTCTTTTTTGAGGTGCGATGATCAGAATTGTATGCAGTATTCCAAATGAAACCGCAGCAACGATTTATACAGGGGCATTATGATACTGAGAGCCAGTTTGGTGTAGTGGTTAAGTGTGCAGACTCTTATCTGGGAGAACCGGGTTTGATTCCCCACTCCTCCACTTGCACCTGCTGGAATGGCCTCGGGTCAGCCATAGCTATCGCAGGAGTTGTCCTTGAAAGGGCAGCTGCTGTGAGGGCTCTCTTAGCCCCACCCACCTCGCAGGGTGTCTGTTGTGGGGGGAGAAGACACAGGAGATTGTAAGCCGCTCTGAGTCTCTGATTCAGGGAGAAGGGCGGGGTATAAATCTGCAATTCTTCTTCTTCTTCTACTGGCTGATTTGTTTTCAATTCCCTTCCTAATAATTCCCAGCATGGCATTGGCCTTTCTTATTGCAATCACACACTGTCTTGACATTTTCAGTGAGTTATCTACCATGACCCCAAGATCTCTCTCTTGGTCAGTCTCTGCCAGTTCACACCCCCATCAACTTGTATTTGTAGCTGGGATTTTTCACCCCAATGTGCATTACTTTGCACTTTACCACACTGAACGTCATCTGCCACGTTGATGCCCACTCACCCAGCCTCAACAGATCCCTTTGGAATGCCTCACAATCCTCTCTGTTTCTCACCACCCTGAACAATTTAGTGTCATCTGCAAACTTAGCCGCTTCACTGCTTACTCTCAACTCCAAATCATTAATGAACAAGTTAAAGAGCATGGGTCCCAGTACTGAGTCCTGTGGCACCCCACTGCTTACCATCTTCCACTATGAAGATTGCTCATTTATACTCACTCTCTGTTTCGGAGTAAACCACTCACCCTTCCAACAAGTGAATCCTGAAGAGAAGATTGATTTAATTTCCACCACAGAAGGCAAATTGGATCTCAAGGAGAACCTTGAGTCATCAACACAAGCTGAAGTTCATACATCTCCAGTAATGGCTGAGAACCCCTTCTGAGTAGCAGTAGTGAGATCGTGTGGCCAAATACAAGTCAACTAATTAAGAACATCTCGAGCGCCTTGGATAATGGATCTGTGTTTCATGATACCAATAGCACCCTTGAACAACTAACTAAAGAAGACTGACTCACCAGCCCTTTCATACTCTCGCCATCCAAACCCTTCACCATTCTGGATATTAAGATCTTCTCCTGGATTGTGGCCGGCTGGCAGAATAAGGCTAAGGATGCTGAGTTTATAAGGGGTTTGATGTTATACTAATACAAGAAACCTGGACTCCACACCAGATCCAACTTGAAGGGTACAAGTCCTATTCCCTCCCAGCCTTCAGGAGTAATACAAGGGGCTGCTGTAGAATACAGATCCTCTTTAATATGCGCATCTGACCCTAATGTATCTGTATCAACTTACAGTTCTTTAACATCTTATATCTCTGAATCACTGAGTTCAGGGTGCCTAAACAGAGGTGTAACTATTCTAGTAAATTCTACACACCAATGGTTCGACAGAGAATGTAAAGAAACAAAAACTCTTCTGTGTAAAGTTTACAACCAATACCACAATTCAAAGGCCCTGACCTTGCCATCACAATACTTTGTGCTTAAGACTCATTTGCACCACCTTATCACAAAAAAGAGGCACAATTATATTAATGGGAAGAGCTATACCATGCTACTGCATTAAAACATTCTAATAAGTTCTGGGCCATAGTCTCAGGTGCATTCTGGGCCAATGACCCATCTATGTCTGTCATTTCCTCTTATGTTTGGTTTAAGCACTTCTCAGTTCTGTTCCATCAAGATCTAACTTGTGCTGAACCATCTGATTTTCCTCTAGCCGATTTACCTGACTGGCCTCCTGTCCCTCCAGAGGAAATAAAAGAATTAATTACACAACTGAAATTAGGAAAGGCTCCTGACCCGGATGCCATTTCCTCCGAAATCTTAAAATTAGATCCAGACTGGTGGGCTTCTCCCCTTGCATCTCTGTTTACAATTGTAGATCGAACTGGCATAATTCCCTTGGCATGGTTGAATGCAATAGTGGTCCCGCTATACAAAAAAGGTGATCATACTAACCCTGCCAATTACAGGCCGATTAGCCTACTCTCCATCATTGGCAAGCTTTACTCCAAACATCTATTAGTCAAGCTCAATCTCTGGATGTTGCAGGAAAAAATTCTAGGCCCTGAACAGTTGGGCTTCTGCAAAGGGAAGACCACTTTAGACCACTGCATTACCCTATCCCATCTAATCAACAAGTACACTGTGCATAATAACCAGAAATTATTTGTTGCTTTTTTAGATTTAAAAGGCGCATTTGATTCAGTTGACAGGGATCTCCTCTGGATTAAGCTAGATAAACTAAACATGGATAAAAGACTCCTTATGCTTATTAAGAGATTACACACTTCTACCACCTGCCAGATCAAATGCTCATTAGCAGGCAACCTAACATCGAAGATTGCTGCCAATAAGGGTGTCAAACAGGGTTGCATTTTGGCTCCCTTTTTATTCAATCTCTTCCTTAATGACCTGGCTATTCAGTTGTCTGGTCCTGACTGCCATAGTCCAAAACTCGGTGCATTTCATGTACCGTTGTTATTTTATGCTGATGATACGGTGCTGTTGTCCTGCTCTAGAGTGCGCTTAAGACATCTGTTGTCCCGTTGTGTTCTGTATTTTACTAGTAATAAGCTCCAGCTCAATTATGAGAAATCCAAAATCTTAGTTTTCTCAAAAAAGTGGAGACTTTACAAATGGGTTATTGATGGTAAAGAGATAGAGCAAGTCAAGTATTTTAAATACTTAGGTGTTTATTTTCAATATAATGTGACTTGGTCTACCCATCGCAGGTGAAGATAGCTAACATCAGTGCATCTGCCATAGCTTGCTTTTTTTATGGCAGAGGTAACCAATTTGTGCCAGCTGACATAAAAATATTCAAAGCCAAAGTGATTTCACAACTTCTGTATGGCATTCCAATCTGGATTGGATTATATGAAGGTGCTATCGAACATGTCCAATCCAAATTCTTGCGTAAAATTCTGGGCATGCCAAAATGTGTCCCATATGAAGTTATCTGCTTAGAAACTGGCATGTCTTTAATGGTTACTAGTGCATGGCTCATGACCTTCAAATTCTGGCTACGCTTGCACTACAACACTAAACCAGGGAGCTATATCTCACAAATGCTCTCTGAATTTAATTTGTCAAATTGGTCAGCGCAAATTGAGAGAAAAATAAAAGCAATGGGTTTATCCCTAGAACTATTGTCCATGCTGTCCTTCACCACTGCAGTCCAACAAATTAAAAACAGGTTGCTAGATATTGAGTGCCAAAACCTATACAGTCTGGCTAAGAAAACTTGTTCCCCACTGAGTTTTGAGATCTCTCTTAGAACTGGGGAAATGGCCCCATATCTATCCATCTTGCAGGTGCCACAGCAGTGTAGAGCTTTTTCCCTTGCCAGATGCAACGCCATGCCCTCTGCCATTCTTTATGGCAGATTTAACAAGACAGCCTACTCAGTCAGATACTGTGTAAGCAAAAATGTGTGGAGTCAGTTACTCATATTCTTCTTTATTGTAATTTGTATACAGATCTTCATCACAAGTATTTACATCCTCTTTTAGTTAGCATGGTTGATTGTTCTGATGCACTTAAGGTCTATAATCTTTTGAACGATACTTCATCTAGTGTCACTGAGAAAGTGGCTAAATTTCTTTATTCTGTTTTAAAGGCACGCCAGAGGATCTCATAGAAATAGTTTATGTTTATGCTTTTCCTGATGTATATGTATGCAATCATTCCATTTTATCTTTTTTTTTAAACCAATTTGTTCTGATATATACATCTACATATTTTATGCCAACAAAGGCTAACTTGACTTGACTTGACTCTCTGTTTCCTATTAATTAGCCAGTTTTTGATCCGTAAGAGTACTTGTGCTTTTTCTCCATGATTCTTGAGCTTCCTAAGGAGCCTTTGATGAGGAACTTTATCAAAAGCTTTCTGGAAGTCAAGGTAAACAACATCTATTAGGTCTCCTTTGTCCACCCCCTCAAAGAACTGTAACAGGTTAGTGAGGCAAGATCTTCCCTTACAGAACCCATGCTGAGTCTTTCTCAATAACTTGTGTTCATCAATATGCCTACTCATTCTGTCCTTGATAATGGTTTCTACCAACTGTCCCGGTATTGAAGTCAGACTGACTGGCCTGTAATTTCCCGGATCTCCTCCGGAACCCTTTTTAAACATGGGGGTGACATTTGCTACCTTCCTGTCCTTAGGAACAGAGGCAGATTTCAAAGAAGGATTACATATTTTTGTCAGGATATCCACAAATTCAACTTTGAGTTCTTTCAGAACTCTTGGATGTATGCCATTCGGACCTGGTGACTTATTAGTTTTTAATTTGTCCATCAGTTGTAGGACCTCTTCTTTTGTCACCTCAATCTGACTCAGGTCTTTCAACACCCCTTCCAAAATTAGCAGTACTGGAGTGGGCAAACACTTCTCATCTTCCATAGTGAAGATGGAGGCAAAAAATGCATTCAGCTTCTCAGCCATTTCCCTATCCTCCTTCAGTAATCCTTTTACCCCTTGGTCATCCAAGGGCCCCACTGCCTCCCTGGCTGGTTTCCTGCTTCTAATATATTTGAAGAAATTTTTATTGTTGGTCTTTATGTTTTTTGCAATATGCTCCTCATGGTCCCTTTTTGCATGCCTGATCACAGTCTTGCATTTGATTTGCCACAGCCTGTGTTCCCTTTTATTAATCTCACTTGGACTAGCTTTCCACCTCTTAAAGAAATCCTTCTTACCTTTTACAGCTTCCATAACTTTGCTTGTTAACAATGCAGGCCTTTTCTTATACCTGTTTGTGTCTTTCCTAACTTGTGGTATATATTTTATCTGAGCTTCTAGGATAGTAGTCCTGCCTCCTTTCTGAGGCCTTCCCCCTGCTTGAGGCTGTTGGTCCTGACCTTTTACCACATCTTATCCCAAAGGTTTTCTCATTGCTTTAAAAAAAGAATAGTGATTTAGTCTTTTAAAATGTGATAACTGAAAGATGTGTTAACAAATCCAGTTCCAGTCACAGAGAAAGTCCTAGTAAGTGAATGAAGTGAACAAAAGCCCCCACCCTGCAACAGATTGCCAGTTGAAAGATGATCCACCAACTTTCTCAAGCAGAGAGCCCGTTTGGTGTAGTGGTTAAGAGCACAGACTCTAATCTGGGAGAACTGGGTTTGATTCCCCACTCCTTCACATGCAGCTACTGGAGTGCAGAGCTTTTTTGGTAGAAAAACCTCAGCAAGAACTCATTTGAATATTAGGCCACACCCCTTGATATCACCATTGTTACACAAAGGGCTTTTTGTAGAAAAACTCCAGCAGTAACTCATTTGCATATTAGCCCACACCCCTGACATCGTAAGCCGGAACTGCATTCCTGTGTGTTCCTGCTCAAAAAAAAGCCCCTGCTTTGAGTTAGTTACCATTCTCTCAAAGCTGCTCTCTCAAGAGCAGTTCTTGAAAGAGTTCTCTCAGCCCCACATACCTCACAAGGTGTCTGTTGTGGGGAGAGGAAGGGAAAGGAGATTGTAAACTGCTCTGAGATGCAAAGTGCAAAGTGGGATATAAATCCAATTACTTTTTCTTCCTCCTTCTCTTGCTCTTCTTCTTAGTAAGATTTGTATTTGCCATAGTCTAGGAGTGTCATCTGATCCCAAGTACTGAAGAGATTTTGAAAGATCCCACTAGAGCTAGATTGCACTATACAGGCTGAATTCATTTATTTATTCACACACCCTGCCCCCCAGAAACCCCAGAGTCCTTGCATCTGCTCTGAGCATTAATCTATCCCTTTGTTCAAGCAAATATAAAATAATAAAAATAATAAAAAATAAAATAAATGCATCAACACAGTGAGTGGATAAGAATCTAATATGGTAGTCCATTTACTTAATAATTTATTAAAATATTTATATTCTGCATTTCCTTATACCTCATGGTGGCTTACAAGTCTTAAATCACAATAAGAACCATTCACACAGTACTATTTGTTTACTTTGTGTCTGTTGATAACTGAGTTGGACAGCTCATAAAGTAGCAAATGCTATTAACAAAGTTAACAGAGATTCAGTTTTTAGTGGTTGTTCGTACCCAACTGTGATAGGATTCATGGCCAATAAAGATCTTTGGGTCATCATCTCTATAATCTCATCTGTTTCTTCAGAAGATGCTGAAAAATGCCTTGTGCTAATGACCACTACAGTCACTATGGTCATGTGATAGCCTTTAGCATTCAAGCCTCAGATCCTGCAGAACAGTATTGGTCATTTCCTTTCTTTGTAATTTTTTCATTTGAACATTTTTTACTTCAATCATGGCTTAGAAGCATCAGTCGACTCTGAAAATGAAAGCCTTTCCCCCCTTGCTCTCTCCTTGACTGATATAAATAGGTTATAAAACATGAGGAAGCACTACTTGGAAGTTCCCTCTCAGATTTTTCTTTAGTTCACAGAATGTGTTTACTATGCCTTATACCTCATATATGAAAACTAATCAAGAACACAGGATATATTGAACATGTTTTGTTCTCCTTACCTCAGAAATATTTTTGAAATTTTTCCTAAAATTTTCTTTAATTTCCTTTATGCTCAAATCAAATAAGAAATTAGACCCAAAGAAAGAGGCTTTGTTTTGGATGTTGACTAATCATATCTCAAAATGAAATTGCCTTGCTTATCTACATCTGAATGAGGAAAAATTAAGACCATTTGTAGTATTTGGAATCTTTGGATCTAGCTGTTTTTCTGGTTCCTGGCTTAGAGTCCATGGAGGTCAAGATCTGTCTTAGGAAACTACTACTAATACCAATCCCACTGCTGGCTCACTGGCATCAGGCAACACTTGTCATGCCATCTTAGTGAGCGTGTACAGCAATTCACAACAGAGAGAGAGAGAAAGAGAAAGAGAGAGAGAGAGACTGACGGGCCTTTGGGTCAAATGGAACACATGAGATCAAATGCTGTGAACTTAACACCAAAGGTGTTTGACAATTGTACTAACCATGTTCCAATGTGTAAATCGGATGGAAGCCGAATACTGGTTCTCTTTGGTTTGGTTCAAACAATTCAAATGCCTGCCAAACAGGTTTTTAGAGAGAAAATACAGGCTACTTTCAATTTAGTGATGGTAGTGATAATTGTTTAAAAAGAAAGAAAAGAATGTGACACTGAAATCATGCCTCCTTTTCTGATCCATTTCTTTCAGCAATTTTTCCCTGTCAGATGGGCCTAATTCAATTCCTGGCAATTACCCTCCCTCCATATGTAATGGTTGAGGATCTCTTGTTATACTGTAACTGAAAAAGTGTGCATACATATAAAAGGTTATACTTTATTAGTCTGCTTTGTTCTGTTGCTTCAGACCAACATGGCTCGGATCTAAAACAGTGAGCAAGTTTAAGCTCTGTGTACATTACTGCTGCTAGGTTTAGTGATCATTAATGACAAAGCCTGATAAAGTGCCCAGATTCAGTTCAGTTCACACATGTATAATCTTGCAGTGCCCTATACTTGTCTTACAAAAGAGGTGTGTTGAGGCTACATTATTTCACTCATTAATCTTGAGCCAGTGTTTGTTAACAGGAAAGGCAGGCAAATAATTCATATGTGAGGTATGGGACTGAAATAATTCTTGCATGTATAGATGGGAGTATGAGCCCTGGGACTGAAAGTGTGCATTCTTGAAAACAATTGATCATTATAAGAAAAAAATGACATTTGTATGTGTATGTGTAAAAAGTCACTCTGTCTTTTCAAAGTGTGCCTGCATATTCTGCGCCTTTAGTTAAGTATCTCATGACATCATCATGGATATGGAAACACAACATCCATTGATCTTTAATAAGAAAGATCTGTATGATCTCTCTTTAAAGTCTTTATCAGGTTACTGATACTATGAAAACAGCAGTGACAAATTGATCCAATGTTATTACTTGTTAAAAATGAATTTCATTTGTTAAAAATGAATATCATTTTTGAGTGAGAAATGTCAGCCTTGTGCAACATCTGCTTCATAACATTATCTGAAAAGAGCAGTATATGGTTTCCTAATAAGTTCAGCAATCTGAGCAACCATCAACTAGGAATCATAATTTGACAGCTAATTTATATGCCATCATTCCAGAAACCTGGTTGAAACAGCTTACAATGTAAAAACACTAAAACAAAAAACAACAAACATAAAAATTATCAGTATTAAAACAATCCATTAAAACCACATTAAAGTTCAATAATGTGAAAGTTGCACCTTCAATTTGGAATCAAATTTTTAAAATAATAATAAAAGGAGAAGTGGAGAGGACTGAATAATTTCTAGCACTCTTGCAGATTAATCAGCCTGGTGGCAGCAAGTAAGCAATAGCCATCAGGGTGACAGCAGCTATGCTGTGGACCCATGGCCCATTTCACTGCCATCAAGTAAAAATCTTTGTTAACCAGTATAGTTGGTTTAATGGAAACCACATTCCCCAGGGATGCTGGTAAAGCTTACACTGTACATTCATTTGCATATAACATTATCTACTTGTCACCTGCAAGCCTTTTTCCAGAGGGAAATGTTTTCCTTAAGGAAGATAACATTTAAACCAACTGGATATCATTATCAAAGGAAAGAGTGAACAGCACGTAGATTTTTGCTGAATCTGACCAAATCTAATTCAGCCAGATGGGATGTTCATAAGGAGTAGGACTGTTTTTGAGTGGGAAAGCACAGGAATGCAGTTCCAACTGGCCTGGTGTCAGGGGGTGTGGCCTAATATGTAAATAAATTCCTGCTGGGCTTCTTCTACCAAAAAAGCCCTGCTAAGGAAATCTTTCCGAAAGGCCAGAGCACACAGGAGTCTCTTCCACCTATTTTTACAACCACACAAAGTGTGCCTTACAATCCGCCCTTACAGAGGCTTCCTACAATCTTGGGAAACAAAACACTTGACTATTAGGCATCTAAGGAATTTGCTTAAAGGCATAAAGCAGCCCTTGGATCTTACCAAGTTGGAAATGTTGAACTCTTCTAAGCATTAACAAATAATTATGCTTTCATTTGGCAGTTCAACTTTCCCTTCCATGATTTTAGCCCAGAAATCTTATTTACATTCTAAAGGAATTCTTCCTACCAGAGTTTTTGTCAACACCGAAAACACTCTGCTCCTCCCGAATTTATACCAACATTCCCCTCAGACGACAACAGAGGGACATTCTAAGAAAACACTTGAAATGCTTCAACAGGATGCATCCTTTTAGGGTGATGAGCCTGAGTTGATTACTTTGGATGAGATGTCAGCCAGCCTATTAAATGATGAGGAGCCCCCTCAACTTGACAACACAATGGAGGATGACCTGTTAAGCTCCTTTAGGGGCCTTTCTTTGGAGGCCCAACAGTTGATTACCGATAAACTAGAAGATGTTAGAACAAGACCTCTGAAAACAATGTTTCCACATGGGGCTGATTACAAGAAGACTTTTCTTGTGCCTAAGGAGCCCCCTATATGCACTGCCCCTCTGAGTAAGAGGCCACCAACCATTAATACATTGGATGACAGGCACATTGGACAGGAGGAGATCCCCAGGTGCCAATGGAGTTCAGATGGCAAAGAGTCCTGCCTAACTATAGTGACTCAAAATAAAGAGGGAAATAATGTACTCCCACAGCACAGAGGGGAAGGGAATAATGGATGCATTTTTTCAGATGTTGAGGGGACCTGAATATTATTTCATCCCTGCCATGATTGGCTATGTCACCTGCATCCAAGCCTTCTTACAGTCAAACTTTATCACTGGTATCTTGGAATTTAAGGGGTTGGCACTGTAGAATGAAGGAACCTAGTGCAATTGATTTTATGTGCAAGTTTGATGTAATTCTTGGTCAGGAAACTTAGAATTTAGAGGAACCATCATTGAATGCGTATAGGACTTTTGCACTACCTGCAGAGGCCACAAAGCATGGCAGAGCCAAAGGAGGGCTCTGTATTTTAATATCCATCTTGTTCCAATTAAAAGTAATAGTACTCCCTCACTATGATCATTTTGCCTTAGGCCTTTTGCTTAACTCCCAAGATTTTTATTGCATAGTTGTAAATGTGTACTTACCTCCTAATAGGACAAATGATCAAGCTCAGGCAATTTTTTTAGGGTTGGAATCCTATATATGTCACCTGATTTCCACTTATCCAGCAGTGTATGTTATTGTGGGTGGTGATTTTAATACCCAAATTGGACCCAATGATCTCTGCTCCAAACCTAAGACTAGGCATTACCCATTAAGGGGAAATTTTATTCCTATGCTTTTTAAAAGGTGCTCAAAAGATACTAAGGTTAACTATGCAGGTGTCCTCCTTAACCAGCTAATAAATAGAGTTAACCTCAAAATCTTAAATGGGTCCCTGCCTAGCGATCATCCAGCAGAGTTCACATATTGGTCGGGCATTAGAATGAGCATCATTGATTACATCATGGTATCAGAGGAGGTGGTTCCTCACATAGAGCATTTTGAAGTTGCTCCATATTGTGATAGTAACCATTTGCCTCTAGCCCTAAAAACTGATTTACAAGAGCTAGTCATGCATTACGGTAAATCCCATAACACTAGGCTAAAACCAACAGATGGCCCTAGCTATAATCGCCCTAGATGGACATTCTCATTGGAAGGAGGATGGGTCTTTTTTTTTTTTGTCCTCTGAGTCTGTTAATAACACCCTTCACTGATTGGTGAATGCAGTCAAAACTGATACCTGCCTAGAGGAATATAATCTAATTCCAAGGGAGATACAGAAGGAATTGAAAAGAGCTAAGTCGGGGCCATTAAACCAAAGAACTGGAGCACACAAACCATGGTTTGATGCAAAATGTAAACGGGCAAAGTATACCCTTAATGTTAACTATGCAAAATATAGAACTAACCCTGAAGCAACATCCATAATAGCTTTAAAACACCAAAAAGCCCACTATAAGGCCCTCATTAGAAGAATGAAACAGGGAGACATTATGGCTTCTTGGGAGGAACTTTGGAAGGCAGTTAAAGAAAAAAACTCAATATTATTCTGGAAACTAGTCTCTGATCCATCATGTAGGTCACCAAATATATTTAATAACCCTATTTTGCCAGATGCTTGGTTACATCATTATAAGATGGTACATGGGGAAACTATTACAAGCCCACTTAATTTTAATATCATCCATAACTTACCACCTTGGCCTCCATTGGGGTGTACAGAAGTAAAGCAGCTCAGTGATACTTTGAAACCAGGGAAAGCCCCAGGCATTGACCTAATTCCACCAGAGCTATTTAAAATGAATGCAGAATTATGGACCCCAGTTTTGGCAGTTTTGTTTTCACAAATTGATCAATCAGGGAAAATTCCCAAGGACTGGGGAGCAGCTATCATCATCCCCATATATAAAAAAGGTAACAAAGAAGATCCAAACAACTATAGGCCGATCAGCCTGTTAAGTGTAACAAGCAAGCTATATGCTAGATACCTACTGTGGAAATTTAGAGACTGGCTTGGGAACGATTTTTGCCTAGGTGAGGAACAGGTTGGCTTCAGAGAAGGCTGTGCCTTCTTAAACCACTGCATGCTGTTGGATCACTTGATTGTAAAATATTCCTCAAACTCAATTGTGTCATTATATGCTGTATTTCTAGACCTGAAGTCAGCCTTTGACTCTATCTCTAGGACCATCCTATGAGATAAATTAAGAGCCACCAACATTGATAGACGGTTGTTATTTCTTATTCAGGCCCTTTATGATCAAACAACCATCTGGGTCAAATATTCCCATCGAGGCTATTTGACAGACCCCATTTCTATCAACAAAGGGGTTAAGCAAGGATGCCTCATGGTCCCCT
Source organism: Heteronotia binoei (assembly GCF_032191835.1). Classification (NCBI taxonomy): domain Eukaryota; kingdom Metazoa; phylum Chordata; class Lepidosauria; order Squamata; family Gekkonidae; genus Heteronotia; species Heteronotia binoei. Next base: position 133,280,844 of record NC_083224.1, on the reverse strand, counting down.
ACTTATTTAACTTCTATATCAATGATTTGGCATCACATATAAATAAACCAGAATGCCACCCACTGAAGCTAGGTAACAAACATATAGGGGTGCTCCTTTATGCTGATGATGCTGTTTTACTTTCAAGGACTCTCTTAGGCCTCAGAAGAGCCTTGAAAACTTTCGCTCAATATTGCCTGGAAAACAATCTAGAGGTAAATTATCCTAAAACCAAAGTAATGGCCTTTGGCAAAAAGAAACCCAGATCACACCATTGGTACTTAAATTCTATTCCCATTGAACAAGTTTCATGCTTTAAGTACGTGGGGATCATGTTTCAAGTGAATGGAAGAAGATCCACCAATATAAACATGATTACCTCAAATGCCAAAAGGAGTGCGGGGACTATCCAAAAATTCTACTGGGGCAAAGGGGGCAAATGCATAATTAGATTGTTTAAGGCTAAATCCCTCTGCCAGCTAATATTTGGTGCCCCAATCAACATCACTACAAACTACCAAAAACTAGAGAGTGTTCAATCAAAATTTTAAAGAACAGTTCTCCAGGTACCCAAGGGCATTCCGAATGCATTAATTAGGATTGAAACTGGCAAAATTACAGTAGAAGCGAGGCTTTGGATTTTAGCCATCCAGTTCTGGTTGAAACTTATGTTTTTTCCTAAAGGCTTGATCTGTTTAATTCTGCAAGATACCTTGGTCCCAAGATGCATTAGGGCCTTTCCAAACAATATCTCAGTTCTCTCACTTATGATAATGCTAGGGAGATAGTGAAACAGAGAATATTGGACCTTGTCAGACAAAATGACCTCAATAGCACAACCAAATGGTGAGGTCCGATAGAACTAATCAACAGGTGACCCTGATGCCCTACTGCTTAACAAACAATGAATACAGGAGAATGAGGTGGGATGTTCTCCCTTCAGCGGTGGTGAAGGGGAGATATAAAAAGGTGCTGTTCCAAGAACAATTATGTCCCTGCTGCAATGATGGTATCGAATCTCTAGTCCATGTCATATTTGACTGTGAGGCTTATAATGATCATCGAGAAGTACTTCCATTTTCCACGGCCATACCTTTTACCAGTAGCCAAAAATTGCAACTCCTTAAGAATAGGGTTACCAAGTCCAACCCCAGAAATATCTGGGGACTTTGAGGGTGGAGCCAGGAGACTTTGGGGGTGGAGCCAGGAGACACTGGGGTGGAGCTAGGGGGGAGGGGGGAAACGGCGCTGGGGAGCGTGGCAAGCCGCCCCGCAGCTGCCGCCTCTTCTCCGCTCGCCATGGCTGCTCCTCCGAGATAGGCTCAGCCTGAGCCCATCTCGGAGGAGCAGCCACAGCGAGCGGAGAAGAGGCGGCAGCGGCGCAGCGGCCTCTTCTCTGCTCGCTGTGGCTGCTCCTCTGAGATGGGCTCAGGCTGAGCCCATCTCGGAGGAGCAACCACGGCGAGCGGAGAAGAGGTGGCAGCGGTGCGGCAGCCTCGCCCGCTCCGCCTCTGGGGTGGAAATGGAGGGGGATGGAGGCAGGCCTGGGGTGTGGCGAGCCGCAAGTCCGGGTCCTAGAAGGGCCCGGATTCGTGGCTCGCCATGCTCCTGGCCTGCCTTGCCCTCCCCTGCGCTGCTGCCACCTCTTGGCTGCTCCTCTGAGATGGGCTCAGCCTGGGCTCATCTCAGAGGAGCAGCTGCGGTGGGCGGGGAGGGGGCGGCAGCGGCACAGCATGGCGGCCTCGCCCGCTCCAGGATCGGGCGGCTCGCCATGCTCCCCGGCGCCGTTTCCCCCCTCCCCCCGCTTTCTTTTTTTGGGGAGCGGGGGAAGAGGGTGGAAATCCTGGGGTCCCCCGCCAGGGCGGGAGGGTTGGGAAGCCTACTTAAGAATCTTCTTAATGATAGGAACCCTAAAGTTACATACAAATTAGCAAAATTTGGCTGGCTTGCCACAAGAATAAGGAAAACTCTAATAATTCAGTCAGGAAAAGGCTAAACACCTTTGCCAATCTGTTTGCTGTAACTGCCATGTTTTGTTATATTTGTAGATTTATAACAGTATTTTATGCCTTTTATGTATGATTTTATGGTCAATCAGTTTTAATTTTGTATGATTTTACTGCTTTAAATGCTGGCTTAGGCAGTGAATAAACAATTTATTTATTAAGTGAAGACACAAAGAGGTCTAGACAGGGTTTTTAGATTATCCTTGGTTTTAACACTATTGTACATCTTCAGTGTCAGTGTCTTAAAGTCTGTATTTGTATTTTATGTATATTTTAGGTGGTATCATATTTTAGTATTGTATAATAATTACTGTATATTTATATCACCTTTTATTTGTTATGAATTGGACTTTTATGAATTGTTTGCTAGTCTATGACAGTTATAAATAAATTCATTCATTTCATTGCTACGTGGAATGAGCCCTGCTAAGGCGGATACAAAGACAATATTTTGGAAAGAAGTCTTTTAGAGTTTCAGTTAGGGATAGGCACAGACAGGACCACAGATGAAAATTTTCCACAGATGGGGCTCCAGCTTGTGGTCCATGAGTCTGGTCCATGCACACACCAAGATGGACCTCCATTTTTTGAATGAAAGCCATTCACTTCACTCACTTATCAGTTTGATGTAGTGGTTAAGTGAGTGGACTCTTATCTGGGAGAATCGGGTTTGATTCCCCACTCATCCACATGCAACTCCTGAAGTGACCTTGGGTCAGTCATAACTGTGTCAGAAGCTGCTCTGTAAAGATCAGTTTCTGTCAGAGCTCTCAGCTCCACTTACCTCACAGGGTGTCTGTTGTGGGGAGGGGAATAGAAAGAAGATTGTAAGCTGCTCTAAGATGCCTTTGGGTAGTGAAGGGTGAGGTATAAATCTAATCTCTTCTTTTCTTCTTCACTTGAACACTTTCTGGCTTTGCATAAGTAAGTGCTGATCATTGAGTTCACCCACCCAGAAGCTAATCATTGAGTTCACCCACCCTTGCCATTTGGCATTCACTGTTGCACCATGTGGCTTTGCAAAAGTGATTTAAAATTTAATGGCTTTTTGCAAAGAGGCAAGCGATAAGTTCATCCATTTCTGGTTCACCTGGAAGTGAACTGGAAGTGGGTGGAGTCACTGTTCAGGCAACATGATCCAAGCAGACCAATCCAGTCTGTGAAACATGGTGGCTCATGGTCTGGGGATTTTCAAATACCAAACACTTCAGATTTAAAATTAAGACACATTACACAGAAAGACCTCTCAAAGCACATGAACCCATGATCGTAATTTATGTCATCATAGTGATTCAGTCAGAGAGCCCTTCTTCCCAATTTCTCTGTATCAGTGAGAAAGTGAAGGTGAAAACTGACCTTCATACATGGATTCTTGGGGAAATGGTCCTGCTTTCAATTGCTTCAGTAAGCTTTATAACAGTGTCAGCATTACTGGAAAGCATTTATTTTATACAAGCTACACTGTGGCCTAAAATAATTTTGAATTTCCATTCAAAAAGCAAAAAGGAGTGCATTTTCCACTTTCTTAGAAAGAAGAACAGACCTGGCATGGAGAGGAGGGAGTGGGGAGAGGCATTATTGCAGATTTTAAGTGTGGGGAGGAGAGAGAAAATTGGAGTAAGATAAAGATTCTGCAAGGTTCCAAGAGTCCCAGATACATTTGTTATATTCTAAAAAGCAGCATACAATAATTGCTATAAGGTCCTTTAATATTTCATAATTATAGTAATATTGTCAACACTGGACTGTCACCTTTTTTGTAGCATAGGTATTTGTATCTTAACATGCATACCCAATACCTAAACCCAGCTGTTTATAAGAATAATCTTTCAATGTGGAGTCTGAGTGCCACTTCTGTACTCCTAAACCAAGTAGCATCCAGTAGCAACCAAGTGGAAAATGATCCAGGGTTTCCGTTGTCTATAGCCTTCCAAAGAGTTTACTTACATTAAGGTAATAGCTGCACTGTATTAAATGCAGGGCATTTAAAGTACAACATCTTTAGTATTCTACCTAATTGAATGTAGAGGTATGCCATATTTTTATACAGTAACAAACATTTTAACACTTTTCATTTACATGAGCAAAAGAACAAGTAGTATATAAATAACTTCAACATCTAATGCCTCAACATTTTCTGTTAAATTAGGCCATTATTAGTAACTTGGTTTTGAGAATGGAGGGTTGGATTCTAATTATAGTTTTGTTAATGAAATGCTTCCATAGCAAAACAGAACTTTTGCCACCCTCCTACTGTAGCCTATTGATTTTCTGAAATGCTGCACCTGAGAGGCAATAAATTCTCATGAACAGTATGAGGAGAAAACAAGAAGTCTGCATTAAGGGGGCGGAATTGGTAGAGTTGCTAGCTCTGGGTTGGGAAATACCTGGAATTTTTTTTTTTGGGGGGGGTGTAAAGCCTGGGCAAAGTGGGGTTTGGGGAGGGGAGAGACCTCAGAAGGGTATAATGTCACAGAGTCCACCTTTCAAAGCAGCCGTTTTCTCCATGGGATCTTATCTTGGTCATCTGGAGATTAATTGTAATAGTGGGAAATCTCCAGATGCTACCTGGAGGCTGGTAATCCTAGGAATTGGTAAAAAAATGCCCTACCATCCAGCAGCAAAAATCATCATCAGTATCCAGCCAAAGGCCTATAGTTGAGAGAATGGCTTGCATATTCACTTAGTGAATTCATGGTACAGGTGGTATTTGAATTGAGGACCTCTTTTAAAACTCATTCATGTACAGACTAAACTACAAACACATGTTATGTCCTTTATGGATTCACATATTGGGATACCACAGTTTACTCTATATCCCCATCTATGTCATATAAATCTCTGTAAAGCACATGCTTTAAAATATGTGCATGTTCCATTCATACCCTACATTTTAACATATCCATCTTTTAAAATGAAATGTGTAATTTAGTCTCATATGCACTGGATGGCAGGGATGAAAACCCTAAATTATTCCTGTTTTTGTATTAAAAATGGGAAACTGAGAAACAGCCTGAACCCCACAAACATTTCAGCTTGCTCACCCACATTTTTGCACACTACAGAGGTCAGATTTAAAATTAAGACCCATTACACAGAAACACCTCTCAAAGCACATGAACCCATGATCATAATTTATGTCATTATAGTGATTCAGTAAGATAGCGAGTTTTAAGTTTTAAAAGATAGCGAGTTTTTTCCCTTCTTCCCAGTTTCTCTATATCAGTGAGAAAGTGAAGGTGAAAACTGACCTTCATACATGGATTTTTGGGGAAATGTTCCTGCTTTCAATTGCTTCAATAAGCTTCTACCTCCATCCACCCATACCTCTCCATTCTAGAACCCCTGATTCAGAGAAACAGACCAGAGTTTCTTTCTTGTAGGGATTCTTGACTGTAAAATTTCACTCATCAGTTGTCAAGATGATAAAGCATACTGGTATTGGTGAACAGTTAAGGGTCAGTGAGAATAGGTTATTTAAAGGAAAGTTGTGTATGACAAATTTGCTAAATTTCTTGAGTGTATCCCTACACCAACAGGAGAGTGGGCATCATTTATCTGGATTTCAGGAAATAATTTTATACTGTTTCACCCAACCAACTGATTTATAACAGAAGAAAGCATGGCATTGAGAAAGAGGCCAGCTAGAATGCACTGTAAATCATCTTACAAAATGAAGAAATTGAAGCTGTCTTGAGAAAGAAAACACTCAAGGTCTGAGAACAAAAATCTGTCATACTAGAGAGATCCTACTGTAACCACTTCATTTCAGTTGGTGTTATATTTGTTTTTTTAAAAGAAATGATAAAAACATTTTACCTAAAATACAATTTCTAACAGAAAACAGTGGTGCATTAGCTGCTTTTTCTAAGAAAACAATAATCTTGTCTATAGGCTTTTGCTGCTTTTTCAAAAATTAGAGTTTGATTATTTGTATGAAGCCTACCTGGTTTCTTAAATGGACTGGACACACATGGTTGCATTGACATTACTTAAGAATGGTCAAGGACGGGTGATATTTGTATAGCATTAAAATTCTATATAACTCAATATTTGTACAGCATTACCAGCATCCTGCACACTTGTGACATTCTAGTGGGGGAAATATCAGCATATTTAAACCACAAAAGTTCTTCACAAAAGGAACTGGCCTGTGATCCTTCAACTCATTTCTGGTCCTCTAATTCTTCATTAGGATTCATTCAGAAAGTAATGAAATCTATTGCATTGTTTGTTACCTTTGGAAATTTATCTAACCCAAATAACATAACTTTTGACTCCAAACTGACTCAGCTATACTGTGACATTTTTCTGGTGACCCCAAATGCTTTAGGCTGTATTCTGCTTCCCATCTATAATGCAAATCAGAAATTGCAAGGGATAAGGAAGGGGCAACAGGAGGAAAAAGCTGGAAAACAGTACCCAAACAAAATATTCCTCATATAAGAACTATACATTATCATCTATGAATGGCATTTTGTGTAACAGCATTTTCCACAATGACATTGTTGGTCCCCTGGGGAAAGCTTTAATTCTATCAAACTAGGGCTGGTAATGTGGGGTTACAGGGTTGCCAATTCTGGCTTGGAAATTTGAATACTGAGCCTGCGGAAGAAGAGATGTGGAGGAGAGGAGGAAGCTCAGTGAGGATATAGTGCCGTAGAGTTTTCTCTCCAAAGCTGCCATTTCCTCCAGGGGAACTGAGCTTTGTGATTTGGAAATCAGCTGTAATCCTCAAAAAATTCCAAGCCACATCTGGAGGTTGGTAACCCAAAGAAAAGTGTTAGCCTGACCACAGAAACTGGCAAATGTTTTGGTCTGGAAAATGGGGAGAAGTGGACAGAAACAAGTTTCCACAACCTTTTCCAGTTCCCTCCTGAAGCCCTGACACAGAGGCAAAGACTTTGTGTTCTCTGTAAGATGGAAAGAGCTGCCATGCCTCTTGGGAAGGGGCAGCCAAAGAGCCAGAAAGCAGTTCTGCAATGCTCTGTTCTCTTTTGTTCAAAATAGGCAGCTTTCCTGTTTTTTTTAAATAACACAAACGAGGCCAGATAAGAGATCCATAAACAGATCAGATCTTTATGCTTCTAAAGGAAGACATGTGGGGATGAGATTATCCAATGCAGAAGTCAGTGTGTGTGTGTGTGTGGAAGGGGTGTTCCTTACAAAAGCAGAGTTCATAGGGAAAGGATGTAAAGTCTATACTCTCTTCCCCCAATGTGATCCATTGTTTTAAGAATTTGATTTTTTCCATGCTTGCTCCTTGAGGGTTATTGGAAAGAAGGTGAGAACAAAAATTCTGAAATCAATAAAACTAGAACAAAATCCCTACATGTCAGTTTCTGGAAACTGGTGGCAGGAAAGGACAAAGGAAAAACTTCTCACAAAGTCTCCATATGCCTGCTCTGTAGGGTAGAATTTTACTGACTCATGAAATGGTTTTCACATTTTTGCCTGATTTTGAAGGAATAGTTCATTTGGTGAGGACTACAATCTCATGAAATTATATTTGGGTGAGAGACAAAAGAAGTAATTGAAACAAACACAAACATCACCCAAACATACAGCACAACATTAAAATATATGAACAAAATTGCTAATAAGTAAAAACATGCTAAGCTATGTAACTTTCCGCCCCTGGAACTTCATCAGTAACTCCCCTGAACTGAGGGAACTTCCCCAAATACGTTCATCAGTAACTCCCCCGAATATGTTCTTTCACATTGAGATAAATACTAATCGGATGATATTTAAAATTCATGTGGCCAGTTGTCATGCACTGTGTCATTTTTAGAACCATACAAGCAGGAGACCCACAAATACTTTCCTTCCTCCAGTAATTTTTCTTTCCCTTCCCAGCCTCTTGCCTTTTCTGACTTCCTTTTATCTTCTTCACCCCCCAGCCACATACCTTTATCTGTCCTCAGCTTTTCCTCCATCCCTCCTTCTGGAAGCCTCTTTGTGAGAAAACTCTGGTCAAGTTGTGTGGTGCTGGATGAGCCAGGCTCAGCTGTGCAGTGGGTAACACACAAGGAATTGCAGGAGTACATCACTTCCACCTGTACCCCATACCCAAACTATTTTTTCTTTCCCTCCTCCTGGTAGCTTCCATATCAAGCCATTGGCCTGTGGGGTCTCACAGGGTTCAATCTTATCTTCCATGCTATTTAATGCTATCTACATGAAGTCAATGGGAGAGGTCATTAGGAAGTCATTAGGAAGTTTCACCCATATGTAGATGATACCTTGTTCTACCTTTCTTTCCCAACAATTCTGAGAAAGCTGTTGAGGTTCTAAACTGGTGCTTGGAGTCAGTGATGGGATGCATGAGGATGAACGAGGATGAATAACCTAAGATCATAAGGAGAGGCTCCTCTTGACTGTTCCATCAACCAAAGAAGCTTATCTGATGTGTACATAAGAGAGGACCTTTTCAGTGCAGCCCCATGAATGAGGAAGACGATCCCTTAGGAAGTGCACCTGGCCCTCTCATTCTCAATCTTTAGGAGGCAACTGAAGATAGCTTTATCCTTGACAGAATTTGATTAATTCTTCTGCCTACCAGCAGTTTTGCATTATTGATTTTAACTGGTGGTTTTTCATATATTTTATGGTATTTTATTATTATTTGCATTGTGTGCCTTCTTGAGTTCCTGTGAGGTAGAATGGCAGCTAATAATGTTTTTAAATAAATGAATAAATCCTACTGAACGGCAAAAGTCATTTTCCAGTGCCCTCCTTCAAGTGCCCCTGCCTTCTGAGGTTAGGTGGGTGACAATGCAGGAGAGGGCCTTCTCAGTCATGGGTCCAAACCTCTGGAATTCTCTCCCCAGATTGATTAGCCTGTCCCCTATTGTTACCATTTACTACCAGCAGGTAAAGACTTCCTTTGTTTTTGTCTGGTATTCCCACAGTTACCCTCTCCTCCTGCTCTGTTTTTAATTGTTATTCTTATGCATGTGTATTCTATTGTAGCGTACATTTAATTGTTTTTGTTTGGGCTTAATGGTTTTGTGTTTTTGTTATGTTTTTAATGTTAGCCACCTTGGTATTTCTGAGGATAGAAAGGCAGAATATAAAAAATGACAAGCCTCAGCTGTCCATTTCCACACATCAAACTTCTATTAGAGGCACAGGACATTTTTTGTCCAGGCAGATTGCAACCTTAGTCTCTGCTGACTTGATATTGTAAATGGTTGCAAAGCTGCCATAAAGCAAAAACTAAAAACTGGAAAGGCACTTTTAAAAAAATCAGTAGTGTGGTTTGTTTTCCTCAGTAGTCCTCCTCATATTTAACAGTGTAACAGATTTAACAGTTTGTGAAGCATTTTTGTATTTACACCAACATTGTAGAAATATAATGTGGCAAAGGATTACTGCCATTTTACAGATAGCTGAGATAATGTGAAATAACAATTCCAGAGAAATGCAAAATATTCATAAGCTGAATAGAAATTATTCTGCTAAATGCCAGGAAAATGCAGTATTTATAGCGATACCCCTTTTGCTGTAATTTCAGCACAGGCACATTTCATAGCTACTGCCAGAAGGAAGCATTACAGTCAAAGCAGAAGTAGGGTGGGTAAAATTATTTTAGATTTATAAACTGGTAAGTCATGAAACCTTGAATAAAGATCTGGCTGGCAAGGCATCTGAAAGAAGGTCTGATTTCAGGGCTCTCCAGGAGAAGGGATACCTGTTTACATGACCTTGCTGTTTTGAACTGGTATACAGATTGTATTGTTGAGAATATTCTTGGTTGACCATGAAAAACACAATGAGCACAAGAAAAACAGATTATTTGCTCCAGCAAGAAGAGCCCTGCTGGATCACACCAGTGGTCCATCCTGTTTCATGCAGCAGCCACAGACCCGTAGCCATGGAGTGGCAGGGGGGATAGGCCTCCCCACCCAATCCCCCTTCCAACTATATGGCCCCTCCTTTTACTGCCCCACTCTCCCCATCCTGCTCTCCCTGCCGCTGCCATTGCTCTCTCCGTCGCTTGGTTTATTCACCTAAAAATGCTTCATTTCTCTAGTGGACTCTGGAAGGGATGGAGGGGATTCCAGCTTCCCTACTATACCATTTTGACCACACTTTTGTACCCCCTCCCTGCACGCCAGAGCCCAACAGAGCATTTTTAGGTCAGAAAATCTATTTTATATGAACCACAATGGGCACCCATGTCTCAAATTGTGTCACTTGCAATGTCCTGTTTGGATGGACTAGGATTTTGTGTAGGCCTGCTTAGAATGGCATTGTTTGGTTACATGTCTAGTAGCCATTGATGAACCTATGCTCAGGAGTCTGTCTAATCTAGCTAGGTGGAAACAAGGGGGAGTCTGTACATGTAGGATGCAAAAAGGATTTGACAAGTTTGATACATGAGAATGAAAAATCTCAAGACACAGAGGAAACGTTTCAGAGATTATTAATGGCTACTGTACATTATCAATGCCCATTCCTTCCATAGTTCTAGCATCAGAAATAAATAGTAAAAAGCAAATCAGAATAGAAGCAGTTTCCCCAGGTACAAGCACAAGTTGTAACGCCAGGTGAAATATTCTAAGCAGGGCAATACAGTCATAGACTACCACCCCACTGGACTCTTTCCTCAAATTAATACAAATAGCTACAGGTGCCTTTTGTGTGCTTCAGTGACCTATTCTACGAATTAAAATCTACACGCTATATAGCTTTCTGCAATCATAAATCTCTCCACTAATACCCTCTAAGCTGCAGTAGCCCCTCTAAAATCCAATATGTAAAATGTGCTTTTTACATAGCACTCATTTCTAAATTACATGTGTCGCTGAGCCAAGCTGGGATACAGAAAAGCACAGCACTTTGGTAGACATAATTCATGTCTTAATAAATGACGTTTGTAGAGCAATATAGAAGATTGTAAGCAAGGCAGAGGGGCCATAACAATCATATAAGCTAAAACATAAAAAGAAAGGATGAACAATAGAGTGCCCTTAGCAGTGGGAAGACTCAGGAGTGATCATGAATTATACATCAAAACCATCTGCACAATGCTTTATACATTAAAAACCATCTGTACAATGAATCTTTAGCAGAAGTCGAAGTCTGACTTTCAAAGGCATTACTAGGAACTCCACTCAGATAAGTGTCATAAGTATCTTGCACCGCCATCCTAAACAGAATTATACATTTCTAAATCTACTGAAGGAGTAGGCTCAGAAGAAGTGCAGCTTTGCTTAGGATTACACTGTTAGTTCCAATGTGATAGAGAAATAAGCAAAATAATACAGACTTGGAAGTGGAAATAAATTATGATAAAGATAAGGTGTCCCATCTTTTATACAGTTCCAACTCAGCAGAGTATCTGCATATAAAGTTACCCTTCCCAAACAGTACCTGAACAATTTCACAAAATGAAAACATCACAAAGTTGAAATCTTCATCAGAAGCAATGCTGCGTACCTCTGATTATATGCATGGTGATGTGGGTGATTACCAGAGACAGGATCTTTTCTATGGGCTTCTCTTCTTCCCAGAGCTTTTTGTCTGGTGTCTAGTTTAATTACCATGTGAAAAATGTTTCTGTTTACCTAAGCTCTTGGTTGAGCTTGGTCATTGTTTTCCTATTACATCTACATGATCTCCCCCCCCTCCAAATATAATTTATTTTTCCCAAAAAAACTAAATAATAAAAAACAAAGAATAATAACATCTTTGCACACGAAAAGCAAGTAACAAAAAAGCATTACAAATAATCTGTAAAATAATACAATGTCTTATTTCAATCAAAACTCAGTCTTTTGTGTCTAATTTAGGTAAGTTTGCTTAACAATGAATAACATGTATGCACGTTCTAAGGTAAGTGTATTTTCCCCTTTTCCTTTTTTTAAAAAAAAAAGTACAACAAAGATTTATAATATTCATTAGCAGGTAATACACCCTGTTGAAATAAATAGTCTGTGATTGGGTGCCACATGGTGACAAAAAAAACCTCTTGTTGCTTTACTGATTGGATTATATAAGGGTTTTCCGCTATTCTCCCTAGAATAAAATGATCCCCCCACCTTTATTGAGTCATATTTTTAGCAATTTTAACTGCTGACAACTCTTCTGAGAATATGCAAGACACACATTTTCAAAAACAAATAAAAAACAGTTGGATCCACCAGAAGAGCTTATGGAAAGAATTGGCAGAACAGATTTTTCCCTGTCTTCCCCTTTCTCAAACAGCCTATCTATCCCAAAATAGCTCTTTGAGGACGGGCAAAGCCTTGCCAATAGAATATATCGCAGCAGGGAGAACTGTAGTGAGGAAGAAGAATCAAGCAAAATTGCCTTTTTTTCACTCTTCTTTCTATGCAAGCTGGGAGGGGAGGGGAGGTGAATCTACTTGACTGCCCCTTGTTTCTGCAGCCCAGATCCTGTGGCTAATTTTATTTGCAGGGTTCTGCTGATCCTCATAAGACTTTCAAGACCAATGATAGGTTGTTTTAAGGAGAAGCTGGGAAAATATCCCCTCTGTCAATTCTTTCTGTAAACTCTTCTGATGGATCCAACTCAAACAGTTCATTGTCATAAACAGAAAGGGCGTTTTCCCACTGAGCTTACCTCGGAGCGACGTCCCTCTTCACTGCACAGTGTCTGCGCGGATTTCCCACCAACTGATCCGAGGCTGCTCCGAGGAACCAGGAAGTTCCCGACCTTTTGCGTTGCAAATGTAAACCGCCAAAAAACCAGTTTACATTTGCGACGCAAAAGCCGTGGGACTTTGCGGCTCTTCCGGGTTCTGCGAAGCAGCTGGTGCGAAATCCGCGCAGACGCTGCGCGATGAAGAGGGACGTCGCTCCAGGGTAAGCCCTGTGCAAAAACGCCCAAAGACTACAACAGGGGCTGAAGTTCTAGCCCTTCTGTGAAGTACTTGAAAGAAAAGTAAAAGGGTGCTTGATGCATCATGGATGAGTGGCCCTGCCATTGCTTTTCCAATCTCTTCACACTATTTTTACCTGCATGTGAAGCAAGCTATTCTGTGAAGCCAGTGAATAAGGGTTGGTATGCAGGATAGGATGATACAGGATAGGATGATACAAGAAAAACTACTTAATGTATTTCAACCTAGATCAGATGTTTGGTGAGTAACCTCTTTAAGAGTCCAGGGCTGTTATCTATCTTACCTGTTGTCTATAAGCATTTTTAAAAATGTGCAGGAACATCTTGATTTAGAGTTGTAAACTATATTTCCCCTTTAATGGAGGCTTAATGGGATGTTGTTTACCAGATGATGTATTCACCTCAATGCCACTTCCACACATTGAGAGTTATTAAAGAATCAGGACCTTCCCAGCCTGTTGGCAGTCCTATAAAAAATATTCAATAGATACCTTTAAAAATAATGGAATTTGATTTCATATTTCACAGATGCACAAACTATCTCTGCAGTTCAACCCTAAGTATTTTTATTTATTTATTTATAGGATTTATATCCCACCCTCCTCGCCAAAGCAGGCTCAGGGCAGCTCACAGCAATAAAACAATAAGAACAATAAATAACCATTTAAACAATTCATTTAAACATTTAAACAATTCATTTAAACATTTAAACAATAACCATTTAAACAATTCAGACAGTTAAGACAAATTAAACAATAAGTAATAATAACAATTTTGGTGCTAGTATCATTAATTTCCGGTGTCATCCAGCCCTCTTGGGTATCCTCTTATACTACTATAAGTTCAGTTGAAGGTGAGCTGAAATAATGTTGTCTTGCAGGCCTTGCAGAACTTGGCGAGGTCCCACAAGGCTCTTACTTCTTCCAGAAGTTGGTTCCACCAATAGAGGTCCATGATTGAGAAGGCTCTCTCTCTGGTGGTTTTCAATCTTGCCTCTCTCGACCAGGGGATTTATAATAAATTCTGTGTCTCATATCTAAGTAGCCTCTGGGGAGCATGTGGGGAGAGACGGTCCCTAAGGTAAACAGGTCCTTGACCATGTAGGGCTTTAAAGGTAATAACTAGCATCTTGTAGCAAATCTGGTATACTATCAGCAGCCAGTGCAGCTCCCGCAGCCCCGGCTGTATGTACTCCCACATGGAGAGCCCCAATAACAGCCTGGATGCTGCATTCTGCACCAACTGTGGTTTCCAGATTCGATTCAAAGGCAGCGCCATGTAGAGGGCATTACAGTAGTCCAATATCAAGGTGACTGTAGCATGGATCACAGTTGCCAGGTTGCCACACTTGAGGAAGAGAACCAACTGTCTTACCCACCTAAAATGGGAAAAGGTGGATTTGGCAGTGGCTGCTATCTGGACCTCCATTGTTAATGAAGGCTTCAGCAGCACCCCTAAGCTTCTGACTCTGGGCACTGTTGTAAGTGGTGCACCATCAAAAGCTGCTAGGGGGATTTCCCTTTCTGGACCACCGCGACTCAGGCAAAGGACCTCTGTCTTCATCGGATTCAGCTTTAGTCAACTCATTCTAAGCCACCCTGCCATGGCTTGCAACACCAGGTCCAGATTTTATGGGGCACAGCCAGACCGACTATCCATCAGTAGAAAGAGTTCGGTGTCATCAGCGTACTGATGGCAACCCAGTCCATATCTCTGGGCAAGGGGGCATATATAACTGTTAAACAATATCAAGGAAAGCACCGCCTCCTGAGGCATGCCACAATTAAGCAGGTGTCTCTGGGATGACTGTCCCTCAATCACCACTCTTTGTCCCCAACCGTGGAGGAAAGAGGAGAGCCATTGCAAGGCCAACCCCAGAATCCCTGAGGCAGTGGGTCAGCAACTGATGGTCAACTGTGTCGAACGCAGCCAACAGATCCAACACCATCAGTACCGCTGATCCAGATGCCACTGGAGATCATCCACCAGGGTGACCACTACTGTCTCTGCCCCATGACCTGGGTGAAAGCCGGACTGGTGGAGGTCTAGGACAGAAACGTCCTCCAGGAAACTCTGTAACTGTAGTGCTACTTTGCTCTCAACAATTTTACCCCAAAAAGGGCAAATTCGAGACCGGGCTATAGTGTGCCAATTTGGCTGGATCTAATGTTGGTTTTTTTCAAGAGAGGACGGACCATTGCTTCTTTAAGGGCCTTGGAAAAAGCCCTTCAGAGAGGGATCTATTTACGATATCCCATATAGAATGTCATAGATCCATCCAGAAAGCTTTAATCAGCTGGGATGGGCAACGGTCCAGATCACATGTCGTTGGGCGCACATTGGAGAGAATTCTGTCAACTTCCTGCAGGCTGAGTGCTGTAAAACAATCCAAAGCTGGTCTGGAAAACAGGCACGAAGCCTCGAATTCACATACTGTTTCAAATGTGGCAGGGAGGTTGTGATGGAGTGATGAGATCTTATCTGCGAAAAAAGTCATGAAAGCCTCACAGCCAATATCCAATTCCCTACTGTTTGGTCTGCCTTGTGGCAGAGTTGTAAGAGTCCGAATAATACTAAATAATTGTGCCGAGCGTGAATTCGCAGATGCAATCTTAACCACAAAGTAAGCTTTGTTTGTGGCTTTGACTGCCAGCTCACAGGACCTCATAAACTCTCTATAAGATGTTCTAGTAGTTTTGTCTCGAGTACACCACTACCACCTCTCCATCTGAGCCTTCGTTTCATCAGCCGCAGTTCCGGGTTATACCATGGTGTCAGCTTAGAATGAGGACGCAGAGGGCACCAGGGAGCAACTTCAAAAGGATGGAAGGTTGAGTCAACCATAAGCCGGCTATCTGAACCCAGCTCCTGCCAGGATCAAACTCAGGTCACGAGCAGAGCTTGGACTGCAGTACTGCAGCTTACTACTCTGTGCCACGGAACTCTTTATAACTTGGTTTAAGATACACTATTAGATGGAAGTCCTAAAGACATTTTCCTTGAAAGTAAGCCATTAAATAAAATGAGACTTAATTCTCAGCAGACCTGCTTAGGATTGCTCCTTTGGTTGTTCACAGAAGACTATGATGCATGCCCATTTGGATCCTGACCTTGATGCTTTAGTTTTCAAATGCATGCTTGAAACATAAAAGCATTTCTATGATCTAGAAGCTAGTTTAGATTTGCTTACAAAGCCTTTCCTCTTCTTTTGTTCCTTTTACTATCCAGAATTTGCTGCCAGCTGGAAATCTCTGTGTTATTTCAACACCTTTCCAATCCTAATTCACATGAACAGCATGTTTCAGAAATGTGTGAGCCCATAAACTCTGACCACCTATAAAACTGAAACACATATCAGAAAAATAGAGAAAGGGAGTCCAAAAGAGGATTGCCATATATATCAAAATGATAGAGCAAGTGAAAAGCTTCTGAAACATACATTTCATTCTGAGACTGTCAGATCTTGTACCAGAGACTGCAAGGTACTAACAACTGATAATTCATGAGAGTTAAAACAATAATTTTAAGACAGCCATAATGTAATTCATTTTCAAATGATAGTCCAATGGCAAGTTGTTTCTAATGCTAACGGTATCTCTTCTAAAAATCTAATACATCAGACCTAAGAATGAGATGACAAAACATAAATTTAACTGTAGGGTGTTTTTGTTTTGATTAGCCATTCATTTTCACTACCTATAAATTATCTTGCAGAGGTACGCAGGTTTCAGAGTCGTAAAATGAAGAGAAAGCAACAAATTATTAATAGCAAAGACTACTGAAACAAACTAAAATCAAGTTTAAATTTTTATTATATGAAAAATTCTATCAACTTATTCTTTGCTATTTCAGAAACTACTTTATCTCTAATTGCTTACATGTTCCTTTGAAATAGAGGAGCCCCATGGTGCAGAGTGGTAAACTGCAGTTTTTGTTGTTGATGTTCAGTCGCACAGTCGAGTCTGATCCTTTGCGGCCCCATGGACAAAGTCATACCAGGCCCCCCTGTCTTCCACCATCCTCTGAAGTCTGTTCAAATTTGTGTTTGTTACATCAGTAACGCTGTCCAGCCATCTCATCTTTTGCCGTCCCCTTCTTCTTTTGCCTTCTGTCTTTCCCAGCATCAGGATCTTCTCCAGTGAGAGCTCCCTTCTCATTAGGTGGCCAAAGTATTTGAGCTTCAGCTTCAGCATCTGACCTTCCAGGCAACAGTCTGGGTTGATTTCCCTTAGGACTGACTGATTCTTGCAGTCCAAGGGACTCTCAAGAGTCTTCTCCAGCACCTCATCTCAAAAACATCTATTCTTCTGCGCTCGGCCTTCCTTATGGTCCAGCCCTCATAGCCATACATTACTACTGGGAATACCATTGCTTTGACTATATGAACTTTTGCTGTCAGGGTAATGTCTCTACTTTTTATTATACTGCCCAGGTTCGACATAGCTGTCCTCCCAAGGAGCAAATGTCTTTTAATTTCATGGCTACAGTCACCATCTGCAGTGATCTTGGATCCCAGAAACGTGAAGTCTGTCACAACTTCCATGTCTTCCCCTTCTATTTGCCAAGGTGTGATGGGGCCAGATGCCATGATCTTAGTTTTTTTGATGTTGAGTTTCAAGCCTACTTTTGTGCTTTCCTCTTTCACCCTCACTGCAGTCCAAACTCTACTCATGACCTGAGTTCAATCCCGGCAGAAGCCAGGTTAAGGTATGCAGCACAAGGTTGACTCAGCCTTCCATCATTCTGAGGAAATTAAAATGAGTGTCCAGTTTGCTGGGGGTAAAATGTAGTTGACTGGGGGAGGCAATGGCAAACAATCTTGTAACAAAAATTCTGCCAAGAAAACATCATGATGTGATGTCACCCATGGGGTCAGTGATGATGCACAGGGGACTACCTTTACCTTCCATTGAAATAAAGCCTACAGCTTAGTCATTCAAGGCTAGAATCCCTGTTTATCCTCAAAAACATTTTCTTTGAAAATATTTGAAACTCCATCTGCATCTGGATATCATTGTGCTATCATTAGCAAAAGTTTCCTGTGAGAACAAGACAATTCAGTTGCCAGTGACTTCTGTAGTGCAATGAAGATGCAATATCCAATAATGTATAGATCCAGCTTTTCCATATGCCCCCCGCCTTCTTGGTTTTTGCACACAATAAACTGCATGGCACTGGAAGGTTATACACACTAATGTTGTCAGTTCTTTTTGTCTATTCAGTGGGCAAGTCAGACACACCACCAATGAGCTTCCAGATAAATAAATCAGTGAGTTCATGGAAGCCATTTTTATTGACTGTTCTGTCCCTTCCCCAAACAGCCCACTGTATCACTTGAAAAACCACAGCTGAGTTGGGGAGATCCTCCTGAACAATATATCTGGTGACACCAGGGGCTGCTGCAGGGATGGAGACTTGTACGAATTGCCCTGACTTCCTCTTGTGCAAGTAGAGCAAAGTCTACAACATCAAGGCTATAAGATCCATGTGCAAGGGATCTTATGAGTAGAAAGGCCCATCCCCTTCAGAGTCGGAAATGGGGGGGGACACGTCTGCTGAGCATTATTCTCTATGTGGAGATTGATTCTCATAGGGTATAATGGGGAATTGATCTGGAGGTTCAGGGGCTCTGGGGGAGCCGTTTTTTGAGGTAGAGGCACCAAATTTTCAGTATAGTATCTTGTAACTCTCCCCAAAGTACCTCCCAAGTTTCAAAACGATTGGACTAGGGGGTCCCATTCTATGAGCCCCCAAAGAAGGTGCCCCTATCCTTCATTATTTCCTATGGAAGGAAGACATTTAAAAAGGTGTGCGGTTCCTTTAAATGTGATGGCCAGAACTCCCTTGGAGTTCAATTATACTTGTCACGCCCTTGTTCCTGGCTCCGCCCCGATGTCTCCTGGCTCCATCCCCAAAGTCTCCTGGCTCCAACCCCAAAGTCCCCAGATATTTCTTGAATTGGACTTGGCAACCCTACACCACGTTCCGCCAGGGAAAAAAAGCTCTGCCTGTAGGTATATGTCAAGACCCTGGGCCTAGTGAGGCCTACAGGATCCAGAGAAGCCTGCCTAGGAGTTACTAAAGAAAACCTATATTTCCCAGGATGCTTTCTGGCCTTCTGACTGGGTGTAAGGTTTTGGACTGAAACTAGCCCAGAAAGGGGTGGGACCTGTGGAAAGAGCATTAAAAGGCCAAGCACAGACAGGGTGTGTTCTTTCCTGGAGTGGCTGCAGGCAGAGAGGTTCTCTGTCTAGGAGGTTGCAGACAGAGAAGGAGTGCTCACTGAACAGGCAGTAGGAAGATCCCTCACCAATGGTAGGTGGTGAGTTTTGGTATTTGTATAGCTAAATGCGTCAGGACTTTTGTTTATTTGCATCAGCCTTTATAGATGCAAGAGAGGAGACCTCTTGTTTTTGAACCGTAATTATTTATAATGGTCTCAAAAGCAGTCTAAGGTTTAAGGGTGAGTTTCCTGGGGTTAATTCCTAGCATGATATTACGAATTTGAATATACCAAAACCAATGAACTGACTTGTGTAATTTTGATTCCACCTCTTCCTTAGTTAACACTGCTTTATCTTTAAACCACTGAATAGGTTTATCAAGACCTGCCTGTTGCCATGATAAGAGAGACTTAAAATCACTGCCTTAAGGAAACCAATGTAGATTTAAACACTTGAAACAGATGGAAGTGGGGAAGTTAATCTCTTCTTGAGTCTATCCAAAATTTTAAGAGTATTACTGAAAATTAGGTTGCAGCAACTGTATGAGATTTAAAATATGGTTTTGACCATTAATAATAAGACCTCTGTCCTTCGAAAGTTCCTACTCGAACAGGACATGGACCTGGCTTGCGTGACTGAAACCTGGGTTTGAGAGGGAAATACAGTAGCCCTCTCGCAAATAGCTCCCCCAGGCTATTCAGTCTTCCACCAATCGCGGACTAGCGGGCGGGGGGGAGGAGTGGCATTATTTATACGAGAGGCTTACTCCTTTAGGGCACTCCCGGCCCCAAAGATCAAGGGTATTGAATGTGCCGGTCTGGCGTGGGAGGCTGGAGAGGGGTTGGCGATCTGGCTGGTGTACCGTACGCCAAACGCACCAGCAGGCACCTTACCGTCCATGCTCGAGGCAGCGACAGGCTGGGTGTTGGAGCACCCAAGGTTGGTGATCCTGGGTGACTTCAACGTCCATGCTGATGACCCAACCTCCAGTCAGGCGACGGACCTAGTGTCTTCCATGGTGACGCTAGGACTCTCTCAATTGGTTACAACCCCCACTCACCAGGCCGGGCACATGTTAGACCTGATCTTTGCGGCCGGGGTTACGGTGGACGATATAACCGCTGAAGCGGTGCCATGGTCGGACCACCTTGCCCTCAGGGCTCATGTAGATATGCCACCCCAAACCTGTTTAGACGACGAGCTCATTATGGCTCGCCCGCGGAGCCAGATGGACCCGGAACGGTTCCAAATGGCTCTGCAGGATCCCTGGCCCTCTGGCGATTCTCTCAATGGCCTGGTGGAGACCTGGATTAGCCGGCTCTCTAGGGCCATTGATGAGATCGCACCTCGACGCCCTCTACGACCTCGGACTAGGCTGGCTCCGTGGTATACCCCGGAGTTACACCAGCTGAAACAAGGTCTTAGACAGCTAGAGAGGCAATGGCGGCATACCCATGATGAAGCAACTAAAACATCTTATAGGAAGTTTATGAGGTCCTATGAGATGGCAGTCAAGGCCGCAAAGAAAACATACTTTGCAGCTAAGATTGTGTCTGCAAACTCGCGCCCGGCACAATTGTTTAGGATAATTCAGAATTTTACTACATTGCCACAAGGCAATCCAAATGTTAAGGAATTGGAGATTGGCTGTGAGGCTTTTGCGAAATTTTTTGCAGACAAGATCCAGTCGCTCCGTCACGACTGCCCTGCCAACTTGGATGCAGTAAGTGAGCTCGAGGCCCAATGCGTATCTTCTGGTTTGGTCTTGGATTGCTTTGACCCACTCAGCTTGGAGGAAGTCGACAGAGTCCTTGTCTCCGCACGCCCAACAACTTGTGATCTGGACTCATGCCCCTCCTGGCTAATTAAGGCTTGCCAGGAGGAGCTAAGATGTCCTATACGGGACATCATAAATAGATCTCTTTCATAGGGCTTTTTTCCAACACCCCTAAAAGAGGCAGTGGTCTGCCCTCTCCTGAAAAAGGTTACATCAGATCCAGCCGAATTGGCTCATTATCGGCCGGTCTCAAATTTGCCCTTTTGGGACAAAATTATAGAGGGCTGTGGCATTGCAGTTACAGGCTTTTCTGGATGACACTTCCACCTTAGATCCGTGCCAATCCGGCTTCCGCCCGGGCCATGGGACGGAGACAGTTTTGGCCGCCCTCATGGATGACCTCCGGTGACATCTGGATCGAGGCGGCTCAGCGGTATTGCTGCTGTTAGACCTATCAGCTGCGTTCGATATGGTTGACCATTGGCTGCTGACCTGCCGCCTCGCCGACGCAGGAATTCAGGGGCTAGCCTTACAGTGGCTCTCCTCCTTCCTTGAAGGTCGGGGACAAAGGGTGGCGATTGGAGGAGAGCTGTCCCAGAGACGCCTACTTAATTGTGGGGTGCCTCAGGGGGCAGTTCTCTCCCCAATGTTGTTTAACATCTACATGCGCCCCCTTGCCCAGATTGCCCAGAGGTATGGGCTGGGTTGCCACCAGTATGCTGATGACACCCAGCTCTATCTATTGATAAATGGCCGGACTGATGATGTCCCTATAAACCTGGACCGGGTGTTGCAAGCCGTGGCGGGTTGGCTCAGGCTGAGTGGGCTAAAGTTGAATCCAGCGAAGACAGAGGTCCTCTGCGTGGGTCGCGGCGGGCCAGGAGGGGAGATCTCCCTACCAACTTTTGATGGTGTGTCACTGATACCAGTGCACAGGGTCAAGAGCTTGGGAGTGCTACTGGAGCCTTCCTTGACAATGGAGGCCCAGATAGCTGCCACTGCCAAATCTGCCTTCTTCCACCTTAGGAGGTCAAGGCAGTTGGCCCCCTTCCTGGAACGTGGCGACCTGGCAACTGTGATCCATGCAATGGTCACCTCAAGGCTGGACTACTGTAATGCCCTCTACATGGGGTTGCCCTTGTACCGAATGCGGAAACTACAGCTAGTGCAGAATGCAGCGGCCAGGCTGTTAGTGGGACTACCACAGTGGGAACACGTACAGCCTAGGCTGCGGGAGCTGCACTGGCTGCCAATTGTGTACCGAGTTCGTTACAAGGTGCTGGTTATTACCTTTAAAGCCCTCTGTAGCTGAGGACCTGCCTACCTTAGGGACCGCCTCTCTCCATATGTTCCCCAGAGAGCACTGAGATCCAGTTCCCAAAATCTACTACGAATCCCTGGACCAAGGGAGGCCAGACTGAAAACAACGAGGGAGCAGGCCTTCTCTACAATGGCTCCCCAATGGTGGAATCAACTACCAGAGGAGGTGCGAGCCCTGCGAGACCTAAATCAGTTTCGCAGGGCTTGCAAAACCACCCTCTGTCAACTTGCGTTTAAGATGGAACCCGGGTAATGACACCTAGCCATCCTACACATATATTAAACTGTAGCACTTTAATCTGTAGCGGATAATATTTTAATTGTTTATTTAACTTAATTTGAATGTATTTAACTATTTTAATTATCTTTTATTGTAATGATTGTATTTTATTGTAATCATGGTGTAAACCATGTCATGTGAGCCGCCCTGAGCCCGCCTCGGCCGGGGAGGGCGGGATATAAGAATAAATTTATTATTATTATTATTATTGTTCCTGGCATTGGAAAAGGTGAAGCATAGGCAGATTCTATAGCCAGCCATTTATCTTCTGGATAAGGTTGCAAGAGTTTTATCAACTGGGCGATTTGAGCAGCCCTCTAATAGAATTTTAAATTGGACATATAAAGACCTCCCTTTTGAATGGGTCTACATAAGGTATGGAAGTGAATCCTCAGTTTTTTCCCATCCCAGAAGAAATTATTAAAAGATTTTTGCCATTTTGCCAATATAGAATCTGGAATTTCCATAGGTATTGTCCGGATTAAGATAAATTTAGGAAGCGCAAATGTTTTTAAAATTGCCAGTCTATCTGCCCATAATAGATGTGGTTTATTCCACTGGGCAAATCTATTAGTGATATCATGAAACAATACATCATAATTACTGTATATTTAAGGGTCTTGGGAAAATCTATTGGCACTTTAACACCCTGGTACTTCCAACTTTCTGTAATCCAAGTAAAAGGAAAGGCCTTTTTGAGAGTTAGAGCAGTATCATGGGGTAAATTAATTGGATATATTTCTGATTTTTGTGCATTTAACTTCAAGTCAGAAATCTGACCAAAATGGTTCAGAAGGGAAAGCAAGGGAGGAATAGATTTCATAGAGAATGCAATATACACTAGCACATCATCAGCAAATAGGGAAATTTATGTTCTATGTTAGAGGTGGCCAATGGTAACTCTCCAGATGTTTTTTGCCTACAACTCCCATCAGCCCTAGCCATTGGCCATGCTGGCTGGGGCTGATGGGAGTTGTAGGCAATAACATCTGGAGAGCTACTGTTGGCCACCCCTGTTCTATGTCACCTTTCCTTACTCCCTTGATTTCATTATGGTAGCAAATTTCGAGCCGACAGCCAGTTGCCCAGTCAGCGTCTGGAAGTGGCAAGGTGGATGCCAGGTGACTATATGAAAGTGCCAAGTTGCCCCAAGCCACTTCTGCCTTCCCCCCACCCCCCCCATTAAATACTGTTGGGTGCACTTGAGCACTTAACTTGTTGGGAGAATAAAGAGCAGTCTGGCTTCTGAGGCGCCTCTGTGCCTGGAGGCACCAGGCCGCCTGGCAGATGGGATACAGGTGCTTCACTGGGGAGCATGTGGAGGCTTCCAGGTGGCTCTTTTTTGAGCTGGACCAATTTGGGACACCTCCCAACTGCCCCAAACTGCCCGTTATCACTCTATTTTACCACTTTAACATAAGACATCAAAGACTCACTATTTTCACTTAAGTCTTTCTCTTCTAGGAAACAGATCTATGTATGTACTCAAGAGTATTAAAACAACCACCTTCTGCCAGGGAAATATAATTAATTTGGCAACAAAAGCTTCCATATATTGACTGTTGTCACTTTGAAAGGACAACAGAAAAAAACTTCTTTATAATCCACAAAAGCCTCCTCTGTTGACAGGTTATTTTCTCCATTTATGTGGCAAAATGTATGAATCCTGGAAGAGTGATATTTCCTTCAGCTTTACATAGAAATGTGTACAACTAAAAACATTCACTGCCAGCACATAATTTTCAGCCTGCTTGTCCTACTCAAGATGTGTGTTTTCTGTTTGCAGCACAGCTGTTCATTTTTCTGAACACAAGCCATAGTGTTGTAAATATCTTCTCCACTGAGGTCTAGATATTTGAATTGCTGTACAGAGAGCAACGTGTAGAACTTGCATTTATGCTGATCTGCCTTGCGTGCACAGAAATATGTGTCAACAAGTGATCTGAGAACATTCATTAATGGATTTTTGCTCATTGGCCCTGTACCAATTTACACACATTCTAATGTATGCACACACACAGGAGATGCTTAACATACAAATATCCCATCCCCCGTTTCTCACACAGTTTCCCAAACACATTCAATTCAAGGCATTAAACCGCACCATTTACACACACCAACATGCCCTCCCACAGTAATATCTCCTTCATACACCAGCCTAACAGTTGGTTGCTGCTACAAAGGTTTGTTGGCTTTTCCCTGTTCCCCCAGCCGTCATTGTCTACAAACCGCTTTTATCCCTATACTATGTGTATTCACAGTTTAATTTAATACTAGTTTAAATGATTCTGACTGCTCAGCATGTTGCTATTTAAAATAAAGATTTTAAAAAGCACATGGGGGAAAGCATCACATTTTTGGTTGCTGTGGCGAGCATGAAAAACGTACATGTATTGTCCAATTCTCTTCTTGAGTACTAAACTAACGGAATACACCCCACACAACTGGCAGCATCATTGACTATTTGCCAGAATATCCATGGGCTGAGTCGAAATGTGAGGTCATGTCCCAAGGGGATGGCACCATCATCAGTAATAATAAAAGCCCTACCATGGTGGCAAATCTGAGGATTTTCATTGGTTGGATGTGGGCTATGCAGGATTGGCTCACACTCTGGCATGCCACTGGCTGATTCTGCTCTCCTCCGCCCACCACTGGCCCCATCAGACGAGAACCCCACCAGACAGCCACTGATCTCTGAGGGAGACAGTTCTCTGCTGACAGGTTCTCCTGGGGGCTTACTGATCACTACTGCCTCTCTTCAGGGCCTGTTGTAGGAAGTCCGGGACAGTCCGTCTCCCCTCACCCCACAAACAATGCTGCCGCAAAGCAAACAATGAAGCAAACAGCAAAGTATGAGAGACATGTTCAGAAGGCAAACATTAGCAGTTACTTCTCTTCAACTGACACAAAAGGAATTCATTTAAAGCAGGGAGGGGCCAATTCAACAGCAGCAGATAAACAGACCGACACTATACAATGTATCAAGTCCCCTTTCTACATGCAAATACTCTTCACTCTTTCACTCTTTCTATCCAAATTAGGCCACAGTGGGCTCATATGATAGAAAGGTCTCTATTCTAGGACTCTATGGGTCCATCGAACAGATTGGAGTCCATTCTATACTATGAACCCATTGGACAGAATGGACTCCATTGTATCCTATGGGTCCATAGAATGGAATGGACTCCATTCTGTCCTATGGGATAGGATACAATGAAGTCCATTTTGTCCCATGAACAGATAGCACAGAATGGAGTCCATTCTGTCCTATGGACCCATAAGATATAAAGGATTCCACTCTGTCCTATGGCCCCAAGAGATGGAATGGACTCCCTTTCACTTTCCCGCTGTCCGCAAGCGGAAGGGAGCAGAAGGCTTGCAATGGCTCCCTGCCTCTTACAGCCACCAGCAGAATGGGTCCACCTGTCAGCTGCTTGCTTTAAGAGGCGGGGAGTCATTGGAAGGCTCCCTGTCATTCCCCTGCCTGAAAGTGGGAGGGGGTGAAAGGGAGGCTTCTAATGGCTGCCTACCTGCCTGCCTGTCTGTCTTTCTGTCTTTTTATTTCATTTTGTCTACCTTCCTTCCTTTCATTTTTCTTTCTCGGTCTCCTTTCTCCCTATCTTTTCTCTATTGTTCTTTCATTCTTTCTCTCTCTCTCTCTTTTTCTTTTTTTCATTCTGTTTGTCTATCTTTTTTCCTTCCTGCCACCTACACATTCATCACCCCCCCCCCCATATTTTTCTAGGGCCTATTGTATTTCTTTCTACAACGGGCTTTACTGCTAGTCTATAGTAATAATTCTCTTATCACTGTGGCCAAATCAAGGATAGCCATTGGCTAATATTTCCAGAACAAACTATTGGCCCATCACACATTGCTCAGTGCCTCTGGCCTCCCATTGGCTGACTTCCCTGCCCTCCCTACTCAGGCCCAGGAATGTTGAACAACCTCTAGGAGCTGTGTTCTCTCAGAGACAGCCACATCTCCAACTCTACTCTGTGTCCTCTCTGTCAACCGACCTCAGAAAGGGCTGCAGAGCTACTGTGGCCTCATGAGAGGCCTCTCAGCACACTCAGCTTCCTAAGGTCACAAAAATAGCCAGAGAGGCTTGGCCCTGTTGGGAGTGTTGCATGCCATCTGTAAAGTGCTAGCCAAAGGCTGTTGCTAGGCAACACAAGCTGTTGGTCAGCAAAGGGAGAGGCCTCAGGTGAACAGAATGGCATACAGTCCACTCTCCAAAACAGTGATTTTCTCCAGGGGGGGAGAGACATGTGTTGTCTGTAGTTCAGTTCTGATCTCAGGAGATCTTCAGACTCCATCTGAAGGTTGGCTACACTAGGCCTGGTAGCACCCTCCAGGTGTAGGATTCCAATTCCCAGGTGGGGGCAGGGATCCCCTGCTTTGGAGGACCTCCCCCCACTTCAGGGTCATCAGAAAGCGGAGGGAGGGGAGGGGAATGTCTGCTGGGCACTCCATTCTTCCCTATGGAGACTTATTCCCATAGGAAATAATGAATTGATCCGCGGGTATCTGGGGCTGGGGAGGGGGTGGCTGTTGTTTTAGATAGAGGCACCAAATTTTCTGCATAGCATCCAGTGCCTCTGCCCAGAGGATCCAAAGAAGGTGCCCCTATCCTTCATTATTTCCTATGGAAAAAACTTTAAATGTGATGGCCAGAACTCCCTCTGGAGTTCAATTATCCTTGTCACACCCTTGCTCCTGGCTCCACCTCCAAAGTCTCCTGGCTCCACCCCCAAAGTCCCCAGATATTTATTGAATTGGACTTGGCAACCCTATCTGGGTGTCTTGAGTCTACTTCCTCCCAGAAACCACTGTTGCCAATCTCCAGGTGAGGGCTGGAGATCACTCAGAATTACAACTGCTCTCCAGATGGCAGCTTCCCTTGAGGTGTGTGTGGGGGGAGTTAATGCTTTACCTGGGTGGATTAGAAGACTGCAAGGGTGGGATGGCACTCATCCAGAGGCCTTTAGTGGAACCTTTCCAGGTTGATTGGAAATTCCTGGAGATTCTGTGGTGGAGTTTGAGGAGAGCATATGAGTTTGGGCTTCAGAGTGGATTTACCAGACACAGGATATTGCTGTGGAAGCTGAGTGATTTCAGACCAGTCACAGGCTTCCAGCCTAACCTGCTTCATGGGGAGAGAGAAAAATAATGTAAACTGCTTTGGTTTCCCACACACACACACTGTGAAGAAAGACTGCCATTTTCCTATGTAGAGGCTGCAGAGAGGGGGAAGGTGATGAAAACCTGAAGTCAGAAGGGCAGATAAAGGGAAGAGGATAGGGTTGCCAACTCCAGGTTCAGAAATTACTAGAGATTTAAGGGGTGGGGCATGCAGAGAGGGGGTTTGAAGAGAGACAGAACCTCAGACAGGTACAATGTCGTTTCCTACTGGGAAATAACTGGAGATCACTCAGATTTACAACTGCTCTCCAGATGGCAGAGTTCAGCTCCCCTTGAGGTGGGGAGGGAGTCAATGCCTTCACTTGGGTGGGTGGGAAGATAGCAAGTGTGGCAGGCACTTGCTCAGAGCCTCCCTCTAAAGCCTGTTGTATTATTCTTCACAATGGGCCTTACTTCAAGTAAAGTCATAATTCATGGTCTTAAGAGTTCTATCCTCAAGCAAAACATTCTGGCCTTATTTAAATACAATACTAGCAGGACACAGGAAATTATCTGTATGACTTTGCACAGGCCTGGTTTACCATCTAAACTGGCACACTGCCTAAGCAAATCCACTAAGCTTTCGATGGCTGTTTCTACACTCAGGGTAGATTCTGATCTTATGAGCATTCAATCTGACTGAAGAAAACTCCTGTTCAAAAGTACTCTTGTAAACTGAGGAGCAACTCTGGGGTGAAACCACTTTCAGTGCCAATTCAAGAAAATGAGTGCAGATGACTTAAGATAATGCAAAGCAGAACAGAAGTGATGGCAGTACGCAGTGTAAGAACATAAGAGAAGCTGTGTTGGATCAGGCCAATGGCCCATACAGTCCAACACTCTATGTTACACAGTGGCCAAAAAAACCCCCAAAACACTGTGGAAGTGAATTCCACGTGTTGATCATCGTTTGGGTGAAGAAGTACTTCATTTTATCCATTCTAACCCGACTGCACGGCAATTTCATTGAGTGCCCACGAGTTCTCGTATTGTGAGAAAGGGAGAAAAGTACTTATTTCTCTACCTTCTCTATCCCACACATAATCTTTTAAACCTCTATCATGTCACCCCTCAGTCGACGTTTCTCCAAGCTAAGGAGCCCCAAGTGTTTTAACCATTCTTCATAGGGAAAGTGTTCCAACTCTTTAATCATTCTACTTCTGGAATTTTTCCAATGCTATAATATCTTTTTTGAGGTGCAGTGACCAGAATTGTACACAGTACTCCAAATGAGGCCACACCATCGATTTATAAAGGGGCATTATGATACTGGCTGATTTGTTTTCAATCCCCTTTCTAATAATTCCCAGCATAACGTTGGCCTTTTTTATTGCAGACGCACACTGTCTTGACATTTGCAATGAATTATCTACCACGACCCCAAGATCTCTCCCTTGGTCAGTCTCCACCAGTTCATACCCCATCTTGTATTTATAGTTAGGATTTTTGGCCCCAATGTGCATTACCTTGCACTTGGCTACACTGAACCTCATTTGCCATGTTGATGCCCACTTGCCCTGCCTCGACAGATCCCTTTGGAGTGTCTCACAATCCTCTCTGGTTCTCACCACCCTGAACAATTTAGCGCCATCCACAAACTTAGCCACTTCACTGCTTACTCCCAATTCCAAATCTTTAATGAACAAGTTAAAGAGCATGGGACCCAGTACTGAGCCTTGTGGCACCCCACTGCTTACCACCCTCCACTGAGAAAATTGCCAATTTATACTCAGTCTCTGTTTCCTATTAATTAGCCAGTTTTTGATCCATAAGAGTACTTGTGCTTTTTCTCCATGATTCTTGAGCTTATTTAGGAGCCTTTGATTAGGAACTTTATCAAAAGCTTTATGGAAGTCATCTATTGGGTCCCCTTTGTCCACATGTTTGTTCACCCCCTCAAAGAACTGTAACAGGTTAGTGAGGCAAGATCTTCCCTTACAGAACCCATGCTGAGTCTTTCTCAATAACTTGTGTTCATCAATATGCCTACTCATTCTGTCCTTGATAATGGTTTCTACCAACTGTCCCGGTATTGAAGTCAGACTGACTGGCCTGTAATTTCCCGGATCACCTCCGGAACCCTTTTTAAAGATGGGGGTGACATTTGCTACCTTCCAGTCCTCAGGAACAGAAACAGATTTCAATGAAAGATTACATATTTTTGTCAGGAGATACACAAGTTCAACTTTGAGTTCTTTCAGAACTCTTGGATGTATGCCATTCGGACCTGGTGACTTATTAGTTTTTAATTCGTCCATCAGTTGTAGGACCTCCTCTCTTATCACTGCAAACAGGCTCAGGTCTTTCAACACCCCTTCCAAAATTAGCGGTTCTGGAGTGGGCAAACACTTCTCATCTTCCACAGTGAAGACAGAGGCAAAAAATGCATTCAGCTTCTCAGCCATTTCCCTATCCTCCTTCAATAATCCTTTTACCCCTTGGTCATCCAAGGACCCCACTGCCTCCCTGGCTGGTTTCCTGCTTCTAATATATTTGAAGAAATTTTTATTGTTAGTCTTTATGTTTTTTGCAATATGCTCCTCATGGTCCCTTTTTGCCTGCCTGATGACAGACTTTCATTTTATTTGCCACAGCCTGTGTTCCCTTTTATTAACCTCACTTGGATTAGCTTTCCACTGCTTAAAGGAATCCTTACCTTTTACAGTTTCCATTACTTTGTTAACCATGCAGGTCTTTTTCTATAGCTATTTGTGCCTTTCCTGACTTGCGGTATATATTTTATCTGACCTTCTAGGATTGTAGTTTTAAATAGCCTCCAAGTTTCCCCAAGGGTTTGACCCTATTTATCTTTACTTTCAGTTTCCTCCTCACATACCTCCTAATCTCCAAGAAGTTACCCCTTTTAAAGTGGTTGTGTTCGTCTTTTGGGGCAACTCTCTATTTATACAAATGGTGAACTCAATAATATTATGGTCACTGCTCCCAAGCGGTGCGATCACTTTTACATCTCTCACCAAGTATTATGACATGTCGATATCTTCATAGAGTTCTTCCATATGTACTCCCATTGTTCCATCTGTATTTCTTTATTTATGTTAATCGCCCATTTTATCATTTGAGATTTTACTACTTCATCTTCTGTAGACCATTTCAACAATAATTTATAAATTCTTAAAATCAATTTTTCGTTATCGCCAAATAGCATTCTTTCCAGTTCTGTTCGTTCTTGTCTTATTCCATCATTTTTACTATCCTGTTCAAGCAAACTCTTAATTTGTTGCAATTGAAACCAATTATACTTATATTCCAATTCTTCCACTGATTTTAGTTCCACCTTACCGCCGTGTATTTTTAAAAATTGTTTATATGATAACCATTTCTCCTCTTTGATATTTGAATACAACTTTATTACTTCTGTTGGCACAATCCAAAGCAGTTTCCTCTCATCCCTGAATCTTTTGTATTTCAACCAAGTTTTTAACAAATTACTTCTTATATAATGATTTAAAAAGAAGCCATCTGTCTTACTTTATCCATAACACAAGTATGCATGCCAACCAAAAACATTTCCATGATCTTCTAATGTTAATAATTTTCTGTTTAATAACGTCATCCATTCCTTAATCCACACCAAATAAACTGCCTCATGGTATAGCTTTACATTTAGTAATTGGAACCCTCCCCTCTCTTTTGCATCTGTCAAAATTTTAATTTTAATTCTTGGTTTCTTGCCAGCCCATACAAATTCTGAGAGTTTTCTTTGCTATTTATTGAATTGCTTATTATCTTTCACTATTGGAATCGTTTGAAACAGAAACATAATTCTTGGTAACACATTCATTTTAATTGCTGAGATTCTGCCCAGCATAGACTAGTTCAACTTATTCCATTTTTGTAAATCTCCATCAATTTTCCACCAGAGCTTCTCATAATTGTTTTTATACAAGTCAATATTTTTGTTGTTATTTCTATACCTAAATACTTTGCTTTAGAAGTCACTTCACATTTTGTTATATTTTGTAGTTCTTCTTGTTTAGTCTTTGACATATTTTTACACAAAATTTTTGACTTCTCTTTATTTATGTAGAAACCTGCCAGCTCTCCATATTCTTTATCTTACGAAGCAGCAATGGTGTAACTTGAGTTGGATTTCATTTATAAACATTACATCATCAGCAAACGCTCTATATTTGTAAGAAAAACCTTTCAATTTCAGTCCCTCTATCTCTTTTTCTTGGATTTGCATAAGCAATATCTCTAAAGTCATTATAAGCATCAGTGGAGATAGAGGGCAACTTTGTCTCATACCTTTACTGATTAGCATTTTTTCTGTCAGATCCACATTTATACAAAGTCCTGCTTGTTGTTCAGTATATATCGCCTTCACCATTCTTACAAAATCTTCTCCCAATCTCAGTTTTTCCATCACTGCAAACATAAAATCCCAATGCACTTTATCAAATGCTTTCTCTGCATCTGCAAAACATAATGCTACTTCTTTTTCAGGATGTTTCTCATAATAGTCAATAATATCTGTCACCGTTCTAATATTGTCTCTAATTTGCC
This sequence comes from Heteronotia binoei, assembly GCF_032191835.1. NCBI lineage: Eukaryota > Metazoa > Chordata > Lepidosauria > Squamata > Gekkonidae > Heteronotia > Heteronotia binoei. The sequence continues at coordinate 133,248,672 of NC_083224.1, read as the reverse complement.
TTCTGGGAAGAAACCCTGCTTGCTCTTCTTTAATAAAGTTTGTTCAAATGCTGTTTCAGGCATTCTGCTAATATTCTGGCATATATTTTGTAATCATTGTTAAGTAATGAAATTGGTCTATAATTTTTTACATTCGTGGTGTCTCTGTCTTCTTTCGGTATCAATGAGATTACTGCTTCTTTCCAAGTATTAGGTATTTTCCCATCTATTCTTATAGTAGGTTGGCTTAAGCTGAGTGGGCTGAAGCTGAATCCAGTGAAGACAGAGGTCCTTTGCGTAAGTCGCGGCGGGCTGGGAGAGGAGATCTCCCTACCAGCCTTTGATGGTGTGTCACTGATACCAGTGCGCAGGGTCAAGAGCTTGGGAGTGCTACTGGAGCCTTCCTTGACAATGGAGGCACAGATAGCAGCCACTGCTAAATCCGCCTTTTTCCATCTTAGGAGAGTGAGGCAGTTGGCCCCCTTCCTGGAACGTAACAGTGATCCATGCAACGGTCACCTCGAGGTTGGACTACTGTAATGCCCTCTACATGGGGCTGCCCCTGTACCGAACTCGGAAACTGCAGCTAGTGCAGAATGCGGCAGAAAGGCTGTTAGTGGGACTACCTCGGTGGGAACATGTACGGCCTAGGCTGCGGGAACTGTACTGGCTGCCAATTGTGTACCAAGTTTGTTACAAGGCACTGGTTATTACCTTTAAAGCCCTATATGGCCGAGGACCTGCCTACCTTAGGGACTGCCTCTCTCCATATGTTCCCCAGAGAGCACTGAGATCTAGTTCTCAAAATCTTCTAAAAATCCATGGACCAAGGGAGGCCAAGCTAAAAACAACAAGGGAGCAGGCCTTCTCGATAATGGCTCCCCAATGGTGGAATCAGCTGCCAGAGGAGGTGCGAGCCCTGCGGGACCGCAATCAGTTCCGCAGGGCTTGTAAAACTGTCCTCTTCCAACTTGCTTTTAAGGTGGAATCCTGATAATGACATCTAGCCATCTTTATATATATATGTATTGAACTGTAGCACTGGTTTAATTTATTTAACTGTATTTTATTGTATTAACTGTATTTTATTGTAATCATGGTATGCACCATGTCCTGTGAGCTGCCCTGAGCCTGCCTCGGCGGGGAGGGCGGGATATAAATAAAAATTTATTATTAGTAGTAGTAGTAGTATTCATCAGTTTTTGAAGTTTTGGTAATAGAGTCTCCATGAGGACTTTATAAAATTTTGCTGTGAAACCATCTGGACCGGGAGCTTTTCCCAATTTCGTTGAGTTAATTGCCGCCTCTATTTCTTTCTTTCCAATTGGTTCATTTAATACCTTCTCCATATTTTCAGTTAAGGGATTTACATTAATTTTCTGTAAATATGCATCGATTTTTTCCTTATCCACCGTATGACTTGGCATAATATTTATAAAATTCTCTTTTAATTCCTTCCTGGTCAACAAGTTCCTTGTCTCCCAAAATGATTTTATTAATAATTTTACTTTCCCTTTTTCTTTTCATTTGCCAGGCCAGGTATTTTCCAGGTTTATTCACTCCTTCAAAAGATTTTCATTGAAGCCTTTTTAAATTCCATTCCACTTCTTTGTTTAACAAATGTCTCAATTGACTTTGTAATATTGTAATCTCCCTTATAATTTTCTTTTTCCCAGGCCTCTTTTTGAGCTCCTTCTCTTTCTTTCCAATCTCATTTTGCAAGTCTCTCATTTGTTTATCCTTGGCTTTTTTTATCTTTATTATTTAATGTAATTAGGATGCCCCTCATTACCGCTTTATATTCATCCAACACCGTTTGAAATTGAATGTCCTCATTTTCATTTATTTGAAAGAAGGATTTGGTCTCCTTTTCCAGAGATTCTACTACCACGTTATTCTGCAGCAAGTCTTCATTTATCCGCCACCTCAAAGTCTTTTTATGGGTTTTGCAGACCACATTAATGGATTGTGGTCAGCACCTACTTTAGGAAGAATCTTTATTTTTGTTGTTGTAAGTCCCAGATTTTTTGTAATCCATAACATAGCAACCCTTGAGAAAGAATTATGTCTTGCTGAAAAGAAAGTGTAGTCCTGTACTTTAGGGTTAAATTCTTTCCATATATCCACCAGACTTTCTTGTTTAACTAGTTCGAAAAATGACTTTGGTAGTTTTCCTTCATTATTTTTTTTCCCCGATCTGTCCAAAATATTTTTAACCGTTCCATTAAAGTCTCCCATTAGCATAATTTGCTCATATGTCACTTGATCTAATTGTTGCATAATATCCTTTAAAAAAGAGTCTTTTGCTCCATTTGGGGCATACAGTCCCAATAACAAAGGTTTTTTTATGATTCAATGTCACTTCCACCGCAATAAAGCTACCATCATCATCTTTAAAAATCAACTTTGAGTCTAGTTCTTGCTTCACGTAAAGAAACCACACGTCTTTTTTTTCTCTTTAGCCAATGAACAAAATTCCACATCAAGTTGCTTATTCCATAAAAATTTGTAATCCATTTGTTTGATTGTTTGTACTTCTTGTAGATAAATTATATTACAGTTTTGCTTCCCAATCCAATGAAAAGTTGCCCTTCTTTTTTGTGGTGAAATAAATCCATTTACATTCCAAGAGATTAATTTGTAATCCATCATGGTTTTCCGTTTTTAGTCTATACTCCCAAATTCTTTATGCTCCTCCAAAAACTTTGTCATGTCTTGAGTGGTTGTGATGATAAATCTCTTCCCTTTGTATTCAAAACCCAGGCCCTCTGGAAGTATCCGTCTGTATCTTATTTCACTTTCAGCTTGTCAGTCATTTTTTTATACTATCTTCTGTCATTTATAACTTTTCTTGGCAATTCTTTCATAATTCTTACACTACTACCATCCACCTCCAGTTTGCGCTCAAACTGTTTGCTTAAGATCCTGCCCACCAAGTCTTTTGTCACAAATCTCACTACCACATCCCTTGGTAGTTTATTTCTCCTTACATAGTCTGAGCTGACCCTGTAAATGGAGTCATAAAAAAAACTGGTTTCATCAGGGTCATCTCCCAAGAATTCAGCAATGATTTTTATTATATATGTCCTTAAATCAGTCTCATCAGACTCAGGCACCCCTCTCAAACGTATCTGATTTTCCATTAACTTGCAGTCTTGTAGTACTGCTTTCTCCTGCATTTTTTAAATTGTGAAATCCACTGTATTACTTTTAACATCATGATCTTTTACTTTTTCTTCAACTTCCTGCATTTTTTTTGACACTGCTTGGAAATCTTTACAGAGAACTTCTATATCTTTTTTTTAATTCCTTCTTATATTCAGCTATAGATTCTTTTATCACTTTAACCAGTCTTGCCTCCATGGCATCCATTTGCTCTTGCGTTTTGGACCTCTTTACTTCTTCCAATGTCTTAGCTCTCGTCACAATTTGCTTTGCTCCTGGCTTGTGGGTGGACATCACTGCCTTCCCATTGTAAATATAGGCTTTAAGGTTGACCTCACCAATTCACTTTTCAATGGTACAATCTTTTAGAATGGAGCATGCCCTTTCAGATGAGCTCAAAATCACTGTTCCCAGAAGCCCCAAAGTCGAGATATTAATTTTTTAAAATTTAATTTCCTTCAAAATGGCATCCGCGGCTTTTCTGTTCCTTTTTTTAAAAATTCTTTTTCTTCTAGAATGCTCCGAACTTAGTTCCAATCATATAATCCAATCCTCTAATTGAAATATTTGCCGGCTCTGCTAAATTGTAATGTCCCATTGTATTTTTAACATTTTTTAAACTTCTGACCTTCTTTCAATGGCCGCAGATGTTTCTCTATGATTATAATCCTAGAGAAGGCCAGGAGTCCAAGAATTTTCCCTTCTCTTAATGGCCATTTCCTTCCTTTCTTGCCACGAAGCCTCGTTTTCTATAGTTAAGAAGTCTCACGATACTTCTGTGATGCCACTTCCTGTGACATCCTGTTGATCTGCAGTTCTGTTTCATTTCTGAAGGGGTTGTCCGACCGCAAGTATGCAAAACAACTTTTGTTTTTCTTCTAATTTAACCTTGTTCTCTAAATTTCTTAGTCCCAAATTCACCCCTTCCTTCTTCTTTATGTAATATAGATATATCCAGACCTTTGTTTTTTCTCCAAATAAGTCTTATTTTAGTCCCGGAGTGATAGATAAAAATCTTTACCTTTAAAAGTTATGATCCTCTCAAGCACGGTTCTCTTCCCAATCAGATATTAATTAGTCCCAAAGAAGCTTTGGCTCATGATGAATTTAAGTCGAATGAATGACTCCAGATGCCCTCTGTAGACGTTGTTATGCAATTCTTCTCTGGGGACTCTTCAAAGCCAAAAAGGAACCCCACTGGGATTCCTCGTCAGCCAAAGTAAATCCCCTCAGAATTTCCTGAGCATGTCTTGGCCATCTCCTTGTCTAGAAGATGTAGGCAGCAGATGTTTAGGTCACCTTCTCTGCCCAGAACAGAGACAGTGGTCTGCTCCTCTGTGAGAAGCACGTCAATCCTCCATGAAAACCAAACCGGAAGCCTTGACCTGAACACATATTGACCCAATCAATGTGCAGATAGTTAAAATCACCTATTATGACACAGTTTTTACATCTAGCTGCTATCTTAAATTATGTCATCATTTTATAATCACTGCAGATGATTATATGTAGATGAACATTTTAAATGTCCACTGAGAGGATCTTCTGTCAAGTGTAGAAACAACCAATGTCAGTATGCAAGTGCAGTAACAACCTGAGAATGGATATATGGTGTGCAATAATACCCTGGAAAAGTCTTCTGTGATTGTTTTTAAAGTACACATAAATTTGCTCTAATCGCAAATAGTGATGATGATGATTATGATGATATTGGATTTATATCTTGCCCTCCACTCCAAACTTCAGAGACTCAGAGCGGCTCACAATCTCCTTTACCTTCCTCCCCCACAACAGACACCCTGTGAGGTGGGTGGGGCTGAGACACAGCAGCTGCCCTTTTAAGGACAATCTCTGCCAGAGCTATGGCTGAACCAAGGCCATTCCAGCAAGTGCAAGTGGAGGAGTGGGGAATCAAACCTGGTTCTCCCAGATAAGAGTCCACACACTTAACCAAACTGGCTCCCTGGGGCAGTTTCAGATAAGGAAGATAGCAGGGGGAAACTAAAGCCCCTTTTTTCTCATGAGCCATGGTCCCAATCAGAATTAGACTCTGTGCCTGGGAAACACAGAATTCCCATTGCATATGTAATCTACATGAGAGCCATAAGAACTCTATATCATACAAATTTGTTCTATGTTCACTAGGGCTGTTGTAGACTGCTGTGATCATATAACTTAGAAGTACTTGAAGGGGAACTTTCTCTCCTTTCATCTGCCCCCATTAAGAACTTCTTTCTCAAACCCCCACCCATGGAGGTAAGTTCACTGGTAATTGGGGAGGGGGGTTAGTGGTGGAGCTCCATTTCTGGAATGGTCTTTAAAAAAATCCCTTCTTATAGCTGGGTATAGGACTACTTCAAAAAGAACAAAATAAAAAGTAAATTAAAAAATATATTAAATACATGATATAAAATGGAATAAAAAATTACTAAACAGGTCAGCAATAATCTAAGGGAAAGTAAATGAAAAAGCACACAGCAAGGTGGCAGAAACATCTGTCACATGCCATTAATGGAATAAAACAAGAGTTCTGTATAAATTACATAGGCTGTTCCACATGATCATGGTAGTAATTTCTAGTAAAGGATATCTTAAAATACTAAAATTCTACAATAATATTGCTGTTTTACTGAACAATTATATTCTACTTTTCATAGAAAACAATTGTTTTTCATAAGCATTTGTTTTAATGGTATGGGGAAAATAGCTATAAAATCATTCAGGAGGATATTAGTGGGTTTAATCACAAAAACATTCAATAGTCTACAGATGTGTTAGGATCAAATGAATCTGTATAAGACACTGGGTTTCTAGATAGTTGCTACTGCATCAACTTCTCAGATTCAACTTACACTGAAAATGACATAGTAAGCCTGCAGGAAACTATTATACAAAGATCAAAGCTCATGCCAAGTTTATTTTGAGGTATAAAATTAAACTGGCATCAAATAGCACTGGAGGATCTACATGAATATTACTGATTATCTTGAATAATCAAGAGATAAATAGCCTTATGATAAATGTGACTGCAATTTTAATGGAAATTTCCTAATCTTTTTACATAAACTAAAGCATGCATAAATATAGATTTATAACTAGGAATGGGCATGAATCAGCTGACAAACTACAGTTTGTCATGAATTCTGACTGGGTTATGGTTCGTGAAGCAATGTTTGCAAACTGAAGAACCACCACAAACTTTCATGAATTTTGATGCAGATCATGATGGGTCATGAAGAGGTTTAAACCCTAGCTTTCTGTTCATCATGAAAAACAGCTGGGTGGCAGGGAGCTCCCCACCACTCAGCTGTTTGGTTTGCCTTTTGTTCCCTATGGCTTTTTGTGGGGAGCAAAAATCAGTAGTTTAAATGGCCCTCTGCTTTCTGTTCTCCATGAAAAGCTGCCAGGAGCAGAAAGTAGACATGTAAACTTTAAATGACTCACAAATCGATCAAGACTGGGTCAGTTTGTGAACTAACCCCAGTTCATATGGGTTCATGGTTTGGTTTGTGGTTCATCCACAGCAATTTTGTGGTTCTGTCCTTCAACTGCAAGTGTTCAAGCCTTTAAAGAAAACTGAATCCCGCCAGTCAGTTGTTTGGAAGGAATTCTCTATCAAACAGCTATATTCTTCATACTTCATGCAATCCCAGATGCTGTATTTGCACACTGTTGGATCAGACCTAAATGTGTTGATCAGAAAGTGAGACCTTCCAAAATAAACCTAGAAAGCCACCACTGATAATTTCTAGATATCCTCTGATGATACTGTACACATGCTAGATCAGGTGTAGGCAAGCCTTTGGAATATGTGTCAAACACTTTGCATGCCAGACCATTGCGCTCAGCATGTAAGTGCAGTGCTCTGCCTAAGCAACCAAAGCAAGTTTCTGAGGCACTGGCAATAGCATTTGAACCAGCAACGCACAATGTACATGGTCAATTGATCAATGTGCAAGAAAACAATGGGAACAGCATAGGTTTGTCATCATTTTCCAGATCTGCACAGACAGCAACTGGTTCCAAGGTAGGCCTCCGGGGAGCTGATAATGTCACAGCAGTTTGACTTGCTCCCAGTGTGTCTGGCCAAGTATAATCCTTCTCTACCTTTTGTTTGACCACACATTAAAATCTTTACAGGTAGACACAGATGATTATTTTTTGCACTCAAATTAAAAGGGCTGCCTATTTTTGTGCTGGATATGGTTAAGCAGCATAGACACAAAGAAAGAGAACTAATCTTTTTTTAAAAAAAAGTATATTGCTACAATGATCTTACTTTAAAAGAGCATTTTTCACCCACACAACAAAATCCATAAAAACACAGGGCCTCTCCATGAAAACATAGGATTCAGACAATTTAAGGACTAAAAAGGAAGTTTTCATACACGTACGACAGCCATGACAGAATGCGAAAACACACATACACACACAGTCATCATTTGTTTTAGTATTTTCCAGTGTAAATGAGCACTGAAATATTCTGCAAGATAATGATCACCTATTAACACCTAATATAAGTTGGCCTGCCAAGACTACCCAACAGCAGAAATTACAAATGTATTTATGATAATGAAAAAAAGAACTTGGCAGAAAGTCCTTAAGTATAAAAATCAGTGAAAGATGAGAAAGTAAGAAATGCATTATTTTCATTATACATCTGTGCCCGATAGAACTGTTGTTTTTCAGAAACCAATAATGCAATTCTAACAGTGTGACACCTTTCTATGTCTACTGAAGTCAATGGGTTTAGCAGGGTGTAACTCTGTTTAGGATTGCACTGCAAATGTGCTTTTCATACCTTCACAAAAATTGGAGAGTCATGTAGATATGATGTACTGACAAACTGCATATACAAATATATTTCAACATAGTATATCTTTCTCTGACTGAGTGGAGGGAACATTTAAAAAGACAGGGCTCTCATCGTTGTCTATTCATTTCTTCAGACTGAAAGATATGGACATGAAGGATACACTGTTCTGAAATACTCCAGGAAATGCAATCTATCATTTTGGTCAAAGGGTTGTATCCTACCTCTTTATTCAGCTGATTATGGTGCTTTCTCTTACTCAAGATGCCACCATTAGATGAGTAGTAGGTTGCTCCCCAAGGACGGAATAAAGAGTCAGACACAGAGTATTGGTATAAAATTGGGTCACTTTATTCAATATTCTAATAAACAGCAAGGGTACCCCACCAGCGGCCTGGCCAGGGCTAGGGGTCACCGCGACTGCTCCCCTGCCATTAACAGGCGAGAGACCCAGCCCCCCCCCCCAGCTCCCTCCAGGCAGGCCCAGCAGGGAGGTACGCACCAGAAAGGCACCCTCTAGCCGAGCCTCCCGGACAGTCTGCATTCTCCAAACCCAGGTCTTCAAACCCAAAGGCTGATCATGCCAGACCCCAAATCCCCCAAAAGGGGGATACTTCACAGTCCTCCCCTAGCCGCATAGTGCCCTAAACCCCAAAAACCTGCCACTAAAGTGATCGCCTATTTAACAGCGCCTCCCGATAGCCAAATCCTCAATCCACTGCATTGCTATGTAGGGTAGGCAAAAAACGCACCCCAGCCACTGCCAATCAGCCAAGGTGTAAAAAATTCATACCCGGCTCCTCCAAGGAGGCAACCAGCAAATTGCCCACATAACATGCAGAGCAGGAGGGAGGGCCGACCGCCTGCCAAGACAAAGGAGCCGACGAGGAGCACAGATCCCGCCTTTTTCTCTGCACGCCGAAACGGGTGCCCCCAACTCTTCCCATCCAGGGAAGCAAACTCTGCTCATGCAGCCTAGCATCTACACTGCAGTCTGCAAGCATAAGAATAGAATCCAGTGATGGAAAAAAGGCAGTCATCGTTAAATCCAAAGGCTGTTTTCTGTCAGCAGCAGGTAAGGACAATTTTCATAAATTATTCTACTACAGATCTTCACCTGTTCCTGTAGAGATGACCACAGCTTTATACAGATTAATGGAGGATAGGTCTATTAGTGGCTACTAGCCATGGTGATTGAGGAGAATCTCCTGGTTCAGAGGCAGCCAGTTCCAGCAGGCAACATCAGTGGAAGGTCTCAGCCTCTATGCACTGCTGTTGGCCTTGCAGAGGAACTGGTTGGCCACTATGTGAGACAGGATGCTGAACTAGATGGACCACAGGCAGACCCTGGTGGAGGCAGACCCCTCCACCCTCATCCCTCCAGAAAGCAGCTGGCCCCCCTACTCACGGCTGGCACCGCCACTTTTTCATGTGCACCTCCACTTTCTGTACATACTACACAGCCCCCAACACCATGGCACACATTCTGGGAGGCTGCTGGCTACCTTGTAGGTACCTTTGGCTGGCTTCACTTTGCAGCATGCACACACACAGCACTCTGTGGCATACACACCCAGAGCCCTGGGCAACCAGGCTGGGAGGTTGTGAGGAAGGCTTACTCCTGAATAGACCTTTCAGTACTCAGAACCCAGCCCCTGGCCCCCCTAACAAAAAAAATTCCTCCTGTGTGCCCCACCAAATTTGGAATCCTGGCTATGGCCTTGACCACAGGGCTGTTCTTATGGTTCCTGACCATGTTCTATGTCCCCGAAGTAACACTTCAGGAAAATTAGGAGGCTGCAGCCAAAGAGGAAAGGCAAGGAAGTCCCATTCTACTGGCAGTAGCGCCTTTGGACCTCCAAACATTACCCTTGCTTAAGATCCCTCATGTATGCAACCTCTTCTCCTGTTCCAAGCTATTTTTCTGTAACAGTATTGACTAGTTTTATTTTTTCTATCTTTATAACATTTTTAGACAACCAGTATATTACATTACCTCTGCACTTGCCCCTACCTCTGCCATCATTCTGTCCCAAAAGAAGTCAGAAAGAGAAATTATGAGAAAGCATTTGTTGTTGTTGAATTAGTGGTGGGCCACAGTTGTGCTACTGAACAAGTGGCTTCCAAGTCACAAAATGTTCCAGATCTGGTATTTGGACTGCCCATGTCATAAATAGTGAGGGATGCATTTAGCATTGTTGTAATATTAATATTTTGGATACTAAGAGAAAATTTCCATGTGCACTTGACTTTTTAATGATCAAACAATTGGAAACTGTTTGGACACAAGCAAACAATTTGTTCAACATCAAATGGTGCTGACTGCAACTTATGGATGAACTGCCAACTAAACTGGTGGGTGATTGAGCATCTGTGCTATCTCAGTTGCTCAAGTGTCAAAAATAGATTGTGAGTAGAAGTGTGCTTTAAGAGAATATATACACAAAAGTACTGGAAACTTGTATTAAGTGCTTACAACATAATTCTCATGGTTGCATTTATAAAATTCATTGCCTAAACTGAATAACCTTGTTCAAGGCCATTCTTTCTTTAGAAATGAAAAAAGATAATAACTAACACTTACTAGAATAAGAGTGAAGCATTTAACAGCAATCTGAAGGGAAACTGTGATGCTAGTTCCCAGGTGATAATCAACAAACTGCACGCTACAAGCATCCCAGCTATTACTGACATGAAATTTCTCTTGCTTTCTGCCAGGCAATACAGGACCATCATTTTGAGTGTGATACAATATCACTTTTATCCACTGCTGGGAATGGGCTTAGAATCCTTTTGTTTTGACATTTTCCCCATACTAATTTTCTGAGATTGCCAGCCTCCACAGCTACTGGAAAATGCTTTCTCTATGACATAGACTATAATGTTATCCTGACTGAGATTGGGCCATCTAGCAAGCAATGACTAGATACCCAAATTAAAATAGCACAATGTGGGCTATAACATCATCATAACTACCACAGTCATGTAGTAAGTATATCAGAATATCTTGAGAATAGATAACCCATCTATTCTGTCTTGGAGACTTTATGACAGGGATGTCAAACATTTGGCCTGGGAGTCAAATCAGGCCCCCGGAGGGCTCCTATCAGGCCTCTGAACAACTGGCTGTCATCTGCTTCCTTCTGCATAACAGAAAAAACAACTGCACCTGAAGACAAAATTATTAAATCACTTATAGTAATATTTCTATTAGAATTAGACTGCAAATACAAAAGACATATTACAAAATTCAAACAAATACTTCCAAAAGCTCTTAAAGAAACATAAGGTTCTTTCTGTATGACTCCGGCTTTGGAAAAAATGCCTAGAGAAATGGGCGTGTAAAAGCGATGCTTTGAGAGCAAATAGTAAGAATGTTATTCAGCTTGCAAAAAAGCTTTGTATACTAGAACGTTGATCTTCTAGCCGGCAACCACGTGAAGGAAAATTATCCTTTGGATCCAAATTCTGGATACTGACTCTTTTTTGTGGATTGAACTTTGGACCTTTTGTGACTTTTATTAAAGAAGAAAAATTCTGAGGAGTCATACAGAAAGAACCTTCTGTTGCTTTAAGAGACACCGGACCTTTGGAAGTATTTGTTTGAATTTTGTAATATGTCTTTTGTATCTGCAGTCTAATTCTAATAGAAATATTACTATAAGTGATTTAATAATTTTGTCTTCAAGTGCAGAAGTGCAGTTTTTTCTATGTTGCTTTCACTGTACCGCCACTGGTTTTTTGTCTTTCTGCATAACAGCTTGTTTTGCAAGGCGTTTTCAATCACGCAGGAGCTACAGAACAAAAACTCTGTTTTCTCCAATGGCTAAGGCTCCTCCCTTGAGAGGAAGGGGGGAAGACAACTTGTTTTCCCAGGCTCTCTCAATCGCACAGTGGAGCTACTGAGCCAAGCCTCTCTTCCTTCTATTGGCTGAAACTCCTCCCCCTCCAGGTCTTCTGGGGAAGGAAGGAAGGAAGGAAGGAAGGAAGGAAGGAAGGAAGGAAGGAAGGAAGGAAGGAAGGAAGGAGTCAGAGCTTCCTTTGCCCAGTTCCCTGGATCCCATAGGAGAGATACAAAGAAAACACCTTTAAGACCAACAAGTGCTAACATTTTAAGCAAGCTTTAAGTTTTTTTTTTTTAAAAAAACATTTAATTGTGTTTTTCTGTGTCCTTTATAAAGTTTACATCTCTGCTACCTAATCTTAAATAGGTATACACATGACCTGGCCCAACATGGCCCAGCCCAACCTGATATGGCCTGGCCCAACATGGCCCAGCCCAACCTGAAATGGCCTGGCCCAACAAGGTCTCATTTATGTCACATCTGGCTCTCATAACAAATGAATTTGACACCTGTGCTATATGACTCTCTATCTGACAAGTGATGCAAAGCAGAGACAGGATACAAGCCCTTGGGAATATTCCTTGCATAGGCTGAGAAGAAACGGACAGAAGATGCACAAGAGCACAGTTGTTGACTGTCAGCAGCCTCTTCAGAGTTCCAAGCAATGAACAATTGTGCAATTATCACATCTGTTCATACCTTTGATTCTGCTGATCCCAGAATCCTCAGGAATCAGGGAAGAAAGTTACTACCTCTCCTTCTCTCCAAGAGGTTTTGTTTTTATGTTTCAGGGAGATCCTTTGGGGTTCTGTTTTGTGAATTTTCCCCATGAGAGACCGCAGAAGGATCTATTTTTGTTCCTCTCTTAGGTACAGATTATAGGAGACCATTAGAAAGATTAAAATAGTGTATTTCTTCTTGGAAATGATTTTTTCTTCCTCTTCAGATTCTTCCCCTAGGTGATGTAAACCTTGCACTTGAGACCTTATAAAATGAGCCTTATGAAAAGATGAGGGTAAATGTGTCAAAGCTGTCAAAATGTCAATGTTTAACCACTGCCTCCAAAGACTCATGCAGAGTTCTGTTCCTTGTTCCCTTAAAATTCATTTACCGGCTAATCGTTGCATTTTGTTTTTGCCGTTAGAGAGCTACACTAACCTCTTCTTGGATTTTTTTTCCTTCTCAAAACAGATCCAATTACACTGCATGGGTTTTCCTACTTGATGGGCAAGCTTCAAGCTTTCTGCAGAGAGGTTTGAACTCCACTGAGCTTGACAGGCTAATTTACTCTTAAATTAAACATCTCCAGGGTTATTTATTAAGACTCACTATGCAATATGCAGTACACTCTGTTCCCCCATATCTGTGCAACTCATGAAGCATTCACAGGACTCCATTTAGCAGAATGTTGTACAATGTAGAATTCTGTCTCAATTATAATAATGCAGAGATTTCTAAAGATAAAGAAATGTGACGGGTGAACAACGCAAAGTAGAGATGCCTTGGGGATGGGAGGTTAAATTATGAAAGATAATAAATTATGAAAGATGATTTTCCACTTCAGTAAAAATGTGTGAGAGTTCTTAAAGAGCAACAGAGATAAAAATTTTATATGAAGTAGAGTGATTGATGTCAGAAAAGCGTTTTAGGCATTATTATTCTGTCAGTCTTCTATAAAAGTGAGCCAAGCACATGTTTGTATTGATTATGTGAAATATCTAAAGAGCCTGCCCTTCTCAATTATGCAATGGCATGCAAAAAACTATCCAATGAAATTGCCTAGAGTTACAGGGCAAAATAGGCCATCTTGTTTATACTTAACTAAGCTTGACTACCACTGTATGACATATTGTGCACACTGATATTCTAAATTATTACTACTGTTGCAGTCTATAATAAGTGGCCTAAGAGCCAAGTTCAGCCTCTTGAGAGGTACTGCTTTTCCCTCAATTCTATCCAGAGATTGCCAGTGGAGACTAATGCAAGACCAGCTGGGAGTCCTCTATACTATTACAAATGGTAGGACAAATCATTTTGTATAAGGTAGACAGTTTGCCTCTATGGTGCTCTTAACAGACTGCATACTTAGAATATATCCTGGATTTGTCTTCAGTAACACAGAAGAACTCTGTGGTACATTCCACTTCATGAACACAACACCTTGAGTGCCTCATGTGTCTCTCTTGACTTTGAGTGCCTCATGTGGCCACATCAAAAGAATAAAGTAAGAGTCACCTAGGAGAGCCAGTGTGGCGTAGTGTGGTGGACTACAATCTGGGAGACCCAGGTTCAAATCCCTAGTCTTCCATGGAATCTTACCTGAATAAGAGTCACACGCTCTCAGCTTAACCTACCTCACAGGGTTGTTGTGATTATTAAATGGAAGAAAGGAGAACAATGAAAGTGGTTTGGGGTCCTGACTGCGAGAAAGGCAGGGTAAAATGAAATAAATAAATCCAGTTTGCTGCTTAATGCTTTGCAATGCTGGAAATAGTACTAGGCTAGTACTAGCAGGGGTTATTTTGTAGAAAAATAGGTGGCGGAGCTCATCCAGGGATTGTTATGCAGCTGCATTTACTATTCAGTGGGCAAGGTGGGATGCAGGAGGTGGAACCCTCAGAAAGGTTCAGAAACTGCACTCCTGTGAGCTCCTGCTGAATCCGAGGCCTGAGTACTAGTACACCTTACCCTTTCCTGGCCAATCCATGGTCTGTTAAGGACAGATATGTGATAGATATCTTTGTCAACAGGCATCACAGAGGGATAGCAGAGTAGAGGGGTAGCTGTGACATTTTATAAAGTGTCTTAGCCCAAACAAAAATCAACAATGCATTTCTTTACTGAAAGACAATAGATTCTAGAAGAACCTGCAAACCCACGAATATGTAGGATCAAAAGAATAGATATTTGCAGTGGTAAGGACAAGAAATACGGTGTGGAATAAAGCATCAAACCTAACCACTGCCTACTCTACCTGTACTTTGCTTGCAGAACTTTTTGGCATAAGCTGCCTGCTTACAAGTTTGATCTCTGGAATTTGGAAAGCAAAGCAGCAACTTTCTGCTGAACTGAAATAATTGCTATGTTCCATGTTTAAACAGCCAGTGTGGTGCACAGCTGCCACAGTGGTTAAATTAATATTGTTGGATGTGCTAAGTATTTTTATTTTACTTTATGTGTTTCAGCTATTTCAAAGCTTATTAACCACCCCGGGTCTTCAATTCTATGGCAGAAACCAAATTTGCATAAATAAATAAAATAAATAATTCAGTTGGCATTTGCATCTTAAAATGCCACTACAAATTTCAGTAACCTTACAACATTATCTGTAAATAGCAGGCTTATGATTGTTCATGAAGAGGGCCATTAGATGATGTGAAGGGAGAGGGAAAAGAAAAGCCTGCATTAAGGAGTGAATATTTCAGATGACACATCACTGACCAATATACTAGGATTCATTGGGTGATAACAGATAGGCGGTTTAATCCGCCCTGGGGACGGAAGGCAGGTGGACCAAAAAAATGCATCCACACGCGCACATCTGCCTCCCATCCCCCTCCCAACCGCAGACCGCCCGGGGCTGGGTCAAAGCCACCTCAAAAAGGCATCACTTACAAAGTGGTGCCTAATTTCCAAGGTAGCTTTGAGGTGCTTCCCAGCCAACTGGACAGCCGGGAAGTGCCTGGGGAGTGGCCATGAGGTGCACGAGCATTCTGGAAACTCCTCCAGAGCACATGCAGCCCGTGCCTGTTCTGGGGGTGGGCTGCATGCCATCTGGAGGCTTCCAGTCCACCCCTTTCCCCATCAGCTCTTTGGGGCGGCTTCATGCCACTCCAAGCTGGCAGTCTGTAACCACCCCTTATTTAGTATAAGGAGAACTAATTTGTTTAATACCTTTTCAAAAGGAATTAATTGGATGCTGATTACTACTAGCTATCTCCGTAGTTGGAAAGTTAGTAGTTCCTTTGGAACAAGGCACTAAATAATTACTCTTGAGACACATTACTCCCTTTCCCCATTCTCCTGATGAAGAATGCATGCAAACATACATTATTATCAATACATCGGTATTCTAAATTTGCATTCTAGAATTTGGCTTTTTCTATTTTGTGGTGGTGGTCTTTCTGGAGTGTTCAGTCTGGTATAGCTATCTCAGAATCAAGGTCCATTCAGTGACAGAACTTCCAAAGGAAGTGGACATTCCTGGATGGAACCATTTTTCACCTTATCTGACTCTACCCCAACTACTCTGCTCTTCACTGTGCCTTTCAAACTTTCTGATCTTCTAGTCAAGTCTGGCTAGGCTTCCCAACCCTCCCGCCCTGGCGGGGGGCCCCAGGATTTCCACCCTCTTCCCCCGCTCCCCCAAAAAATGGAAGCGGGGGGAGAGGGGGGAAACGGCGCCGAGCTGCCGGATCCTGGAGCCGGCGAGGCCGCCGCGCTGCTGCCGCCCCCTCCCCGCCCACCGCAGTTTCTCCTCCAAGATGGGCCCAGGCTGAGCCCATCTCGGAGGAGCAGCCAAGAGGCGGCAGCAGCGCAGGGGAGGGCGAGGCAGGCCAGGAGCATGGCAAGCCGCGAATCCGGGCCCTTCTAGGACCCAGACTTGCGGCTCGCCACGCTCCCGGCCTGCCTCCACCCCCCCTCCGCTTCCACCCCAGAGGCGGAACGGGCAAGGCAGCCTCTTCTCTGCTTGCCATGGCTGCTCCTCCGAGATGGGCTCAGGCTGAGCCCATCTCGGAGGAGCAGCCACGGCGAGCGGAGAAGAGGCCGCCGCTGCCGCCTCTACTCTGCTCGCCGTGGCTGCTCCTCCAAGATGGGCTCAGGCTGAGCTCATCTCAGCAGCCACGGTGAGCGAAGAAGAGGTGACAGCTGCGGGGCGGCTCGCCACGCTCCCCAGTGCCGTTTCCCCCCTCCCCCTAGCTCCACACCAGTGTCTCCTGGCTCCACCCCCAAAGTCCCCAGATATTTCTGGGGTTGGATTTGGCAACCCTAAGTCTGGCTGTCTTGCAATGCTTCTGTTACTCTCTTACCATAGCATCTTTGTTGCTGCATGTCTAGAAATCTAAAGTTAACTTTAACTCCTGTCCCTTTGAAATAATAATAATGCAGTGGCCTTTTCCAAGAAAAATTGTGCACAAGAGGTAGAAGTACCCTGCTAGACTTACAGTCATAAGCAAGGAGATGAGATACTAATGGAAGAAAATGGAAGAGAACCAACTATCAAAAAAGGTTACAAATTGCCCTTCAAATACTAATGAAAACTGCAGACTCATTGAAGATTCAATACAATGAATAACAAGATGACTGAACTTGAAACTTTGGATTTGACAAAAACTACCACTAGAATATAAAAAGCATAAAAAGTCAAGACAGCAGAAAGGTAACACTGGTAAGTTAACAGAAAACATTTTATAGGACACAGAAACCAGTATATAACAGAAAGACAAGAAACCCAGAAAAAAAGCTAATTAAAATTCCAACTTTGCAATCCACACACACAAAACAAAACTCTCACGTGCTTGCACAGTGACATCTAAATCCCATCTAAAGTTTTCCAGACAATCCCTTTCATAATATCACCTTCATCTCACCTGGATTCAGTTTCAGATTGTTCACTTTCATATACTTAGGTATATCATTTATCAAGGCTTTTTTTGAGCAGGAATGCACAGGAACGCAGTTCCAGCTGGCTTGGCATCAGGGAGTGTGGCCTAATATGCAAATGAATTCCTGCTGGGCGTTTTCTACAAAAAAGCCCTGAGCAAACAATGTCAGGGGGTATGGCCTAATATGCAAATGAGTTCCTGCTGGGCTTTTCCTACCAAAAAAGCCCTGTCATTGATACATTGGCCAAAGACTAAGACACCTGCTTCTGTGTGCTTAGATAATAAAAGCTTCAGTTGGGTTTGTATTAAAGACACCCAGACACAAGCTATAGATGATGTAATGGTTTATATAGGTGTCTACAAGAATTGCTGAGAGGTCAGCCCTGGAGAACATTAAATATCAAGTACCATACTGACAGCGCAGCATCCCTGGCAGAAATTCTCGGAGTGTTTTGGGAAAAAAGACTAAATCTATCAGAGGGTGGTCATGGTAACCTCCACCTCCCTTCCAAAATAGTCCAACAATATTTGATGACCACACTATCAAACAGTCGGTGTCCCAAAGAATTAGCAAAGGAATATTGCCTACATCCATTTGTAATCAGGAAGCAACCAAATCTGGATAAAATTCATACAGGTATGCCCAGATAAATGCAGATAAATCATGGAGGTATGCCATCAACCCCTCAGTTGTTTTGCCCACAAATGGAAGACATAGATCTATCTCCCCTTGCCAAAGCTCTGTTTTACAAGTGAATGCTTTGTGACAGCTTTTTTCAAAAACCTTGGGAAATTCCCTTATACCAGGGAAGATTTTATAATTCTGGCAAGCAGCTCAGCTAAATAACCCTTGAAGATTTAATCAACCAGGATGGCAAGGGTCCAGTTACAGACCCACCTTTGTATGTAGGAGCCTTCAGAACCACAAGGACTCTGTCTATATATGATGGGAAGATCAATTCAAAATAATCCATAGATCTGACAAGTGGGAGTTTCTGATACTTTTGATAAATGATCTGTAGACATACTTGCATTCAAGTCAGATGGATCTGACTCAGATCTGATAAACTAACACTGTTAGCCCAAGCTTCATCACCTTAATTCAAGATTCTATGATGGAGGAAAAATCAGAGGAATGGTGTCATCTGACATAGCCATGCAGCAGCATCAGAAATAATGAGGCAAGCCTATAATGTATGTAGAAATCCTAAAAGAAGCTACTTGAATTGTGACACATCCAGCAGCAGGTAACTGTGGATGAAAGTGTCACTGGTGGCAGGTCAAGCAATAGCTATACAATGGAGAAGCCCAGCACAGAGCCCTCATACAACCCCTATAGTTTGAATACAGCACAAGTAGTAGGTAGTAGGCCAATGTGCATGCATCTATTTTTGAAATGAAAAAATGTCAAGCATTAGAGATGCCTATCTGAACAAGTGGTCACCTAATACCACACAAGCAATGTGAAATGCGCACGTAGTCCTATGGCCCCACTACATGCACAACATTTCCATTTCTTAACCATGTAAACTGGCCCCGAGTGTTTAGCTTGAATTGATATTGGTTGTTATTGATGTACAAATGGTTCCATTTGCTGCTGGATAACAATGTAATTACTTCTATAACTCTCAGATGTTGGTTATAAAAGAAACCTATCTGGATTTGTTCACAGAATTTTAGATTATTTTCCTCCCATTTGCTTAGGATACATAGTATAAGTAACCCCCATTTATCTCTTCTCTGTCACATTAGCAGTTGATTGGCAATTATATTGCAGCACTTACTGCTTTTACTGTACTATTTTACCTATGGATTTCTAATCTAGATATTCTTATTTTAACACTTGTTCTCCCACTGTGTAATTTTTTTCTTTCTGGAAAGATAATCTTACCTTTTAAAAGAAAGTATCTCCTGACAAGCAGCAATTTCTCAGTACATCTGAAACTGATACAGGTGCATACCCTATGAAGTTTTCCTAGTTCTAAAGTAAAAATGCTGAGATGATACACAAGTATTAGATCCTCAGAAGCAGAACTTTTTGAAACCCATTTATTATGGTCTACTGTCCCTTGACTGGTAGCATTTGAGGTATGAAGTCCTGATACATACCAGTTACTCTAGCAAGGACATAAATGTAGCTCATCTAGTTTGGCTAACAGAATACACTGAAGTCATCTAACAAACAGTTTTTTGAAAGCCAATTATTGTGTTTTTTTAACACTTTCTACCATAATTGTAGAATCTGTCATTTAGGATTATAACAATATGATCTTGTTGATGAAAAACATTGGGGTCTCCATCAACAGTTGGCTTAGCAGTAATTAGCTTAGCTGGAAATAGGGACTGCTTAGGTGGCCTTGTGTGATTCTTGTATCTGACCCAGATATCTTCTTCTGCATCTCCATCAAACAATCCAGTAACCATGCCACTACTGTGCCAATGTGAAAGCAACCATCCCACCAATTTTATCTCTGTCCCTCTGTTTGCATCATTGAGATGAGGCAGCAGTTTAAATGTACACTGGAGGGGCTGAAAAGTTTCTCCTAATTTACTACTTCCATCTTTCAACCAAAGTTACTGGTTCAAAAGCTGAAGGCTAGGAAACCGGAGGAAAGGCAGTAAGGCGTACTCCTAACATGCAACTGCAAATATGTAAACAAACAGCAGTTTCCATGGCTGACTTCCTTTCCTCCAGTTCTGTCACTCTCAGTTGAATGAGTTTCTTTTAAATAATTCCACCCATTCTCCCTTGCTGTCCCTGTACAGATGCTCCTCCCTAAAGATGTATATCACCTTGCCTTTGAATATTTCCCGCAGACCCACCTTTTCACATGTATTTTGGCTTATTTCTTTATTTTAAAGGTATTCATGGTTAAGCATGTAAAATGGTTCTGGTCCACATTCTTCCCTTCCTGCTCTTATTTCTCTCACATTGCTCCCCCACCACCACCAATTTTTCATTGTAAACTTCCTGTGATCAAGCATGTGTCAGTGTTGCTACTGTTATACATGTTTATACATGCTTTACATGCTAACAGTGAGTGAATAAACAGAGGGATGATGATGATGATGATGATGGCAATCCTTTTCCACTAACTATTTACAAAGCAAAAAAGTTTGTATTGGGTATTTTCTTTTCATTGTAGTTTGAGTTTTGTATTTTTTCCTGCCACAAATGTATGTGGCCACCAAAAATGATGACGAAGGCATAAAACATCCAGTGTGTCATTTCCTTCTTTCCATAGAGGGAAGCAGGCCTTCAAACAGGCCCCAATTAACTCTTCAACAGTCCAGTGATGGGATTCATGAGTCCCATCTCATACTTGTCTTGGGCTTTGTGGTGGGAAAATGACAAGTGACTGAATAATTAATACGATTTTGATGAAATCAGAGAGTATAAAAAGGCAGTAAAGGGCTTAGACAAAACATGAGGAAAGACTAAAGGAAAAGGTATATTCAGTCTAGAAAAGGGTACATGGTAAGGAGATATAATAATGGGCCAGTAAATATATAGGACAAACTCAGGCAAAAAGAACAGCTTTGTTTAGCTACATGTGGTTCAATGATGGGACTATAGTTTTAAGCAAATTCCAGATAAAATCAGGTATCATTTTTAATTGATTCAAAAGGAACATTTATAGAGGTACCCACAATTATGTTTTTGCACAGGATTTAAAAAAAAAAAACCTCAGAAGCACCTTCAGTAGTTAGTAAAATTCATCCAGAAGTAGAATGTCTTGCCAGTCAGACCCATATGCTCATCCAGCCAGAGTACTCACTTGGGAAAATGTGTTGGATATAGTCTATTTGCAAATCTAAAGTTTCACAAGATTTCCCAGAAATATTCAACATAGAAAGCAGGATATTGGAAACCAAATCATGCCTGTACACAGATCAATTGCTCTAAAATGAGCTAAAAGATACAGTAGCAGGGGAAGAAAAAGCTGGCCTAATGCAATGCAACATTTCCAGGTGTGTTGTTATAGAATATTGTATCAAAAAAATGAGCAAGGTAACCTTGAAATGTACGTAGGCCCTAAGACTATAATAATATCTGATTTACATCAAATATGGGATGTTACTGTACATAAAACTTTCTCCTAACTGTTGCTATAGCTACAACTCCAGGAGGCCATAGCAACAGCATCTTATCATGCACAGCTTTAATCAAAGTTAGCCAGACATGCATTTCTTGGTGGTTTACACTAAATAAGAACATGAACATTTAATTATATTGCATTATGAAGAGGTTGTGTTTGTTTAAGAGAGAGGTCTTTACAATAAAGGTGCTGCGCCACAAGTAATTTACTCTTTCTGCCTCCTGAAAGGAAAATAGTCATTTCAGTATTCTAAAAGATAATTTCTATATCCTGCAGTAGTGCAGTGAAAAAAGCTCAGGCAGGAGCTAGCTTCTGATTATACAGCTAGGTTTTCATCTACTATGTACATAACACCAGGGAACAGTGAGGCTAAAATCCATGCACCCAGCAGGGTTTTTTAAACTTCTTTTTTCATTAAGGAGACCCTCAGTTTTGGCAAGCTATTTTTGAAACTAGAAAGCTTTGAAATAACCACAGGGTGGCTTTCATATTTTTTGCTGTTTATGGTACTATATGAAATGGGCAACTGTTTTCTTGAACATTTCAGGTCAATTAGTAGGGCACTCTTTCTGTTCACTAGTTAAAATTTAACTGCTGAAGGAGACAGAATCACAACACAAAACAAACATTCAAAACCAGCATGAAGATCAGTTCATACTAGTTTATGTCCAAGGGGTTAACCATTTTAATATTCATAATTTTTTCTACTGAATAAGAAAAAGAATATTCCACACACTACTTAGAATTACACCCATATTTACTAATATTATGTTCTTTAATATGATTCTTTACCTCTTCGGTTCTCACGTTAATATATCCATAGTGGATCCTTAGAGGTCGTCTTTGAGTGTAGGAGAATGGCATCCATTTGACACTGGTTTGACCAAAACAGTTGAGGATCAGAGGAAAGCTGACTTCTTTCTTAAGACGAATAATGATCAGGAATAATAATGCTGCCACAGTACCTACCAGAATAATAGTCTTGCGCTGTAATTGAGAAAACACAAACAAACACACAAAATGTATTACTAGAAATGTGTGTTTTTCAGCTACGAAAAAATATTTGCATCTCAATTCATAGTTCTTTGGAGGCTTTGATGGAGACTCTCAGGCAGAATCCTGTATTCCTCTCATGGTAGAAGCCAGTCTACGCATGCAACAGAGCATAAGTACATATCTCCCATTGAACTGCATACAGAAGTTATTCTTGATGAGAAACTTTATGTACAAATGGTGAAGGTTATCACTGGATCAATGCTATAATGACCTTTCATACTACTTTCATCATACACCTTTTTCTCAGGGGGGACCATTTGTTCTCCTCTCCACTATTTTATCCCCACAACTCTGTCAGATAGGTTAGGCTGAATAGACCGGTAGCCATGGGGGAGGGGGGGCTCATGGCAACACTCCACCCAACATGCCTTACCCCACAAAAAGCTTTGAAAGAGGTCCCTTCACCAGTTGTACCAAGGGCAGAGTGGTCTGTTCTGGGTGCAAGTAACTAGAAGAGTTGGGCTCCAGGAGCACCCAGCACCAACAAAAACAATGTTGGGGCAAAATAACAGACAGGTGCTGTACAGCCACAAAGGAGTACAAACAGAATACAGCCAACAAGCTTGCATGAGCAAATGAAGACACTGCTCTCATGAACACTGTTCAAGGTGTTTTCACTCCTCAAGTCTAGCCTGCCCTGGATGCCCCTCCTGCCCAACACCAAGCTCTCTAGCAAGAAATGCTTGCTGTACTTGGTCTCCAGCTACAATGTCCACCTCCAGCAGCTGCTACAGGAAAACAGCTACAAGAAGAGTTGTGTGCACTCCATGAATGCCGTAAGGTGAAGGGAGGGAGAATGAGCCTGAGAGAGTGGAGCTGAGGTGGGGGCAATCCTCCCCTCATGGAAAGAACACATCCCTTGTCCTCACTTTCATCCACAGTTCACCTTCAGCAGCTGAAAGGCCCATTGACTGCCAAAGTGCACTCCCTCAAGTCCCCTATAAGTCAAATAGGGTCTGCTTTCCTATACCCCTCTGGGCAGCCCTAGCTGGCTTTGGGGCTCCTGCCTGGCAAATTCTTTTTTTTAGGGAAGGAAAGGGGAAGAAAGCGGGAAGGACTAGGGTTGCCAAGTCTGTGTTGGAAAATACCTGGAGACTTTGGCAGTAAATTCAGGAGAAGGCAGTGTTTGAAGAGAGGAAGGGCCTCAGCATGGTACAATGCCATAACCACCATTCAAAGCAGCCATTTTCTCTCAGGGAGCTGATCTCTGCCAGCTGGAGATCTATGTTGTATAATATAGTGGGTTCAATGCAAGGAGAAGACACTAATGTAGTAATCATAGCTCTTTTATTAAGTACAGCATAGTAATGGCTGAACTCAAAGACTAACTAACTTGACCAAGGGGGCCAACTATATTGTAACGTACTCGATCGGGAGACGCGAGTAGGGCAACATTCTTTATTAGGAGCAGGTTGCAAGAGAGAGAACAAGCGGGCCGGGTCCCGCTTATGTACAATCCCCGGTACAGCCTACTGGACAGGTCAGGCCAATCCTGACCTGTTAAACTTCCCGCCACAGCTGGTGATTGGCGGGGATTTCGCACCCCGCGCTGGAGGCGCCTGGGACCGCCCAGTCGCCTCTGTGCATGGCGCGTATGGCTGCCAATACACTACATATATACACTTTAGGGTTCCCATGCTAGCACTCCATTGGATCATTCAAACCAGCAGGGGGCCTGTGATTGGAGCAGGGCAGCAGGGATTTGGATTTGGATCCTACTGCCCATTGTTCCTAAGTCTCTAAGCTCAGTCATGCAGGCTCCAATGAGCTAGGAGGAACACCATTACATATATACCATCTTAGTCCACATACACAACAAGTTGTAAAAGCCAGAGATCTCCAGGCCCCACATGGAGGCTGTAGCCAAGAGTGAATCTCAGAAGTAAATAAAGCCAAATCTGGCTTTACCCACATGGAGGCTGGCAACTCTAGGAGGGACCCAAGTTGCATACTGAGGAGACAGAATGAAAAGGAAACAGGTGAAAAGCTAGAACAGATATAGTCAAAGCAGCACTGGGGGTTCCCACCAATGGCTGCTGTCAGGGTGGGGTGCACCGTGCTAGGAGCGCCAAGGTGATGGGTCCCTACACTGCTCAAGTGAAGGGGTTCCTCCACTTCTGTCGATGGAAAGGAGCGACAGATGGCTTTGCAGAGGAGCAAGTGAAGAATAGTGCTGTGACTCTGGGCCTCTGCCTGCACTTTTGGAGGAGGAGATGGGTAGGAGGCAATTTTTTTGCTTTCCCACCAGGTGCATAGTTTGGCAACTTCTGCTGTTTTCTTAGCTCATATTGGCAGCAGCATTCTGTCAGGCTGAAGTTCAAACAGGCCATTTCAACAAGCACTGAGTGACCCACCTGCCTGTCCCTGGGGGAAAAGTTTTGCGCACGGCCTAGCAGGGTTATAGTCACAAGCCCATAGCCAGAATAGTTCGGTTGGGGGGGGGGGGGGCATGGGAAAAAATTTTGGATGGAGGGGTGCCTCTTCCTTTTTATAAAAAAGTTCTAAGGCAATTAGAATATAAACTGAGAGAAAATGAGCTGAAAGCAACTCAGCATCTACAATCAGGCTGCATTCTATAACCAGGCCTGTAGCTACAGAGGGCCCGGGGGGAGCCCCCTACCCAACCCCCCTCGGACCTTTGTGGCCCCTCCTTTCCTCAGCCCCCACTCTCTCCACTGCCACTTTTCTCCCCCTGGCTCTGGAGACCCCGCTCCCCTCCACACAGCACCTCTCCCTCCCTCCCTTCCACCCACTTACCCACCAACTAAGCGAAAGAGTAAAGAGCTGGCTCCTGGGGCTCTTGCAAGGAGCCCCCTTCGCTGATCACATGATCAGAAGAAAGAGCCACTCTGAAGCCGGCTTTTCAGAGCGATCAGCAAGTTCAGTGCTAGCCGCCCCAGCGCTGAACTTGCTGATCACTCTGGAAAGCCAGCTTCAGATCAGCAGGGGGGACGCCTTGCAAGTGCCCCAGGAGCCTGCTCTTTACTCTTTCGCCCAGTTGGTGGGTAAGTGGGTGGGAGGGAGGGGGAAGTTTTGCGTGAAGGGGGTTGGGGCCACCAGAGCCACAGGGACAAAAGTGGCAGCAGAGAGAGTGGGGGCTGAGAAAACGAGGGGTTGGTTGGGGGGCCATGCCCCCTGGGGTTTCCTATGGCTACGGGCCTGGTTATAGAATGCAGCCTGATTGTAGGTGCTGCGTTGCTCTCAGCTCATTTTCTCTCAGTTTATATTCTAATTGCCTTAGAACTTTTTTTTAAAAAGGAAGAGTTGACCTTTTTATGCGATGTAAAGATGATGAACAATCCTGTGGAGCTATACCATAGTGCAGGTAAATAGGGGCTGCATTGCTAAATATGCATATTTGAAGATCTACTTGGAAGTAAGTCCAATTTTATTCAATGGGGTTTACTCCCAAGAAATAGTTCTTAGATTGCAGGTTCAGTGAGACTGAACAAGCCCCAGAGTAAAGCACACCACTTTCCTATTGATTTTAATATATGAGTGACTCCTTCACTGTAGTCAATGGAGTTCAGAGTGCTTTTGGTTTGCCTTGATTATGTCTGAGGTTGCTAGTTGGCCAGGAAAAAATAATGTCCATTCCCTTTAACAGAGGTTTAACTAATGGAAATAGACAGTGGAAGATTTTATTTATTTATTTTATTTATTTATATTAAGATTTATACCCCGCCCTTCTCACCTAAGTGTCTCATTTTAATGGCATTACTTTAAATAACATCACCTGGTATTTGCTGCAGACCTAACTGATACTGAAGTGATAGCTAGAGGAGCAATTTAAAAGTTGGTAACTCTAATTATGTCCATGCTTAAGACTGAGCTGGAATACTAACAGCCATCAAAATCATGGACATCTAACATCAGTAAGTCAATACCTTTAGTGGCACAGAGGACATCTAACGTATTTTAAAGTGTGCTTAGATTCCTGTATGCATTTGCAATTCATACTGGGATTAAGTCATATAGAAAAGAAGCTGCAATTCTGAAAACTTAACCTGTTAAGTGCCACTATTTTGTTTCCCATGTAAAGCTTCCTAGTACAACAGAAGAATTTCATCAGGCAGAGGAGTTATACTCTCCCTCACACAACAGACCTTGTTTTCCAGTTGTCCTAGAGGCATGTGTATTTTAATTCCAATCAAAGTCTTACCCTTTAGTAGGAAACTTGCTACTGGTATAAAATTTGGCTATAAAAGGATGAACTCCTGATAGGAGTAAGTTTAGTGTATTAACAAGAGCGAAGTTTTAAAGATTGCGCAAGATCAGCCTGGATCAATACTTGAACTACATTTAACACAAATTACTCAATAAAAGTTAAAGAAAGTTTTTAAGACAGTTAAGGAAAGTTATAATAATAAAAAATAAGAAAAACTGTTTGCAGTTCTTTCTGGATCTTTGTCTCTCTGTTTTGTTTTTGCTTATTTTGCTTACCATATGCTGCCAAGGCAGAAGAGGGGAGAAAATGGTATCACTCATTCCTCCTTCTGGACTGACATCACCGTGCTAAAGTGCCCCCTTAACAAAAAAAAAATGCTAAGGATCAGGCCGCATCTACAGATAAGGTAGTCAGTAATGTGTGAGACATCCACCTGAGACAGTGGAGAGCTGCTCCCTGTCTGAATAGACAAAACTCACCTTGATGAACCAATGGTCTGATTCAATAGCATTTTCCATAAGTTACAGCAAACATGTACAGTCCAAGTAAAGTGTACACTTGATTTTTTGCTATCTGTGCCTTAAGTAATCCTCACAAAAACATAAAAACATGAGACTTACTGGATAAGACCAATGGTCCATCTAGTCCAGCGTCCTATCTCAAACAGTGGCCAACCAGTTCCTCTGGACAGCCAACAATAGGGCATAGAGGCCAAATCTTCCCCCGCTATTGCCTCCTGGTTCTAGGATTCAGAGGATTAGGGCCTTTGAAAGTGGAGGTTCCCTCAGCCACCATAGCTAGTAGCCATTAATAGACTTATCCTCCATAAATATATTTAAGCACCTTTTAAAGCTGCTTATTCCTGTGGCCATCACTACATCCTCTGGCAGTGAATTCCACATTGTAATCACTCTCTGTGTAAAGTAATATTTCCTTTCATCATTCCTGAAGCTCTTGCTCATCAATTTCATTGGATGACCTTGAATTCCAGTATTTTGAAAGAGGAAGAAAAAAATAATCTTTTTCAACTCTCTCCACTCCATGCATAATTGTATAAATCAGGCATGTCCAACTTCGAACAGGCTGTGATCTATTTTTTCTGGACAAAAGTGCTGGTGATCTACCACCATGAAAATTAAGTTTCAAATAAGTTTCAAATTAGATTTTAACCCACCAAAGTTGGGGTCCACCGCCCCCACCCCATTTACAATGCACCGCCCCCCCCCCCAATTTCTGTCATTTACTGGTAAGCAAAATAAGCAAAAAAACCCAGAGAGACGAAGATTCAGAAAGAACTGCGAACATTTTTTCTTAAATTTTTATTGTTATAACTTTCTTTAACTGTCTTAATAACTTTCTTTAACTTTTATTGAGTAATTTGTGTTAAATGTAGGTTAAGTATTGATCCAGGCTGATCTTGCGCAATCTTTAAAACTTCGCTCTTGCTAATTAGTGAGACGTCTGAGTCTGCATTTCATCCACCAGCTTTTTGAAGTTGGGTGAATATTGTGTGAGGGCCAGTCTCAGGGAATCCTGGAGATGTTCATCTGTCATGTTGGAATGCTGCGTACTCTTTGTCATTTTCAGATGGGAAAATGCAGATTCACACAAATGAATTGAACCAAAACAGGAGTGTACAGCTTCACTGCATCTTCTCAAGTTGGGAAATTTGTCCCTAGGCACTAGCTTCCAAAACAATTCTTGCTCAGCACGGGTCTTGAGAAAAATGTCATTTTGAAAGGTTACTATTTCATTTTCAAGAGATGCCTTGTTCAATTAATAATTTTTACTGACAGCAGCTGCAGTTTCCTTAAAGTCCTTATCTGCTTTGAATGGGTGTGGCAAGTACTCCACAACTTTTTCAATTCTTTGGAAGTCACAGAATCTTTTTTCAAATTCCTGGATAACAGAGCAGATTTCTGTCACATACTTCTCGTTCTGAAAAACAAAATTTGGATATTGTCCCAGATGGTCCTGCGTATTAGGAAAATGATCAAAAGTGTTGTTTGCAAGGTCAGTCATCATTAGCTCAAATTTGCTCTTGTAGGATGAAACTGTACTCATCATCTCGCCAATGCATTTGTTTTTACCTTGTAGTTCAATGTTCATATCACTTAGTTTGCCTGTAAAGTCAGCAAGAAATGCCAGATCACATAACCACTCCTCATCTTCCAACTCTGCTTTGTTATCTCCCCTCTCCTTCAAAAAACTTCTTATTTCACTCAGCAAATCATGAAATCTTTGCAGAAATTTGTCCCTACTTAGCCACCTTACATCTGTGTACAAAATGATTTCCGCTACCCCTTCATCAAGAGTAAGATTGAAAAGCTGTCTTTGAAGTGATCTTCCACGAATTGAATTTACAATTTTGAAAGTGATGTCCATGACAGTCCTTTTATTGAGTCTCTTGCTTGCCAAAACTTGCTGGTGAATGATGCAGTGGTAAGAAAGGAAATCTAGAAAGTCATCATGCTATCTACAGAGGCCTATGAAACCATTAACCTCACCTGTCATTCCTCTTGCTCCATCAGTAGTGATGGAAACAAGTTTATGCAATGAAAGATTACACTTTGTCACAAAAGAATGGAAAGAGCTGAATATTTCCTGACAAGTAGTTCTCCCTTTCAAAGAAATCATTCCAAGAAGTTCTTCTTTAACACTGAAGTCTTCAAAAACCATCCGGATAAAGACTAGTAACTGGGCTATGTCTCTTATCTATAGATTCATCGAGTTGGAGTGAGAAAGCAACACAAACTGAAACATCCTCCAACGATTGTTCAGTTGTGTCTCCACACATCTTTTCTATTCACCGCACAACGGTGTTTCTTGACAATTGTACATCTTGAACAGCAGCTATGATCGCTTTCTTATTCTTAAATCCTTCAAAAAGATTGTCTGCTGCATCAAGAAAACAATCTTTTACAAATACTCCTTAATTGAAAGGTTTGCATTTCTTTGCGATCAGGTTGCTGACCTTGAAGGATGCCATGGTTGCATTGACCGAATGTGACCTTGGCTTCGCCATCAACTGTTGCTGTGCAGCCAATTTAGATTTAAGTTCTTTGAGCTTCAGTTTACGAATTGAGTGGAAAATCAGCATCAAACTTATTGCTATGAAGAGCCTTATAATGACACTCCAGATTATCCTTTTTGGGCAAGGATACAGCAGCATTACAAAGTAGACAACAACACTTGTGTTTCACCATGATGAAGAAGTAGTCCATTTCCCATTCATCATGAAAGTGATAGGTTTTGCTGTTCTTTGGAACACTCGTCTTTGTTATACTGGGGTGGTTGGGGTGCTAAGTTAACACTGGCTGAATCTGGTCCAAAACTGTCACTGTCCCAAAGTATTAAAGATCAACAGGAACTGAAGACCTCTGGATGATGCCAAAACCACACATGCAGTTCTAAAAGTAAAAATAAGAATTCATCATACTGGCACCAATAATCAAATACCACC
This sequence comes from Heteronotia binoei, assembly GCF_032191835.1. Classification (NCBI taxonomy): domain Eukaryota; kingdom Metazoa; phylum Chordata; class Lepidosauria; order Squamata; family Gekkonidae; genus Heteronotia; species Heteronotia binoei. The sequence goes on along the minus strand of NC_083224.1, from coordinate 133,218,477 downwards.
ACACCAAACAATCATCAAAAAAACCCAAACACCTGTCCAGCAAACCATGAGACCAAGTGGGGCTGGTGATCTACCTCTGACCCCTCTGCAATCTACTGGTAGATCGCGATCTACCTGTTGGACATACCTGGTATAAATCTCTATCATGTACCAACCTTAGTTGTCTTTTTTCTAAACTAAAAACTCCCAGACTCTTCAGTCTCCTCATAGGGAAGGAGCGTCAACCCCCTAATCATCTTGGTTGGCCTCTTCTGTTTTCCAGCTCTGCAACATCCTTTTGGAGATATGGTGACCAGAATTGTACACAATATTCTAAATGAGGCTGCATCATAGATCTATATAGGGACATTACAATATTGGCCATTTTATTCTCAATCCCTTTCCTAATAATCCCTAACATAGAGATGAACATATGAACATATGAAGCTGCCTTATACTGAATCAGACCCTTGGTCCATCAAAGTCAGTATTGTCTTCTCAGACTGGCAGCGGCTCTCCAGGGTCTCAAGCTGAGGATTTTCACCCCTACTTGCCTGGACCCTTTTTGGAGATGCCAGGGATTGAACCAGGGACCTTCTGCTTCCCAAGCAGATGCTCTACCACTGAGCTACCGTCCCTCCCCAAAGGATGGCTCTTTCTTACAAATACATATATACATATACATGCAGGATGTATGCTTGTTCACTTTAACAGGTGAGCATGGCTGGTATAACCAGGCCCAGTGCTGGGGGCTCTGCTCTTCCCTTACGACTGTCAATTTCACGCATGGCATGATGACATCACTTAATATATACAACGCAATAACCCATAAACACATCTGGCACATTTTGGCAACCCATGTGGGAAATTCTCTACTTCTCTAGCCATTTTAAAAATTTAGACTTGATAATAAGATAATGTCACTAGTGATGTCATCATGCAGGGTGGCAAGCGGGAGGAGAGAGAGAGCGATGGGCGGCACACAAGAGTGCTGCCATGCCTCCGCTTTCCTCCTATGCTGCCTGGCTGCTTTCAAGCTGAAGCGGCTGCTGTGCTCTTTGGAGGCTTCCTTGGAAAAGATAGGTACAATTCACTGGGCATATTTTCTTGGGCATATTTTCACTGGGCATATTTTCCTTGGAAGCTTCCGAATAGCATGGTGTTTTAGTGGCACCTGGTCACTTTTGGCTTGAAAGTGGCTGAGCGGCACCTTCAACCTGAAAGCCGCCAGGCACTGCTAAAACACTGCGCTATTTGGAGGCTTCCAAGGCTTGAAAGCGGCTGGGTGGCGCTAAAACACAGCGCTCTTCGGAGGCTTCTAAGGAAGCCTCTGAAGAGTGCAGCGGCTAAGTGGTGCCTTCCAAGGAAGGGGCAAGGGGAGTAAGGGGGCGTCTGGTGGCACCCCCAGGCAGGGTAGTGCCCTAGGCAGCCGCCTACCCCACCTGCTCCCATGTGCTGGCCCTGGGTATAGCATGTGTTCAAGTTATAAAAGAGCACAATTTCACAAAGGTGAAAGCAGACATTAAACATGATGCATCTCCCATTCATTTCAATGGAACTTGGTCAGAAAATATGTCCAGTGAATTGTACCTATCTTTTGTAAAAACTGCAGCTGCCAAGATAATACTAGAGAGAGATTTCTTTCAGCAGATTTTCAGCTTGAAGACATGCAAGTTATAATAATTTCCTCATACCTTGATCCCTTGAACATAGCACCACTGAATCTGTTAACTATTACTGAACTTACAGGTAAGTCTTTTTGTTTGTTTGTTTACCTTTCCTAAATAACTAAAGTAGACATTTATTCAGCATCTATCTGCTTATTTTGTTTTAAGGGGCAAAACTCAGTGGGTATATACTTAATATATACAATGCAATAACCCATAAACACATCTGGCACATTTTGGCAACCCTTGTGGGGAATTCTCTACTTTTCTAGCAATTTTAAAAATTTAGTCTTGATAATAAGATAACCCTGATTCTTGTCTCAGTTCTGTACAATCAGAACCATTCTGCCTGGCATGTATATCAAAATCAATAAGCATCAGACATGATGAATCACTCTTTTAAAGACTAAACATAAGTATTGTGAAGGTAACAAAAGAAGTGCAGACACTGCCCTATTCTGCTGGCAATATTTCCAAGGGGAAATGAGCAAAACCCGGTTCAGAAGAGACTTCTGAATGTGTTATCTACTTCAGTTAGGAACTCTGGGGGTGCTTTAGCCATGGGACATCCATGCTGCCCCACCCCAACCACCATGCAGCCTGTTGCTAGCCACTGTGGCACCTGAGTAAAAAGCTGCAATGGCTCAGGCAATCAACAGTAGAGGCAGTCAATAGCAGAAGGGGGCTGAGGACACTGATGGAATCAAGAATAAGGGATAGGGTAGTCTCTCTACCCACCCACCCACCAACAAATATTGCTGATCTCCCTCCAGCCTCCTTTTCTCACCACTGACAGGCAGTCTTCCATAAAGCAGAAGCAGCTGTGTGAACCCTTCCCCCACCCTATGCCCATCTGTTACAACCTTGCCTATGGTTAGTGGGGAGGAGCTCCAGTGCTGAGGAGGGCTATTGTTTGTTAGGCTGGCCTCTGTTGCTGCTGCTTGATGAACAGTGCAGACTGGCAGCAGTGAAGGATGAAGCCTGGAACAGGCAGCTGACCAGAACTGCATGCTGATCTGAGCAGTCAAGACCAGGCAGCCAGTCTGAGCTCCAACAAAAGCCACCAAAGCAAGTCAAAAACACAAACCATGCAAGAGCAGTAGCCACTGTGAGCCTGCTCTTCCTCTTTCTCCATCTATTGGGGGCCAGGACAGAGCCCTTTCATATATGAACATATAAAGCTGCCTTATACTGAATCAGACCCTTGGTCCATCAAAGTCAGTATTGTCTTCTCAGACTGGCAGCGGCTCTCCAGGGTCCCAAGCTGAGGTTTTTCACACCTATTTGCCTGGACCCCTTTTTGGAGATGCCAGGGATTGAACCTGGGACCTTCTGCTTCCCAAGCAGATGCTCTGCCACCGTCCCTCCCCCTGAGCCACCGTCCCTCCCTCCTTTCCAGGGCCATTTTTGTAGAGACTGATCCTGGCACTGTCTTCTGCAACGAGCAGCCCTCCCCTACCCCTGACAATAGGCTGACTTTTTAATGTATCTGTGACAGGACTTTTCTTCCAACTGAGCCTCTTATGATTTTGGGGGACCAAAACCTTCCCCTTGGCTACAAGATGTTCTTAGCAAGTGTAAAGATGTTGGGTTCACTACTGTGAGGTAAGTCTTGTGGCCAGCAAATAGAACATGGAAATCACTGGGGTAGTTGTATGTAAAGAACAAAGAAGATTTATTTATGTACAGGTCAGTTTTAAAGAACAGATCAGAACCACAGGTCTCCAGGTAATCAAAGGAGAAACTTTTGGCTTTACTCACTAGCCACTAGGTTGGATTCTGTCATGCACACAGGATTCTACCTATGCCAGCCTGTGCTTTCCTAAGAGGTACAAGGTCTGCTCATTACCAGAGACAGACCTCTCAACTGGATACTCTATTCTCTCACAGAAGTAGAGTTAAACCACTGTGCTAAAATACCAGGCAGAGTTACCCTTTAAACTGTCTGCTGTTTTACTGAGGCAGACCCAATCTCTGACTGCCCTCTCCCTGAGGCAGATCTGTACTCTCTCCTGTTGTTTTCTCCAACATTCAATTTCCACTCTTGAAGGTGACTGGATGTTGGAGCAGCTCTCCCATAGGTTCAGTTGAGTGGCTGCTTTTACCTTTGGGAATAGGATAGCATCCTATCAACCACTGTATCACTTTAACTGTATCACTTTAACTGATTTTAAAAAAATCATTCAGAAGTTTCATTTCTGGAAGGGAAGCTGCCCTGTTGAATTCATTATTATATAATTAATCTTGATATATACTATAAATGATAATTCTGTTTTTCAGTGTAATAATTTCTAGTTGATTTTTCAACATGACTATATTTTGTTATAGCCTGAGTGGAAAGTAGAAATCATTAACATGGAAAAAACCAAACACCTGGCATATGGCAAAGCAATCTCAAAGGTGCAACAGATGTTATCAAGGACAGCAATAAATATCTGTTGTATGGGAAATTAATGGTCACTTCTACAGTGTCAAGATAACTTACTGGAAGGTAAAATGGAAAAATATCATCTTTATTTGATACACAAATGATTTCAAAAGCAAACAATGACCTCTTAAACAAAAGCAAGCCATGGCTCCTTAACCTCAACCTACCATTTAAAATATAGGAATAATAAAGATAATAAGACTGCAGTACTGATTATGAAACAATTTCTATAAAATGCTTTGGACAAACTCTAAAAGACAATTCAGTCATCAAGCCAGAGACAATGGAGATTTACCGTCCAGGGGAGAAGGCCACTGTCTCTCTGCCCCTGTTGAGCACTGGAGCTTAGCTACTGGTTGCTTTGACTGAGTGAGGACCCACCATTTTATACCCTCCTGATTGTGAACTCTTCTCTTCTCTTGGGGTTTGGGTGTTATGTTGACTCAGGGCCCATGGCCATGCAAGAGAGATCAGACCAGAAGAAGATGAAAAAGAAGAAGATATTGGATTTATATCCCACCCTCCACTCTGAAGAGTCTCAGAGCGGCTCACAATCTCCTTTACCTTCCTCCCCCACAACAGACACCCTGTGAGGTGGGTGGGGCTGGAGAGGGCTCTCACAGCAGCTGCCCTTTCAAGGACAACCTCTGCCAGAGCTATGGCTGACCCAAGGCCATACTAGCAGGTGCAAGTGGAGGAGTGGGGAATCAAACTCGGTTCTCCCAGATAAGAGTCCACACACTTAACCACTACACCAAACTGGCTCTCCTTGAATGACCAGTACAACAGGAGACTGGCGTTGGCAGTCTCAGGGGACATGGTGAGGAACTCCATCATCACCTCTGCCAAATCCTCTGCCATTGCATGCCTGGCATTCCCACCACTGCTGACCTCCTGGTTTACTACTAACAACCACTAGTGGGGATTCTCCCTGGTTGGGCTCTTTAAGCAGAGGTGCTGGGCTGCAGGTCCTCTTCCTCCCCAGGTCCTTCCACCTGCTGTTCCCTCTGGCTACATCGGTTGGCCTGCAGCCACCAGTCTTTGCAGAGCTCATGCTTCCATTGCAAAAGTTCTGCATATAGCAGAGAAATGCTTCCTTTTATCTGGGGGTCACAGTCTATATAGGCCAGTTTGTACTCTGTTATTGCAGAAATGATGCAACCTGATGATGATGCCCATTTTCAACCTCTCTGCAATGGGAGAACAGCCAGCTCTAGTGTGGAGGCCAGCACCCAGTCCAACCCTTTAATCAGATGGATGACTTGGCCAAGGCTGGATGGATGGGTGAACACCACATCAGTGGTGTCCTGAAGGAGCTTGAGGACATGCACCTCTTGGAAAAGGATCAGCCAGTCATTGGAGCTGATGGGTAAAAGGGGGCAAGAAGCTCACTTTGTGGTAAAAATGGAGAAACTCTGACAGAGCATAGAGAGAATGCAAAAAAGGCTCAATGCCTATTTTATAATAATAATAATAATAATAAATTTATTTATACCCCGCCCTCCCTGCCGAGGCAGGCTCAGGGAGGCTTACAAGACATGATATAAAATATCATGATATAACAATAAAACAGTATACATCAATACAAGTAATATAAATAAATACAATATAAGTTAACATTAAAATAATTAATCTAAAAGCAGTATAGTGGTGCTACCATCTCAATTATACAGAATGGCTTGATGTTAATCACTGGGTTCTGTCTTAAAAGGCCACTTGGAAGAGGGCGGTTTTGCAAGCCCTATGGAACTGATTAAGATCCCGCAGGGCCCACACCTCTTCCGGTAGCTGATTCCACCATTGGGGTGCTTTTATAGAGAAGACCTGCTCCCTGGTTGTTTTAAGCTTAGCCTCCTTAGGCCCAGGGATTTTCAGAAGGTTTTGTGAGCTGGAACGCAGTGCTCGCTGGGGTACATATGGAGAGAGGCGGTCCTTAAGGTAGGCAGGTCCTCGGCCATATAGGGCTTTAAAGGTAATAACCAGCACCTTGTAACGAACTCAGTATACAATTGGCAGCCAATGCAGTTCCCGCAGCCTAGGCCTCACATGTTCCCACCGAGGCAGTCCCACTAGCAGCCTGGCTGCTGCATTCTGCACTAGCTGCAGTTTCCAAGTTCGGTGCAGGGGCAGCCCCATGTAGAGGGCATTACAGTAGTCTAACCTCGACGTGACCATCGCATGGATCACTATTGCCAGGTCGCCGCGCTCCAGGAAGGGGGCCAACTGTCTTGCCCGCCTAAGATGGAAAAAGGCAGATTTGGCAGTGGCTGCTATCTGGGCTTCCATTGTCAAGGAAGACTCCACTAGGACTCCCAAGCTCTTGACCTCGCACACTGGTACCAATGGCACCCCGTCAAAAGCTGGAAGGGAGATCTCTCTCTCTCTGGATCGCCGTGACCTAGACAAAGGACCTCTGTCTTTGCTGGGTTCAATTTCAGCCCACTCAGCTTAATCCAATCAGCCATGGCTTGTAATGCCTGGTCCAGATTTACCGGGACGTCGCCAGCTCGGCTGCCCATCAATAGATAGAGCTGGGTGTCATCAGCATACTGCCTCAGTTCCTTTCCTGGTTGGTGGGGAGGCTTATCTAGAGATGGTAGTAGGCAAGGCATGGTATCTGGGCTGCTGGTTGACATGGACAGAGAGGTTATTGTAGGCTTGCCAGGTCCAACTCAGGAAATATCTGGGGACTTTGGGAGGGGATCCCCTGCTACCAACTGGGAATTGGCAACCCTAGGTTATCGAGAGGCACTTTGCTGCATTGGATGAGTGCAGATTCCCCAGACCAGATGGTGTATACCCAAAAGTGCACAAAGAACTTTTTAGACACCTTGCAGAGAATCTTCAAGACCTCTTAGAGGATAGTAGATGGGCCACAAGACCGGAGAAGGGCAACTATTATCCTTGTCTTCAAAAAGGGAGGAGAGATGACCTAGGAAACTATAAGCCAGTCAGTTTGACCTCAGTGCTAAGGAAGATATCAAAGCAGATGCTGCAAGCATCTGAAGGACAACTTGGTGATCTGGGGGAGTTAACAGAGGTTTGTCCCCAACAGATCCTTCCAGACCAATCTCATTTCTTTCTTTGATTATGTGATAAGCTTGCTAGATGAGAAGAACACCACTGATGTTTTTTACCTGGATTTCAGTAAAGCTTTTATTGAGGTTCCCCACGATGTTCTGATGAGTAAACTGGAGGACTGCAGATTAGACTCTAGGTTAGGTGGACAAGGAACTAGTTAAAGAACCACACCCGAAGAGCAATTGTCAATGGCATTTCATCTGATTGGAAGGAGGGGCAAGATGCAGAATTGGATGCTTCCACAAGCAGAAAGGTGGAATACCAACTGACTACTATGGTTTTAAATGCAGTATATGTGTAAGTGAAAGTTGCCTGAAGAGTTCAACATGATCGCTCTAATTGTTGTTTAAATAAATATTTATTAGTTTTAAATGAGATACAAAAGGGGGGGAGCAACAATAGCCACCACTCTACAAAAAAGACAAAAGCAAAACATAAATTACCAACATAAAGAACAAGAAATTAATAAGAAAAATACATATAATACAAAGAAATATTGTTGAATCAAAGTATTGACAGAGGGCTTAATATTCAGCATGTTTTGGAAGTTTATCTTACTGGTATATCTAAGAGAGAGAGGGAAAAAAATACTGATTGTTATTGTTAAGGATTGTTATTTTCCTATGCATTATTCTTTATGTACTTCATACTTAATTCCCTCCCCCCCTACAGTTTGAAGAAAGACTAGGATAAATGTTGAGTGCCTCTTTGTTACAAGCATAGCCACCTTTAAGAGGGGATTGGATAAAAATATGGAGCAGAGGTCCATCAGTGACTATTAGCCACAGTGTATATATATATATATATATATATATATATATATATATATATATATATATATATATATATATATATATATATATATATATATGTGTGTGTGTGTGTGTGTGTGTGTGTATACACACACACACATATATTGGCCACTGTGTGACACAGAGTGTTAGACTGGATGGGCCATTGGCCTGATCCAACATGGCTTCTCTTATGTTCTTTGATTGGTATATACGATAAAATCACGCCACATTTTGAAAAGGCTGACTTTTTGGCTTTACCTGTAATTACTCTGTCGATAGGTCAGTTTTTCTGCCATGGCTATTTGTAATAGCTCAAAATACCAAAAATGTAATGTTAAAAATTCTGCAGATTTCCGACTTTTTGCTATTATCTTACAGGCTGCCATCAACATAATTTCTGTTAATCCTTTAGATGTCACTTTTCATTTGGTCCCCCCCCCCCACACAAATTGTTAACAGAGTCAATGCTGGTGTGACATAAATAATTTGATGAATGATATTTCCCATGTCTGAAATTTTTTCCCCCAAGACTGTAACACTATAGGGCATGACCACCACATGTGAATATAACTGCTTTGCTAATTATAGTTTATCCAATATTTTTATCATTATTTGTGTTACTTATTCTTGCAAGATGTATTGAGACAATATACCATTGATGCAATAGTTTCACTCTAATTTTTAAAGGGAATTTATTGTATAAATGAAAAGATTCATGACAAGGACACTGAAAGGAAGGATTTTTGTGTGATCCAGCCAGGCTCTTCTGTTGATCTTTCCAGAGAGGACTAAAAAAAAATAGTAATCTCTTACAATGATTCACTGAAATAAGAAAATTGTTAAACTTGCTCCTTTTTTAAGCTTAGCTGGTTTGATAAATCATAGATGGGGGGGGGGGTCATTCTGTTTGCCACTCTATGGCACCAGTTAAGAGAAAAGAAAGATTGGGTGTGTGAGAAAGATGCAAGAACTACTAAGAAAGGTTAAGTAACTTGTTCAAGGTCTCCAAATATGTGCAAACAATGCTTTCTTAGGAACCAGTTTTCTGTACCCTATTTTTTTCGCCTTCTCAAATCCAGTTATGAACCCTGTACAAGGAGAGCTATTCAAGTCTCACTTAAGCTGCACTGCAATTATTGAAAGAGGAAGGGGTGGAATGTTACCAGAGAGAGAGAGATATGGATTTTATGAACCTTATTTTATGTATTTTCCTGAATATATGATAACACCAAACCTAGAAGGACAAATCAAAGGTAAAGATTAATGCAAAAGGTTTGAGTCTCTTAGACATGATACAATATAATATTGTACTGGTTTCGCAATATCTATTTTTATGACTGTAATGAAGAACTCAATCACTTTTTAATACTCCTGCACATTATAGTACTTTTATTATCAAAGTGGTGCAGGTTTTCAGGCTTCATTTGATTTTTACTCAAGTGTAATACCTATTGAAAACAATAATGGCTGCACTTAGTAAATTTGTTTCATTTCAAGAACTAGTGTATGTAAAAACCGTTTTATTTTTTTTCTTTAGAATCATCTCACCAAATGCTACCATTTATCACAAAATAATAGGAAATGAAATGACTCCATAAAGACACAGTTTATCTCAATCTTACTAATTTTCGTTTTCAAATATAAAATCTTTAAATTTTTGGATAACTACATTTATAGCTGTCCTTATTCTGAAGATTTGGAGTGGGTTAAAAAATGAAAATAAGCTTGAGTTAAATTATATAATTCTATCATACTAAAATATGATTGGCATTTTGCACCCTTTGCCAATATAAACCTTAAGCCCCAAAAGCCAACTCAAACAAGTTTTTCCGCTCTTTCAAGAAATGATCAGGCTTGGACTGTGGCATATCTGGAACAAGCTCTATGAGCACCAAGAATGCTTTTTTGTTGCAGTTTAATCCTGGTTTCATTATAAGGCTGCAGATCTCAGATATTGTTGCAGGATGCAAAAGGCATCAGGTAGGGTTTTTTTAATGTATTTTGGGTCAAATTATTTTGGTTTAGAGATGAAAAAAGACAATTTGTTCAAAAAATGATATGTATAATACAGACATTACAACCTTGAATCTTTGGGGGAGGGGTGGACTATGAACACTGTAAAATAAAACAATTACAGACCCAAGATTGAAAGATGAGAGTGCAGCTTCATGTAACACATGACTGAGTAATGGAATTATCTGAGAATATCCCTATCATCAATGGATCTGTCTAGCAAGTCTTGCAATAGATATTAGCTATGAATGATAGCTAAATATATGCCCATGGTGAGAGAAAACCTTTGTTCTGTGATAGCAAGTAATGCTGCTATTGGGCTTCCTGGTACATCTGATGGGCTCATGCCAGTTGGATCCAGCAGGGCTCTTCTGAAATTCTTCAAACCAGTATCTTGGATTATGCTTAGATGAGAACATGATTTTCTTGTAGCTATGTATAGGGTTGGACCCAGATTAGCTTGGCGATTTCTGCCAGCTCCCCCCTTCATGCTGCAGATACCCCTCTTGCCAGTCCTCAGGTTCTCCTATTTGCATTTCATTGAGATCAATGGCCTGCAGTGGGAGGAGGGAGGCAAGAAAGTTCCATTTTGCCATTGGCAGATTAAGCATGGATCCATAGTTCTATATAGTCTCTACATACCTTAAAACAACAATTTATAAAATGACTGAGGCTCGAATAATGTGGATGATTTGACAGCAGGAAAACTTTGGGCATTGTACAACATACATCCAGTTAATGTACTTGGTAGGAAACTTTATAAGGAAGGAAAGAAATGAAGAAAAGCAGAACCCACAAAGAAGTGAAATTCAATTGCCAATTGCCAGTTCCATGAGATTGCTTTTCCTTTAAATATTCTGGATACGCTTACTTGCAGGCATGTCTGATTTGCAGCTAACAATAGAAACTGGCTTACCACTTCATTTTCCTTTTAAAAACCACTCAAAGAGGAGGAGGAGAAAAAAAAGACTTCTGCAGTTTGCTGTCAGGCAAGGTACTGGTATAGGCTGTTTCTTTTCTTCCAAGAAACAGCAAAAACATTGGTGGTGACATTGAGGATCTAGTACTTCTGAAAACTAAAGACCAATCATGAATACTTTTCAGCCAGAAATTCTGTATGCCATCAAAAGTGGTCATGGCCATGATGCTACTAAATGTAAAATGTGATATGTAATGCAAATGTACCTGAATGCATTTGCATGGGAATATCCCCAATTTACACAGTCTCTATCCATTGGATCACAAGAGTTGAGCCCATTATTGTCAAGCAATGTACATCTTTCCTTTAATAATATAATGCTAATAGTATAATGCAACTGGATGTATCTGTAAAGCTTCATGATTGTTACTAACCAGGGGTCAAGCTGGGCACATCAAAGCCGAAAATATCTAGGGGGTAGTTCGCGCCTCTTTTGCCTTTCTGGCTTTTACTAACAAATGCAGGAATTCACCTTTGAAGATAAGCGCCTCCAGGGACAGGTTCCCAAGCCTTATCCCAGGGAAGGAAACCACAGGGGAGATAAGGAATGGCTGTGTGAAGATTCACACGTGAATACAGCATTGTTTAGAGAATGTAACTTTGTTTAGAAAACCCTTTGATGTGCCACCTTTAAGTATACCTTGCACTGTTACTATGTATCAGTTCCAATCCTTAGCTCAATCTTGGATTATCAATAAATCATACTTTGTTTCAAATTAAGGACTGATTTCTTTGAGATCTAATTGCTTGACAATTATGTTGTATGTAGAATACATGTCTAGTTGCACATTTTACATTCAGTGATGGTCTTGGCATATAAAGGCCTGATGCCCCAGTGTGTGTATGATATTTCTAATTACATATTGTGAAAACTAGCCATGGTTTTCTCAGATATTCTCACTCATCCTTAAGAATGGCCATAGCTGTTATTGAGTAGCATAGAAAAGAGAACCAGATGGTTACTTTTCATATTTTTCTTAAGACTGTCATATCTCTCAATCAATGCCACTCTTGCAAAACAGCAATTTAAGTGTCAATCAGATGAGCAGCTTGGTCTGGAAGCCAAGGGAGAGAAAAAAGACATTTTAGTGGCATCTTTAACTTGAAAGAAGAAATAAAACAAAAAGATTATTATGGCTTCAAAAAGAACTGGCAGAGCAATATTTCATTGACAGACAACCAGATTTAGTAGACATTTGAGGATAAAAACTGTCCCTAATCTAAGCTTTCCCTACTGCCACATTTCACTTAAAATACAGACATTCTTTTATTCCCACTCTGTTTTTCCAAATCCATGGATGTCTCTCAAGGATGTTTACTCTCTCCTAGCTTGACAGTATTTCCACTTCTGGTCCAACAGAGGGTCCAGTCGGAGCAAAGAAAGAATGCTCTATGTATCCCCTGCTCAGCTCCCTGCCTGCTTCAGAGGGAACTGAGCAGGGACTGCCATGTTCTTTCTTCACTCTGATTGGAGCGAAGAAAGAACGCTCAGCACACCCCCTGCCCAGCCCCTGTCCACTTCAGAGGGAGCTGAGCAGGGGCTGCTGCATTCTTTCTTCACTCTGAGTGGTCAGCATGAATGGGGAGGGGGAGGGAGTGCCTGCCCCCACCCCTGCAGAGAAGTGGTGCACTAGGCAGCCGCCTACCTTGCGTACTCTCACATGCCACCCCTAAGAGCAGCCAATGGGCTTAGGATATTGTTGGGCCAGTCACACTGTTTGGCCACTCATGGCTTCACCCGCCCATCCTTCCCATCCCTGCTGGTTTTCATTATTAGTGCTTTCTTTGTCACACTTGCGTTAGTGGTGGCATCATTGGGACAGATCCATTTTTGGGGGAATTCAGCCTGCATGCCCATATCCCCCTGTCTATAGGGTTCCCCTTAAAGAATTTTGGGTGAGGGCTTTTGGAGGACATAGCCAGCTTGGGGACTGTCAAGACATCCTCATTTTCAAGTGGCAGGGGACACCTCTCTGTGGCTTCTGCCCATGCAAAATCCCACAAACTGCCGTTCTATGTTATCCTCCAGCAGCTGGGGGAATGTCTCTCATCAGCCTGCAGGTGGGTTGGCTGATGTTCTGAATCCATTTACTCAGTTCTTCACCAAAACTCTTTCAACTGCTACCAGCTCTGCAAGCTCAGATAATTTTTGAGGGATTTAAACTCCCCTGTGTATTTTTTTCCAGATTTTTCCACAAAGCTAGGGAGTGCCCCAAGTTTGCAAAAAAATCTCTTTAATCATGTGGCTCTGATTCATGGATAGCTATCCACAGATGGGGGCCACAAGTGGCTATTAAAATAGAAGATATTGAGACTGGGAAGGGCAACCACGAAGGAGCTCGAAAAGATCATTAAGTGTAAGGATGCGTTGCGGGCAATGAAGATCAAGTTACTTCATGCTATAGTATTCCGCACTATTAAGCAGGGGTCTGGAATTTGGACAATGAAGAAAGCTGACAAGAAGAAAGTTGATTTATTTGAAATGTGGTGCTGGATGAGAGATTACAGATATGACAGACTGATAAAAATACTAATGTGGGTTCTAGATCAAATCAAGCCTGAACTCCTCCTAGAAGCTAAAATGAGTAAACTGAGGCTATCATTCTTTGGTCATGTTATGGGGCTATTGAACAGACATGCTGCTTTAAGTATTTAGGGGTAGTTTTTCAGGCCTCAGGGGCCAGGAAGGCACACGTGGACTATGTCACAACAAGTGCAGCAAAAAGCTCAGGAGCTACAGAGAAATTTTATTGGACCACCGGGGGGCAGAATGTGGCGGCTGCAGTCAAGGTCTTTAAGGCCAAGCCCCTCGCCCAAATATTATATGGGGCACCTTTGAGTATAACACCATATCAGCATCTTTGGCATCTAGCGGAGAAAGTGCAATCTAAATTTCTTAGGCATATATTACAAGTCCTGCCATGTGCTCCCAACTCACTTATCAGAGTGGAAACGGGTATGGTTACAGTGAAAGCAAGATTGTGGATTGCTGCTATTCTCTACTGGTACAAACTATTGACTCAGCCCACCAGTTTGGCAGTGCTGATAGTAAGAGATTTGTTTGTTCCTCCGTGGATCAGAGAAACGGAGTCCAAGTTGGGTTATTATGGACTATCTAAGCAATTTTTGCTCAATATGAAGCATAATCTGGTTAAACCCTTTCTCAAACAGAGGATTTTGGATGTCGAAAGACAGCATGATCTGAATCAGCGTAAAGGTTATCTACCAGGAATAGAGGAGCTACACAAAATAACACTGATGCCATACTCGCAAAATCTTGACAAAGCAGAGTATAGAAGAGCATTTACTCTTCTCAGATTTGATATGTTACCGTCAGCTATTACTGAAGGCAGATACAGAGGACAATTATACGAGGAGAGACTGTGCATTTGTGGGGACAATAAACCGGAAGATAGGGAACATGTATTATTCCAATGTAAATTATATCAGCGCATTAGGGCCGATTACATATTCCCGATCTGTTCCAGGGTCCCTGGAAGAAATATTAGATTTCAGCTAGATAAATTATTGGCCAATAGGAACAAAGGAATCACTTTAAGTGTGGCAAAATTTGCTTCGCGAGCTATAAGTCTCCGGAAGCAATTTCTAAGGGAAATACCCAACTGAATGCCTCGGTTCTGGAACTTAATCAGTGTTTTGGGGAGGAAATCATATTTTATACCATGTATGTCTTATTTTCATTATAGTACTTTTATCTGATTGTATTTTATTAAGTTATTTGTATTTAATTGACTGGTCTTTGACCGTATTAAACTTTGATTGATTGATTGGTCATGTTATGAAGAGAGAAGAATCACTGGAAAAGGTAAGGATGCTAAGAAAAGTTGAAGACAGCAGAAAAAGAGGAAGACCCAATATGAGATGGATTGATTCAATCAAGGAAGCTATAGCCCTTAGTTTGCAAGACATGAGCAAGGGTGTAGACCATGGATGTCCAACTCATTTGTTATGAGGGATGGATCTGACATAAGTAAGACCCTGATGGACCAGGCCATGTGTGTAATAAAATGTAATACCAGGTAGCAGAGATATAAACTTTATAAAGGGCACAGAAAAACACTGCCCTAAACCCAGACTGGTGGATTCAGCTCTGGGTAGAAATCCAGGCCCTATCTGAATTGTTATCTTTTTGTAGAGCCTGTAAGAACTATTCTGCCAGGCTTTCGGCTGAGGCAGCAGGCGTCCATGATACATCTAAATTGGCCTCCCTTGCTGTGCTGTCAAGCTGTTATGCTGCTGTAAAGCTGTTATAACATCTTTCTGGCTTATTAATGGATTCACCTTCCACTGAAATTTAAGTGCTTCTACTGACTGATCTATAATCCTAATGGTTTTAATTATTGCTGAATTGTTTTAATGTTTTAAATGCTGTGCCCCGCCCTGAGACTATTCGAAGGAAAGGGCGGAATAAAAATTAAATAAATAAATAAACAGTTACATTTTTTAACAAAACTTAAAACTTACTTAAAGCAAAAGCACTCTTAGTCTCCGATAACTGACACCTCTTTCTATGAATTATTGCATTAAAATATAGAGTCTATGACTGTGCTGTAGTAATCTTGAGTATGTTGTTCAAATGTACATCTGTAAGTTGCAAACCTGCTTTTGATTTATTGACATTCATTACAGAAATCTCATGGTCAATGCGTTGAGCCTAAGACCCAGAGGAAAGCATGAAATGGCTGGGCATTGTGAGCTTTTGTACATAACTTGCTTTGTGCGCTGGTCAAGAACCTGTAAAGACACCATGACAGAGAGTGAAGGCTATGTGTTTGTGTACAGAACAATAGTCTTCCCCAGAGAAATAATTACAACTCCTATTTGGCAGTGCAAGAATACAGAGACAGTAATGTATAGTGGTCAGTATCAGCCTTCTTATCTGGGAAGCTTAGGTTCAAAATCCC